>NC_139516.1:61511397-62111397 GCF_947247035.1 Vipera ursinii | reverse complement strand
ACATTATTTAAAAAACTGTAGTTTTATTATATTGAAATTGCAGTTCAAATGTTTTTCCATACCAAGATATGTTCAAGGAAACTGTTTTGTTTTAGCAAGGAATTTTATGCCTCAGAGGCAGTTTTCTTTCTTGAGCTAGTTTCGTTCTCCTTTTTTGAAAATTAAAGCACTTTGTCAATTTGAAGCTATTGTATGTCCAATGGTTAGAAGGTTAGTGTAGAAGAGATTCTATGTACAGATAATCCCCAAGTTACGAGTGTTCACTTAACGCTCGTTCAAAGTTACGTGATGAGTGCTCCCTAGTGCTTATGAGCAAGTCCCAAAATTACAAATATTGCAGCACCACGGCAGTCTTTTGCTCTTATGAGCGACCGCAGTGGCACTGCAACATTCACCCTGATTATTCCCTCCCTCCCCACCCCTGCCCTGGGTCTCCCTAGCCACCAGGCCTTCAATACTCACCCTGCGAAAATCGAGATCCTTTGCTTTCTTGGCGGCTCCAGGCCTTTGGTGTGTTCACAGAGAATGGAGGCCTAAAGTAACGCAAGATCACGTGAGATCAGTGGGGCGAGATCTCACACTACTGATCTCGCGTGATCTCATGGTACTTTAGGCCTCTGTTCTCTGCAACAGAGAATGGTTGAACCGAAGCCGGGGGACGCTTCTGTGGCCCTCTGGTGGCCTGATCTGGGCACCGGAAGCCTCCAGGTTGCTGCTGCCCAGAAATGGGCCGCCGGAGGGCCACGGAAGCTTCCCCCGGCCTCAGATCTGGGTGGCAGCGGCGTGGAAAAGACATCCTGCGCCCAGTTCGGGCCACCGGAGCGCCACAGAAGCATCCCCCGCCCTCAGATCCAGCGCCAGCGGCCTGGAAAAGGCTTCTGGCACCCAGATTGGGCTGCCAGATGGCCGCGGAAGCATCCCCTGGCCTCACATCCGGGCAGCAGCAGGAACCACGGCAGAGAGGAGACAGATCTTTTCAAGGTGAGTCCAGTGCGGCAAGAAGGGAGGAGGAAGCATGAGGTGTCTTAGTGGGTCAAGGAGGCCTTGGCCTGTTCCATCACTAGGCCTTCCATGGCCTTCCCCACCCTCAGATATCTCATGTTCACTTAATGAATCTTTTAACGAGATTCACTCCCAGGAGTTTTTGAGTTATGAGTGGAATGGGCAGGCTCCATTAACGCTCGTAACTCGAGGACTACCTGTATTGAGAAGTCTTGTTCAGCTCCTATAATTTTTGAATGAGGTCTGGAGGCAAGACAAAACAACCACTATGCTCCTTTTGGTTAAATTGGAAAAAGTGGAAACAAGTTACTTCATGAAGTAGCTTCAGAAGATGTTTTATACATTCCAGTCTTAGATCCCTTTGAAACTTGTGCCGAGCCCAATAGGAACATTATTTTGGATTTGGATTTCCGTTCAGTTTACGTACTTCCCAATTACTGTAAAAACTTGGATCAGCATTAGATACAGAAAACTTTAGGTGTTCACTGCTGTCTGTTTATCAGGAGTTTTGCAGCTCAGATGTGGTAACTCTTTGCTGAATATTCAGATCCTTTCACTGTATGCTCAAGAAAGAACGTATACAAAAATGTAGGGCCCCGGGGGATGTTGACATTTAGTTTTACAGGTTCCAGCACCTTAGCTTTAGACGTTTTCAGACAAGGAAGGTAGCAAACATTCTGACCATAGGTTGATTAAACCTCTCATGCTAATAGTGAGGATTTTACCTGGGAATTCTAAAAGATGTTTTCCTAGCAGAGCTAGAAAACATTTGCTTGTAAATGCAAAAAATCAGTATTCTTCCAATATTATATAGAATGTACATAGGTAATAATTTATTTTATTTCCAGGCAGGGCAGTGTGATCAGATTCTTGATGTAGAGGGGGATATTGAGCAAGAAAAGTCGTAAAATGGGGCGAAACTCACTTAACAAATTTCTCACGTAGGAACATAAGTTTCGGGTTCAATTATGGTTGTACGTTGAGGACTATCTATAGGAATATCTGATGTTCCATCTGTATAATCTTTTTTAAAAAGTTATTGCATAATGTAAAAAGAAAAGAAAAAAGAAAAAGATGTGTAATTGCAAAGAAATTATATGTAATTTGAACTATAACATAAAAGCCTGGGCCAAATGGGTTATCAATACAGTAGTAATAAAAATATAAAATCTTGGTCTTGTGGCAGTTTTGATATGACTGGAAGCCACACAAATAGGATGAGTTGATGCTTCCTTAGTACTTGATAAGGTTGCAGATTCCCAGGTCTGGAACTCTGGCTCCTTTTGATGCTGTTTGTTCAACTGGGGTGCCTTCATTCTTCTGGACCTAGTGAATTAATTTGTCTGAAAACTTTGTCCCCTGGCCTTTAGGCTTAGCAAAGACCTAGGTCCTGCTTTTTATATGCCAGTTTAAGTGTGTAGCAAATTTTCTGTGTAGTGTGCTGAGTAGGAAAAAGACTGACGCATGAGTTAACATTGTTAAATTTGTTAATGTCTACAATAAATGTAGACAATATTTTCATGTCTGTACATACAAAAATATGCTATATTCATACTCTGTCAGGAAACAGGATTGGGGAGCACATTTGTATTATGATGATATTAATGATATTGTATTCAATAGACTCAATGTAAAAATAAATAGAATCAATGTGATAATAAAAAACTTCATTCATTATTTTAGATGAGTCATCCAGATGTTCTGATACAAGTGCTCGATATTTTAAAAAATACTGGTAAGTTTGTCCCTTCGTTATTTCTTTCCTAATTTCTTCATAAACTGTTGTGGAGAAAATAAGGGGATCTTACAGAGCTATACATATATATGTATTACTCAGATGACTTTCAGTCAGCATGGAGGTAGTATGAAAATGATTATTATTTGATATGCTCTATTTTCTCCTTCAGGATCTTACTCTGATGTGGAATCAGATTTCCATGCCAAAGTTCCTGTTGTTTTTTGTAAAGATGTTAAAAGGTTTGTTTATTTTTTTTCTATATGGTCATCTTCAGAAGATAATGGTTAAGATATTACTTTACGTTTCAATGTTGATGGACATTTTGCACTGTAAAGGACTTAATTTAAAATTATTTTCTCAACAATGACAGTTTGGACAAAATATTACGCACATGACAAGCTGACTTTAAATAAGAGGTCTGCATACATTCATAATTTTTCCATTAAAAATAATTAAATAGATTTCAATATCTTCTGGGAGAACACTACATTGTGAAAAGATATTAATGCAAATAGCATATGTAAAACAAAAATATTGAATGTTTTGGGGGGGGTTGTTTCAAATTTCACTCACAAAAAGTGGTAGAGCTTATACCGTCTCTCAAATTTGTTTCAATGTCAGTGGTTTAACTTGTAAAGTAAGTGCTGGAAATGATGTGGCCTGCCTTACAACTGACCTGCTAGCTGCACTCGGCAAACTAGAGCCAGTCCTTGTTCCTTTGGTGTTGGCTTTTCGCTACTGGGCTAGAGTAAGTTTTTAAAATATATATATTTGTTCCTTACGTGTACTTTATATAATGATGATATTCTAATGTAAGTAATACAACACAAAAGTCATTTTAGTTATATATTTCTGTTAGAAGAAAATCTCTTTGTCTGAGTCAGAAAGTGTTGATAAAATAAGTTCTGTGGTTCACACCTCACAATTCTGAAAATATTACTTAAGCATTACTTTTATTAGGGCTAACCCAATGTGCACAAAACTGTGATCAACTTTTTGTGCTCTCAGAATAGAACAATATATTATGAAAGGTAATGAAGTAATGTAATGAATTCATGAAATCTGTATGACCCAAATATTAAGGTAAACGTATAATCTGAGAGCTCAAATAATTGGATATCAAAATATACATAGAAATGTTATAGCAATTAAATATAGTGGTTGATTCACCTCTTATTGGAAATGTAACCAATGATTGCATTTGTCTTCAACTTCTGTCAAAGCACACACGGTTTCTTCAAATAATATTCAATTAATATTTGTAAATAAATAGATAAAATTAATCTTTAGTAAACTTCAGCACTTTTAATTATATATTTATCTATTCATTCCATTTAAGGCTACTTAATTCCAGATGAACTCTGCGTGGCTTATATGATAAAAAAAATAAAAAGCAGTTAAATAATATACATCCAAATGTAAATTCCAAGGATTGCACAAAATACACCTGACAGGCTCAGTAGCCTTCTCTAGAACCTTGGAAAAGATTCAGTTTTTAAGGACTGGGAAGATAAGCACTTGTTCAAATAACCAGAGCTGATGCCATGAAGGGTTTTACTGAGGCACGCCCATCGTTGTGCCTTTGCATTTTGGACCAGTTGTAGCTTTCAAATGATCTTCAAGAACACGTAGAGTGTACCGCAGTAATCCAACTGAATGTGATGAGAACGTGAGAGTCCCCATCTGAAAGGCCTTGTAATCCAGAACCGGTGCCAATGTTCTAAAGCCCTGATGGCCAGAACTATCACCTGCTCTTTGTTGAGTCTAAAGCAGCCACCAGATTGCACACAAGTTGTGAACATGGTAGTGCAGCCTCTTCCACAACTATAGATAGAAGGTCACTAAGGTGAACCTTCCTGGGTAAAGCAGACAAGAAATATATAAGGCTGTTCCAATATTATGAAGGGGCTGAAGAAATGGTACTTACAACTAATCCTTGTGAGTTCCAGCCATTGCATCATTTTTGCACTTAGGTAATCGTGGTCCAGGTGCTCAGCACCCAACTCACATTATAATATTGTAGTGAGCTATGATTATGTGATCACAGTTTCCAACCTTCCCTGCCAACTCCCAAAAGCAAAGTCAGTGGGGAGACCAATCAGGAGTAAGACATCATGGTCACATGAGGTCCTTGTTTAACAATAACTGGTACTGCTGGAATTGCCATTGCTAAGCAACACTATCACATCATTTTGTGCTTTAGACAGGGGTCCTCAGCCTCTGGTTCGTGGACCAGAACCAGCTGCGGCATACCAGAAACCAAGCCGCGCAAACAAGTGAAGCCCTATCTATGGGATACAGGCAGAATGCAAAACCACGCCACCACCAGTCCGCAGAAAAATCTGTCCAAGGAACCGGTCCCTGGTGCCCCAAAGGTTGCGGGCTGCTGCTTTAGGCTATATTACTTAGCGAGGACAATTTCAGTCCCAACTGCCATTACAACCCAAAAATTACCTATAACTCAATCTCCTGAATACTAAATTTAATGAGTGCCTTCTACTTAATTTTTGCTTATGTAATGAAATTCTATTTGTTTAATTTTATTTTTCTATTTAAATGTTTAGTTTTCTTTCAGGTTTGATTAAGAAAACGTGTTATTTAAATGTTACATTCTTATTACCTTGGTCAGGTTGTAGATTACAGATGTATCTATATTTATTTTGCTTTTTATATTCAGCGTTCTCTCCCCCCCAATTTTTGAATTTAGGTGCATATAGACTGTATATTGTTTCCACAACCCCTGGGCTGCGGCCTACTGTAACCGGGCTATGGGTGTGGTGAGCGAGGGTGCACGCACGCATGCCCCATTTGTGCAAGCAATGGGTGAGCATATGCACAAGTACATCCATTTTGAAAGCTCCGGGCTCGCGTGCCTGTTCCTTGTGCAAATGGAGCTGCGTGCACATGCTTGCTCAGTGCTCACGCGGAACCATCCCCTTCCCCCACATTATTCCACAAGCTGGAAAGGTTGGGGGAACTTTTTATAAAAGGTTAGAAAAATGGAATAAAGGGTAGGAATGGAAACTGTATTGCTATTAATGTTAAATACGTACACCCAGACAACTTGCTGCCTACTAAATACTAAAGATTGTTACAATAAAAAAAACTAACAAAATATACATAATTTCCTCTTTTTTATAGTTGTGTCATATTGATTGCCAGGCAGAAGGTGGAATCCCTTCATATTCCTTTGCCTTAATGGTAATATTTTTCCTTCAACAAAGAGAACCACGTATCCTACCATCATATTTAGGCAACTGGGTAAGCTCTTAACTCAACCATATGATTTATTCAGTGGTACAGAGGAATTACTCAAAAATTCTTGGGAAAGTTCCTAAAGAAGCTTTTGGATTCCTAATTGGAACTAGATACAACTATCGTTCATAGTATGATATAACTGTTCATCTTATAAAATTTATAAGATTACATATGAAAAGCACCTTGTTTCTTTAGATTGAAGGCTTTGATTCTAAGAAGGCTGATGATTACCAACTGAAAGGAATAAAAGATAAAAAGTTTGTAGTGTGGGAATACAAACTATCAAATAATGGAGCAGGGAAAAATGTGAATACTGTAGAAGGCAAATCTAAAGGAGACCAGCACAGAAATGGTAACAAGACTACAGCAGCCATGGAGCCAAACATCCAAAATAATCCAAAGGAGAAAAAAGGCCATGTGAGTGATTCCTTTTAATCGCAAAGTGCTCTTTTTATTAGTACTCTTTTTGTTTAATGACCTGAGAATAAAACAAGTTAAGCTCAGAATAAAACAGGTTAAGCTTTTTTATTTTCCCCTCTTCTTTCAGTCTCCATTGTCATTGGAAACACCACACCAGATATCTCTGGGACAACTCTGGTTAGAATTGTTGAAGTTTTATACACTGGAATTTGCTTTGGAAGAATATGTTATCAGCATACGGGTACAAGAACTTTTAACCAGAGAAAACAAGAACTGGCCCAAAAGGCGAATAGCCATTGAAGGTAGGGCATTGCATTTT
The DNA here is from genome assembly GCF_947247035.1 of Vipera ursinii. Taxonomy (NCBI): domain Eukaryota; kingdom Metazoa; phylum Chordata; class Lepidosauria; order Squamata; family Viperidae; genus Vipera; species Vipera ursinii. The sequence continues at coordinate 62,104,660 of NC_139516.1, read as the reverse complement.
CTAAAAGTTCTTGTAAATGATTTACCGGTTGCCTTATTTACCTGATTTTGCTTATATAAAAAACACTGAAGCATCCTATAATAACTACAGTTTTTAAGTGTATCTGCATTATTTGCGTTCTTGACAGAGTGGGCCACATAAATAAAAGGTTTCATTTAAAGGCTTACAGTGAATTGCATTTAATTGTCTCTCTAACTAAACAGATCATATTTGTAGAAAAGTTATAATGTTAGGTTGCTATAAGAAATTATACCAAAAAGGAAATGGTTGAGTGCACATAGTAAGGAGCCTCTCTTTGTTGTTCTGTTCTTTGTTTTTCATGAATTAACACTGTAACAAAGAAGATTCAAGAAGAAAACTTGCATATAATCTTTTGACGAAATATGTTTTGTATTATGTTATTTAATTTTTAAAACTCGTGGGTATTTATAGAGTTGATTAAACTGATAAAAGTAGATATGAAAAATATTCTGAAAATGGCAATAATTGCTTTATTTTTTAAATATTTTTTAAAAAGCTTGTTCCTATTGTTTTTAGATGACAGTTGACATCTGATTATTTTATAAGTATTTATTTTAAAATAATCATCTTGTAAAAAAAGAAATCTGATTACTTGAAGGCAATTTTATAATAGGATAAATGTTTTCAACAGCCAAACAACTAAAATGTAACAGGTCTATTTAAAGTGCAGTATATTGACTTCATATTTGAAATTCCTAATTTAAAGCACTATCTAATTTATTTCATTTCCTTTTTCTCAGATCCCTTTGCACTAAAAAGAAATGTTGCACGGAGTCTGAACAGCCAGATGGTATTTGAATACATCCTGGAGAGGTTCAGGACAGCATATAAATACTTTGCATGTCCCCAGCGTAGAGATGAGACTAAGCCCAAACCAGATACCAAGAAAAAAGAAAAGGGAAAAATAGGTAGCAAAAGAACTGGAGAAACTGTGATCAACTGTTGCCTTCCACAGCAGGCCAATATTACAGGAAAACATAAACCAGGTCACGGATGTAATTTCCAGGAGTGTAAATTTAATGAATGTAATGAAATGGAGTCTACGACTAGGAGATGTACTGAGAAAATTAAAAGCTTTTTAGTAAACTCAGAAATTATAAACACAGACTCTGGAGATAGAGAAGAAACTATATCGTTTATTACTAATGAATGCTGTGAATTAGAACAAAAATCACTTAAAAGAAAGGATGATCAAGAGCTTTCAGCTGAAGATAAACTAAGCCACTGTTGTGTTTTTAATGAACATAAATCCCGTGATACAGATTCTGTTAGTGGATTATCTGACACTGAAAGACTGGATTCTGTAATGGAATATCCAACAAATAGCGTGTGCTCAGGCACTAGCATACCAGCTACCTCGCACGATTGCAAAGCAGCAGAGGAAACTCAAGACATTAGAGATGAAGTCACCACAGAAGACATGCATTATGTGTTCGATAAATTTATTTTGACTTCTGGAAAGGTAAAATAAAAACAAAAGTCATTTTATATTTTATTAAATTGTTTCCTTTATTTAATTTCAATTTTCTTAACTATACAACAACATATTTCCACTATCATACCTATATAACATAAGTTGACACACAACATTTAGAGAAATAACACAGTTTAAATTGTAAAATACTATTATTTTGTGTGTTTTTTCATAGCCTCCAACTATAGTATGCAGTATCTGCAAAAGGGATGGCCATTCCAAAAGTGATTGCCCAGAAGATTTTAAGAAAATTGATTTAAACCCACTACCACCAATGACAATTAGATTTAGAGAAATACTTGATCTTGTATGTAAAAGGTGCTTTGGTAAGTAATATTTTTGCCTTTTGGAATAAGTTTGAATTTTTGTGGAGGCCCACATTATTACGAGATTTTATCTCAGTAGAAATAAATTTATGTACTACCATCAATAGCACTGGCTCCTGTGTTTCAATTCACATTAAGGTAAATATGACAGTTTGGACTTTGCCATGTATCTAACAATAAGGTTTATAAAAATGTCAAGGATACATTTGAAATCACCAGATTTTGTAATCCTAAAATTGATTTTTTTTTGAGAGAGAAAAAAAGATTTAAGAAAACAATGAGAAAAATGAGAGGTTGCAAATTTAATTTAATTTTAATTTATTGAGATTTCTATACCGCCCTTCTCCCAAAGGGACTCAGGGCAGTTCACAGGGCATAAATATAAATGACAATACAAAAATTAAAAGACAATTAAATCAATGCCCAAGTTAAAACAAGAATAATAAAACAAGCCTATAAAAAACCCATGTACCCCCATCAGGCCTGACCCGCTAGTTCAAATAAATGGGTCTTCAACCCGCGACAGAAGGATCGGAGGTCTGATGCCGTCCGGAGCTCAACCGGCAGTTGGTTGAGTGTTTTATTAAACCCTTGTAAAATATTGTAAATAATATAGAGTTGTACGTGTTCATAGATGAATTAATTGAAAGATAACTTATGCTTGGCTTCAAATACTGCCAAATGCCTCTATTGTTTTTTATTTGTCTAGATGAATTGTCACCTCCTTTCTCAGAACAACAAAATCGAGAGCAGATTCTGGCAAGTTTGGAAAGGTTCATTCGTAAAGAATATAATGGTATATAATAAATCTTTATGTCAACAAAAGCTTGTCTTATAACCACCTAAGCCATCCTCTGAAAATTTTATGTTAAAAGTGTACAATATTTCCATCTCAGCAGAGATTCTAAAATGTTTTACCACAAATATTAAATAAATAAAATTGTATTTAGATCTAGCCATATTAATAATGAATACTACAATTTCCACTGATTTCAGTGGACTTTTGAAAGATTTTGTGAAGCCTGGTCTAATAAATTAATATTAAACTATTATATCAAATTCTGTTCACCTTCCGGTGAAATGAACTTGCTCTTAAGGACTGGAAGATGTTTTGGTATAGATTTAAAGTGGACTGTGGAGGGCTTAGGTGGAAGAAAGGAAAGGATATTTCTGTAGCATGAGAAGAAAATATATTTGCACCAGATTGGATGCAGTCCAACATTATCATCTTAGAAATATATGTTGCCTTGACAACACAGTAATAATTCTAAAGCATTAAGGTGTTTGTATCTACCTGTATAATAGCACCTCAATGCCCTGTACTTCAACCTTTACCTTTAGATCGCTGCATGTGTACACTAATTTGAAAAGTAACTAGGTAAAACAGTCATATTTTTAAGGCTCAAATGTGTGTGTATTTAAGGCTCAATTGTGCCTGGTTGTTTTGTTTTTTTTGCATTTTAAATGCATTTGTTTGATCACTAAGTATTGTAGATTAAGATTACTCTGAGATAGTTTAGAGTACTATTGTATATGCATGATTAATTAAGCAAACATGTATTTCAGTTCATAATCAAATATTCATAGATGTTAGAGTAGGGATCCCCAACCCCGGTCCCTGGCCTGGTACCAGTCTGTGCTGTTGGGAACTGGGCCATGCAAGCAGTGGGTGAGCACGAGTGCATGTGCAAAGCTGCATTTGTGCAAGCAACCATCCCCTGTCTTACCGCTGCAGTGGTGCCGCTGCCCCCGCCAATCCGTAGAGCCGGAAAGTTTGGGGACCGTTGTGTTACAGCATGCATTGAATCATAGGAAAAAGTGACTGCTTATAAACAACCATTGTAGGTTACATTGGAATTCATAAGAGCATGGATTCTTTTGACTCTGAAAATGTTTTCTCCATTTATGGGAATCTCTTTCTCTCTCTATTTTGCTCAGACAAGGCCAGGCTGTGCCTGTTTGGCTCTTCAAAGAATGGATTTGGATTCCGTGATAGTGACCTGGATATCTGCATGACTCTAGAAGGCTATGAAAATGCAGAGGTAGTTCTTTCCAAATAGGTTTGCATACTTTTGTTCTTGGAAGTATTTGTAGCATGTTGTAAATAATAATACAGTGTTTTTATTCATTTTCTCCAGAAATTAAATTGTAAGGAAATTATTGAAAGCTTGGCAAAAGTTCTTAAGAAACATCCAGGTAAGATTAGGGTACTGCATATTGAATAATATTTTATACATTTTGTTTAGTTTTACATAGTATTTAGCATTCTTAGTTTTAAGAAGTATTACTTACCTTTGCAGGTTTAAGAAACATTCTGCCTATAACAACAGCCAAAGTGCCTATTGTAAAATTTGAACACAGACAAAGTGGCTTAGAAGGTGATATCAGCTTATATAACACACTGGCAAGTATCTTTCAGTGAAGTTTTGGCTGACCATCCTAATTCTACATAAGCTAAAAATTGCAAGTAGTATTTAATACCTTGGTTGAAAATTGAAGTGAAGAAGAGATTATTAGGGAATATTATTATTGATAAGGGGTTGACAGGCATACACTGTAGCATAGACACACAAGGCCCGCGGGCTGAATCCAGCCCACCATGTGGTTCCGTCTGGCCTGGGAACCTGCTCTGGAAACAGTGAAGGAGCGGCCCACAGCACCTTGGCCCGGCCCAGGCCAACTGGGCACTGATCTACAACCTGGTGCCAGCCATCAAAGCCAGAACGTGCTTAGCCTTAGGTCCATAGGGCAGCCCTGGAACCAGCGATGGGTGCCCCCAAGCGGAGTCCAGTGTCCCTGCTGGCTGTCTTGCCCCACAGGCTGACTTTACCCGAGACGCGGTGCTGATTGTCTTGTGCATGCACCCGGGGGCAGGGCAGAGACGGCAGGGCAGCTCCTCGCTGGTTCTAGGGCTGTCTTGTGGATTTAAGGCTGAGCGCATTCTGGCTTTGATGGATGCTACCAGGTTGTAGATCAGCGCCACTCCCCCCTCCCACCAGCACCTCCATGGCCCCCTCACTGACAGCCTCGCAGCCACGGGACCGGACCCACCCACGTGGCAGTAGCATCATGGACACCGGCAGCGCTGGCAATCTCTCCCCCTCCCATCATCCCTTCGTGAGTGCAGAGGAAGGAAGGAAGGAGGTGAGGCAACTTGGTTGGAGATGCCCCAGTTCATGCAGTTCTACTTCAATCCTGGATCCATTGAGACTTGGGCTCAAAGGAGAAAGCAATTTTGTGTTCTCTTTTGTAACAGACAGGACTTTATTGGCAATCCAAGTTAACATTGGTATTCTTGAATTGTGAACTCTTAGGAAAGTATCCCTTCCCTATGTGTTGCAAACAGCCATTTCCAGTGGGGAAAACAGGACAAAGCAGAGTGGGGGAAAATAGTTTCCTTTGCTATATTTCCAGTTTGAATTAGATCATGGCAGGATCCCTACAGGAGAGCTCTTTTAAGTATTATGTGTTAATAGAAAAGTAACTAACTTACCTCTGTTCCTAAATGCTAAAGCTGTTGCACATAAAAATGGAGGAGCTCTGATTAACTATCCCAGCCACCATTTTGACAGTTTTGCTGTACTGTTGTCTGTGGACGCCCCTGCTAAATGCAAGCATGGGATAAACTGAGCCTGGTTTGTTCTCGGTCTTTTAAGTGGCCACAGACTACTAGCAAAAGTGGCATTTGATCACAAGGCAAGAAGGCATTGAGAAATGTTTCCCCTTTGAGCATCCAAGAAGGGACAGGAAAGGAGAAAGGAAAAGAGGAAAGACGAAAAAGAAGGAAAGAGGAAGGAAGAAGAAAGAAAGGAGAATGAAGAGGGAAGGAAAAAGAAGAAAAAGGGGAAAGGAAGAGAGGAAGATTATAATAAGAGGGAGGAAGGGTCTGAGGGAAGTCCTGCCTTAGCACTTAGCCATGAGCAGCCCTGCTGCCCTTTTGACATCCCCTTGTCCCTTCCTCTTGACCTCTCCTGGTGGTCTCCCATCATATCACTGAGGATGGTTTGGTTACAAAGCCGGGTCTTCTCGTGGGGAGAGGGAGTGGGTCTCCTTCTGATCCACACATTTTGCCCTCCCGCAACTTGGCCAGGGAGAGCGAGCCAATCAGCAGCAGCCTTGAGGAGGTAAGCACACCCGGGCGCCCCCTTGGGAAAAGCTGGATTGGGCATTTGCCCTCCATTGCCCAGGGCTCTGGGCAGCCTGCATCCCTGGGGGTCCTCTGCATGGCCTGAGAGGACAGCAAGGCTCCTCTGGTGGACAAGGGTATAGTGCTCGCCCTGGTCTTGCCTTCCTCGGCTGGAGACAATGGATCCCCCCAAGCCCTGCCCGGGCCCCCACAGGAGCCCCCTGACACAAGTGACGTTGAGCTGGCCACCCCCACCCTGGCCACCCCCACCCCCACTATGCCTACCCCAGCCCCCTAAGGTCAACCACAACCCTGATGCGGCCCTCAATGAAATCGAGTTTGACACCTCTCCTCTAGCAGTTCAGTTTTACTTAACATTTCAGAATGTTCTGGAAGTTGCTTTTAAAATACGTTAAAATATATATTAAGAAAAATGCTCAGTATAGTGAAGTAAGGAGTATAGATAGGCTATTTTTCTGTATTTTCATATAGATGCAATTAAAAATTTACATATAATAATCATTTGACTCTATACATTATAAGGATCATCGATTTCCCAAATGCTAAATGTAATCCCTCCCTGCAAAACTTATGCACCATTGATGCTTACTATATCAGTATTGTTGTTTATGAACCAAACTGAATTATGTCTTACTCAGCAAGCCATGTTTAAAACAAACTTATGATGGGATGCAAAAATGTGCAGCTTGGGAACTGGACAACTTATCAAGTTCTTTTAATGATTCCAGAGCTCTACATCCTCACAAATTTGATCAAGATTTGGGCCATTTCCTTATGTATGACAAGAATGAAACCTTAAACTTAAAACTGTCTACTACAGTACAAAGAACTCAGAGCCTCACCCCACCCACTCTCTTTCTCTCTCTCTATTTAGGCTCCAAGTTTTGAGATTTTTCCTTCTCCTTTTTTGAGTTCATGGATATTTGGTTAGCCTCTTGATGGCTCTGAGAGTCAGTAAAGATGCATTTACGTTGCAATACAGTTCTCTGTATCCTAGGAACTACTAGTTCCTACCTCTGGTCTCAGCTATTACATGATCTGTATAATGGATTATACCTTAATGTTACTCTGTTGAATATATACTTGTTTTCTAGGCACAGCATAACACAAGAATGCTTGCAACTTATGCAGCCATTGATCCAAGAGTGCAATATTTGGGATACACAATGAAAGTTTTTGCAAAGGTAAATGCAGTAATGATGCGATTTTAAAATACAAGGTGTTCAGCATTCCTCCACCAAACAATTGAGGCATTATTATTCAAATACTGGTTATTTTTAAGCACACTAAAAGATATGGTGACTGCTTTGCTGAATTGTTGAAAGTTAGTACAGTTGTATCTCAATTGGATTTAGATTCACTAGTGAGTGTCACAGATTCATTTGGCTTCAACAACATATCAAGGACCAAATTCCAACCATCAAGGATTAACTGTTCCTGTTAAAACTCCTGAAAATGCAAAAAAAAAAAAAGTCTCAGTAAAGTGATGATAGTGAGTTGTGTATATCCTTGGCCACACTTTTTCACCTTGTACAAAGCCTGTTATTTGCAAACTTTTCTTGTGAATCCAAATTCTTTGTTTACTAATTATTGATAATTATTATTTTGGCTTTGAAATGTAGAGGTATTATTATTATTGATTGCCTTTTGACATAGTTTAATAGACTGCTGGTGTCTATGTCAGGAGCTTAAGCAAAATGAAATCTATAAAAATAAGGATCCAAAGCAGGCCTCTTAGCAATTTTCATACGTGATGTCCTTTTACATGCATATGCAAACTTACACTCTAAGGGTACTACTTTGGGAAACATTAATTACTGTAGGTAAAATAACTGTTCATGAATTTAGGGTAACTAGCTTAGTCATTCAAGCTACAAAAATATGCATTGGTTTATTCAATACCAAAAAATAGCAATCTAAATTATATAGAGAAAATGACTATACCCACCATAAATACATCTATATATCTGTCTATATTACTAACTCCATTATCCCTAAGTAAATAAAAAATGACTTCAAACACGGGCTTCTATATAGTTTTGTCCAAAGAGTTCAGAAGACTTAGAGAATTCTCTGATAAGAAAGAGAAGAAAATTTACTATGGTAGACAGTTATTCACATCCGCACATAACATTCAAGGAAGTGAACATGGTGGCACAGTTGACATTATCTGGAAGAATGGAATAAAACTAGTGTGTTTTTTTTATTTTCATCAAAAGAAATATAGGAATAATAATTTCAAAAAAATGGCTGATTTTTCAAAAAGTTCAATAGAGAAATATGCTTTTTGACATTAATATCTGGGAAGGTTATAACATGATTATTCTTGAAAACAGGGTGGTATATACCAGAAACCAACGTGGATTTGTTAGGAACAAACCCTGTAAAAGTTATTTTTTAGTAAATTGTGGGGAACTGATATGTATGTATGTTTGACAAGATTTCCCATAATATTACCGTAATATTCTGAGTAGGAAGTTTGCTAAGGGATGTTTGCTAAGTGTTTTACCTTGAAAACATTATTTAGAATATGTTTGTCATTAGTTTCTGAAGTGAGTGATCACATGGGGTTTTGCTCATTTAAGTGAATGATTGAATTTTTTTTTATCAATGGATAAAATACATAAATATTATAGCTCGTGCTCTGCTACACTCTCTTGAGACATTCATGCTCCTAGTAGTTCCTACTTAGCTGCTTCCAAGATCAAAATTCCTAAATTGAACTACGAATTTTCAGTAACAGTATGCATTTGACTCTGATTATGTTTTACTGAAAACATACTTTGAATTGGCATAAAATGTCTTTTCTTAGTATCTATTCTGGTGGTGTATTTGTTACCCAAAATAACTTGCTATATGCTTATTGCCTTGAAAATGTTTGAACAGCGTTGTGATATTGGAGATGCATCCAGAGGAAGTCTCTCTTCATATGCCTACATTCTCATGGTATTGTACTTCTTACAACAGAGAGAACCACCAGTAATCCCCGTACTGCAAGAGGTAAATTTTCAAGGAACAAAACTTGGATAATTTGCTTATGATATTAGTGTTGGTTGGGGTTCTTTTTGAAGAATTACTGAATCAAGTTCAGATCTTTTCCTAGCCATTTCACATGGGTGGTATATATAGTAGTTTTCCTCATAAAGAGCTTCTTTCCCAACAAAAGTCTGAACATTATGTATAACAGGAGTAGATAATCTGGATACTTTGGATTAGTTTACATAAACCCTAGTCAGACTGGCTAATAATCAGGCACTGTGGAATTACAGTACAAAATGCATGAAGTGACTTGTTTACCTACATGTAAAAGCAGAGAAATTATGTTTTTATTATTATTGCTAAAGTGGTAAGCATCTGATTTTAACTTGAGTTTTGAAATCAAATGAAGTTGTATGCTTCATAACGCTTTTATACTCCAAGTCTCTTTATTAGCAAAAAATATGCTCTGTTAACCTTACCACTAAGTAACACAATCAAATCACGTTTCCCCCACCATTCTGGTGCATGTGTCTGCATTCTGGGCCAGAGGTTTATGGTTTTCTTGAAATTTTGAGAATAAATTCTTTTATTATTCATAGTTTTAGAAAGAATCAGATAAGTAATGCATGTTTTTTTTTAAAAAAAAAAACATTTCTGTATTTGGAATGCTTTTATTTTTCATGTGTTATAGATATTTGATGGGCAGCAGATCCCTCAAAGGATGGTTGATGGTTGGAATGCTTTCTTCTTTGATGATACCGATGAATTGGTAAAGTCCTCATTTTGGAATAATCCAATTAATTCTTAGGTCTGCTTTAATTATACTATGTAAAGTCTGCCAGCAATATATTTGCCATTCTGTAAACTAAAAAGAACTTTCTCCCCGGTCTTTTATTGTTGGACAAAGTAGCTGAGGTAATATGGGAAGAATTGGAAGTGGACCAGCAATAAGAGTCTCTGCTATTTTTGTAGTAAAGATTAGTGAAGCTTACCTGCTTCTGTGTTTTTGTGTTCTTTTTTTTTTAAAGGGAAAAAATGTATTCATTTTTTTAATGTTGATATAACAACCTGGGGCTACCACAGAAGAGCTATTCTAATCAGCATCTCTGTATCATATTTTAGACAGATTTCTTTTTCAAAACAAGTGCATGTTTCATCCAAGAAATACTTTATCTATCATAATGAATATTTTTAATTTTAATTTTAACTGGGTTTTAATTTTCTCAGGGTTCTATTTAATCTCTTTTAATTTATTTTAACGTTTGTATTGACTGTTTTTTAAATGCCCTGTAAACCGCCCTGAGTCCTTCGGGAAAGGGCGGTATATAAATCTAAATAAATTAAATAAACAAATAAACAAACAAACAAACAAATAAATAAATAAATAAAATAATAAGATTGTTAGGAAAGGAACTGTTACTTGGAGTTTGCATAAGTAGAGAATTTTGTAGAGAAAATACCTGTATTTATTTGTATCCCTCCCCCTTTGTTATTTTTGCAAATAACTCAAGGTGGCGAACATAGCCAACACACCATCTCCTCTTATTTTCCCTCCAACAACCCTGTGAGGTGAGTTGGGCTGAGAGAGACTGACTGGCCCATGGTCACCCAACTGATTTTCATGGTTAAGGCGGGACTAGAACTCAGAGTCTCTGGCTTTCTAGCCTGGTACCTTAACCACTTTTCCTCCTACCCTATTAATAGATAATCATAAAGGACAGCAGTAACTATTTTGCACTGTGCTACTTTAGAAGCTTTCTGGTTAAAACTGTTGCATTTATTTTAGAAAAAGCTGTTGTCTGACATGTTCACTGCTATAACTTTTATACAGAAAAAACGTTTACCTTCTCTTGGGAAAAACACAGAGTCACTGGGAGAACTCTGGTTAGGATTACTGAGATTTTACACTGAAGAATTTGATTTCAAAGAATATGTCATCAGCATTCGGCAGAAAAAGCTGTTAACCACATTTGAGAAACAGTGGACATCCAAATGCATTGCTATTGAAGGTAGTTATTGAATATTTCTTGTTTAATAAATTTGTTCTTAAGAATCTTCGTTTATATTACATTATGCTAACATATTTGAAAGCAATTTTTACTGCATCTGTAGTTTTTATAAAGAAATATGTGCATTAATATTTTTTTTAAAAAATTCTCTTAATTTTTTTGTTATTGTTATTGCTCAGATCCCTTTGACCTAAATCATAATCTTGGTGCAGGAGTTTCTAGAAAAAGTAAGTACATAAAAAGTATTATTCAACTGAATGAACTTCAAAATTAATACTGCTTTTTTAAAAAATATCTTTTTTTTTTAATCCAAAGTGACCAATTTTATAATGAAAGCATTAATCAACGGGAGAAAGTTATTTGGTACCCCTTATTATCCAATCTCAGGAAGAGAAGCTGTAAGTTCTTTTTTCTTCTGCCTTATTACAAATGAGCAAGTATTTTTATTGTACTGCTGTAGGATATTTCAGATACATAAAATTTTAATTTGCACTATCCCATTTAATTAGCCTGAAGATGTATGTGTTATGCTGATAGAGCAGGTCATACTTAATAGAATGCTTTTCTCAGCACTCTTTTTTTATTTTCTCATTCATGAAATCATTAAAATAATTGCTCTGCAAATCCTAAAATTTTCTTTTCAATGGATCTTTGCTTTACATAAGCCATTGGCTGCAGATCGATCCACTATATAGAAGTGCACGTTATCTTGGAAATGTTGTTAGCTGCAAAGTTGTGTCCGACCCATCGCGACCCTATGGACAACGTTCCTCCAGGCCTTCCTATCCTCTACCATCTTCTAGAGCAGGGGTGTCAAACTCAATTTCATTGAGGGCCGCATCAACATTGTGGTTGCCCTCAAGGGGCCGGGTGGGCATGGCCTACTGGGTGGGCGTGGCCAGCTCTACATCGTTCGCATCAAGGGTGCCTATGGGGGCCTGGGCAGGAGTGGGACAGATCTGGGGGTCTCTGGCAGAAGGAGGGTCTCTGGGCCAGGGCCAAGGCAGTGGGGGCCATTCCCTCATTGTTTCCAGGATGGCTTCGCGGGCCACATGAAACCACTTCCCGGGCCGCATCCGGCCCCCGGGCCTTGTGTTTGACATGTCTGTTCTAGAGTCCATTTAGGCTGACACCTACTGCTTCAGTGACTCCATCCAGCCACCTCATTCTCTGTTGTCCCATTCTTCTATTGCCCTCAATCTTTCCCAGCATTAGGCTTTTCTCCAGAGTCTTGGAAATAGAAGCCTGTAAAAGCTTGATATAGTTATATGCATATACACAGAGAGATACACACATGGGAAAAAACAAAACAAAAATGGGAACGTATTCACTGTCCACTAAAGTTTTGAATAGCTGGTTGGAACACCTTTCTCTATAATGAATGACTTCCATTAGTAAGCCGTAAAAGTATTATTACCTGTGCTGTCTTACTGGAAAATGAACATGTTTCCAACTCTTTCAGGAATATTTTTTCAATTCCAAAGTATTAACTGATGGAGAACTGGCCCCAAATGACAGGTGCTGTCGTGTCTGTGGCAAAATTGGCCACTATATGAAGGACTGCCCTAAAAGAAGGAGGTTAGTAAAAACATATGCTTCTCTCTTTCATAAAATGAGCCTGAAATCTTCAAAATATTCTTTCCTTCTTTTTCTTTGCACTTACATCCTCTTGTTGTCCTTTTAAAAATATTTTTTTCACATTGTGTCCTACTTTTCAAGGATACTGTAAAGCTTATCTTTCATACTTTTTCTTCTTAAGGGTAAAGAAAAAAGAGAATGAAAAAGATGATGAAAAGGAACTAAAGGAAGAAGAAAGAGATACCAGAGAAAAGAGATGTTTTATGTGTGGTGACATGGGACATGTTAGAAGAGATTGTCCTGAATTCAAGCAGACCAGACAAAGAAGCAGTGGTTTAGCAGGTAAAATAAATTCTCCAGTTTCCGTTTTTGTATCCTGTATTACCAGTTCTGCTTTTGCACTTTTGTCCTGATTGATCCCAAAAGCCTGATTTTTGCTAAGAGAGTTGTTCATAAAGGCCCGTGCGTAATTTTAATTGGCTCTCAGGAATTTCAGGAGAGTTTGGTTGGTAAGATGAGTTTCAACATTACTAGTTGTGATACCCGATTGCCTTACAATGATAGCAAACGTAGATGTACATCTCCAGTAGCTAACTTCTTTGGAATAGATAATTATTTTCTAATCAATAGTTAATTTAAATCTAAGTGTGAGTTTCAGGAAGGATAATACCAAAGCAATTTATAATACAGTAAAGAATGTAATGCAGTCAGTTAATACAAAGTTAATTATTGCAATTGTATTTGGATTAAATGGAAAAAAGATTCCTCCTCCCTGTTTTAAATTATTTTTTCCACCTAATATTTGATAATAATTATTCTGGACAGTTTTTCCCCCTAAACATTTTACAAACTAAATACATGATGATCAGCCAACTTTGTTGAAATGTAGGTCTATATTTTGCTTTATATTTAGCCTTTTTCTTACGCTCCATTATTACATGACTTTTAATAATAATTTATAGCCATATTCTAGTTGTAACTTCACAATGTCTTGAGGTTTGTCATTCTTCAAAGCCCCTCATAGTGCTTATTTAGCAGCCCTTCTTCCCTACATTTTTTTCGAAAAATAATTTCAGAAAGGAAATTTTGTGAAGCTGAGGAACTTGAATTTAGTAAAATCTTGCTGTAAACAATTTAATAAATGAAGCTTTATAATTGGTAATTTTAGAATGAAGGATCCAAACAAGTAGAAATTAGGAATATTGCAAGTTGTGCAGTAGTAATTTTCCCTAAAGGTAGGGAAGCACTTGTTTGTTATGATTTATCCCTAGCATAAAGCACTGCTGCTGAAGAGCCATAGATAAAATTGTGGTTGTAAATGTGCTTTACTTTGTACATATTTATTTGAAATTTGATCGCTTAATTTAAATTACACTTTCTTTATATTTTATCATTTAGCTTCTCAATTAGTCAGAAGCTTGGTCAATTCACAGCAAGTCACTGGATCAATTCAACAGCAGGTAGAAAGACCCTCGCGTACTAGACAGCCATCCGAATGTGTAAGTTGTATTTTCAATGTTTTTATGAATAGGTTTTGTATAAGTAGCAAGCACTGACAGTATATAAAAACAGTAGTTATGAGTACTTACGATGATTCTTACAATGAAACACCTGGTGGACAGGTCAATAGTTTGTTTCCCCATATTTATAGTTCTTTTATTTAATCTATTACACACACACACACACACACACACACACACACACACACACTCAGAAATCACAGATTAAGGTTTTTATTTGGTAATTGAAAAGTTGAATTAATGAATATGCCACTGCAGTATGAAAATTAAAGGTCATGTTTATAGCTACATGTTTTAAGTTAGTGGTATTTAAAAGAGGACTTAAATCAGAAGAGTATGTAAGATAATGTCTTCTGTTAGTAGAAACCTTGTATACAAAACTCAAACTAGTGAAACAATTTATAGTAGTCCTCGACTTACAACCGGTTGCTTAATAACTATTTGAAGTTGTATTGCTATTGCTGAGCACATTGATTTGTGCTTAGAGTGTAAGCCGCCCTGAGTCTTCGGAGAAGGGCGGGATATAAATGGGATTAAAATAAAATAAAATAAATAAAATAAGTTATGATGGCCTAAGAAGGGGCATAAAGCACTTCGGACCATAACAAAATGTCACACTCCCCGCTGTAGTTGGCAATCTGTTCACACGTTGATTATCAAGCACAAGACACTCCTGTGTTCTCCATTTTCAATCTTTCCACTGTTTTTTTCCAGAAACTCAATGCTTTCCACTTGGATTTCAGGAAGAAAGATTTTCAGTGCCAGAGCAGAAAGATACTTGAGTACAACCTGTGGGTAGGCCTGCCAGGGCTTCCCTTACCTGCTTGAGGCAGCCCAGGCTTCTTATATTACTGCTGCCTCTCCTTTCTGGCACCTGCCAAAATCTTAAGCACACTAAACCTCCATGTGCAAGACTGCTTAGGAGCTGCGGAAATTCACTAAAATTAGTTTTCAAAGGAATCTCATTTTCCACCCAAAAAAAAAACAAAAAACAGTTGGGGTGAGGGGGGTTTCCAAAGATCCAGTAACTATCGCATAATGCCAGTTCTTTCTCTCCTCCCTCCCCCTCCCCTGGAATAACATGTGTGCCTGTAGCGTGGACGGCAGGAAAGACATGG
Organism: Vipera ursinii; assembly: GCF_947247035.1. Lineage (NCBI taxonomy): Eukaryota > Metazoa > Chordata > Lepidosauria > Squamata > Viperidae > Vipera > Vipera ursinii. Next base: position 62,089,488 of record NC_139516.1, on the reverse strand, counting down.
CAGAGCCGGAGGGAGATGGAGAGGAAAAGTTGGATAAAACATGCTTCTTCTCCCTTTTCCTTCACCTTGCAGCCGATCTCCTTCCTTTCCTTCCAGGCACTATCAGGCAGATTCCTACAAAGGAAGCAGGTCCTTGGACTGTTTCTTTGCTTGGGAAATGAGGCTCCTTTTCAAACTTACTTCACTCAATGCCTGTTGCTCCTAAACAAATTGCATGCTTGGATTTCAGCAGGTGCCAGAGTAGTAATAGGAGGAGTGCAAGGAGCCCTGGGTAGCACGGCGAAGGCAACCTGCCAACGTGTCTCTGCTCTGGCACTGAAAATCCTGCTTGCGTGAAGAATTGTCAGAGCCAGACAGTGTCTCACAGGGTTTTCCTTACCCTCCTTGAGACACTGTGAACTCTTTAGCTGGGACTTTGTCCATTCAAAACCCACGCGATTGCTTAATGACCACAACCTGGAACGCCAGGATTGTGGTTATTAAATGAAGCAGTCACGTGGCATCTTGCTTAATGCTCTGTTCAGTCAATCCAAATTCTGATCCCAATTGTGGTTGTAAGTCAAGGACTACCTTTTATTTTATTTCCTTGAGCTGAAACACTTAGAATGGGGTTGTAAAAGTTCCTTTGTGGTAACTTTTTAATTGTCAGGAGCTCAGTGGATCACTTAACTGGTAAACTAATCCAAACCCAATCCTTTTTTTCCCCCTTCTCTAGTCTGATTCGCATCAATCATCTTACTCTCCACAGCCTCAGCAGTTTACCCAGAATTCCTCTCCACCAGCCTCCATTAATCAGCCTCAGCCTCAATCAGTATCCCAGTCTAAACATACTCTGCCGCCCCAACAAGGGGCACAGTCACCTCACCAGGTCCAGCTGCCTTTGTTTAACTTTGCCCAATCTCCCCCAGGTCAGTATTCCACCTTGCCTAATTTGGGGGTATTTCAAATGCCCCACCATCACCAAATTCCATTTCCTAACACCTCCTGGCCTGTTATTCACTCTGCACCGGGTAATCCTCCTCACGCAACAAACGTTCCATTTTCGGTGAGAACTGGCAGCAGCAACCCACCCAATAATCAGAGCACCATAAGCTTGAATGATCCTAGTATCATCTTTGCACAGCCTGCTGCCAGGCCTGTGGGAATCCCCAGCACTTCTCATGAGGGACCCTGGCACAACCCTGTGACTCTAAGCTCACTGGTGAACAATGGCACAGTGGGGAATTCAGGTAATTTTCCTCGATTGTCACTTGGCTTTGTACAAATACTGATGTTTTCTTTGCTAACCATTTCTGAGCTCGTTTCATTCGATCCTGCTAATCGGCTGCTTACAAGAAAACATTTTAAGGAAGATTAATTTCCTTAATACTTAGGCCAAGACATTAACGTAGCTGAAAAGTTTAAAAAAAAAGTGCTTGAGCCATTTGCATTGTAGATCTAGACAAGTTATTGAAAGAGAAGACTGACCTAGTGAAAAACTGCTAGCAAATATGAACTGAATTAGAGAATCCACATCAGATCTAGCCATAAGCTGAAAGCAGTTACATTTTGTTTTTCAAATGGGCTTTCTCATGTTGCATTTAATACTGCTCTGAAAATAGTGTCAAAAGTAGCTTAAAATGGGATGGGAATGATATATGTGATAGAAGAAGAGCGGCCTGGTAGGAGCACATCTTTCTGTTCAGCCTTTTAACTCCATCCAGTTTATTTAAAGATTCTGCATATTGATGTACTTAGATTGAAATGTTGATATATTAATATATGAACCAGTATGAATTTTATACTTTTTTTAAAAAAAATATAGCTGGTCAGAAATGGCTGAAACGAAGCGTTTACTGCTGGTGTGTTTTATAGTTGTTTTCATTTGACAATGACTCCGATCCATACTTCCTAGAACAAGTTTAGAAGGATTCATGGCCTACTTTAGGATTTTCTTCTTAGAATTAGAAGTAGTTAGGTCAGCCAAACCAAACTAATGAAACATTACAAACAACTCGGATACTTCAAAGATTCCCAAAGATACATTGTTCATGGTCTCTACAGGTAGTCCTTGACTTTAAGACTGCTTAACAACCATTCATTGTGGATCCAGAATGGTACTATATGGCACATAAAAGTATTTTTGGCCATTGTAAAATGTGCCAACTCCCCATAGTCATGTTACTGAATCCTGGGCATTTGACAGTTTGATCGCTTTTGTGACTGGTTGCAGCATCCTGTGGTCACATGACCATGATTTGCTGTATTTTCTGCTGGATTCTGATTTACACTTAAAACTGCAGCTTTTATTTAATAACTAAAGGTTCACTGAATCACCACAATGATTTGCTTAGCAACCACTGCAAAAAATGTTGTAAAATTCGATAATCACATAGGTGCCACAAGCATAAATCCCTTCCTGACAGTGGTTGTAAGTCAAGGACTACCTGTCAACTATTCTGTATTTTCAGAACATGTATTTCTTTCTGTTTTTTTTCATCATAGTATTTAATAATTGCTTTTCAGTGGCTTGGTTTGTTTTATATTTTTCATTCATTTTTGAACAAAACGGTTAATTTGACTCCAAGGAATTAATAATATAATGAAGTTGGAAGGGATCTTGGAGGCCATCTAATCCAACCCCCTGCTCGGGCAGGAAATTTTAACTTGCAGGATTGCTCTGCACTGCCTAAGGTGTTGTTGAAGAAAAGAAATATGTAAGAGTTGTGAAATATGTATAGGGACGCGGTGGCTCAGTGGGTTAGGACGCTGAGCTTGTCGATCAGAAGGTCGGCAGTTTGGCGGGTCGAATCCCGAGTGCCGCGTAACAGAGTGAGCGCCTGTTACTCGTCCCAGCTTCTGCCCACCTAGCAGTTCGAAAGCACGTAAAAATGCAAGTAGAAAAATAGGGACCACTGCGGTGGGAAGGTAACAGCGTTCCGTGCGCCTTTGGCGTCTAGTCATGCCGGCCACATGACCACGGAGACGTCCTCGGACAAGCGCTGGCTCTTCGGCTTTGAAACGGAGATGAGCACCGGCCCCTGGAGTTGGAAACGACTAGCACGCATGTGCGGGGGAACCTTTACCTTTACCTTTAAGAGTTGTTATGAGATATTGTAAACCAGCAACATTGGCTTAATTTTTTTTATTCAGAATTTTTGCATCAAGCCCATCATTTCTCAAAACATCCACAGTTTAGTTATCTATAATGTCCTTAATGTAAAATTTATGACTTTTTAACAGTAGTTTTTTATGTAAACAAACAGCTATTTTAGTATTCTTTTACCATAACAATTATCCATAACTATATTAATCCTATTTCTTTAACATTTGAAAATTCCTATTGCTTCTTCTTGTCAGTTTACCTCAATTTGGGATATTGCAAATGTTTTAGCTGGGATGATGGTTTAATTTAAAACAATATCAGTTATTGATAAGTACATCATATACCCAATCTTATTCACCATATCAATGTTTATACTAAATATTAGATTTCAAAGAGTAAGTGCTATTGTTTGCTGGTATAATGCAAGCTATCAATTTCATCTACAATGTTTCCTCTCTTTTTCTTTTGGCAATGACAATTAGACCAGGGCTTCCAAGGGCAATATGGTAAAGGAAATCCACCTCCACCTATTCCTTGGGACCATGGAGCTACTACCCGTTTTCCTGTCCTTCGAGGGACGTGGCCTTACAGTATATCTCCAAACTACATGCAGCAGGGAAATGCCAGTTACCCATTGAACAAACCTTTCTATCCTCAAGGTAGGATAAGGACATTTTAATGATGTGATACAGCTTTGATACCTTTTGTTTCTTTGTGGCTGCAGTCCTTAATAATATATTCTGAAATAGATTGAAATAAAAGCATGGCTTTTGGGGTCCGTATTCACACAGAACAAATCTGTGATATACAGAACTTTTCATGCAGTTGAACTTTTGAATATGTATATGAATCAGTTATGACACACCTCTTTGTTAACTTGCTACCTTCAATTTTTACTTATATTTAAATAAAATCTGTGTTTTATATGGAATTAACCTACTTTACTGCAGCAAGTATTCCATACACCAGAAAAACATGCATGGTTCCTGGTTTATGAATTGTTTGTTTGGGAAATTTTCATTATCTAACTAGGTAATGAAACATTTGAAACAATCCATCGAGCTCAGAGGCATCAAGGATTTCACAGTTCAACCCCAAGCTACATATATTCTCTCTTATTAGTTTATGTACAGTGCGTTCAGGAAGTATTCAGACCCCCTTCTCTTTTGTTTATTTTGTTATGCTACAGCCTGATTCTACAGTTCTTGAAATTCTTCTTTTCTCTCATTAGTCTCCACTCATTATCCCATAATGACAAAGTGAAAACAGAATTTTGGAAATGTCAGTAAAATTTATTAAAAATGAAGCACCTTTGGCAGCAATTACAGTCTCAAGTCTTTTGGGTATGATGCGGCAAGCTTTGCACACCTGGATTAGGGGATTTTCGGCCATTCTTCCTTGCAAATCCTCTCAAGCTCGTCAGGTTGGATGGCGACTGTTGGTGCACAGCCATTTTCAGGTCCCTTCAGAGATGTTCAATAGGGTTCAGGTCAGGCCTCTGGCTGGGCCACTCTAGGACATTCACAAGAGTTGTCTCTAAGCCACTCCTGTGTTGTTTTAGGATTGTTATGTTGGAAAGTGAACCTTCAGCCCAGTCTGAGGTCCCGAGTGCTGTGGAACAGGTTTTCATTGAGGATATCCCTGTACATTGCTCCATTCAGTTTTTTTCCTCAACCTTGATCAGTCTCCCAATCCCTGCTGCTGGAAAAAAAAAACCTACAGCATGGTGTTGCCACATGCTTTACTGTAGGGGTGATATTGGACAGGTGATGAGCGATGCCTGGTTTCCTCCAGACATAACATTTAGAATTGAGGCCAAAGAGTTCAATCTTGCTTTCCTCAGACCAGGGAATCTTGTTCCTCACAGTTTGAGAGTCCTACAGGTGTTTGGGGTTTTTTTTGGGGGGGGGGTGGTTGTTTTTTTGCAAACTCCAACCAGGCTTTCATGTATATTGCACTGAGGAGAGGCTTCTGTCTAGCCACTTTTCCATAAAACCCATATTGGTGGAGGGCTGCAGAAATGGTTGTCCTTCTGGAACTCTGTCCCATCTCTGCACAGGATCTTTGGAGCTCAGCCAGTGACCATCAGGTTCTCGGTCACCTCTCTTACTAAGGCTCTTCTTCCCTGATTGCTCAGTTTGACCGGGCAACCAGCCCTTGGAAGAATCCTGGTTGTGCCAAATGTCTTCCATCTGAGAAGGCCACTGTGCTCTTAATAAGAACCTTCAGTGCAGCAGAAATTTTATTGTAGCCTTCTCTGGATCTGTGCCTTGCAATAATCCTGTCTCTGAGCTCTGCAGGCAGTTCCTTTGACCTCATGGCTTTTGCTCTGCTATAGTATGCATCGTCCGCTGTGAGTCCTTCTATAGAGGAGTGTGCCTTTCCAAATCATGTCCAATCAATTTAATTTACCACAGGTGGACTCCAGTCAAGATGTAGGAACATGTCAGTAATGATCAAGAGAAATGGGATGCACCTGAGCTAAATTTCAAGTGTTGTTGCAAAGGGCCTGAACGCTTATGACAATGTGACATTTCAGTTTTTTCTTTTTAATAAATTTACAGACATTGCTAAAATTCTGTTTTCACGTCGTCATTATGGGGTACTGATTGTAGATTAATGAGAAAAAAACAGAATTTCAACAACTGTAGAGTCAGGCTGCAGCATAACAAAATTGACAAAAAGCAAAGGCGGTCTGAATACTTCCTGAATGCGCTGTATATATTAAGGGATTGATCATTCAAATAGATATTTAAATAATTCAATTGAAGCTGATTTTTATAAGTCTAATCCACAAATTGTGTTTTGCTTTTTCCCTTTGAACCATTCATTTACCTTTCTGCAGCAGTGCTTCCAAGCATTTTTAGACTCCATTTTCAATGTACATGATATATAAAATGAATTTATTTAATATATACTGCAATAAATATAACCAATTTTCTTTTAGCTGGCCTATTGATGCAGAACCAGCGCTTTTCACTTCTGTCTCAAGGACATCCACACTTGAACATGAATTTTATTCAGCAGAAGAAATGAAGTTTAATTAAGGGGATGGGAAGAAATCAGGTTGGAATAAAATGTTATTGCAACATGTTTAGATAAAAAGATTATTTAAAACTTTTTAAGTGTATAATTTGTACATAAATATAAAATATAGTTTTTACTAGTATCACAAGAATTAGTGATACAAATGTCATCTATTTTATTACCCTGTTTTTAAGGGAACTGTTTTATTTTATCTTGATAAACTGTAAAGAGATTTTTTAAAATTAAGTTGTTTATTTTCTATTAGCTTTATTCATACTTTGGTTCGGACTTTATATCTATTCTAAAAAGAAATTAGAAGGAATTCATGTGTTAAAGACTCATTTCTTTACTGAACAATGTAGTGCCAAAAAACTTTTTAAAAAGGAAATAAAATTGGAAAATCCTAAATCATAGCCACATTTTCTTTCATATTAGGGATTGAATGCTAAATGGCAGTACTTTTTTAAAAACAAAATAAAAAGGGTTGGGCAGTATATAGAAATATTTGGGATTTGGATGTCTACCTAACAGTATTTGCAACATAAACATTAAAAAAGAAAGCTCGTATGCCTGTGAAGTGTTGCCATTTAATTCACTGAACTCTTATTTGTGACAGCATACACATTCAGACTTATCCTTCCTTCACGTAACTTCTGGTACATAGCTCTGCGTGTCTGATGTCAGTTGCCTGTTAAAGAAGAAAGCAAGTGAAGAACAAAACAGGGCCATTTTCATTAAATCAAGCATTTCTGGAATGGTATTACCACCTTAAGTCTTGGACTGATACATAAAAGGTGCTTTCTGACTTGTGGAAGTATACCTAAATGTACCAGCATGAAAATCTTGGTGCTCTATTGAATTAAATATACATGGTATATAAAGCAAACTCCAGGCATTGAAATTATGTTCAAATACTTATGTAACTTAGTGAAAAATATAACACTAAACTTGCCCATATTTTCAAGCCTGCAATCTTATTCCCACTCATTGCAAAATAATCCCAACTGAGTGGTATTCCCATTTTAATAAATATGTGTGTCTGTGTTCTAAGTATTGCTATTCTAGGAATAGACATATCAAGCACAGTTCAAATTGGTTTGAATCAGATTTGCAATTCAAATTAGAAATAAATCCAAATCAACTTGGAAAAAATTGTACATACACAAAAGTTGAAACTTTCACAGATCTCTTAATTTGATTTCAGTAACTCAATTGGATTGCTTTTGAACTGAATCAAATATTTGCACTCTCCTGTTTATTATGTATTAATAGTGATTATGTTCAGAACAATTACCTTCATTTTACAAGTATTTGTAATTTAAATCAGTTCTAAATAAGCCATTCCAAGAAAAAAGTTTTTTAAAGAAATACTTGTGTACCATTTTTTTAATAAAGAAATTACAAGACAAACTTTCTTCCTGCTTCACATTTACAATTGTTGTAAAAAACAAGAGTTGATCAGAAAATACATTGAAAGGATGTCCATTTTAGTTAAAGATATCAAACAGGGCAATGAATAAGAATACAGTCTGCTTCAGACATTTATCTAAATGTGCAAGAATTCAAAATGGGAAAAGATGGGATAGAGTCCAGGGGTGTCCAAACTTAGCAACTTTAAGATCTGTGGACATGCTGGATAAAGAATACTGGGAGTTGAAGTCCACAATTCTTAAAGTTGCTAAGTTGGATCCCCTACAGCAGGGGTAGGCAACCTTGGTTCTTTTATGACTCGTGGACTTCAACTCCCAGAATTCCTGAGTCAGACTCAGGAATTCTGGGAGTTGAAGTCCACGAGTCATAAAAGAACCAAGGTTGCCTACCCCTGCCCTAGAGTAGATTATCCTCAGTGACCCTGTGACCACATATTACAACCTTAATGTTGCCTAGAAAATCTGAAGGGAAGAAGTATGGATTTTGAGTGTGAGAAGAACTGTCTTGATTATAATCCATAAATATAAATTTTTAAAAAATCTGTAATTAAACCAAATGAGTTCAGAAATGCATACAGAGCTATAGGGATGAACCCACTATGTATTTGCTCACTTTGAATTTTAGAAGACTTATACTAGGCTTATACTGCCCAAGAAACACTTGAATGCAAAAAACATTGAGCTGTCAGAGGAGCATCTATCTATCAAGTGAACTCCTCTACCAAACAAACAAAAAGCTTCTAATTCATGAAACAGGTTAAGGTTATTCATTTCCCCGACGGCTTTTCTTATGGCTCTTCTTAGATCTGAAAGAAGAATAAAAAAAAATCCAGCATTCAGTTAACTTGAGTTCAAGTGAAAATCACACAAGAAGTTAAAATTCACGTTTGCACAATCAGAGAGTATCTAATCATTGGTCCAAACACTTCTGTCCACATACATGAACATATAGCTCAATGATAAAGACTGATTATTCCTGTGAGACGAATCTAGTACAAACCTTCCATGAACTATGAAGGAGCAAAAGGTGAAATACATACCTTTCTGGAGACTTGGAATGACTACGATGTCTGTGGCTACGATGGTGCCCTGTTGAGATAAGGTACAAAATTTTGATTTTGATTCTGCTCATACAGGTAGTCTTTGACATACAATGGTTCATTTAGTGACTATTCGAAATTACAACAGAACTGAAAAAGTGGCTTATGAGCGTTTTTCACACTTAGGACTGTTGCAGCATCCCCAAGGTCATGTGATCAAAATTCAAATCCTTGGCAACTGACTTGTGAGGGTTACAGTGTCCCGGGTTCATGTGATCATCTTTTGCAATCTGACAAAGTCAATGGGAAAGCCAAATTCACTTAACAACCATGTTACTAACTTAACTGCAGAGATTTGTTTTAACAACTGTGGCAAGAAAGGATGTAAAATAGGACAAAACTCATTTAACCAACGTCTCACTTAGCAACAGAAATTTGGGCTCAATTGTGGTTGTAAGTTGAGGAAGACCCATATTTAATATAGTCCTTACCATATTACAGCATACCATATTACAGCATGGTGAAGAAGGGATGAAGCTTTTAACTGTATTGATACAGTCACATAGTTTGTGTATTATAGAAAATATTAAAAATATTCTTAAAAGTCAAAGGAATCATCCACAACTGCCTTTCTCTAAAGTGTAAATACCTGGAGATTTAGATCTTGATCTGTGGCGCCTTTCTCTAGATCTACTTCGGTGCCTCCTTGGGCTCTTGCTGCGATGTCTTTCCCGCCGTGGTGAAGGACTGTTAAGAAGTAATCTGTTAGTCACAAGCTTACAATATTTCTTTTAAAGATCAATTCAAATATCTTACATGATTACCTTCTCCTCTTTGGAGATCGGCTTCGCCTAGATAGGAAGGAATGGGGATAAACAGTTATTTACTACACTACTTTTAGCATATTATGCTGGTTAGCAATTGTTGAAAGATCCCAAAACGCTACCTTCTAGGAGATCTACTTCGACTTCTTCTGTAACGCAGTGTTGGAGATCTACGAGGTTTGTCTAAATCCCTATATCCTCTTCTTCTGTGATCAGGGGAAGGGGCTCTATCCAGCTGAAAACATGTAAATAAAACCTTTTATAGTAAATGTGACATTTCAAAAGCTATCAAACATTTGTTCAAATTATTTCCACACGCAGGCTCAGTGGACCTAATGTTATTTATTGAACATATATGCCACCCATCTTGCTAAAGGTGATTCTTGGTGACTTACAATAAAAAATCCCGACATAAAAGATTAAAAGAATAGTTAAATTTGAATTAAAATTGACGGAAGAGGAAGGGGGAGCACATACTGTAGGGAAGGGGTGGGGGCTTAATCCACCTCCAGAATGATATGCCCCCCTTGGGGCCCCAGGCCAGTTGGCAGAGCCAGGTCTTCAGGCTTTTTCAGAAGGCCTAAAGGGTAGGTATGCATGTCACCTTGGAGGTAGGTAGCTAATAGCCATAGCACTTAGACTTATATATTGCTTCATAGTGCTTTATAGCCCTCTCTAAGCGATTTACAGAGTCAGCATATTGCCCCCAACAATCTGGGTCCTCATTCTTACCGACCTCAGAAGGATGGAAGGCTGAGTCAACCCTGAACTGGTGACAACTGAAATGCCGAACTGTTGCCAGTTGGCAGTCAGCAGAAGTAGCCTGCAGTACTGCATTCTAACCACTGCAGCACCACGGCTGATAATAGTAAGCACTATAACACGATATTCTCTCAAAAAATAAGGATGCGACATTTTTGTACTATGAAATCAGCATATGCTATATTAAGAGGACTTCAATGCCAAAATAAAAACTTGACAGATTCAAACCTTTTCATCCTCTTCTTCCTCATCCTCACTAGACTCTACATCATCCATATCCTCTTCCAAAGCACTGATCCGTGTTTCCAGCTGTTCAGCTTCTTCTAGAACATACCTTTTCTAAAAAAGAACAGGTTTTAAATGCAGACAATACTTCAAAAGGGAAAGATTTCATCATGCACTGTATATATAATAGAAAGCTAATCTTTTTACTACTCGAAGTTTGATTTATAATTTCCTTATAATGTAATTGATTACATACCTGTAGTCTAGGTAAAATGATATCACAGACACGCTCATCATGAAGCAACTGATCAATAAACTCATCAACATGCATGAGCTCAAACTCTGGGGGGAAAAAGATTGTATTTAAAAAGAGTAACGTTCTTAAGCTAAAATTACAGAAAACACAAAAGGTATGTTTTATATGATTTTCTACATAGAAAGGCAGGATGTACACTAAGTTATTGGATGGTTTGTATTTCTTGCCTCTTCCTGTCTAGTAAGGTTACTACTAACCAAAGTGGTCCAAAGGCAAGCATTTAATATGAAACAAGAATACAGCACCATTTAAGACAATCAGATGGATATATAATTTAGTCTATGTGTGCTACTTACATGTTTAAATCTGTTAGATAATGGATTTATAAATGATTGAATTAAATTACACCACTTACCTCCATTTCTATTTTGGCTTTTTATTTTTCGATAATCATTGTATAATGGTTCAAGGTATTTGTAGCAGTCTATGGCAGTTCCAGTCAGTCTCATATATAATGCACCTAGTAATCTCACATATCTAAAATAGGCAAAAATGAAACATTAATTTAGAATTACTTTTTCCAATACAATTAGCTGAGGATACAAATATCCTATAATAGAATTTGAATTCACTACTGAGTCATTTCATTACAGATGTTAATTCAAAAATTTCCATGTTATACCAAATTGCTTGATTTATGTTTATAGGTAGTCCATGCCGCTTCCTTACTTCCTTTCCACTCCATGCAGCAATTATGTGTGTGTGTGTGCGCGCGCATGCACGCATGTAAAAATAATGTACAAGTCTGCTTTTGTTGAAAATGACTCAATTTCAATTATACCTCTGAGAACAATTAGAAAATTTACAGAAGAGGAAGATTTAAGAACAGGCTATCTTATGGGATTAGCAGCAGTTGCTAAACAAATGGCTGGGCAATGGCCTAATGTGTACATTTTCACTTGCAAAAAGTGATGGATGGATATGAAGTAGAAAATAAACATGATTCATACCGAAAACCTTATACCATGGAGAACAAAATCTGATTTATATTTATCAAACACAGATATGCAAAACCATGAACAAGAACCACAATCTGTAGGAAAAAGTTTGTTTTAAATTACACCTCCATATTATTTTTTTCTCTTACTTGAAGTCTTCATTCTTTATAAATTCAACAATAATGTCTTTTTCAGGCTGAATCTGCAGCATCTTCAGAGTCAAGCACAAGAATGGTGTAGGCTTTATATTTCCACCATAAACTCCACCAGTGTATCTCAATTCCATAGCTTTATCTACAACCAATTCAGCTATAAAAAACATAATTCCATCAGGTTTTAATATTAAATCCATGTATCTGGTTGTTTCATTTTTAATGAAACAGTTCTAGTAACCATTTAGATAAAATTTATCAACAATTATGGAGTGTATTACAGGTAGGTCACAATTAGTAAGGGTTTGAATAATGTGAATTGTAAATTGAAACCAGGCTTTTAATGGAGCCCAAAATATATATTGTGCTTAAATTTTTTCATGGCCTATTTCCATTGAGTTGGAATGAATTACCATATTCTCCATCAAAATCACTTTGAATAGTGGAAATTCAAATACTGCAACCATTTCATGGGATTTATTAACTGCACTATTCGAGACTTACCTGTATATCAGACATGTCAAACACAAGGCCTGGGGGCCAGATCCGGCCCGCGAAGTGGTTTCATGTGGCCCACGAAGCCATCCTGGAAACAGTGAAGGAACGGCCCCCATTGCCTGGTCCTGGCCCAGAGACCCTCCTTCTGCCAGAGACCCTCAGATCTGTCCCACTCCTGCCCAGGCCCCCATAGGCACCCTTGATACGAACAATGTAGCGCTGGCCATGCCCACCCAGTAGGCCATATGCACTCTAACCACGCCCACCCAGTAGGCCACGCCCACCCAGGCCATACCCACCCAGCCCCCTGAGGGCAACTGCAAAGCTGATGCGGCCCTCAATGAAATTGAGTTTGACACCCCTGCTGTATATAATCACACTGCAGCTTCCATGTAATTTTATAAGATGTTATTTTTCATTTTTAACCTTCCTATGCCTTACAAAAGAAGATGTAAGGCACGGGTGTCAAACTTGCCACATCACATGACGTGTCACAACATATTGTGACTTTTTTTCGTATTGCTGGAGCTGTGTGGGCACGGCGCGACCTCTGTATGATGCAACCGTCCCGTGGGCTGGCAGTTTGACACCCCTAATGTAAGGGGAGGAAAAGAAAGTTTCACGGCTTCTTTTAATTACAGTGCCAGCAGGACAGGAGTATTGCTTAGGTTCCTATTCCCCTATAAAACAGACCTTCCAGTTATGATTAATCACTATCTGTTGGGATGGTCCACTAATCTGGTAACTTTTTTCTTCTTCCGAGGATGAAGAAAGGTACCACAGGATCAGCTATCCTTGATCCGATACTAAAGAATAGAAAACATCTCCGGGAAATAAAAGTAGCAAGACTATGGGAAGAAAATGACCGTGTAATATGATGTTCTTATTGTTAAAGGATCAGAAACTGAACATATTGAATATGTATCTCGGACTTGAAAAAAGTAGATTTTAGTAAACTTTGTTTACTAAACAATTAAAAGGGGGGGGAGAGGGAAATTCAACAGAAGGCAATGTGAATCTGGAAAATAAAGTATATGTATATAGGAAACAGAAAAAAGTACCCAAGGAAGAGGAAATACATGTGGCCAAAATTTGAGAAACGGCTCCAAAAGACTGAGAATCAAGCTGCGTTGAAGTTAAGAATGAAGGAAAAACTTTTCAGATTTATTCAAAATCAGAAAATAATACACTAGCTATTCAATAATGAAAGTAAAGGAAGGATTACTCAGCTTCTGTTTCAGTCAGCTCTGAGAAGTTATGTTCATCAGGGATTGAAAAGAATTGAAATTTAAGATTTAACACATGGATAAGATCTTTTGAGTTAAATTCTTCAGGTCCAGATGAATTACATCTCGTGGTACTCAAGAAAGACGCTAAGATAGGCTTATAAGAGTCTCCTTATGTGGGAGATGGGCAGCATAAAAATTTAATAAACACCATTTTGAACATTCCAAGATTTTCTCCCTGAAATGGCAATTTTTATACATCATAAGTGATGGATTTCCCCGCACCCTGTATGCTCAGACTGAGGGCAGATACCTGTTGAAAAGATGTTTTAATTTGGATTCCTGCACTAAGCAGGGACGTTGGACTCAAGAAATCTATATAACTGGACAATGTGAAATTTGAGCGGGCCCTGAACAAGGAGTATATATCGGAGGTGGTGACCCTTTGAGAGCTGTATGCAACGAAATTTCATTTTGATGTATGCCAATTGGTGTACATTCAAAGTGACAATAAAGTTATCATCATCATAACTCCTTCCAGATCTATCATCGTGGTTTTGAAAAGATCTGCTCATTCCCCAAAGCTTCATTTAATAGTCACCTTAGATCTGAATCTAGTTTAAATTCCTACTCAACCGGCTGTCAGCATGTTAAAATAAGATAAGTTAACACAATCCCGGACGGAGGAGACCACTGCCCTTGATTAAAACAGGGGTAAGTAAGCTCCTGGGGAGGAAAGCCATGGCAAATCTAGACAGCACACTAAAAAGCAGAGACATCACCCTGTCAACAAAAGTGCGTATAGTCAAGGCTATGGTCTTCCCAGTTGCAATGTATGGCAGTGAAAGCTGGACCATAAGAAAGGCTGAGCGCCAAAGAATTGAGGCCTTTGAACTGTGGTGCTGGAGAAGACTCCTGCGAGTCCCTTGGACTGCAAGGCGATCAAACCGGTCAGTCCTAGAGGAGATCAATCCTGACTGCTCTTTAGAAGGCCAGATCCTGAAGCTAAAACTCAAATCCTTTGGCCACCTAATGAGAAGGAAGGACTCACTGGAGAAGAGCCTAATGCTGGGAAAGATGGAGGGCAAGAGAAGAAGGGGACGACAGAGAATGAGGTGGCTGGATGGAGTCACTGAAGCAGTAGGCGTGAGCTTAAATGGACTCCAGAAGATGGTAGAGGACAGGAAGGCCTGGAGGAACGTTGTCCATAGGGTCGCGATGGGTCGGACACGACTTCGCAGCTAACAACAAGTAAGTATTGGAGGAACATTGTCCATAGGGTCGCGATGGGTCGGACACGACTTCGCAGCTAACAACAACCAAAGTATTTACCAAGATGCCCTCTCGTTTCACCAACCGTTCAATTTGGCTTCCAACCTCCCCAATCTCCTCTCTCGCTAACCGATCTCCCGAAAGCCCCAACGGTCTCCCAACCCCACCCCACCCCCGTCCGCGGATTCCCGATCCGCTCCCGTTGCTTCGGATCCAACCGCCCGCTTCGCTAAGCCGCACCTGTGAGACCGAAGCATTCTTCCTTCCAGTACTTGGACTCGTAGATGCGAGTGCGAATGATCTTCTCCACCAGGTATTGTGGGTTAGTGCCGTGGATGCTGTGCGCGTCTTTTACCGTCCGGTTTGCCATGCCCGCCCCTCTAGTAAGATACAAAGCCCTACAAAGTGGAGCGTTTCCAGAAGAGAAAAGGAGAAAGTTGGGGGGGGGAATGAGAGAGCGGCCTACAGAGCCGCACCGCTCGCCCCCTCCATTTTCCCTTCCGCTCAGGATTCACTTCCGGAGAGAGGAAGGGACTTCCGCCGGCCTCTCTTTTTTTTTTCCCCCTGCGGATATAAGAATTGAGGGGTTTTTTTTTCTCCCCACAGCCCAAAACAAACATGGCGTCTATAAGGAGGCCCAAATTTCTCTTCCGGGGCGGAGCGACAGGACTTTGGCGCGAAGTTTCATCTCGCAGGGAGGAAGAGGGAAGTTGGCGCCGCGCTGAGCCTCGGATTGTCATTTTTTTTTTTCTTTCCCCGTCCAGCTTCGTCGGGCTTGAAAGAATGAATTGCAGCCCCTCGTGGAGGAAATCGTTGCCACGTAAGGGGATTTTTGTTGAACGACGTGATTATGAGATTTCTAAGGACAGCAGGATCGTATTGAAGCTGAGTGGCAGATTGATCTTCACCCTAGGGCAGGGGTAGGCAATCTCGGCTCTTTTATGACTCATGGACTTCAACTCCCAGAATTCCTGAGTCAGCTAACTCAGGAATTCTGGGAGTTGAAGTCCACGAGTCATAAAAGAGCCAAGGTTGCCTACCCCTGCCCTAGGGTCTCTTAAATACTTCTCTATTATGTTTAGAAAAGTGGGGGGGGGAGGTTAGGAGAATAACACAGAAGCTGAGGATTGAGCAGTGCCATAGCAACGAGATGTTCCAGGACTTTTCCTCTTTTGCTCACATGATGCATATTATACGATCTGATCTTTCGTGATTTTTTTTTTACAGATACCATAAACATAGAAAGTCAGAGAAAACGCACCTGTTCATGGATTGGCAAGGCTATATCTACAGACAGACAATTGCAGATCTCTCATTATAGGTGTGTCAGCCTGTTTTAGTTACTTCTTATAAAGCAAAATGTATACTGTAGTTCTGGGGAAATGCATAATAATGGAATAGTGCTGATAACTGAGCATACAGATAGTGGATAGAAAGAAGATGAGGAATGGTCATCCAATGACTCTAAAAAAATATTTGTCAATTTTTAGGGGAATATCTATTAAATATGAAAAAGATATCAGTGACATCTGTATTTTTCCTGGAGAATTTATTTTAATAGAAGAAGGAAGATATGATCAACTTTTTGTGGCAAGACTCTTAAGGCTATATGAAGATGGTAAGTTTTTTTGGTTTATTTCCTGTATATCAGTTTTCCAGTACTAAGATAAATTTGTTTTGTAGAATATTTATAAAAGATTGTCAAAAAGTAATATATGATACTAAGAAACTAAAATAAAATTAAAACATAATGTCATTAAATACATATTTTAATAAGAGGTTGCAGAACATGAGGATACAAAAACATTTTCTCAACGACTAAAACGTAAAATATAAGATTTAAATACAGATATTAAAGTGCTACAGAAAATCTTCAATACAATACTGAGTAACTAAATTACTAAAGTGTTAAGTATGTAAAATTCTAAAATATAGGATAGTGAAATATTGATCTTTTAAAAATTCTATGTAATGCTACACAGTGAATTTTTAAAAATGTTTTATTATAAAGTAGATTAGGTAGGTAGATAGATATAATATTACATCATTAACTATTGGTTTAAAATGCCTAAAAACTGTAGGAAATTAATTAATACGCACAGACTATATAAGCATATAACTACTAAAATGGCTTCCTCTTTAAATACTGCATTTTGAAATGATCTTTCTTCTACATATTACAAAAACCATATCATCATTGATGACACATGTCTCTTAAACAGTTTTGAATTTTTACTAAACTGAATAAAGTCTTTCCAAGTAGGATAAATGAATTGCTATGCCTAAATTCCAACATTTCATGTGTTATATCCATGAGTTTTTCTATTAAGTCTATTATTAAAATGCCAAAGATCTAAATTTGGAATAGTGGTTTGTTTACATTTCTAGGGTATAGCTATCTTTGCTGCAATTACAGATAGTCCATAACTTATGACGAGTTGCTTGGTGACCTTTTGAGGTAACAAGAGACCCAAATAAAAGTACTTACTACCCAGATTCAAAGTTCCAATAACTGCATGCTTCCCCCCCCCCCCATCATGTGTTTACATTTTGGACCACATTTATGACGAATTTTGTTGAAAAATGACGCTTACTTCTGGTTTCTGGTAAAAAACAAAAACCCAGACAATGGGGTTATTGACCATGGCATTTGCTTAATGACCATAGGTTAGCTTAACAACCGTGACTTCTTTCCCAAGGTTGTGCATGGCAGTTTCCTCAAGGGACCTGAGGAAGATGGTGTCACAAAGAGCCTCAGGGTAGGCCTCAGGGTGCAGAGTGGTGAGGATAACTGGGGCAGTTTCAGCTTTGTTCCACAGTGCTGGAGCTGTGCTGGAACTCAGGAGCTTCCTGCATCTCCAGGGCTGTGGCATACCAAGAAACCCCTTTGTGCTACGTTGCTGGGCAGCTGAGGCTTCACCCTGCACTGCAGTTCCAAGCTTCTTGCAGCCCAGAACTGCAACATGGCTACCAGTGCTGGAGCACAGGGGTTCAGGGGCTGCTTGCTGTCCTGCAAGGTAGGGTACAGGACATCAAAAAGTGGAGAGGGGAGGGGCAGATAGACAGATGGGGGGGAGTTGAAGAGATGGCCGTCCCTTATCAAGGCTTAGGACTGGATGAGACCAAAGCTAGAATGGGTTGGGTTGGGGTCAGTACTTTTTTAATGATCCATGATTCTTAGTTAATGATGCTGTACAACTACATCACTTGGCAGAAATTCTAGTTTCAATCGTCGCTGTAAGTTGAGGACTACTGGTATCTGTCTAGAACTATTGGCTTGAATGAAATATACCATTTTAGCAGTAGTTGATGGCAAAAGGCAGACACTCTTGCTTGCACTGACATTTAATGAAACCAAAGAAATGTATGTTTCAAAAATCTCCAAGGGGGTCTTTGTAAGTAATATTGTTTTTTCTACCCTAGATACTCAGGAGAAACATGCAGTTGTTGAGTGGTTTTCTCGTATTGAAGAAATACCATTTGGTCTCCGAAAAAGTTTGGGACACAAACAAGAGATATTCTTGAATGAGAAGGCTGAATGGGATACTGACATACTTGTTTCATCTATTGTTGATAAAATTATGGTGAGTAGTAGCAGATTCAAATGTGTGAAGGCAAGAAAAGGAAAATGTCTTCAGAAATTCTTTGACGTAGTTTGCTGTAATCGTAAACCTGAGATAGCTCTTTCCTGGCAACTTAAGAGCTGACTTGACATTTCTTCTTGGATATGTAATAGTAAACATGAAAGGCAGCACTTTAAAAAGAATATGAAGTAATCTTTATTATATTTTATTTTACATTATATTTGTGATAAATAGTCTATCATAAGATTGGTCATGACAGTTCTACTTCATCTGTTTTGACGCTTCACTTATACATTAATTTTCATTGATGGGCAACTTGAATTCTGTGTTCACAATCCTGCTGCATAAATAGGCTTAAATAGCATTGGCCAATCTGATTGATTTTATTTAAATGATGTGCATGGCCATTCATCTTGGAACACAACTGGACAACTCACGACAATAATAAAACTAAAAACCATAAAAAAAAACTAAAAAAAATGGTGCCTCAATCATCCCCTAAGGCAGACATGTCAAACTCGCGATATCACGTGACGTCGTGCAATGTATCGGGAGAGTTTTGCCATTGCCGGCAATGGGGTGGGTGTGGCTTCCGGATGACACATCCGGCCCATAGGCTGGCAGTTTGATACCCCTGCCCTAAGGTGCCCCAACAGTGATTTTTAAGTTCCCTTCACTCTATTCCAGTGCCTGAATAATGAGTCAGGCCTTAATAGCCTTCTGGAAGGCTAAAAGGGTGAAGTCTGATGGATCTGCAGTATTAGGCAGAAACTCTCAGGAAGAGACAACCTGATCCTATGCTGGGCAGGATTGTAAAGTTTAACCAGCACTTTGAATTGCACCCAGAAACTGGAAACCAGTGCAGCTCTTGCAACATGCGTGTAACTTGGGTGAATCTAGAGGTGCCTATCACAGCTTCTGCATTCTATAGACCAGTTGTAGCTTATGGGTGGTCTTCAAGGGCATGTATAGTTCAATGCATTGCCTAAACAATGTTTTATACTATTGATTATCGGTGCAGAACTGATCATTTAGAATATTTTCCCCAGTCTAGTAAGATTACAGCTTGGTAATCATCAATCAGCATTGCAGAATTGATCATTTAGATTATCTTCCCCAGTCTAGTCAGATTACAGTCCTGGTGATTGTCGATCAGCATGACCATTGTAGGAACAAAACTTTTGAGAAACACTAGATTAGATTAATTGGGCAGTGGTTTTTGTAATTTGAATTATTAATGTTTACATAAGTTGCATGTTACAAATAACATTTTAGGCGTCAGATATTTCTGATTCTAACACCAAATCAGTTTCTCTTAAATTACTGCTTGTTCTATACATGTTCTATGCATGTATACTGTTTAGAGATAGTGAAAAATATTATAAGCTAGTATTATATATGGTTCACTAGTACTGTAACGTATTAATATTAACAGCCCTAGATATATATTATGACTTCAATAGGTAGCAGTAAGTAGTCACTAACTTGGCTTGCCTCTGGTTACTACTTGGATTAGGCACCAATACCAGTGTTTTCAGCTAGGCATTTTTTTTTTAAATCACAAAGCAGCAAACCACTCCCACTTTGCCAAGGAAACTACATAAGTGAAGCCATTAGTAATTGAGCTCAACTGCATCTTTGCAATTCAGAGAGTTAATTCTAAAAATATGAGTTATAGTTCCCACTGTTTTGTTAAATATTCCTCTCTTCAAAGGAGAAGCCAGTTTTCGTTACATTTTGAGAAAATACATTTCTTAAT
Source organism: Vipera ursinii (assembly GCF_947247035.1). Taxonomy (NCBI): domain Eukaryota; kingdom Metazoa; phylum Chordata; class Lepidosauria; order Squamata; family Viperidae; genus Vipera; species Vipera ursinii. The sequence continues at coordinate 62,069,350 of NC_139516.1, read as the reverse complement.
TGACCTTTTGTTATGCTTAGAACTAACTGATGTTTAATCTCTTTGAATTATACTACGTTTTGGACAGGCAGATCACATTATTTCACTGCTGTGTAAAATGAACAACTTTCTGCTGTTTTGCTGTTTTTAGGTTATTCCTTTGTCACCATGTGAAGCGCTGCCTCTTGAAGCAAAAAACAAGCAAGTTATGTTTGTAAGGAAATCCTGGGATGGAAAAAAGATGAAGCCACTGAGACCTAATTTACTGGCAGAATTGAAAAATTCTGTTAAACTAAAGAATGACATAACTTTTGCAACGGAGGGCCATCTGACTCCCTCCCGCTTGCTGGAAGAAGCAACCAAAAATGTCACTTGGATTACCAAAGAAAGCAATAAAAGCAGCGCAGAAGTAAAACTGAGACATTCAGCTGCTAAGTCTTCCTTGTTTAAGCAGAGAAATTCCCCCAAACTTGCCGGTGGCGACATCCCTGGAGCAAAGAAAAGATTACAATTAAACAGTATGTTTACAAATGATTGGATATATCTTCGCTGTCAGAAGATATAGCTCTGTAAACTGCTACATGGTTTATATAATGCATAGCACCTTACTAATTTTAAGGGTTATACAGGTAGTCCTTGACTAATGATCACAAGCAAGCCCCATATTTCCATTGCTAAGCAAAACAGTTGTTAAGTGAGTTTTGCCCCATTTTACAACCTTTCTTGCCACAGCGGTTAAGCGAATCACTGCAGTTGTTAAATTAGTAACATGGTTGTTAAGTGAATCTGGCTTCCCCATTGACTGCTTATCAGAAGGTCTCGAAAGGTGGATCACGTGACCCTGGGACACTGTAACCGTCATAAATATGAGCCAGTTGCCAGGCATCAGAATTTTGATCACGTGACCACGGGGACGCTGCAACAGTCATGTGGAGAATGGTCATACGTCATTTTTTCCACTGCTGTTGTAACTTCGAACGGTCACTAAACATTGTAAATCAAGGACTACCTTTTAAAAGATTATTTACCTCTTACTAGAAAAATCCCTTGTGCAGTTCTTAATAATAGGGACTGTTCTGTATAACTTTTTCTTTTCTAAGCCACAGAATTACCCTGAATCAGCTCCCAAGAAGATTGTGTTAAAATGTTATATGAGAATAGTGATTATTTACTTCTTGAATTACTGTTATGTGCCACCCATTTTACTCTAAAAAGCAACTTGAGGTGATAATACTTTCTGGCTTCTCTGGATGATGACATTACTGTGGTTTGGACTATTTACCATCCTTAAAATTAGAGTTACTCATAACTAAAGCAGGACCTTTATATTAAGCAGATCTCTGTCTTTCAGATTATTTTCAGATGAAAGCCATAATTAACAATGGATGGCTTCTGATCTGGCACTCGTACAACTGAGGGGTTTGTTCATTTCTGCTGCTGAATTTGATTCATAAATATCTGTAACAGAAACAAAATTCTGCTGCTATTAGTATAACTCACCTGAAAATAACATAATTATGTAGGTTTATAAGTATATCATGATTGGAAGTTTTTATCATTGCCTTGAAAACTGAGAAAACCTGTGTAAAAAATGGGGGAACAAAAGGTTTTGTCCTTTCATGTTATTAGTTGGATGGAGAAGGAAAAAGAAAGATTTTTGGAATTAAAAAAAGCACCTGTTAATGTAATTAAAAAAAACACTGTAGCGTTCTGAGCTATGTCATATGGATCCTGCTTCTATACTGATAAATGCTCACATATTGTATTTTTTTCTTCTTTTAATTTAGATTAGAGATTAGGACCCATTTTTTATTGGCTGCTGTATTTCCCTGGGAGTAATATGCTGGGAAATATGCCATTAATAGGTACAACTAGAGAAAGCAATAGCAAAGTTAGCTCCATTGTTTAATTATTATTTTTATTTGACTTTTTTTCCTGTTGATTCCTTTCTGTCCAAATGCCACAATGCCAGGGAAAGAGTCAAATTGATCTGATCAGTAATCTGATGTTCCAATTCTAAGGTCATGTGGAATTTGGCCAATTCAGTTCCACAACAACTGTGCAAGATTATGATGAATTAAAATGGAAAATAACTTATACCAAAGGAAAGAAGGTATGGCCAACCAGAAGACTGATCCATAACATAGAAAACCAAAAAACCCTAAAGGAATTCAACTGCTTTAGCTCAACGCCTTGGAGACCAATTAGGTTTTCAACAATTTATGAAAAATCAATAAGATCTGAAATTGTTTCTTGGAAAAAACTTCAGAAGTTAGGTTGCAGGCCAGAGGAAATCTGACCTCAAGAGATACATAAGGACATATGTATTCAGAAATTATTATGCCTTAATGATTCCTATTAAATCTTGTTCTGATTTTTTTTTCCTTTTAGCACCTACAAAATCTCCTAGAAGTATGCTTCTAGGAGTGCAACAAGATTTGATTGAGCTTCTAGACTATGGTTTGACTGAAACTCCACAACGATCATTCCTTAAAAGAAAAGTAACATTTACTGGCATTAAAGGTTCTCCTAAAAAAAAATCTTGTGTTTCTGATGAGGAAGATTTGCTTTCAGATATAAAACCACTGGATGAGCAACCTGAAAGAACTACAACAAATTTACCAAGTTTATGTCAGAAGATCCAAGATTCCAATCTGAAAGTCAGCAGTTCTGCAGTGACACAAAGTACTAAAGGGTAGGGCTCAACATTATGTCCTAAATTTGGAAATACGGTCTTCTGAACAGCTTATTGTTCTTGTGTGTATATTAACATTCATTTTTCTTGACGTAAGACAGGCATCCCCTTCTGTGTATTTAATATTAATTTACTTCTTGTCTGCAATAATTTGCTGACAGGAAGAAATATTAGCTTTTTAATACTGGTGATAAATTTAACAGATTAATAATTATACTTGAATACGATTCCATGGGTTAAATTTTGTCTGCCTAGATTTTCTTAAAAGTATCTGTTTCTTGAATAATTGAGAATAGTGAAGGTGTCATACATTTTTCATAGAATATAACATATAGTCACATTTCTCTATAGTTTAGATGAATATGAGTTGGAAACAAGGAATCCAGCGATGACTCCACGTTCACGCAGAAAATGTGCACAAGTGACTGCTGCTCGAATTGCAGAACAATTTAGGTGAGACTGCTATCCATATTACATTTTATTTGTGTATGCTGTAAGCCCTGAAATGCCTAGTGTGTTAGTAACACTTGATAAATTATTGGTGGAAATAATTGCTTTATATATGCATGTTTACAAATATATTGTTGAATAGACTTTTTAAAAAGAAAACATTGTCCAAAATTGATCTTTGTATAAACGAAAATAAGTGGGCCAAACCTGGATCAACAACCCTCACAGTAATTCATTCATAGGGCATTTTTTTTTACCCTTACCTACTTTTTTTAATTTTACATTTAAACGTTACAGTTTAAATGATAGAAGATTGCCGCATGTAATCTCACCTTCACTCTTCTACTTAGGAGTACAAAATTTGGTTATATCCAAAGTTTTGAATTAAAATTTCCATCCCATTTGGCAGCATAGCCATTGATCAGGGTTTATTGGAGGTATAGATCAAATACGTGATGGAGACATGAAGACATCAGGTTGCAGATTCTGTTGTTTGTTGTCTAACCCCCCCTTACAAACCAAATGTTAGGTCCTTGGCAGGCTTTCAAAGTTCTCTTCCAATACCTTATTAGCAAAAAAGATAGTTACAGAATTTCAAGTTGTTTTGTTTCCCATTTTTTTCAATACAATTGTCCAGCTCAGTATATACCTAGTGTGATTAAGGTGAAATAACTGAAGGTGTTTCTGTTTTGTAACAGTCCTGTTTCCCTCTCTGCTTTCCCAGGATCTGTTAGAAGTTCCTTCGCAGAGTAGCAGTTTGGGGATTAGATGATAGTTCTCTGAGTAGCTGGACCTTGCATGCTTTTTTGCATGCCATCTCTTTCAAAACCTATGGCATTATTTAATCCACTAAAAGCCCAAAGTACAAAGATCTAATTTAAAGGTGGCTGAGCTCAACCCAGAGGTCCCCTCACATTCCTTAGACATCAAAAGAATCTCAGATAAAGCAGGATTCACTATGTCTGTGTCTAAGCAGGGGCTCATTATCTGTCTGCTCATAATCTCTCATTGTCTTCAGCCAGTGTTGTTCCAGGAGTCTCTTTTTCTGCCCATTTTCCGATTATTTTTTTTAATTCCATTTATATCCCGCCCTTCTCCGAAGACTCAGGACGGCTTACAAGCTTAGCAGTAGCCTTCATTCTATGTATATGCCTGCTTATTAGGGCTTTCACACACACCCCAAGCGGCATTATTACAAAGTCAGCTTAATTGTCCCCAACAATCTGGGTCCTCATTTTACCTACCTCGGAAGGATGGAAGGCTGAGTCAACCTTGAGCCTGGTTGGATGCAAACCTGCACTAGTGTTACTTTCTGGTGGTGTTACTTTCAGCTGGTGTTACTTAAGGAGGCATTAGCCCACTGCTCCACCAATTCAAAATATGATGTGTCTAATTTATTTCTTTAGTGTTTTAAATGCAGCTGAAGCTAAAAGCAAGGGTAAGAAGTGTCCTAGTCCCTTGGAAACTTCTGATTCAGATAGCAGTGATGAAGAAGACAACAAGAAACTTCATACACCTAAAAGGCAAACAAAATCCACTCCCAAGTTCTCAAAGAACCAATCCATGGGAACACCTACCAAGGATTCAAGGAATACTGTAAGAACTATAGGCATTTCTAAAAACACAAAATTGTAATTACTCTCAAAAATCATAAAATAAACATAAAATAAACCCTTGATGTTACAATTTATAAAATTCAGTTTGGAATTTATAAATGGAGATTTTTGAGAAGAATAGCGGTTATATTTGGAGTCAAATAATACCATCTTCATTTTACCTGATCAAGCTAGGCTGTGTCTTTGTACGTGTGGGTCATTTAAATGAATTTCAGCTCCTGGCAACATGAACAAATCAATACTGTTTTCTTGGCAATATTTTTGGAAGTGGTTTACCATTCCTCCTTCAGGATTTTGGTTTAAAGTTCCTGGTCTTGGTCTAGTGTTGATTGGTTCTAAGTCACTCAGCTGGCTTTTATTCCCAAGAAAAAACAAAAATACAGGTCTCCCTGCTCCTAGCCCAGTGTCTTTAATCACAACATCAAACTGGCTACAAGGTGAACTACAAAATTCCAAAATAGGAAATAATGTAAAACTATTTCCACCTTTCCTTCTTTCGGTCCACTTTTGCGTTGAATATTCATTTAAATTCTATGCCAAATAAATAATGTACTAAGCATTAAAATGTTTGGGTTAATTTTTCAATTATTATTTTCAGCAGTTTCAAAGCAGAACAAAATGCAAACCATTTCTAAATGAGAAAATAATGGTTTTTCTTGCAGTCTAAGCCAAGTACCCCAAAAACTCCACGTAATGCCACCCCAAGAATTCGCAGTCGAAATCAGACTATGCAGAAGCCGACCAGTGTGCTAGAACAGGCAAGGATGAGGTAAAGTAAAATATTCCTTGTATTTCCCAAGGGAAGAAATAAATAATAATGTACAGGTAGTCCTTGAGTTATGACCACAATTGAGCCTAAATTTATTTGTTAAGTGAGACATTTGTTAAGTGAGTTTTGCTCCATTTTACAACCTTTCTTGCCAGAGTTGTTAAATGAATCATTGCAGGGGTTAAATTAGTTAATAGTTAAGAGAATCTGGATTCCCATTGACTTTGCTTGTCACTGCAACTATTATGAGTCAGTTACCATAATTTTGATCACGTGACCATTGGGATGCTGAAGTGATTGTAAGTGTGAAAACTGGTCGTAAGTCACTTTTTTCAAGGCTGTTGTAACTTCGAACAGTCACTAAATGAGCTGTTAAGTCAAGGACTACCTCTAGTTAAAGGAGGACAAGCTAGAAGTTAGCCTTTGAGGGTGATGTAAATAATATTTTTTTATTACAGCAATAGATCCATGGTGGCGAACCTATGGCACGTGTGCCACAGGTAGCACGCAGAGCCTTCTCTGTGGGCACGCGTGCCATCGCCCCATTCCTAGGCCTTCAGCTGGTTTTTATAAAACCTTTTTGCTTTAGGCCTCTGCCGCCGCATGCAAAAATAAAAAAGGGTTCAATCAATCAATTTCAACTTCTCGCGGGGAAAAAAAAGATCTCGCAAAATTGGGACTGATTGAAATTTTTAGTCCCACCCAGTCTGCCGTTACCACTGCAGCCACGCCCACCCAATGGGCCACGCCCACCAGGCACACAACAATACATAAGTGGGTTTTGGGTTGCAGTTTGGGCACTCAGTCTCTAGAAGGTTCGCCATCACTGCAATAGATAATATATTGGTATCTTTAAATAAACACCCCGTCTGTTACGAATATCTGATTCTTCTTGTTTTATATTTGCGTATAGAATATTTTTTTTACTATGGATTAGCTTTTAAGTTATAAAGTCACTTTTTTGGGGGGGGGAAATAACCCCTTTTTCAACCCAGCATTATTTGAAATCAATTCTTAGAACATTTGCATAACAATTCTTAATAAATTCTATTCTGTGCCTAGCCACTTACTTAGAAATCATGTAAATGGACTTTTTTGTATTGATGTCCCTTTCCTCCTCTTTTGCTTTGACAGACTGCATGTATCTGCTGTCCCAGAGACCTTGCCCTGCCGTGAAAAGGAATTCCAGGATATCTGTAACTTCATAGAAAGCAAGCTTCTTGATGGGACAGGAGGGTGAGTGTTTCTTGGCATGCTTTTCATCAATTTTCAGTTTCATTAAAGAGGCGAAGGGAACAATCATTATAAATAAGGCAGCTTTTGATTAGAAAAACAGAAATCTTAGTGATTAGTATTGGTTCTCCTGTGTTTCAGGTGTATGTACATTTCTGGAGTTCCTGGAACAGGCAAAACAGCAACAGTCCATGAAGCCATTCATTATCTTCAGCGGGCAGCAGAAAATGAAGAGATTCCAGCTTTCCAGTTTATAGAGATTAATGGAATGAAACTGACTGATCCACACCAAGCCTATGTGCTAATTTTAAAGGTGAATATGCTTGAGAAAAATGGAATTGGGCAAGACGCCTTTTCAGTCGTTTCTTAAATTCAGAGGGTGAGCTTCCCTGTCTCTAGAAGTGTGTTTCTCTCTCTCTCTCTCTCTCTCTCTGTGTGTGTGTGTGTACCATAAGTTGTCTCTGCAGTTTTTTTCTTGATATGCGACAGTGTTTTCAACCTATGTCTTCAACATGAATAATTGAAGGTTATGGAGTGTAATCTAGCACATTGTTTCTGTGGAAGTTGGTAGATAGATGTTCTTAAGTCTTGGCTGAGGAAAAATGAACAGCCCAAATACATCTGGATGACATACATGCCTATGGAGGATTAAAACCTCAGTCTTCCTGCTCCTAGTTCAACATCTTAAACCAACTGGCTCTCCATTCCAGGTGCACACGTGTTTGTGTGTGTGTGTGTGTGTGTGTGTGTGTGTGTACACACTACTGATACAACTTATGTTGTGGAAAATGGCTGTCTTTTAAAATTTGGAAGATTGCAAACACTTTAGTACTTATTTACAGCTAATTAAATATGAAGTGATCATGACGTGATTCCAGGTTCAAAAATCCTGCTGTATCCAGAATTAATGCAAATGTCTCTCCAAATATATTGTGTAAACACCCAGGCAGATTAACAGCTCTTGCCCTTGCTTTCTGAAGTTAATGGATTAAAGACAATGCTTTTGGCAAGACTGAATAAGTGTATGAGCTGACAGGTGGTACTTCAACATTTATGTTACCATCCAGGGAAATATTTGGAGTTTATTAATGATTGGATTCTCAGACAAGATTTTAAAAGGGAGTCTTATGATACTTATTACAACTTGCATAATTTCAGACAATATGTAAATATTTAAATCATATTAATAAAGTGGAAGGAGTATACCACAACAACATTCTAAGATATGATTATTACAGAATAATGTAACAGATTTGCTTAGCACAGCTGGGGTATGCTGTAGACATTTATCTAAATACAACTTAACATACGGTAAGTAAAATAGTTGCATCAAATTATCTCTCCCCAAAATGTACCTTTTACTCCTAAACATACAACCCATAGTAAAATAATTAGCATCCAAAGTCTTTTTCCTTTTACTGAAACATATCTACATATGACAGAAAGATGAAATAACAGGCTTTTATAAATGAAATAATACATGAAAAGAAACAACCAGAAAAGTTTTAACTATAAATTTGGCTACATAGAAGTTCTGTGGCAAAATAGTCAGCAAATAAATTTAATAAGAATATTTTTAATAACTAAGGCTAAACTTTCCTAAAAGCAAGCAAATGACCAGATGTTCTAAACAATCAAGCTCCATTGTCATAATACTTTAAAATGTTTACAATACAGTTTAATATTTAAAACAAAAGTGAAGTTCTCACTGCTATAGTCAAGCTGGATGAAGTAGGTATTACGAGGAAAAGATTCTTACCTCCTTGATGTCAGGTATTTCTCAATGCAAGGAGGCACGCACATAAGTCTCCTCATCTCCCACAAGAGAAAAATAATGGGACATATGAAAAACATTCATAAGGGTGGTTCTGTCTGATCTCAATTGCCTTGGCTTTTAAAAAGCTCATTATCTCCTACTCTCTGACACCTCTCTTTCCTATCTTGTTTAATAATTATGTCTGCTTTATTAGTATAAATATTTACAGCTCCAAGTGGATTTATGGGTTTACAATCTGATGGTGCTCGACATAAAAAATTAACATAGGTCTGGCAGAAAGTTTATCTGGACATTAGGTTCAATTATGACAAACTGGAGGCAATATAATTTTGCAAACTTATAGTTTTTTTAGGCAAGTTCTTCCATCTGTCCTTCCAAAGCTGACAACATGCCACACTGAATATAGTAGGATTTAATTTCCAGATAAACATACATAGAATTATACTATTGCTATAGCAGAATTCATTGCTGCTGCACAAGTTCGTAACACCAGTCTCCATTTAACCTGATTTAGCTACTGACAGGCCAGAAGACAACTGCCAATCACGCGGCTGAACTTCTGAAAAAGATGTTTTGCACACCTGGATCAAAAAGGAAAACTGTAGTACTTGTTGTGGATGAGGTAATGTGGGAGTTCTTATATTAGGAGATTGTTTTTTAGTTTGTTTTGTAAGTATTTCAGAGCCATGGGGCTGCTGTAAGATTGAAATGGTCTCAAGTGATCATCCTTGTCAATAAAAACAATGTAAATTATTTCAAAACACTTTCATTCCCTTCAGTTGAACAAGAGGGGGCCTACAAATATTAATTAAAAATAAAAATAATCTCTGCTGAGTTTAAAATCTTTTAAAAAGAATGCAAAGGGGAAAAATCTACTTTCTGTGTTCATCCCTAAACTGATACATTTCTGTGGATTAACTCCAGGTTTCAGTTCCAATTATGTAACAAGCACCTGTTCTTTAAGCAGAAATGTACTGATACAGAGAAGGAAATATACAGTATTTTTCTTTAGATACTTATATATGCAGTATTATCCATCGGTTAAACTAAAAATAATGCTGATTGTATTTGAATGTTAACACAAAATAATATTTTCCTGCAAAACTAAAAAAATTAGAACCAGATCTTGTACATTTTTGTAGCATATAGTTTCTTCATCTGTAATTTTGCATCAATTTTTCCCTCAATCTAGCTTGATCTCCTATGGACTCGAAAACAAAATGTGATGTACAATCTCTTTGACTGGCCCACCGAGAAAAATTCCAAATTAATTGTCTTGGCCATTGCTAACACTATGGATTTGCCAGAAAGAATAATGATGAAAAGAGTAGCCAGCAGGCTGGTATGTCTGTTTAATTCTATTACTATGGTTATCTTGCATTCATGATGTTTACAGAAATTAATGAAAAAGAAGGGAATGAACTATTACTGTGCTTTGCAGTTGTTACTGGTATGAGAAAAATTCCAGATAAAGTCTCAAGTTAATTCTCTGAGATGCCACTTTAGATATGGTATGAATAAAGAAAAGTTTGTACTAAGAGTTTAAATAATGGTGTTATGCATTTGATTATTGCATTTTTCTATTCTGAAGCTGGCCATTTATAGAACTAGATATCAAACAGAGGAGTATTTGTGGTGCTAGAAAAAAGAAAGATTCTTATGTGGGAGTGTTCAGCCCATGATAATAGGCTGGAATGCATGGAGTTCTGGAGAAACCACTTGCAATAATATCACAAGTTCCGAATAAAACATTTCAGCAGTTTGCACCTAAAATTGCATTTGATGCATACATTTTTAGTTTCCATATAATTAAAAAGCATTTTGAACAGTAAATCCATAAGGTTAAACAACTGCACATCCTGTAATTTATTTTATCTCTATATTTCATGCAGCTTGTAAGATTTACTGAATAGCCCTTTCAAGAGGTTTGATGTTTTCTTTTTTTGCAGGGCCTAACCCGAATGTCTTTCCAGCCGTACACCTACAAGCAGTTACAACAAATTGTCTCTTCCAGGATCAATCAGTTAAAAGCATTTGAAGAGGATGCAGTTCAGTTCATTTCTAGAAAGGTAAATTGACCATAGTGGCAGCTGTGTGGATTTCTTCTTCTTTTTTTAAATTAACACTGCGCTTAGTAGTTAACGACTGAACTCTAACTGAAGTGCAAACTATACACCAAACTGATGGATCTAGGTCTGTATCATAAATTAGTGAAATTTTAAAGAAGCGCTTCATTCTTCATTATTGTGTCTCAGTTTTATAACAGGCTCTTGTTGTTCCAATGGGATTCTGGAGAAAGCGAAGATGATAGTAATCAAATCCACAAAATGTGTTTATTTTCTTAGCAAACTTATATGGCTGCCCATCTACCAGACAGAACATTGGGCAATGCACAAATATAATCAACAGACAAAAAACACTTAAAAACAACATTGAGCCCCCAGTAAAACTTGCATGCACCAATCTTGCAATGCCCGCTCCATCAACACCTTGGCCCCATTGTCTGGGGGAAAAGCTGGATCTTCACTGCTTTCCTGAAGGTGAACGAGGTCAGGGGCATCTGTACCTCTGGAGAGAAACTGTTCCATAAGGGAAGGGCCATGACAGAAAAGGTTTCCTCTGCCCTACCAGATTACACTATTTCAGGGCTTTTCAACCTTTTCACCCATTGCACGTTTAGGATATGGCAACATCCGAGTACCACCAGTCGCCTAGCAAGGTGTCAAACACTTGATGACCCCAAAAAAAAGGAAAAAAGTGATGAACTACAGATAGTCCTTGACTTACAACAGTTTGCTTAGTGGTTGTTCGAAGTTACAATGGCACTGAAAAAAGTGCCCCCCCCCCAAACCACAGCCAAGCAAGACACCTGCCTGCCCGCCCGGTGGCACTCTTCCTCCTGTCCGAGGTTTTCATTGTTGTGAGCATTTCTGTTGAGGATTGGCAGTGGGGGTGGGGTGGGTGTTTGGTTTTTATTTCCCCCATCTGCTGGGTGGTTGCAGCAGGTTTTGGTCACTTCACATGACCCTGGGACACTGTGACCGTCATAAATATGAATCAGTTGCCAAGCATCTGAATGTAACTCACAAGACCCTGGAGATGCTGCAACATTCCAGCTGATCGGCGCTTCTGGGCTCAGCAGAAGTGTCGGGATCAGTGCCGAGCTCCAGCTGGAGCCTGGTGCTAATCCTGGTGCTTCCACTGAGCCCTGACAGCCCTGAAGTGCTGATCCTGGCGCTTCCGCTGAGCCCTGACAGCCCTACAGCTCCAGCCATCTCTCACTCAGGTTTGTGCGGTGCTGCCACCAGTTCAGCTCATTCCCCTCCCCCACTACCATTTTTCTAGTGTCGCGTACCACCTGTCAGGTGCCAATGTACCACAGGTGGTACCCGTACCACTGGTTGAAAAGCCCTGCACTATTTCACTGAGGAGACTTGGAGTATGCTCACTCTGCCAGATCTAGTGGGGAGAGGCAAAAACCACCAGGAATAGACAATCCCAAAACTAAGCTGGCCCTATTGTCACGTAGAGCCTGAAGGGAGACAACAATAGTTTACGTTGCACCTAGAAGCTTACTAGGAGGCACTGTAGCAAACTCAGTCATGATGCTGCCTGGTCAGACTGCAATATATCCACTACTCTGTGCCGTTTCCTGATTTTAGCATTATAGATTCACAACAAATGGGGGGAACCAAATTAGCATGGAGAAAGGGGAATTTTTGGGTGAAACAAATATTCCACATTAAATAATGTTAAACAGCTATCGTTTTTTTCTGGATACTGCAATATAGGGAAAAAGATCAACTTTCATTTTCAATCAATACATTTTAGGTTGCAGCTTTGTCTGGTGATGCAAGACGATGCCTTGATATCTGCAGAAGGTCCACTGAAATCTGTGAACGTGATCGCAAAAGGGGTGTTTCTGGGTTAGTCAACATGGCTCACGTTATGCAAGCTGTGGATGAAATGTTCTCATCTCCATATATAAATGCGATTAGGTAATATAATAGTTTACCTGTGAATCTTCTCTTCTTCAGTGCCATAAAGGAAAATCTGGTCTGAGTAGTGTGACAGCCTACAGTTTTTACCACCTTATGAATTTTTACTTCTATATGCACCCACAATTGAGATAACACTGTAGAATACATGTCTGCCTCGTAAGTCAACATGTTGTTTCTTGCAACCACCAAGTAGAAACTATATATAGTGTACCAACAGTCTTAGAAGTACTTTTTTATTATGCTGATTAATCTTGTTGGGGTTCCATTCTCTTTTAGGAATGGTTCGCTGCAGGAGCAAATATTCCTGAAAGCCACAATTGCAGAATTTCATAGGTTAGGACTAGAAGAAGCTACAATTCAGCAGGTAAAAATGAATGCTAATTTTTTCAAGACGACTTTAGTTATATTCTGGGGATGTATCTTTTCATTGGGAATTATTATTTAATACATTTTATACAGTGTAGCTCTTTATTCCAATTCACAACTATGCACTAAGTAGATTAGTGCTTCAGGTCTTTGGCAGTTCTTCTCCTCAAGCTTGTATTTTTATATTTTGAATGTAATTATTTGTCAGACCATACTATGCATTCTTCCAAATTGCATAAATTCAATCTAGACAATCTATTTGACAATCTTTTAATATAATATATGGTACTTATAGGGACGCGGTGGCTCAGTGGGTTATGATGCTGAGCTTGTCGATCGGAAGGTCGGCAGTTTGGCGGGTCGAATCCCGAGTGCCGCGTAACAGAGTGAGCGCCTGTTACTCGTCCCAGCTTCTGCCAACCTAGCAGTTCGAAAGCACGTAAAAATGCAAGTAGAAAAATAGGGACCACTACGGTGGGAAGGTAACAGCGTTCCGTGCGCCTTTGGTGTCTAGTCATGCCGGCCACATGACCACGGAGATGTCCTCGGACAAGCGCTGGCTCTTCAGCTTTGAAACGGAGATGAGCACCGGCCCCTAGAGTCAGAAACGACTAGCACGCATGTGCGGGGGAAACTTTACCTTTACTTACCTTTATGGTACTTATTGTTAATTGGTTCCAGGAGGCACGATGGGTAACAAATGAATTTTTCTCATAAGGAATAATGTAGTGAGTCACAAGGCAGCCGACACTGACAAGTTCTAGCTTGTGCACTAAGTACCAAACAAACAACTGGGACACAATTTTTGTGTCAAAATGTGTTGAGTATCAAATTCAATGAATTTCAAACCAGTTGAGTACCAAGGTACCACCGTATATACAAGTCTGAAAAAATGGCCTATCTCAGTTGTTCTCAACCTTTTCTTCACCACGGACCCCCAAGACATAACTCAAGATTTAAATCATAAAATTTCTTCAAGCATCCGTGGACTCCCTGTGATGACATCACAGCCTCCAAGACTCCGCAAACCACAAATTGAGAACCACTGCTGTATCTTATTGGTTATTTTCCCATAGAAAAAAGAGGAAAGTAATTAGAAATTACTCTTTTTAACTTGCTTGTTTTTAACCTTCAGTTTTGTTTTTCCCCACTTCTAGATATTTCATCAGCATGTTGCTCTATGTAGAATTGAAGGCCTGCCAACCCCTACCGTATCTGATATAATGGCAATTTCCTCCCGACTTGGTGCTTGTAAACTTTTGCTGGTAGAATCTCATGCTAAGTACCTAGGCATGCGAGTTCGACTCAATGTTAGCCAGAATGATGTCATGTATGCACTCAAGCAAGATCAGGATGCCAAAAATACTAAATTTTAATAAGATTTGTTTTAAATGATGCTGATTGATACTTGAAATTTTGTTTTTAAACTTATTTTAGCTATTTTTATAGTGTTTATAATAATAACTATTCTTTAAAAAAATAATCCGGTTGTTCTGTGCTCTCATTATAACTCTACATTATACTATACTGTAATTCTACTTTATAGATCTATCTCCAGTTGTAGAAGTTTAGTTAAAAAAAATGGTTTTATCCCAATAGAGGTTCATGCAAATTCACCCTATCCCATTTTTTAGATAGCTTCCAAAACAGTATATCCAAAATATTAGGCTTGTACAAAACACTGGGAAGAGATTCATTGCAAAGCATATTAGCATGAGAAAAATGCCTTTCCTAAAACTTTAAAGGAGCTGTATTTTCAGTCCTTGGTTATCTTCTAAGCCTCTATCTTCTAGAGGTCCCAGCAAAAGTACTGCACAGATGGTGATAGTCTTTAAGCAGCAGTGCAAATAATCAATCACAGTTGTTTTAATATTTTGAAAAATAGTGTTTTGTTCATGATAATCATACTTTGTAAAGTACCTCCTTCAACTGCTTTTCAAAAGCTTACTAAGTATGCTTAACCCGTTTTGATTATTGCAAACCTATTTATAATTTTAGCTGGAAAGAAAATGCTAATAGTAATTTAAAGTTTGGTGTAGTCAGTGGTTAAGGCTTCAAGCTAGAAACCAGGAGACCACAAATTCTAGTCCTGCCTTAGGCACAAAGCCAATTGGGTGAACGTGGGCCAGTCACTTTCACTCAGCCCTAGGAAAGAGGTAAGGCAAACTACTACTGAAAAACCTTGCCAAGAAAACTGTGGGACTTGTCCAGGCAGACTTCAAGAACTGGATGCAATTGAACAGAAGTAAAAAAAGAGTTTATCAACTGAAATATGGGGAATATGGAAAACTTTAATAAATCAAAGCTAGAAAGTAGAGAAAAGAAACATATCATTTCCAGAAGTACTGTTCATCCAATCCTGATTTGCTTTATATTTGAATTAAACTTGAAATGTTTTTTCTATGTAGTATGATCAACAGATGGTAGTGCAACCTGTAATTCCCTGAATTTCTTTGGCCCAAACCCAGAACAACCTAGTAAATATTCAGGTTTTATTTCTGTTAAGTTGTGGCTGATCCAAAATTGTTTGGTAGAACTTCCAGCACGTAATTGTTTCTGAATTTTGAAAAAAAAAAGCTTTTCATTTCATGCACATTTCTATAGAAAAAATAGACAAAAAAACTAAATTAAAAAAGGCTGATGGGGTGATGGAAATTTTTAACTGCATTTTAAAATAAGCTAGGAAAATAAAAGTTACCAAGCATGGAAACACCCAATAACTCTTGGAGAAAACATACAACAAAGTGCTTCCTCTTCAAAACACTTTAAGTACAGGAAATAATACATTTTTGAGTAACATATTTAGAATGTTTAAATGTAATATCAGGATTTTGATTATGAAAACAGACTGATAACTAATGCAAATAACAAAACATAATATCTACTAATTTCAGGAAACAAACATGCTGGCCTAATGTGGAAGCAGTTTAAGCTCCTAGGCCGAGGGTGTCAAACTGCCGGCCTGCGGGCCAGATGCATCATAGCAAAACCATGCCCACCCCATTGCCTGCAATGGCACAAAAGTTGTGTCACGCGACGTTGCAAGTTTGACACCCCTGACCTAGGCAATTCTGTTTATAAAGCACTGAAGTAATCCAAGAGATGATGAAATTACTTTCCATCCATTTAAAAAAATGAAACAGCCTGTTCTTGGATCAACCATTATGTTACGATCTTTAGAGAAAAGTATAGTCTATTTCAACCTAGGTTTCACTCCATTCAAATAGGATCATTTTAATATCAGTTCTGATTATTAGTCATCATCCAGTACATTATTGTCTCAGTCACTGGTTATTCATTAACTATGAATTGTTGAAAAACCTTAATTTCTTGGTTTAAAAGTCATAAACTACAAAGCATCTATTCAATTAACACAATCATGCTAACCTAAAATTACAGAAACCACATTAGGAACATGAATTTGGCACTCTTACCTATATTTAGAGCGCCAAAGAATTAAGGCCTTTGAACTATGGTGCTGGAGAAGACTCCTGTGAGTCCCATGGACTGCAAGGCATTCAAACCGGTCAGTCCTAGAGGAGATCAACCCTGACTGCTCTTTAGAAGGCCAGATCCTGAAGTTGAAACTCATACTTTGGCCACCTAATGAGAAGGAAGGACTCACTGGAGAAGAGCCTAATGCTGGGAAAGGTTGAGGGCAAGAGAAGAAGGGGACGACAGAATGAGGTGGCTGGATGGAGTCACTGAAGCAGTAGGCGTGAGCTTAAATGGACTCCAGAAGATGGTAGAGGACAGGAAGGCCTGGAGGAACATTGTCCATGGGGTCCCAATGGGTTGGAAATGACTGCAACTAACACCACCACCTATATTTAACAGGGAGGGGGAAAAGAGAAAGATATGGATTGTGGGCAAATTGGTGATTCATTCATCCATGGTTTCACATGCATATTGAATAATATAATATGAAATAAAGAATTCTATGGCCCTCCTTACATTGTTGAACTATAGCTTCCAGCAGTTATCTGCATTTGTCGTGAGCCGTTGCATTACCTGGAAACCATCATCTAACAAAATTATTAAAAATTTAATGCTTCATAAAACCTGCCCTGCAGCCATTGTGGATGGCTTGATACTGTACATATACAGTATGCAGCGTATATACTTAAAGTTACATTATGATTTAACACAACCCAATGAAGAATGCAACAAATCCAGGGTGTATCCTGAAGAAAATAGGAGAGAGGATCAAAAGCATCATTTGGGCTGAATTCTCACTGCAACGATAAACTCAAGTCAGAAAAAGCCAGTTTCCATTACAAGATAAGATCTAGGGTTGCTTGTATTTAAGACAAGCCTGAAACAGCAACCATAGTAATCTTACGGCCTTACCAATTCTGGGCCTAGAAGAGCCTAATTTTGAGTAGATATTTTTTTAGAAGCGGTCTGAGAAGTCTCAGAAGTGGCTGTTCAGACCAAATTCCGGCTCTGCGGCAGAAATACCATTAAAAAAATAAATAAATCAAACACAGTTGCTAAATAATTCTAGAAGCATAAAAAGCACTCATAACTATTTTCCCCAACCTGGCCTGCTCTAGCTCTTTTCGACCAACTCCCATAACCCCTATTTCGGCTGGAGGACGATGGGAGTTGAAGTCCAAAACATCTGGAGGTCGGGAAGGGTGAGCTACAGCGGCACGTTTACCTCAGCGTTTTCCAACCTTAGGAACTTGAAGATGCGTGGACTTCAACTCCCAGAATTCCCCAGCCAGCATAGCTGGCTGGGGAATTCTGGGAGTTGAAGTCCACGCATCTTCAAGTTCCTAAGGTTGGAAAACGCTGGTTTACCTCACCGAAAGGCACAAGACCTCGGCCACGCCCCTGCTTCCCCCTCCCCCCCGCCCCTTCTTTCCGTCGTCCTTTGGCCTCGGAGTCAATTATTACCGTACCCTGTTTGGCCACGCGCGCTCAGGCTCCGCCCACTCCGGCGCCTCCATCTCGCTCTCTAAAAATGAATAAACCTCCGCGCCTGCGCGTTGCGGGGCCCCTTGGTGCAGCCCCAAGCTGAGTCCGAAGTAGGAGGGGGAAAGCGCGCGTCTGGCCGGGGCCTTTGCCTGGTCCGCTGGGCAGCCCCGTCGGCTGCGGCAGGAGGTGGAGCCTTGCCTCCGGGGCCGCTTGTCTGGGCGGAAGGGAGATAGGGCGCCTTCTCATCTCCCTGGAGCCCGAGAGAAAGCAGTTGCCATCTCCCTCCCCCTCCTCCTCTTCCTGCTCCTCCTCGGTGGGAAGGTTTGTTATGAATCGAAAGCAGCAGCCCTCCTCTGCTCTTGGGTTTGCTCTGAAAGGCTTAAGGCTTAGCCCTGGCTGGCTGCTGAATCTCTCTCTCTCTCGGGTGGAACCTCTGTACCGGGTGTGTGGATTCACACATGCGTGCACTTGGCTGAGTGCATCTGAAAGCGTCCTCCTGAAATCGGCCTGTGTTCTTGAGCTCAGCTGATAGGGAAGGCTCTGCCTCTCGAGAAGACACGGATGGTTGTTTCCCAGGTGCCAGTCATCTGGTAGGCTCGTGATTCAGGTGGGAGTGGGCAGGGCACGTCAAGCTGCTTGAACTCGGCTCTTGTCTTCCGTGTAGACGGCAAGTGGGCCTCCTGCTTTCAGGATGGTCTGGCGGGTGTGTGTGTGTTGGGGTTAAGGGGCCCCAAATGACTTTGGAACTGATTTGGGCCATGATAAGCAATTTATTTAGATAGATAGATAGATAGATGGATGGATGGATGGATGGATGGATGGATGGATGGATGGATGGATGGATGGATAGATAGATAGATGATAGATAGATAGATAGATAGATAGATAGATAGATAGATAGATAGATTGATTGATTGATTTGTATCCCGCCCTATTCCCGTAGGACTCAGGGCGGTTTACAGGGCAGTTAAAACCATGAATGCAAAAAATTAAAAACAATTAAAACAATTCCTTAGAACCCGCTGCCTTTTGGATTTCGGTGGCCATAATCTCCAAACTGACACAGAGAATTATGCAAGGTGAAGACCAGCATTTCTTTAAAAGTAACCTGGTGATGCCTCTGTGGAGGTAACTGAATGTTTGCTTCCTACTGCCTACAGAAAACCAAGACCCTGCTATATACTGGCCATTGGGGTTCTAGGTTTTTTAAATAAGGCGTTCTGACATTGATTGACCTGAGTTCTTAACACCTAAACAAAGAGGTTCTGCTGTTGAAGTGTAGTCTTACTTCTGACTGCCCGCTCCCCAATCCTCAAGGGCTGAAAGTATCCCAGTCCATACTACTCGTTAGATTTGTAAACAGGTCGGAGTGTGGGAGTTTTCTTTTGTTTTAGGGTTTGTTTTGTGATCATGATCTTAAATCTGGCTTTCTATCTTTATTAGAAGAAGAAAATCTGAGCCATAAGTATCTTCCAGAAGCAACGATGTACATCTCTGCTTGTATTATGATTAGGAAAATAGAGTTAATAAGGTGTATGTTTTAGAATTAAGGTCTACAAGTGGGAGTGGCAGCAGTCTAGTATCTTGGTGACTTTTTTTCAGTCAAGATGCTCATGTTTTTTTTAAAAAAAATGGGAATGTCTGTACAGTATGGTGTTCTTTCAAATATACCTTGCTCATCTGCAGGTAATTTTTAACTTTCTGGATTCTGTAACCTGGCTTTGTTGGCTGTTGGTGAACCAGCATGCCTGGTAGAAGACCGAGAAAAAGCCCCCAGGCCAGGGCTCAGGCAGGAGCCGCTGCAAAACAGGTATGTTTCATCTCTTAGTCCAGGGGTAGGCAACCTTGGCTCTTTTATGACTCATGGACTTCAACTCCCAGAATTCTTGAGCCAGCATAGCCAAGGTTGCCTACCCCTGTCTTAGTCCCTTTTGCTATCTATCAGTTAAGGCTGATTCCCTTTACACAGAGTGTGGTTTTTAAACTGTAACTTAGAGATGACTCAGAGGTCCTCACATTTTGAGAAGGAGAACTTTCTTCAATAATCCACCATTTGATTAGAAGTTTACATACTGGTAGGAGAGACACACTAACTGAGGTCCATCCATCCAGCCTTTTGCAATTTCAGGTTTTCTTAGATCCAAATCAAATCTGACCAAAGCCTAGGAATTGATTTGCAATAGCATTTTCTCTTGTTAGGAATTGTGGAGTGGTCTGAGTTATTTTCTTATAAAGGATCTTAGATTCTTATCAGAATTTTTTAAAGGTTTATTGGGAATCTTGGGAAAATAGGTATACTTGCTAATTTCAAGGGGAGTATGTTCTTTAAAATATGGAAAAAATACTGAAAGATTGACAATTACTGATTTAAATGTATTCTTTGTTTTCATAAATGTCATAGCTGATAATAGTTGCTACTAATGCCACTAAGGTGGTGATTGCCTTTATTATCTACATAAATGCCAGCTATTTTATAGAGATTTGACTATAGCTGCCTGATGTAATAAATTAGTGGAACTAAATTGATCAGTTCTTTAGAAAAACAAAGTACTTAAATAATCAGTATGGAAAGGATTTTTAAAAATGCCTGAAACAATGCACCTGTGAAATCAAATCTTTCAGGTTTTTTTTATATTTGTTATACAGTATGCAATACAGTTGTTCATAATGTGCAGCTAAAGGGGGAAAAACACCTCTCTTTGACTCATTAAAGCAGTTACGGTTTTTGCAAGAAACTTGTGGCTGCTTAGAAACCAATTCCAGTTCAAAGCAGCTTTCTAAACTGCCTTGCAATATATGTGGATACTTTAATGGGTAAAGTACCTCTGATGTTTTATGCAATTTGGGACAAATTATAGTCATAGCATAGCCTGTTTTGAGTGGGACAAACAGAACAAATAGCCATATTAATGAGTATTACTACAGGGGAAAGTAAAAATTCTCAAGTGTTATTGAATCTGATCTGATGAAAGAGGAAATGAAGAGAATAGTTAATTTTCATCCTTTCGATAGACATGATTTTAAAAAATGCTATGCACCCAAGCTGAGAGTAAAGTAGCAGGGGGGAGATAAATCTTCTACTCATAGAGAGTTTTTAAACTTTAATAAGAAAACAGGAAGACATACTCTTAATGCAAACTTAAAACAAGGAAATAAACAATTTGTAATCTTTAGAGAAACAATAGACACTAATTTAAGAACGTCGAATTAATAAATGGAAGTGTGCTTAACTCGGCATTTGGATTTTGATCAGCATAATTAGTCCAGATTGAAGCTATTATATTGGCTATTCATGCCAAGAATTTCTCTTAGCTGTTTTTTAAAAAAAATAAAACCTCTACTATTTAGGAGTGAAGTTTCCTAAACTTGGCATTTTTATTTTTACTTAAAATACAAATGTTAAAAATGAATGGAAGTTAGACTGTTTATATTATAAATAATTTCATAGAATGTGAATAACTAATTCCCATTAACTCTGTGGAAATTGTAGTCCCGGCATATGGAGAATAGCTTATCTCTGTCCTTTGCCATAATGAAAGAAGTCTGGGCCCAACAGGAGCATTTGGGTCAATTGCCTTATTGTTGAGTTCCAAAGGCAGATACTTTTGTGTGTTTCCAGAACACACAGGAGTGTTGGGTTGACTTAGTACAAGTAGTGCTTTGTAAAATGTTAACTACAAAATGTATTTCTGAACTTCCTTTCCCTTTGTGGTCCCAGGAAGTAAACTGATAGTCGTCTTATTCTCTTTGCTTTATATAATATAGTAGACTCAAGTAAAAAAAAATCGGTATTTCATGGTACATTTTGGACTGGGTGCCAAATCATAGCATGTATGAGAATAAACCAGGGTAAATCTCACGGTCACATTTCTTCCATTCTCTCTTTTGTGAGGAGTCCTTGGTGCTCTCAGCGGTTGGTCATTATATTCATTATATAAGTGGGAAGTAATGGAATTTTAAAAGAAATACTAAGCTCTTAGCAAAATGAAGGAAATTATGTTACACAAATTTTCCACTTGGAACAGATACCTTTTAGTCCAGAATTTGAGAAGGAAGAGACCTTAGACAGAGTTGTTAAGTTTGGGACTCCCAGACACAGAGTACAAGCTCTTAATGAAAGTCAAACTGGTTTTGCTTCTTGCTCTGAATAATTGAAAAGAGAAATAATTGAAGCAAAACACCAACACCCTCTATACACACACAGAATGCCATGAGCAACAATGACTTGGTAGCAGAGTGGAACAAGCTCATAAGAACCCCTTTCAGTTTAAGGAACATTGGACTGGAGAATCCGAGAACTTTAAGCACAAATTGCCACTTGCCGTAAATGGATAATTTTGGGTCAAATATTGTCTCTTAGTTTAAGGTGTACCTCACAGAATATAATTGGAGAAGAAAAGTATACATCACTTTTTGTTCCTAGAAGGAAGGTCACTATTAACATATGTTACCTGTCATCTAACGTATACTTCAGAAAACCAGACACTATCTTAACCGTTTTAACTATTTCCTTTATTCCATTATTTCAATATTTACAAAAAACTATATAAGCTTAAAATGGAGAAAGGTGTTTAAAAATTAAATACATTTTAAGCAGAACTTTAGTATATGATTTAGTTTGGGCACAGATGAATACGGTAGTTCCAAAAGATAAAAATCAAATATTTCAAATCTCAATGTAGAGTTCATGCTACTATAAAATGTCATAGAACTCTGTAAGCAGATAGTATTTGTTATTATTTATTTATTATTGGGACTTATATGCAGCCCTATCTCCCGAAGGACTCAGGGCGGCTAACAACAATAAAATACAATAATACAAAAGTTGGTGGAGCAGTGGGCTAATGCCTCCTTCAGTAACATCAGCTGCCTGCAATTAGTGCAGGTT
Organism: Vipera ursinii; assembly: GCF_947247035.1. Lineage (NCBI taxonomy): Eukaryota > Metazoa > Chordata > Lepidosauria > Squamata > Viperidae > Vipera > Vipera ursinii. The sequence goes on along the minus strand of NC_139516.1, from coordinate 62,046,653 downwards.
CGCATCCCACCAGACTCAAGGTTGACTCAGCCTTCCATCCTTCCGAGGTAGGTAAAATGAGGACCCAGATTATTGGGGGCAATAAGCTGACTTTGTAATAATGCCGCTTGGGGTGTGTGTGAAAGCCCTAATAAGCAGGCATATACATAGAATGAAGGCTACTGCTAAGCTTGTAAGCTGCCCTGAGTCTTTGGAGAAGGGCGGGATATAAATGGAATTAAAAAAAAAATTAAATTAATAGCCCCAGTAGAATAAATTTAAATTAAGTTAAAAATTAAAAACATAATTAAAATCCCTGTCAGTCCAGGTCAGCCTGATGGAAAAGGAGTGTTTTGAGGCCGCGGCGAAAGGACCGGAGATCCTGAAATTTGTACCAGTATTGGATGAAACAGGTTAAAGCAATGCTACCAATTTATCTTGCGTAGACATTTGTGTAACATGGATACTTCTCCTGTTCTTATTTTCCTGTCAACAGCTGGGCCTTTTTATAGAGTTCAAGCCTGAAGAGATGGTACTGGATCTAGAAGACGATGGGGATCTGGAAGCTGAGCTAGCAGCTATTACTGGAGAAAATCTGCCTACTGGAAAAAACAAACCAAAAGGAAAAGGTGAGGACATTCTGCTGACAAAACATGACAAGCTTAAGAACCATTTTCTTGGGAACTGTATTTTAACTGCTGTCTTGTGCATCTTTCCCTTCTTCCTTTCTTTTATGGGAATTACATTTTGTAACTATAAACTTTTAAGTTCCTTTCCTTAAGGTTTCTTGGTTTTAATTTTCTGCAGCCCCTTTGCCCATGGATCATATAGAAAAATTGGCTGCTGAGTGCATGAAGGACATGGATGAGGATGAGGATGAAGGTCTGGAGGAAGATACCGAACTTTTGGTATATATATGGGAGTCTCCTGAAAGACTGCTTTTTCTCCTCTAGTTCTAAAGAGGAACTATCATTTCATACCATTTTTCTCAGGCAACATTAAAATTTGAATCCTATACTTCACAGCCAGAAGAGAAAGCAGTCGTGTTGGTTGGAACATTATGGGAATTGAAGCCCAATTCATTGAGAATGTATCAGGATGCTTATAAGAAAGATGGCATATGTTGATATGTATTCTGTTGCCTCAGATGTTGCATTTTGAGGAGTGTTAAGAGGGAAATGCAAGAAATTCTGGTTAGTTTTTAAACTATAACATTAAAACAGTTCTACAGTATCTCACATCAAATTAGTCTTCTGAAATGGTATTTTTGAGAATCAGAAGACAGAAGGGATATGCATGGATGTGTACAATAGAAATATATTATCCTGTGTGCTTTAGAAATAGTAAATGTAGGCATGATTTCTTGATTTTTTTTAAGAAGACATATTTCTGGTTGGTTTCATAATAAGCAAACCCATCTTATGATATGAAATAAAATTTGCTACCCTTTCATGTCTTTGCAGAAGTTAGTAAGGATGCAGAAGGGTTGAAAATTTTCAAGTAGTGTTGTGCTTTCTGCTCTTTAGAGCTTTTTTCCATAATAATATGTATACAACACATTAAAATATTTGTCAAGATAAGATTCTGTGAAGAAAAATTGACATAATTTTACTGTGACTGAAAGCCTAGACTAGATTTTCATAATTTATTGAAGAATGTATTAGATACCTTTAAATAATACATTTTACCTGAACTTAGAAAAAAATAATAATTCCAGAATGCCTCTCCCATTCCTCCCATGTCAAACCCAAGGTTTTAACTAAAATAATTTTTAACTAGTGGAATTAACAACATGCATATTATAGATAACCTTCGACTTATAACCACAATTGGGATCAGATTTTCTGTTGCTAAGCAAGGCGCTTAAGTGAGTCATGCCTGATTTTAGCACCTTTTTGCCACAGTTATTAAGTGGATGACTGCCATTGTTAAATGAATCATACAGTCATCAGATGAATCTGGCTTCCCCCATTGACTTTGCTCAGGGGTAGGCAACCTTGTCTGTTTTATGACTCAGGAATGCTATCTCAGGAATTCTGGGAGTTGAAGTCCACAAGTCATAAAACAGACAAGGTTGCCTACCCTGGACTTTACTTGTCAGAAGGCCACAAATGACTGCTGCAATCATTCTAAATGCATACCCGTTGCCAAGCAACACGATTTTTGATCACATGACTATGGGGATGCTACAGCGGTTGTAAGTGTGAGGGCAGGTTTTATGTCAATGTTTCCAGTGACCATTGTATCTTCAAATGGCCCCTTAATGGTTGTAAGTTGAGGATCACCTGTATATGATATTTCTTATCAATATTGGTTTTTATAACTTCTGAAATAAAGTATTTTTTTATTTCAGAAATTCATCAGTGGCGCCTAAGACAGTTTTTATTTCCATGTATTGACACTGCCCCTTCCTGCTAGGAATTAGGGAGCACTAGGTTTGGGAAAAGCTACATTAAACTGTAGAACAGAAATATTTATTTTGTAGTGATAACTGCCATGGTCCTTATTCTAGGCAGAGTTACAGGAAGTCCTGGGAGAAGAACATGGAGAAGAAACCGGAGAGAAAGACACAGAAACAATGGAAATTTCTCCTATAACCACAGAGCAGCACACTGATATGCAGACAGAGGTAATTCTGGTTGAAAGGAACAATATAATCATCTGGTATTACCCCAAATTGTTCAATGTATTCATATCATAAATACATTCCCAATCCTTAGATAAAGTGATCATTGTTCTCAATCATTGGGCATATTGGCTTTGGCTAATTGAGTTATAGCCCAAAACTTCTGAAGTGCATGAGGTTTTCTGTTCCTTTTTTAAAGATTTCTGCCTTAGAATGGAATAGAGCTGGAAGGGACCTTGGAGGTCTTCTAGTCCAGCCCCCTGCTCAAGCAGGAGAACCTATATCTCAGGTGATTGTCTAGTCTCTTCTTAAAAATCTCCAGTGATGGAGCGCCCACGATTTCTGGAAGCAAGCTGTTCCACTGGTTGATTGTCCACACTGTCAGGAAGTTTCTCCTTAATCCCAGGTTGCTTCTCTCTTTGAACAGGACACTGCCTGGCTCTTTGGGCCGTTTCTGCGGTGTGGCCTCCTACTGCGAGCAAAAGAAGCGGCCCGAAGCTCTGTGTGAGCAGTGGAAGTGGCCTGAAGTGCTGCGCGACCAGCAGAGCTGGCCTGAAGTGCCATGCAACGTCCTGCAGCTTCACCCCCCCACCCGTGCCCTAGCTTGATTTTTAGGGGTATGCCTCACCCCAAAACTAGGGCTTAGTTTTGGAGTAGGTCTTACATTAGGCCCACCCCCAAAAATCAAGCTAGGGCTTACTATTGGGCTGAGTCTTAACATTAGGGGAAACACGGTAGTAGTGGTTTTTAGCCCGTGAGTTATATTTGCTATCAGTTTTGAGAGTAAACAGTGATGTTGATATTTACTTAGGCTGTCAGTTTCTTGGCAGAGTGTTTGTAATTGCTACCGGTTCTTCTTGGGTGACTGAATATAGTGCTTGCCTGTTGGATATTCTTTCTCCCCATAGAAGAAAAGAATTTTACAAGTAGACATAATGTTAAGAACTGTTTTGCACCCTCATTTCTACATGAGAAAATAGTCCTTTTATACTCTAAATCAGGGGTCTCCAACCTGTGGGCTGCGGCCCTGTCCACGGAAATGGCTGGCTGGTGCGTGAATAGGGTTGCTAGCCACCGTGGGGGGGGGTACACGGCCCTTCACACATGCGCACGACACCAAGGCATGCTGCATGCGTGAATAGAGCTGCTAGTGCTGCGCCAGTACATGTCCCATTTGCATGTGTGCGCACCAGTTTGGAGCCTGCTTTCCTTCTCTCCGGGCCATGAGCCCGGAAAGGTTGAAGATCTCTGCTCTAAATAACTATCTGTCAGCCATTACCCGAAATGGCTGAGACTTCCAATTTCTCAAGTTCTGCCTGCATTTACCTTGTGTCTGCATAATTTCCAGCGGTACTCCACCCACCTCTCTACTGCTTCTCTGGGCAAAAGGCCCAGAGGTGCTGAGACACAAATGCTCTTCTGTTCAAGATATTTGGTTTTAAGTCTGATGTCCAAGCTTTTCCATGTCTGAAGTAGCAGTTTTGCACAGATGCTTGAGTGGCCTGTTTGATCTTATTTTTGTCTCCTTAATTTCTCTTATATTTTCTTCTTTCAGATGACTCCCGTTGTTTCCAGTGGATTGCAGAAAACGGTCGAAGACAGGATAGCTATTTACAAGACAGCAGTACTGAATGCAAAAGAGGCCGGCGAGAAGGCCAAAGTGCGACGTTACGAGCGAGGTCTCAAGGTATGTTGGACTATTGACGGAAGTGCTACATTTTTTCCTGTGGAGGAATTGTTCAAAGAAGCCAGGAGTGCCACAGAATATGCTGAGAAGAGAGCAGCATGTAGATGCTAATCATATTTTGTAATAATTTTGTACAGATTAAATTTGGGGGGGAATAAATTAATGTTTGTTGCATAAAATAAAAATGAACTGTCTTAGGCCATGATTTATTCAATTATACTTTCCTTTAGTAAAGCGAAATTTAATAAATAATTCTGTGGCTACTTAGTTAACCTTTAAAAATAATTGTAAAAAGCACAATATAGGCCATGTTTAAAAGAATTAGAGTGGCTATAGGGGAAAATAGAGAGAATCTAAAATTAGTTGTGGGTAAATGTTAAACATTTGTCTTGCATTCAAATAATTTATAGGTATTTTTATCCAAGTGTCACAAACTACATTATAAAACAAACTACATTATAAAAAGAACATTCTGCTTTAATTGATGTTACAATTTATATTTTGTGATAATTTAGCTAATCCCAATTATGTTCATGAGAATATATTCAGAGAAATGATGCACATGTAACTGAGAAGAGAATGGAAATGTCTTTCCTCTGATTACTAGTACTTTAAAGCCCAAAGATATGATTTATGTAAATATGTATTTACTTAACAAATTTATATTTCTATATATCTATAAAAGACACTCTGGGTGGTAAACAAAATCACAACCTATTACATAAAAAAGACCAAAAAATTCTCACTAGCAACACAGCAGATCCGCCAACATGGATCAGAGCTCCATTTTGCACCCCAGCCCTGGTGCCTAGGGAAATGGCCAAGTTTTTGAGCCTTTTGGAAGGTCAGTAGGATTAGGACTGCCTGTATCACAGGGAGAGTTGGTCCACAAGGCAGGTGCCATGACAGAGAAGGATGCTTCCTAGCACCCACCCAGTGAGTGTTGCATTGATGGGACCCAGAGCTTGCTATTCTGCCTAATCTGTTGGAATGGACAGAAACTATTGAGGAGAGGCAGTCATGCAAGTAATCTGGCTCCATGCCTTGTAGGGTTTTAAAGGTGACAATCAATACCTTGAATTGCACCCAGAAGCCAACTGGGAGCCAGTGAAATTCACAAAGCAGCAAAGTGTTACATGGCTGTACTATGGAGAGACCAGTACTGCCTGCATGTGTGCCCACATAATCATGCATCAACAAATGGGTTGTATGTAAAATGGGACTGTTTTCCTAGTTGTCCATACTCTGATACAGTACCAGGACCCAAGACAGTGTTGAAAATTGAGAATCTCACAGAGCAGTCTGAAGTATCTGTTCAGGTTGGAGATGTAACTCCTAGGCCTTTCAGTTAATGCCTTGCTATGTATAGTTTTCATTTGTTTGGTTGTTGCTGTAAAAATTGGTGGTGCTAGTAATTGATTTCAGTACGGTACTTGATTTCACCCTTATCTACCAGTTGGAATTCCTATAGTGCATGTAATTTCTAGTTGATCATGTAAAAAGTTTGAGCTAAGATCCTGCACATGCTGGCACTGGGCAGACTTTTAATCACATTGGTGTGGAAATTTATTTTTACATTTTATGGCTCCAGAGAGTGCCAGCAGAAGCAATTCAAATCAATACTTGCCTCAGGGCTAAATCAGAACTTAAAGCAGATACAACAGAGTATCTTCATCAGTTTAGATTCCATGTAATGAAATCCTGAATGGTAACGTTTGGTTAATTTCCTTTATTTGTAACTATACATTTTTACAGTTATTTTGAGGTGCTTTAAAATACGTGTTTCTTTTGTTTGCTCTGCAGTATATGTTGCCAGTATGTCTGTCATGAATTAGCTTGATTAGGATATCTGTAAAGGGATGTTGCACTTATCATTTGGCATTGTCTTGCAATTGTTGCTAGACGCTGGAATCCATGTTGACTGCGTTGAAGAATGGCAAAAAAGTGAATGAAGAAGAAATGCCGCCCCCTGTAGCATCTGGGAAGAGCTCTTCGTCTGAGCCACAGGCCATGCCTCAGAGTGACTTGCCTAAAAGCTCAAGTGATCAAGATGAAGTAACATTACCTGAGGAAGAAAGAACAGAAGGTCTTGCAGCAGCCCATAAATTAACGGATCCCAGTGATCAGCAGCTGTCTGTAAATAGAACTGCTATCCAAGGTCAGGATGTAAACACAAATGCCCTGGGAACAAAAGCTACTTTGGAAAACAGTAAGTAGTTTTAGTCGATGGTTTTTTTAAAATCAGGAATCCATTCTGTATACAGGATGTTCAAAAATAAAGCATGTTACTGCTTTTCTGTCCCAGGTGTGGGGGCGAGGACCAAAAATTGTTATTCTATAGAAAATATTTATAGGAGATATTTTATTGGCTGACTTTATTATGTTGTTCAGATTCCAAACATCTTGACACACGGGCACTGCTTGTGACAAGAGAGAAGGAGTACAAATTAGCGGCCTTGAAAGCGAAACACAAAGGTGATCTTGAGAAGGCAAAAGAATATATGAGGACTGGGAAGGTGAGGCTTCATTATTCTCATTATTCAAGGCAGCTTTATCAAACCAGAACTTGTGTTGGGCTTTTGAATCTTTAGTACATTCTTCCCTGACTTCCACAATCAGATGTCCCCTAGATATTAAAATAATCTAGACCAGTGTTTCTCATCCTTAGCAACTTGAAGAGGTATGGACTTCAACTCCCAGAATTACCTAGTCAGTTATGTTGGCTGGGGAATTCTGGGAGTTGAAGTCCACACCTCTTCAAGTTGCCAAGGTTGAGAAACACTGATCTAGATTACAGAACCCCTCTCTCCCATTTGAGAATGATTTGTTTGTTTGATTGATTGATTTATAGGCTATCCAACCTGTTTGGGATTGTAATTCAACAACCCTGGACAGCAGAGACTTGGAGAATGCTGCAGTAAAATATTTTCTCTAAGCAAGTTTATGTTACATGGCTGTTGAAATCCCAAGGATTTCCTTAAGTACAGTATGTGAAATGGAGCTGGCTTGAGGATTTGTATCCATTATATCTAAATGTTCAGCATTTTCCAAAAACCACTATGGAATTGAACAAAAACTATGTATAATTGTGATTCAAGAACCGAGTTCACACATTCACTAAGCTATCATTTGCTCAATCTTTGCTCGTCTACAATTAATTCATTAGTCCAGTTTATTTCAAATAACTTTAATCAAAACTCTATGAGATTTTACAATCAGACTATATTATAACTTAGCACAGTGTGTAAATCCAGCTTTAAAATTGTTTCTTCATTATGTAATAGTAACCACTGTAGGATGATGTATGATGAACACTGCCCAGAATGACTTGTTGAGATGGGTGGCTATAGAAATCAAATAAATAAAATAAAGTCACAATGGGATAAGAACTCTGTTAGAATCATGAACTAGAAAATCTATTTTTTGGTGTTCAGACACAGTAATAGGTTATGGAGTCAGAATAATTTAACCAAATTAGAAATATGTGTGTCACTTAGCTTTCAGCTGCCCACTTTATCTAGGCTTGATTTAATTAGGAAGTGTTTGCAAGTACAATGATACTCTAGGAGACAAGATATATGTACCTGTGGTGGAGATGAATTATAGGATCAGTATCACAGAAAGAAGAAAAATAAGACTTAGGCCAATAGAGTTTTAAAAAATCCATATTGTTTTTGTTTTGATTTTTTAAAGCATTATCTTTATCTTGCAGAAGACTAGAAACTTGAGAAGTAGATTTTTAGGATTCTAAAAATATTTGGGGGTCCTATGTGAAATTACTGCTTTGTGAATTGTTTGGTAAAGAATACATTAGATCCTTTAACTTTCTGAGACCTTACTTTTATATTTCAGAAATTTAGCCTGGTTATAGAAGCCTTGGATAATGGGCAGCCTGTAGACCTCAGGGATATGCCTCCTGCCCTGGAAGGTAATAAACAATTTCTTTTTCAGCTGACACAGAAATTAAAATTCATTGGATAAAATACGAATAATGGCAGTAGGCATCTTTGCAGCTAAACCTTCTGATACACTGATATGCAAACCCAAGAGTATAGAGGCACTGAATTTTCATGTTTTAAATTTCCCAGGACCTTAAAGTTTGTTTTCCAGTACCTAAAATTGTCTCTGGAAGCAAATATGATTTTTTTTTCATCTGTTTTATTAAGTTACTTTGTAAACATTGCACATGTGTGCTTAAAACACTTGCAAAAAGTACTACATGGTTCCCAAGCCTCTTATTTTGGAACCTGATTAATGTTGCTTAATCAACTTACAACCATTCATTTAGTGAGCATTCAAAGTTACAACGGCACTGAAAAAAGTCTTATGACCATTTTTCACACTAACAACTGTTGCAGCAATTCGGGCTCTAGCAACTGGCCTGCATTTATCACAGTTGCACTGTCCTGGGGTCATATGGTCACCATTTGTAACTTTCCCAGCTGGCTTTTAACAAGCAAAGTCATTGGGGAAAACCAAATTCATATAACAACCACACAATTCACTTAGCAACTGCAATGATTTGCTTAACCACCGTAGCAAAGAAGTCGTAAAATGGGGCTCAACTCACTTAACAACAGAAATTTTTGGGCTCCATTATGGTAGTAAGTCAAGGACCACCTATATGCTGTTTTTCTTGCTGACCATTTGTATCATTATTATTCATGGATATGCTTAAACCTAAATCTGGATGCCTTGAATTTTTCAGTACAAGATTGTGTAATCTTGCACCTCAAGCATGCTCATTACTTGCCTTTATTTCTGTTTTGTTTCAAATATACGTTTCTTTTTTTTCCTAGTAAACAAATATAAGCCATTGCCTCTATTTTGCATCCGTCGAGTTGTAGCTGCTTGGACAGCCAACAAATTATTAAAATTAGTTTTATTTAAAGGGAACTTTTAGATACTTGGTAGATACCTCTTACTAGGCTGTTTTAATATGTAGTATTCTTAACACTGAATTGTTTGGTTGGGGTCTTACTAAATTGTGCTCCAATTAAACTGAATTGATCACTATTTCCTGGGTTATTATGAAATGTAGCCAGATATTTTCTTGGTCTTTATAAACACTTTTTCAGAACTTGAAAGTCCAGAAAATGTGCAGTCTCCCTCGATACAAACTCCATCTGTACCTGTGGAAAATTCTCAGCTTCTAACTAAACCAGATTTTCAAGGTTATGAAGATTCAGGTGAGATGTGTCTTAAAGATATGACTCTGTAATTAGTTATATTATTAAAATTACAAACACAGTTGCTTTATTATTGTGGGTATGGTTGTTATGGCTGTCTTTAAGGGCAACCTTAAAATAAACCTGTTGCAAAAAATTAAAGCTACTTTTAGCTTTTCTTTGGGGGGGAATCAATAAGTAATATTGGTTTGATTATAGCAAAAGTAAGAGGTACACATTCCATGATTGTACTCTTAATGGTATGTTTTTTTGCATCCATTTCATAGGTTCCCAACAGCAGCCGAAAACGGTGCTAGAAGCTCTAAACCAGAGGTTGGAAAAGTACAAATCAGCAGCAGCTCAAGCCAAAGCAAATGGTGATGGCCGGAAAAGTAGGATGCACGAGAGAATAGCCAAGGTTAAAAACAAAAATAGGTGTGGAGTTGAGTTGATGCTAGCAATAGCTCCCCGTTTCTAATGTCTTTCCTGTGAGGCATTGATTTAGCATCATTTCACCAAAATATAATTGAGGGGTTGTTTTCTGCTTTTATTTTTTTAACTTTAAATCAGCCTTGAATTATACAGAGTCTTAAACCAGAGGTCCCCAACCTTTTGGGCACCAGGGACCGGTTATGTGGAGAGAGGTTTTTCCGCGGACCGGACGGGGCGTGGTTTTGTGTGCTGCCTGCATCCTGCGGATGGGGCTTTCCTTCTTTGCGAGGCCCGGTTGCTGGCATGCTGTGGCCCGGTACTGGTCCACAGACCAGGAGTTGGGGACCCCCGTCTTAAACTCTAGCCACAGGTAGTTCTCAACTTATGGCAGAATTTGGGATCAGAATTTCTGTCGTTAAACAATATGGTTTTAAAGCGCAACCGTATAGCTCAGAAATCGCAATTTCTGCAGTGAAGGTTGCAGTGACAATTCCACAGTTATGGGAATGCTGGGACGGTCATAATCATCATTTGTTCGGCATCACCACAACTTTGAAAGGTTGCTGAATGAATGGGCAGATAGTGGTTTGCCATTGCCATCTTCCTAAGACTGAGCTATTCACTCGTCGAAGGTTGTTCAGCTGGCTTTCCTGCCTAGGGAAGTGGGACTCAGGCTTCCTTTTTCCCATTCCGGCATTTTAACCACTAGACCAGGGGTAGGCAACCTCGGCTCTTTTATGACTCATGGACTTCAACTCCCAGAATTCCTGAGTCAGCTATAGACCAACCTGGCTCCTTTGTTTTCTGTACAACATGACATAGCAAGGTATGAAAATGTGCTTTCACACTAGAATACTGTGCCCCTTTATAGAAGAGTAAGCTCCATTGCACTTAGTGGGACTTAATTCTGAACGAGCAGATATAAGGACACATCAAATTAAATCACAAAGACAGGGATTGGTATTCTTTGCCAAAAAAAGCACAGTGACAATTGGATACTATGTAGCAAAAGTGTTTTCTTATATATAGAGTTCATGCCAAAGTTACATTGTCAAATTTTGTGTTTCAGTGAATCCCTAACCCTAACCGGAACTTCATGATACAGTGTTAAATATAGCATTTTTCTTCCAATCTGAACACACACTTCGTATTTATGTGCCTAATTTTTGCATGCAACTCTATGAGATATTATAGGGACACGGTGGCTCAGTGGGTTAGGACGCTGAGCTTGTCGATCAGAAGGTCGGCAGTTTGGCGGGTTGAATCCTGAGTGCTGCGTAACAGAGTGAGCACCTGTTACTCGTCCCAGCTTCTGCCAACCTAGCAGTTCGAAAGCACGTAAAAATGCAAGTAGAAAAATAGGGACCACTACGGTGGGAAGGTAACAGCGTTCCATGCGCCTTTGGCGTCTAGTCATGCCGGCCACATGACCATGGAGACGTCCTTGGACAAGCGCTGGCTCTTTGGCTTTGAAATGGAGATGAGCACCAGCCCCTAGAGTCGGAAACGACTAGCACGCATATGCGGGGGAACCCTTACCTTTACCTATGAGACATACTCTTTTCTCTTGTTCCAAGAGAATTTTCAGAAGATATATTGATTTCTGACAGCAAATGAAGAATAAATATGTATTTTCTCTCTCTAAACAACGTATCTTATTGCAGCAATATCAAGATGCCATAAGAGCACATAAAGCAGGAAGAAAAGTTAATTTTGCTGAACTACCAGTGCCCCCTGGTAAGTGGGTAACTGTCAGGGCTGTGCATAATATGAAATATCCTAGCGTAAACATTTTCTATGTGCCAAATATATTTCAGCAGATTTTGCCCTGTCGTGAGACTCAGACAGCATTCACATGCAGAAAAAATGGTTTGTTGTCACCTCTAAATCAGGGGCATGATTTTAACAAGCAAATGGCTGAAAATTTTACTTTATCTGTAATGTATTGGCAGAAATTGTAAAACTTGCTCTTAACCAAAATCAACCCCTCTGTTCTACTGTTGTGTGAACACTAGATTTTATGGAAATGATAACTCTGAAAAACCGCTCATATATAGGGAGTTCTGGAGCATATAATCTTTTGAAAGAAGCCTTATAAAGTAAATTTTGTAATTCACATTTGCTTATATATTTCATTTATGTTGCAAAGTTTGAGGACGAAGTAGCAATATTTGTACCTGGGATGATCACAAGTATTATAGTACAAATGGATAAAATTATGTGATAGAAGAAAATTCTAAATATATTTAAAACCCATATAGTTAATATGGGAAAATTCCCCTATGTATAAACATAATGGATGTGGAATATCATTCTGATTTTCAATATTCATATTTTCCATTTAGAATAAATTAAATTTCAGCTTCAGCTTAATTGCTGGGATTTTCGTGTCAGAGCTTTCCCAGAAATATTATTAATTGTTGGGCTTTGTTTTGTCGGCTATTATTGTAGTCCACAAACTAAGATCTTGAAATTTTTGAATATGACTAACATGTTAAACACTTTCCCTTTTAAAATCATGAGTTCCTTAAATCTTTGTGGTTTATATTTCTTCCTTCTGTTATTTTGAGACTTGTTTGTTGAATTTGGTTAGGATTTCCTCCAATTCCTGGAATGGCTCCTGTAGATGATCACGGCACAGTTTCTGGAATGCTGGAAAATGCTAACGCATTGATTAAGATGGAAGAGGAGGTAGAAACAACAAATGACAAAAATCATGAGGAGGGGGAGGTACATTACTAACATAAATATGAAATTAACAGAGAGCCAGTTTGATTTAGTGGTTAAGGTACCAGACTAGAAACCAGGAGACTATGAGATCTGGTCCTGCCTTAGACATGAAAGACAACTGGGGTGACTTTACCAACCAAAGGATAGACACTTGATTGATTCAACAAAGTAGATTCTGCACTTGCCAGAAAAATATTAGGAAGAAAAAAATGAATTTAATCCTACAGCCCTTTTGGCAATGTATTGATACAGATTTCTGTTTTGATTTAGGACCTATGGTAACATGAAAATTTGTGCTGAAGTCTAAGGCTGAATATTACTCTTGCCTTGCTAATGTCAGTTAAGACTTAAAGTTTGAGTACCTATTACTAGTTCATCATCTCATCAACCCCATATTGAACAATGGAGTACTCCAAATCTGGCCGCCTCCACTATTGACACCTTCCCAAAAATGTTGAGCTGAAATTTACAAAAATTCCCTTCCAGTATACATATAGGAATATTGGAAATTATAGTATAGTCTTTTGGAAAATCTAAACTGGAGAAGGCTGCGTTCTACCATTTTGTTAAAAAGCCACATTTTAAGGATGAGGCTTCTCTATTTTGAACAACCCCAGAGCAGCATTTGCTGTAATAGGATCCATGTGTACCCTATTGATCATTTCCCCATAATTAGCTTTCATGCATGTGGTTTTTAATTTCTGTTTCATTTCTATAGAGTGAACCAACCACACAGGTTCCAGCTTCCCAAAAGCCCACCCAGCTACCTACGAGACCTGTGCAAATTGTTCAGCCACTTGTGGTTCCATCTGCTATAATCCAGGAAGACTCTCCTTTAGAGAAAGACCATTCCCTGCCTATCCCTGGAATAGCATCAGAGAGATCTCCATCTACTGAAAATCTTCCTTCAGCTGGTAAGGTTTCCAGAGAGGCCTGGCGGTTGCAGCAGTCATATTTTTTCTTATTTACATCATGCTGTGATAATAAAAACAGCTCTAATTTATTAGACCACAGGTCGGCAACCCGCGGCTCTGGAGCCGCATGCAGCTCTTTGAGCCGCATGCAGCTCTTTGAGCCGTCTCCTGCGGCTCCCAGTCACCCGGTGCGCACGCACCTCTTCGAACGGGCAGTGGTGCGCGCGCACCTCTTCGTTGGGAAAGCTGCCGCGGCCCGTTTGCAGAGCTGCCGCCTTCAGAGAAAGAAAGGCTGGTTTGCTTTTTAACGCGCGCCAAGCAGTTCCTGACTCGACTCGGCTCTCAGAGGCTCCAGAAAAACCAAACCCGTCGGCTGTTTAGCTGGGAAAATTAAGTCCCGGGAGTTCTTTTTATAGCCACAAAGCAGCAGGAAAGTTCAGAGTAGGCGCGGTTGGGCCTCTCAGCGCTACCCTTCACGTAGTCGCGCACAGAGGTCCCCTTTTTCTGCTTGGGAGAATGCGAGGCTTTGGTGACCGAGGTCGCGATCGCGGCAGGTAAGGAAAAGGGAATCAGGCTTCTTTCAAGAGTTTGTCGTATCTCTGCCACCCCCCTCCACCCAGTCTCGCCCCTTGTGTTCTTTCTGCTGTGTGGGAGGCAGCGCGGGAGCCAGCGTGGGAGCCAGCGCTGCCTGAGGGCTGATCGTGCTAAATTTCTGCCTTTCTCGTAGTTATTAAAGTATCAAATGGCACCAAGAAGAGGGGTGGGGTTCTGCCATTTTGTCGAAATGGGAAAACATCGAAGTTGGGGAGCAAGTTCCTCGGAACTCTCCGGGACTTTTTAAATTAAATCAGCACAATACTAGGCTGTGTGGAGAGCTGATGCAATGGAGGAGGGCTGCCAGTTTGTAAGGTTTGGGCTTTTATGTCGTGGGGAAAAAAGCACTTTAACAACAGGATCTTTTCTCGTAAAGAAAAAACAAAAGGCTCACGCTCTGTGTTGCTTTTCTTTCTCCCTGTATTTCTAAGATTACGGAAGCTTTGCCAGAAAATTTTATGCAGGTGGTTGAAAGATGGCATCACAATAAGGAGGTGACCGTTTGACTGGGTGCCAGATTAATGTCGGCTCTGCAAACGGGCCGTCGCCGTCGCGCAACCGGTTCCATCACACATTTAAAAAGTGGCAACCGCGCACGTGCGTCTGCGCACGCGCAAGAAACAAAACATTTTGCGCATGCACAAAAAATTTTTTGCGCATGCGCGTGCATGGACGCACGCATGCAGCTCCCACTTTTTTTATGTGTGATGGAACCGGTTCCCAGTGGCTCTTTTGCTTTTTCAGGTTGCCGACCCCTGTATTAGACCAAATGGGCAGTTTGAATCCCAATTGCATTGTGACCTCCCAACCCCTTTTCTTTGTACCCCGGAGCCATTTTAATTACGACTGGCATGTTTCCTCACAATTTTTGACTTGAGAAACATGCAAAAATTGTAGTGGATGCCCTAAAACAGTATAATACAGTTTAAACTTCTGAAAAGAGAAAAGGGAGGAAACCCCCCCCCCACACACACACACACACATACACAGAAAACTGTATTATGCCCCATGGTTAGACCTGCTGCAGATTCTCAGGAACGAAAGGTGGTCTACCCTTGCTTTCTTCCAAGCAGATGCTTCAGGGAAGTTCGGAGGTGAGGACCAGACATAGCTACCCTTCTTCAGTCTTTGACTGGAGGTTCTTCCTCAGAATTATGTTCAGAAAAAACAGAATGAGTAAAAAAAACACCCTAGTGAAAAATGTACTCGGGTGCTTTGACATATTTGTCGTTTTCCATAAAGATAAAATTACTCTCACTCTTGCACAGTGTAACCTCAGTGCCTTTGTATACAATTGTATTCAATTGTTGGCTTTCTGTTTATTTGCCTATGACAGGGGTAAGCAACCTTGGCTCTTTTATGACTCGTGGACGACTCAGGAATTCTGGGAGTTGAAGTCCATGAGTCATAAAAGAGCCAAGGTTGCCTACCCCTGGCCTATGAGATTAAATAAAAAGCATTAAACCTTGTCAGATCCACATCTAAAACATTTTTTTTAAACTGAGGAACTTTTTTGTTTCCCTTCAGCCAAGGAGCATCTTGAATTTCTAGAGAACAGAAAAAAGCAATACCTCAAGGCTGCGGTTCAGGCAAAGAAGAAAAATGATCTCGAACAAGCCAAGGCCTACCTGAGAACAGCGAAGAGCTTAGATCCAAAAATTGAGATGGCAAAAAATGGCAAATTGGTGGATATTTCAAAGGTCAGCAAGACTGGCATATTTTGAATGTCTGTATGTGTTCATATACAGTACATGTATATATAGTCACCAGTAAGAAAGAAAGTCTCTTGAATTTGGGGCAAATGAAATATTTGTACTATCCACTTGCCCAGTTGTTTTCTTCACACCAACCTTGAATTATAGGAAGTTGATTTGGTATATTTTACAGTTTTCTTCAAATAATCTATTGTTCGTATGTTTGGAGCAGTTCAACTGGGTGATGAAGAAAGAGGTAATTTAATGGTTGCATTCTTATATATAGTTCAGGATTTTTTAAGCCATGGTTTCTTGAAATATCAGTTATTTGCAAATTCTCACATTGAATGTACAGTGTCATAGATGCAAAGTTATCCAAAACATTTTGGGCCAAGAAAGTAAAGGATAATATAAACATCCGTTCCCCTTTTCCACGCTCAGGAGTCAACCCAAATATTTCTTCCCAATTGCTAATGGAAAGTGTTATCCACAAAACCTTAGGAAAGATGGGGCAGGCAAAGTTCCTCACAGCCTCAATTACTGGGGTTCACTCAGCATTCTCGTAGATGGATCGCTGGCCTTTGAAAGCAATTTGGTGTCATGTGGCACCGCATTCTGATATTGCCTGCTAGTCCAAGAAAACAGATACAGGTCATCCTCAACTTATCACCGCAATTGGGACCGGGACTTCCATCGTTAAGTGAGGTTATTGTTAAGTGAGTGGCACCCAATTTTACAACCACCCGGCTTCCCTCATTAACTTTACTGGTCAGAAGCCAGCTATGCAATAGAGATCACATGATCCCGGGACATTGCATCCATCATAAATATACGCCAGTTGCCAAGAGCCTGGATTTTGATCATGTGTCCATGGGAACACTGTGATAGTGGTAAGTGCAAGGACCATTTGTAAGTCACTTATTTTTTGGTGCCATTTTGAATGATCATTAAATGAATGATTGTAAGTCGAGGACTACCTGTATATTGTACCCACATGAGCCCTTGAGATCAAGGATTATATTCTAAGTGTTCTGTTGCCCTTTGCTCATTGTCTCCCCGGTCTTTTCCTGTCTCCTATGAATGGCCTTTCTTTGTCTCAGCAACACTTTTCCCAGGAAATCTCTGACGTGTTCTGTGTTCTGCTGTACAGTTGCCTTCACCTCCTACGGATGACGAGGGTGATTTTATTTTCATACATCATGAAGATGTTAGACTTTCTCAGAAAGCAGAAGAAGTTTACGTTCAGCTCATCAATCTCCTGAAAGACCAGCATGAGGTAAATGGAAGGGGTCTGAACTGGAGTCCATTAGCAAGTCTTGGGAGTCAGATCACATCCTTTCTTGCCCCAAACCTCTCCAGCTCAGTGCAGCAAAAAGCAGATGCTCCGAGGAGTACCTCTCTTTGTCTTTATGTAAAACTTTACTTTTGAATGCCTTTGGTATCAGTAAAGGAGAATATTTGTAGCTCAGGGTTGAAATGAGGGATCTTGGGTGCTCTCTGAGACAGCACTGATGACGTTACCTAGTTTGGGTAATGAAACGTCTGCAAGAAAACAAGCAGGCTCAGGGAGCACCAAGGACCCCCTCAGTGCTTTTGGTTTAATTCAGGAAAGCACAACTTGTTTCACCTGGAAGAATTTTATCAGACTAACCCCTCCCATTGACCTGAGTTCTGAGGGCTGCCAAAGGATGCTGTGGGTCTATACTTTTTTGCACTTCCGATTTAAATTTTGGTTTGTTTGAACAAGGCAGAATCACCGTGATCTTTGCACACGTTGGTTTTTTTTTAAGAAACGACGGTTCCAAAGAATCAAAATTCACTTGGGTTGGCAATTTTTTAAAGAAACGTTTCTGTTTCCTTATCCCTAGCCATTTCTGAAAATGCAAGAGTATAAAGCACATTTTTCTGCTCACGCGTAGTGGTAAACTATGCATAAAACTACAGTATGTCACGTCATTATGTCCGAAATGAGCCGTGCTGTTCTCTGCTTATAATTGGAATTCTGTCATCCAGTGAGAAACTACAGCAGTATTTTCCCATCACTTTTTCTATAATCGTTTTTTTCTCATTTAATTGTATAGAAAATGGAGCTAGGCCTCCTTTGGGGGTAAGGAGGAGTTTACAAGGAAATGAAAAAGATAGAAGCCTAATCAGATGCTTCATTCTTCCTTATCAGCCAAGATGCAAGTAGATCAAATACCACCCAGCAGCACAGTGTCATCCTTGCTCCACATTTTATTCACATACCCTTAACTGCCTCATAAATTCAGAGTAATTTGACGGAGCTAAAAAGATTGGTATTGGAATTGTGTGTGTGTGTGTGTGTGTGTGTGTGTGTTTAGCTTCTCTTTGCAAGCATGTAGAAACCACTAGGTTGTAAGCCTGCAATATGTAGCGGTATGATTGCTTGGTTGTAATAAACCAGAATTTTGCACATCAGACTGGATAAATTTCCTTTCAAGTCATTTTCAAATGTTTGTTCTATTTTCCATTAATAGAAATGTATGCAGTATTCCAAACAATTTATGCATCTGGGAAATGTAACTGAAACTTCAAGGTAGGTTTGTAGTTCAAGATATTTTGTTGGGTGTAGTAATCTGGGGGTGAATGCGCATGTAACCTGGGAGAGTTTGCAGTAGATTTTCTTTCCTTGTAAGTTTTTGTTTCAGTTATTTGGAAGAAAGCTGTTTCTTCTGCTTTGCTATCTGAAGCTTCGGGGAATTTTCTTGGTCTGTTTTGTATGGTACTGGGCATATTAATCCGGATTTGTAGTTAAATATATGCAAGTCTTCTTTGCTTCTCTAATAGAAGCTGCTATGTTTTTAGAAAGAGGCATTTCTTTCTGTTGAGAAAGAGAAAAAGGTTACTTAAGATGATGTTTGTTCTCAGCAGAGGTTATTTTTTTTAGTACTTTTATTAAAATGAACTGATTGCAACCCAGATAAATGTTACAGACTGTGAAATGTACTTAATTGCCATATGGTATTCCATAAATCTATACCCAATTTTAGTGTCTTATTAAACTAATGTGTAATAGGAAATTTATTTATTTTTAATGTATTTTATTAATTTTTTACAATAACAGTCTTTAGTGCTTGGTAAACAACGTGTTGTCTGGGTTCATATATTTAACAACAATCAATAATAGTTAATTTCTATAATTCCATAATCAACGTGCTAGCTAGTGATACATTTCCTTGATCTCCTCTTCTTCCAATAGTGTTTTCCTTTTGCCAACATTGAGTAAATACAATTCTTAGTACTTTCAATACATACAAAGTTGAATGTAAACATTTTTCTAGTGTTTATACAAATAACATTAATATCAGTGTATAACATCATCATGATTTGAAACAATTGTCATTTGAATTAGTTGCAACACAGCATACATTTCCTCCTGGAAGATATTTGCCCTGTCTTGAAGTATTATTCTTGCAGATCTCTGATGTTCCAGGCTGGGAGCTTCAGAAAAGAATCCTGGGTGTGGTTTCCTACCACTTTTAGTTAAGAATGCAACATCCATTTTATCTCCTCCCTCTAAATAATCTTTCACAGTATCATAATCCCCATATCTTAGTCTTATCCAACCAACCAGTCTTAAGGTCCAAACAACAAAATCTTGTATAGTTCTTGTCTTTATAGTCCAATGCGTTTCCAATTGTCAGTCCACCACTAAAAGCAATATTTTATAATGGGTCTTCTGCTCAGGGGGTCCTACAATTATCAATCAGCCAAAATTTGCAGTCCAAAATATTCAACTACATAAGAGCAATTCAGGAGCTTCCCCACTAGAAAAGTAGCCTAAAAATTTATTTATTTATTTATTTATTTATTAAATTTTTATACCGACCTTCTCCCGAAGGACTCAGGGCAGTGAACAGGGCATATCTTAAAACTACAAAACTACAAAAATTAAAAAAGAATTAAATTATTGCCCACAATAAAAACAATAAAAATATATATAAATATTAAAACCCTAAGTGATTCCCCATCAGGCCAGGCCAGCTTGTTCAAATAAATGGGTCTTTAACCCGCGACGGAAGGAGCGGAGATCCGGTGCCATCCGGAGCTCAACCGGCAGCTGGTTCCACAAAGCCGGAGCGCCCACAGAGAAGGCCCTCCCCCTGGGGGCCACCAGCCGACATTCCCTGACCGGAGGCACCCTGAGGAGGCCCTCTCTGTGGGAACGCACGGGGCGGAGGGGAGTTGACGCCGGCAGCAGGTGGTCCCCGAGGTATTCCGGACCCATGCCATGTAAGGACTTAAAAACCATCACTAAGACCTTGAACCTCACCCGGAAGACAACTGGTAACCAATGCAGCTCGCGGAGCAAAGGTGTAACATGGGAGTACCGGGAAACTCCCAAGACAACTCTCGCGGCCGCATTCTGTACCAGTTGGAGCCTCCGAGTGGTCTTCAAGGGAAGCCCCATGTAGAGAGCATTGCAATAGTCAAGACGAGAGGTCACGAGCGCATGAGTGACCGTACACAGGGCATCCCGGTCTAGATAGGGCTGCAACTGCCGCACCAGGCGAACCTGTGCGAAAGCCCCCCTGGTCACGGCTACTACATGATCTTCTAAGGTGAGCCGTGCATCAAGGAGGACTCCCAAGTTGCGAGCCCTATCTACGGGGGGTAAAGACTCACCCCCCATAGAAACTCAGTAAGAGTTTATAATCCAAGAAGGTCAGCAATTTTATAACAATTGTAGTTCTCACTCTGTAGTAGATAGCCCAATGTATTTTCTCTCCTCTGTTCCCAGCTGTTCTCTGTTTAGCTGAGAGTCACTGAGAATCAAAGGGACAGGTTATTTATTTTTTATTTTTTATTTTAATCCCATTTATATCCCGCCCTTCTCCGAAGACTCAGGGCGGCTTACAATCTAAGCACAAATCAAATGTGCTTAGCAATAGCCTTCATTCTATGTATATGCCTGCTTATTAGGGCTTTCCCCCCCCCCAGCAGCATTATTACAAAGTCAGCTTATTGCCCCCAACAATTTGGGTCCTCATTTTACCTACTTCATTTTACCTACCTCGGAAAGTTTCTGGGCAACTTGTCAGTTTTTGAACCAAAGCAGCTATAATTTTATACTCTAATCCGCCACTAGATGTCAGTAACCATTCATTTTCCCACTTTTAAAACAGAAAATTATTTTCTTGTAATTTCATCAATACTCTTTCAAAGGGAAGATCTTAACTACTCCCACAATTTTCAGATTTATCCAGACTATAGCTTTATATTAAATTCCATTTCAATATATTTCATTCCCCATAAAAATTAGAGCTGCTTCCGTCTATGGAAGGGGGGGGAATCCCCTTCCTTCTCACTTTCGGAGGATTTTTGCTTCTTGGGGATCTTTTCCAGGAAACCAGTTGCAAGATAGAAGAGAGAAGATTGATATTCTCACCCAGTTTCAAACATGCTGTTTACAGTCTGTTCTAGTTGGTGCTTTTGGACTTCCCCTGGCAGGATGAAATTGGCCATGGGGTGCAGAGTCCCGCAATCTCAGTTGTGTTGGTACGACGCAAAACCAGAAGTCTGTAATAGGAAGGTTAATTTGAAGCAAATTGCAGAATTTCGTAGAGAACACTCATATCCTTTGCTTGTTGAAAAATGGCCACATCAATAATGTCCAGTGTTGCAGAATATCCCAAGTGAAATGTTGTAACCTATATAAAAGTATTTAATGGCTGTATGCTATTCCGTAAATATCAAAATAATTTTAATATGTATATTACTTTTCTACATGATTCCTGGCATGTGCATTCAGTGCAAACCAGTATTTTAAAAATTTGGCAACTTTAAGATGTATGGAGTTCAACTCCCAGAATTCTCCAGCCAGCATGAATTCTGGGCATTGAAGTCCACTCATCTTAAAATTGTCAAGTTTGAAAAACACTGGTATAAACCCTCTCTCTTAGTCTGTAGTTGAGCACCAGTTCTAACCAGTTTAGGACTGTCCATGCCAACTCAGAATAGCTACAGTTTTCTTCAGGAGGTTTCTTCAAGGCTATCCAGTTCCTGCTACTGTCTGCGTAATCTCTTTGCTTTATATATTTTCCTTTGTCAACCAAGCTTTTCCCATACCCAGTACAGTTTTAAATAGAATAGAATAACAGAGTTGGAAGGGATCTTGGAGGTCATCTAGCCCAACCTCCTGCTCAGGCAGGAAGCCCTATATCATTTCAGACAAACGGATGTCCAATCTCTTCTTAAAAACTTCCAGTGGTGGAGCATCCGCAACTCCTGGAGGCAAGTTGTTCCACTGATTAATTGTTCTGTCAGGGAATTTCTTCTTAGTTCTAAGCTGCATATATATTTATTGTGTGGAAGAATTGGCCTTAAATGGTTGATTTCCAAATCCATCAGTAATAGTATCTGAATCACTTTGATTGTTATTCATCAGCTT
Organism: Vipera ursinii; assembly: GCF_947247035.1. Taxonomy (NCBI): domain Eukaryota; kingdom Metazoa; phylum Chordata; class Lepidosauria; order Squamata; family Viperidae; genus Vipera; species Vipera ursinii. The sequence goes on along the minus strand of NC_139516.1, from coordinate 62,024,417 downwards.
TAGTACCATCACTTTTAATTTCAGTCAGCAGCCAGGATCTTATCTGAAGTTCTATCCAGGAATTTGAGTATTGGGACTGTATGCTTATCACTGTGATAAAAACTGTTCCAAAATGTATTTTTCCATTTGTCACCTCCACTCTACATCCCATTTCCTTACCCTGTATTTCAGGTTTGAAAAGCTAGCTCAGCACTGTAAAAAGGATCTGGAGATATTACAGCTTGCACAGAAGCAGGGATTAGATCCCCCAAGCCATCACTTCGAAGAACGAACCTTTAAAATTGTAAGGTATGGATAACCAAGGGCTGATCTCCTGTGAGCAGTGATAAGATTATAAAACTCTTCTTCGTGTACCTTGATGAACTGTTTGAAAAATTTGGGAGTAAACAATCTAGAATTCTGTGCTTCCAAACCTTAAAGCTGCATTAGAATATCCATAATTCAGATTTCTACACCTTTGTTACACTTGGGTTGGAAAACCTAAGGTAAATTAAAAAAAATGGAGTCATTCATATATTCTTTTAACTTGCCTTGTAGAATATTTTCAGAACTCAGTAGCACAGAAATGCATCTAATCGTCGTTAGAGGAATCAATCTACCAGCTCCAGCAGGTAATTCACAGCCAACATGTTATTTTGGGAGACCTTTCTTGCCTTTTTAAGTTTCCTTCATTTGTAAATCTCGGAATTCATGTTCATAAAGAGCTAACTCTGTAGAATGGGTTTTTTTTGCCAATTTTATATTTCTAGATAAAAGTCTGCTTTAGGGAACTGATGGGTTTTCAGATAATATGGTAGACGAGGGGGCTTTCAGGAAGAAAGAGGAATAAGTAAAAAGTGCCTTTTCAGTTCTTTCTATCAATGGGATTCTCCTGTGCTGGCTTCATTTCATGACATCAAAATTAGAACGTTGAATATTAAAGATGATAAATATTAAACTATTCCTGCTTGGGTTACTTCTAAATTCTCTTGTGGGATTGAAGAGCTATTGTAATATACCTAAGTTCAAACTCTCCCACACCTTCAAAAGATGATCTTCCAGGTGTTGGGTTTGATGTAGTTACAGCAATGGAATTACTTAGACAAGAAAATGTTAAAAGTACACACAGATGCAATGTCTTAAATTGGGCTACGTTGAATATATCAGATTTACTAAAGTGGAGCTTTATAGATGTTGATCTCATGTAATCTGTAAAAATTGTGCTTCTTAAGATTTGCAAAGAATTTGGGATCTAAAAAGCAGCCTTCTTAATAATTCACTAATTATTATTTTCTGTGAGATTGCTGATGCCATGAAGAAGCTTACAATTTACACTCAGCTGGTTTATTCTTTTTATCCAGGTGTGGTGCCTAATGATTTGGATGCCTTTGTGAAATATGAATTTCACTATCCTAACACAGTAAGTATACAGTCAAGCTTGTGGCTTCTGTTAACCTCTGGAGTATTTATTACATGCCAAATTTTAGGAATTGTTTTGTCTTTTTCTGGGTATTCAAATATCAGCACTTTGGAGAGTTAATATAGGTAGTAAATATGAGTACGTACATTTCTCTTCCACAGCCTGATTGACAGGTGTTAGTGCTGATGAGACGAGAGAAACAGAGGACAATGTGTCAAATAGAAGAACTTTGAAGATGCCATATCCTAGTTTCTCATATTTGCAATTGATAATATGTATTTATTTTCCTTAGTGCTCAAGGGACTACATTATCTCATTAATCCTCATAGCCGTTCTGTTTTAACACATGAGCAATATCATATCCAGATTAAATGTCTATGGAGATTTTCAATCATCCAGATCATGGTTGTCTCAGAGGTGCTTTTTCAAAAGGCAACTGGACTTTCTTGATTTTTTTTCCTTGAAAATGTTTTGCTTCTCATCTAAGAAGCTTCTTCGGAATTGAGAATTATTTTCAAGGGGGGAGAAACCACAAGAAAACCCAGTTAGCTTCTGAAAAGCACCTTTGGGGCAGAATACTGGGTAGGATTTGGGCAAACAGAAGCAATTTTTTTTCATCAGGGAGGAAGTTGAGAAAAGGAAAAAAGCTGGGAAAAAGAGGTAAGGAGAAAAGAAAAAGAATTTTATAGGATGCAGCCAAAAAAAAAAGATAATAGGCTAAGCTAATAAGCCAAGTGATGCTGTCAGGAAACTTTCTCAGTAGCCAGAGATTGTGGGGGCCTGGAGAGGAAAGGAAGACTGGTATGGATTCTAGGACCTCTCAGAAGGCAGAACTTGCAATTTTGCCTCTGAGTAGGAAGCATTCCCCCAGTCAGAGCTGGTGCACATGTGGCAGGGCATTCATTCATTCATTCATTCATTCAGACTGGTTTGCCACCAATCTTGTCTATAGATTGTAGATTAATAACTGTTCAGTTATATTTATAAATAAGTATAACTGACTGTGGGCTAAGTTATTTAGCAGAATGTCTGACTGAAATTATTCCTATACATTCTAAAAGGTCTAGAAGGATAGGCATGTTCCAAATTCTTTCTATCTACAAATGCAACCCAGGAACTGAATCTTTCATGGTACAATCACTTCAGCCAGTCAGAATATTTCATGCTTTCTTTTGTTTTGAAATGTGGGAAAACAATAAGGCTGCATCTATTTATTATTTATTTATTTATTTATTTTATTTTATTTTATTTTTATTTTTATTTTATTTTATTATTTTATTTTATTATTTTATTTTATTTTATTTTATTTTATTTTATTTTATTTTATTTTATTTTATTTTATTTTATTTTTATACCGCCCTTCTCCCAAAGGACTCAGGGCAGTGTACAGGGCAATAAATACAAAAACAGGATACAAAAGTTAAAAGCGATTAAATAAATGCCCAAGGTTAAAACAATTAAGATGTATTAAAACCCTAACCCATCAGACCAGGTCAGACTGCTCAAATAGATACGTTTTTAGATCGCGCGGGAAGGAGCGAAGTTCGGGGGCCGTCCGGAGCTCAACCGGCAAGCGGTTCCATAGGTCTGGCGCGCCCACAGAGAACGCTCTCCCCCTGGGGGCCACCAATTGACATTCTTTGATCGATGGCACCCTGAGGAGGCCCTCTCTGTGGGAGCGCACTGGACGGAGGGAAGTTGACGCCGGCCGCAGGTGTTGCCGTAGGTAATCCGGACCCATGCCATGTAGGGCTTTGTAAGTCATTACTAACACCTTGAATCTCACCCGGAGGGCAACCGGCAGCCAATGCAGCTCGCGGAGCAAAGGTGTAACATGGAGTATCGGGAAACCCCCAGCACAACTCGCGCGGCTGCATTCTGCACCAGTTGGAGCCTCTGAGTGGACTTCAAGGGCAGCCCCATGTAGAGAGCATTACAGTAGTCTAGACGAGAAGTCACGAGCGCATAAGTGACTGTACGCAAGGCATCCCGGTCTAGATAGGGTCGCAACTGGTGCACCAGGCGAACCTGGGCAAAGGCCCCCCTAGTCACAGCTCCAATATGCTCTTATAAAGAGAGCTGTGAATCTAGAAGGACCCCCAAGTTGCGCGCCCTATCTACGGGGGGTAATAGCTCACCCTCAATGGCCAGAGATGGGATAATCGGAATTTCCCGGGATGCCGGCACGAACAGCCACTCAGTCTTGTCAGGGTTAAGTCGAAGCCTGTTCCTCCCCATCCAGACCCGGACCGCCTCCAGGCAGCGGGACATCCAATGTTGAGTAACTTTCCTCCCTTCTTTGGGTTTTTGGAAGCATTTAGTCAACCTTGGATTATGATAAACTCTTTGTCAATTCACAGCTCACTTTTACTCATGCCACTGTGGTTCATTTTTCCAAAATAAAAACATACAAAATCTTACAAATCTATCATACTGATGTAGGGGTTAGTTTAGTTGCTTCTTAAATAAATATTTTCACCTGTGTTTCTTTTTTTCAAAACCAGGAACAAGCTCAGAAAAGCAAAACATCAGTGGTTAAAAATACCAACTGCCCAGGTACGTGCATTGGGTTTTCTTTTATATTTGATGAGAAGCAGGTAAAAAATATAGAATAGAATAGAATAGAATAGAATAGAATAGAATAGAATAGAATAGAATAGAATAGAATAGAATAGAATAGAATAGAATAGAATAGAATAGAATAGAATAGAATAGAATAGAACAGAATAGAACAGAACAGAACAGAATAGAACAGAATAGAACAGAATAGAGAATGAACCTTTATTGTCAAAGTACAGCCATGTATACATTGAGATTGGCTGAGCCTCCCTATAGAATAGAATAGAATAGAATAGAATAGAATAGAATAGAATAGAATAGAATATAGAATATAGAATATAGAATATAGAATATAGAATATAGAATATAGAATAGACTATAGAATAGAATACAATAGAAAAGAGAATAGAATACAATAGAATAGAGAATAGAATAGAATATAGAACAGAACAGAACAGAATTGAATATAGAACAGAATAGAATAGAGAATAGAATAGAATTAGAATTAGAATTAGAATAGACCTTGGAGGTCTTCTAGTCCAACCCTCTGCTTAGACAAGACACCCTATGCCATTTCAGACAAATGGTTGTTCAATCTCTTCTTTAAAACTTCCAGTGTTGGAGCATTCACAACTTCTGGAGGTGGTTTTGGAACCAGGATAAATGTAAACAATTCTGTTTTACATTCAGCTCTCTCAACGGAATATTGTTGACTGTAGCCTTTCCTAACCTGATATGCCCTCCAGAGGTTTTCATTTTTTTAAATCTGAGCCAAGACCAGGTGATGGGTCCACTCTTGTTAGCGGCTTTTGAAGTCAGAAGCAGAAACTTAAATGAAATTCTTTTAACTGGAAATCATTCAGCTTTAGGCCTGACAACTTGTACTGGTTATAGGACTCTAGCAGGTGTTCAGTCTATTACAAATCCAAGAAATTCTGAACTACATAGTACATTTTCCATGTAATGTTTTAAAGAATTAAAAGTAAAATTTTTGCCAACTGCATGATCGCTTCTTGGATCTATGGTTCTTACACTATTTAGCATAAATCCTATAGCCTAGAATCGCCTTAATGAGATGGCTGGCATAGAAGTCTAATAATAAATAAATCCTATAGCATGTTTTTTTTAAAGATCATAATGATGTCACTTAGCTTGTATTCCAAACATTTATATCCATAAATAACATTAAGGTAAAATTAAGGTACAGTCCAGAAGCTCAGGGGATCCCAGGTTATACAAACCCTGATTACTTTGCTCCCTTAAGCAATGGGAGCAAAAGCAGCAACTTGTCATTTTTCTGCATATGCAAAATGGCATTTCCTTTGGATTATACATGAAAATTCAAACATGTGAAAATACCAGCTTTTGCAAGGATTCCCGAAAAGGATTCCTTGTTTAACCTGAGTACTGTCTGTGGAAATATGATATTGTTTAAGTTGCAGAACTAAACTAGGGTCATAGTCATGCCATATAAAGTGGCAAAAAATGTGGTTTTTGGACCACTGGCTACATGTTCTGCTGGAGATTTGAATGACTCCAAAACCTTTTAACTGTTCCAGGTATTTTATGCAACTTTCTTTAAACTTGTAGAATATAATCAGCTATTCAAGTTGAACATTAATCGAAATCACAGAGGTTTTCGAAGAGCAATTCAGACCAAAGGAATCAAATTTGAGATTTTTCACAAAGGGTAAGTGTTCATGTCCAGGGGAGAGTAGTTAGTTGCATGAAACATAATCAAAACGTTCTGTTTGAAAAAGAGGGGACACATTCTGTGACTCTATTGACTTTTGGAAGTTCTGCTGTGCCTCAAGGAAAACAGGCAGAAAATAATCTTTATGGCATAGTTAATCAAGAGTGGACAGTTAGATGGGTGGAATATAAATTTAATAAATAAAATAAAAAGAAGTAAGGTGCTTGACATTATTTGGAAGGGAATCCATCCCAACAAAAAACCAAGTTTTAAAGTATCTCTACCCAGGTCTCAGCCCTTAGCCATGTTTGTGTGTGTGCACGCATGTGTATGTGTGTGAGAGAGGAGGTGAAGAATCTGGCAGTAAGCCATGACCATTATTAGCATACTAGCAAACGTGCAGTTGGTCAGCTTTCTTCTAGTTACCTGTATTTTATGTCCATATTTGACTCCAAAGAAATTAATGAACCAAAGATTGTCAAAATTTCATGTCCTGAATGTTGTTGCTACTTCCAACCCAGTTCTTAAGGGAGCTTAATTCTGGTTTTGATTATTTCCTTTTCCCAGGTCCTTTTTCAGGAGTGACAAGCAAGTGGGAGCAGCACATTTGAAACTTGACAAATTGGAATCTGAATGTGAAATTAGAGAGATTGTTGAGGTACAGTGCCAATCTTTTTGAACAGAACTATATTAAAATGGTATTTTCTTTGTATCATTTTGTATTCTGAAGATACACTACAAAACGGGATATAACTGATTTCTGTCCCTGGCAGTTCCTTGATAATATTGTCTTTGCTATATGCTGGTTCCAAAATAGTTGGAGGATTCATCCATGTCTTTATGTGGATAAGAGATTCTATTGAAATTTTCAAATAATGTTTGTGTTGAGTGGCTTGGTACAAGAATGCAAGAATTATGTGCTGACCAACTTAGTTCATCTTCCTTAATCACATCCTCTTCTGCATATTTCTGTGCAATCTAAATGCATAAGAAGTTGACTAGAAATTCAAATCAATCCATACTGTGTATAGAATTGGATATCTTAAGGTAATACATTAGTACAGAGGTGTCAAACTTGCAACGTCACGTGACGTGTTGCGACTTTTTCCCCCATTGCCGGCAATGGGGTGGGCGCGGTTTCAGCATGACGCATCCGGCCTGTGGGCCGGCAGTTTGATACTCCTGCATTAGTAGATATTTTGCTGTTTCCAAATAAGCTTTCTGATATATTTGTTCATAAATTTGTAAGAAGGGAAAGCTTGAACACAAAATTTATTTGTTTTAATAATGCCTTTTAAACTATAATTTGCCCATGTAGCTTTGCACTATTCTTCTGTCTCTGTGTATTGTTTACCATATGTACTGATGATCATACATAGCCAAAACTGTATCATACACATACAAATAAGTATTTTTGGCAGACTTTAAAAAGGTCATGAAGATTGAACATGGTTAGAAACAATTTGTTGAGATGGAAAAAAATAGGGTGGAGAGAAATTTAAGTGATTTATTTGAATAAAGGGAAATGATTTACTGTATAGCACATTGTCATTGGTCATACTAAAAATGCTTTAGTACAGCAGTCCCCAACCTTTGCAGCCCAGCCGGTGGGGGAAGGGAAGAGGGGAACTGGGCTAGGTGAGCAGTGGGCCGGCGCACATGTGCGCGATTGCCTACCAGCCCACCACTCGTACCAGTTGAGCTGTGCACGCATTCCAGCCAGCCACTTGCACGGCCCAATTCTGAATAGGCCACGTCCTGATAATGGGCCGTGGCTCGGGTGTTGGGGGCCCCTGCTTTAGTGTGTTCCAAGTCACTTCAATTATCTTGGAATTTTGTTGTTTTTTCTTCCATTTATGTCTTTTCTGTCTTAAGGTTTTGGATAGTAGGAAGCCTACTGGAGGCAAACTGGAAGTAAAAGTAAGACTTAGGGAGCCACTTACTGGGCAAGATCTTCAGACAATTACAGAAAACTGGCTAGTCCTTGAACGCTAATTCTGCTGAAGGTAGGAGCATTTATCTTTCCTCCGTAATCCTATAGGTGGGGAAAATGATTTCAGACCAGTCTTTAACTTGGAATAATGTGTTTTTCATATGCAGAATTGTAACTTCACTTTGAGCTTTATTTAAAAATACTCTTAGCTTGTATGATTTTATCATTTCATTACTAAAAATGTTCAAGACTTAAACACTAAAAAACACCCCAGTAAATTATACAGGTGATCACTACTATTCACCATCAAGAAGTAACAACAGATAGGTATATTTTTTATTATGTATTGCCCTGTTCACTGCCCTGAGTCCTTCGGGAGAAGGGTGGTATACAAATTAAATTATTATTATTATTATTATTATTATTATTATTATTAATTATTATTATTATTATTATTATTATATTGTCAGAGATACATGTAAAAAAGTAATTAAAATTTCCCACTAGAAGTAATTTTTATGGAATTGCTTTTGAATTGTATGGGGGAAAGTCAGTGTATTTCAGCAATGGATGGTATTTTTATTTACAGTCATAGGATGTTTCTTTGTTTTTCTCTTTTTTATAAAACTATGCCGACTTTTTCTTCCCTGCACCCAGATCCAGGAATGCTAAAAGCTGCAGAATGGACTTCACATGAAGTTTCTGCAACCACCAAAGATGTTCAGTGAATGCACTACTAAACATAACATCTTTATTTTCATAACTATCATATAGTATGAGTTGGTAAGCTTTGTAAGTCTACTATTAGGAATGAAGGTATTGATATACAAAGAGACTGACCTGTTTTAACCTTTCTTGAGGCTAAAATTGTTGGTAATACATAAAAGGTACTTGTTAATGTGACTGCTGACTTGAGCAAACAAAGGACATGTTGGTAAGTGTGGACAAGAGTTTAATAAATAGCAGTATAATTAAGGTATGATGCAGCAGCTCCAGTGTGTTATATAACCTGCAATTAAGATGTGTTTCCTACCCATGGAATAAATGGATAGTCTTGTTTACTGAGGTGTAGGTTAAGCAGCTGTGATTGTATCTCTTTAAATTGCCTGCAATGAAGATTTTAAGTTACTGTACATCTCTTCATATATGCATCTATGTTGCTCAAGTGTGACTAGAGCACAAACCTTTTCAAAGGGAAGCCTGTATGAGATGTAAGATAGTTAATAGTTCCTTTTTAAATTCTCATTTGTATTCCTTTTGCTCTTCTGTGAACTGAGGCAGAAGTAAAACTGTTTACTATTTAATATCAGGATTTTGATCTTGCTCCAGCAACTACAGTAGATACAGAACAATTTGACTGAAAGTACAAGACAATTGTTTCCTGCCTCCTAGATAGAACATGCTACTAGGGATCCAAATTATCTTTTTCTCCAGTTTCATGGCTTCCAGCAAGGGAGTTGCAGAAGATTTCCACAATATATGTGTGACTTCATACATACACTTAAGTCTGCCATGCAGCCAGCATTCATTTCTGTCTTAAGTCAGTGGAGACAATGCAGCATTCTGTTGTAATTTTAATAAATTTAATATACAAAACTACATGTTGAAAATAAAAATATAATATGCAGTCTTTGCAGTGTTAACTGAATTTTAAAAGTACATTTTTTTTCTTTAAACAAGTACTCGGTTCTTAACAATATGGTAATCTTAAAGTCATTTAAAGGCTGTGGTTGAAGCAAACCAGTCAATAGAATTTTGCACAAACATAGCCCAAACAAATGATTTTCTGCAGAGGGCTGAAAAGTTCAGCCTTTCTCCATTTGTCAATAACTTTAATGCAAAGCTAAGTTACTGAAAAGCCTGCTTCTAATAGTGAAACTGGGATGCAGCTAATAAAGTAAGAATCTACAGCAATAGTAAAGAGCAGTTGTATTGACTTTGGCAATTCAGCCTGTAAAACAATGCTATTGCAGAAGGAGAGAAAGCTCATAAGGAACTTGAGTTTATGTGCAAGGAAAAGAAAGAACAAGAAACTTAAAATTGCTTTGCGAGCCCCTCCTTTTGCACATGATTTCACAAGTGCCCATTAATATCTACCAGTTCCCTCTTGCGTGGCTAAACATGGAATAATATATTTAGGGTTACCATTACATGACCTATTTATGGGGTTAACCTTTAATTGTTAGAAGATTCGTTTTTCTGTCCTTCAGTTTGAGGCTTCGATCTAATTCCATTCTAATTCCCATTCTAGTTGCAGTTTAGAATCAGCTGTTATTTTTATTTTATTTTTTTACAAGTTTAAGGATGCAGAGGCAATTTATTCAAAAATGAAATTTACACCTGTTCGTGTATATGGCTATCTACAGAGAAAAAATCTGTTTTGCTGCCACTGCTGTCCGTACCTGCCCTGCAATATAAATTTGCTAGTCCATTTTCTGATCCGCATTTAGTAAAGCTCAGTCTTTTATCTCCTTGCACATGGACGATAGCTATTCATTTGGATAGCATTGGCCAAATGATATCTGGATTTATTTTCTCAATCATTTGACTCGTTACTGTTTTCTCAGGAAATGTGGTGTTAACAGGAAAATGCTCACATTCTCTTGCTGTCACTGCCAGCCTGATACGTTTTCGCAAGAAGGCTCAAATCTGCAGTCTGCTCAGTTCATTTCCAGTGAGGCAAGGTGCGAGCTTTCTAACTTGTGAAAGCAAACCATGGAACAGTAGGCAAACTTGCTAGAATTCTCAAGAGGATAGCTTTATATAGTGCTGCTACTATAAAGTGCAGGGTTAATGCTATGGATCGTTGTAAGTAGAGTACACATCAAAAAAATTAAAGAGTACGTTCCTTTAAAAGAAGAATCAGTTGAAAAGAAGAGCAATTTCATGTAATTGGTCATTTTAAAACTAAAGAAAACTGCCAAAAGCATAAGACTTAACTAAAGTGCAGGGAGGGGGGAAACCCCAAATTCTTACAGCAGGTTTGCCAATTTCATTCTTAAAGAAGACTAAAAAAAAAAAAAGTAAGGTAAAGCACAGAAAATACAAGCTTAATTTACATACAATTTTTGGAAAGATTTCTGCTTTGGGCAGATGTAAAAAGTATCTTCCTGATGTTTTGTCTTTCTTTCTGAGCCTCTCTGAAGAATAGGCCAGCTTGTCCTGGAGGTACTCTGACCAATAAAGTGGTCACAATAATGTAAACAATATATTTTAAATGTCTAGAGAAATTAACCATAAACAGCAGTATAATGAGGTCAGAATGGAGGTCTTGATTGTTTCTTCATAATAAGTTTATCTACAAAAGTTAAATGTTGACGCATGTCTTTTCCTTATTCCCCAAGTGGTCTCCGCATTCTTTTGAGCATCAAATACATGACTGCAGTTGCCTTTAAACATGACCATTATTGGTTTCTATTTCTATTCATAAGAGATGTGTATTAGCTGCAAAGATAGCATAGCCATTTTGTAACATAGAAGCTGCCCTGATCCTGTTTGTTGACAAATGCATAGACAATTCAGAATTATGGAACAACTGTTCTCACCCCCCCACACACACACCCACTCCACCCCACCCCTCACAATAGTGTTAACTAAAAGCTTAATTTTCCAGTTTTAAAGTGCAAATGATTCAGATACAACTGCTGCTAGAACAGGTCTGAAAGAAAATGAAGTCCTCTTATGAGATGTTTTCCAGAATATAAAAAATAAGCTCCATTATGACTGGGCCCTCGCTCAGCTGGCACGCCCCTCCATGAATCACTGGAACTAAGGCACTGTCCAGATCATTCATGTACTGAACAGGCAGTGGCTGGCCGTTGCTCCCAGCCTGGTAGCCTACCTAAAAAGAAAGAAAATAACATGCTTCAAAGTGGGTAGGACAAGAAACATTATTTTAAGAAGAAATTATTTTTATTCAAGACACATTTATTTATTTTACAATATTTAGAGATCAACCCAATCCTATAGACTCTGGGCAGTTTATAGGTTAAGAAACAAGTGAAAGCAAAATAATATTTTTTAAAAAATAAAATACTTGCAAAGAGATTTATTTTGGGCTAAACGCTAATTGGGGGAATATGGTCTTAAGTATCTTTTAAAGCATCAGAATTTGGTCAGGAATAACATCTTGAAGTGAGCCTTTAGAAGAGATGTTTAAATTATAATACAGTATAAAAAATAAACTTTAGCCGACTTTCCAGAAATGTAATATTGTAGGCAAATGAAACAAAAGTATATCAATATTGGAAATGTGGGCTGTAAAATGAGAGCACCACTAAAAGAGATACATCAAAATTAAGGCATAAAGAGTGTAGAAAAAGCTGATGACATGGGTTCCCTGCAAGTAGTCCTTGACTTTTGACCACACTTGGGACCAGAATTTCTGTCACTAAGCAGTGCATTTATTATGAGAGTCATTTAACAACCACAATGATTTGCTTAATCGTAACTTTTAAAAAAAGTTTTATTGGTTTTCTAGTTTTACATTTAGATATTTAAAAAGCAACGTGGCGGCTGAGCTGGTCGATAATCCAATTACATACAAATATCTTTACTACAAGAGCCTTGGTGGAGCAGTGGGCTAATGCCTCCTTAAGTAACACCAGCTGCCTGCAATTAGTGCAGGTTCGCATCCCACCAGGCTCAAGGTTGACTCAGCCTTCCATCCTTCCCAGGTAGGTAAAATGAGGACCCAGACTGTTGGGGGCAATAAGCTGACTTTGTAATAATGCCGCTTGGGGTGTGTGTGAAAGCCCTAATAAGCAGGCATATACATAGAATGAAGGCTACTGCTAAGCTTGTAAGCCGCCCTGAGTCTTCGGAGAAGGGCGGGATATAAATGGAATTAAAATAAAATAAATAAAAATAAGTCTCAAACTACTACATTAAGTAGTTCCTCTCTTTTCCCCTTAGTATTATTTACTGTCTCATGTTTAAACTAATACAATTCTTATTATATTAATTAAATAGAAATAACTATTACATTTATCTATAATTTTTAGTTTATACACATCCTGGTTATTTTAACATTCAATCTCCATAGACAATCAATGTCCTAATTAGTTTTTCCCAATTTTTAGTTTCCCATTAATATTTAAGTTTAAAATTTAATATTTATAATTTCCAAGTTTTAAATGACCACAATTCCCTTTATCGCAATTCATCACAAAATCTAATATTCAGAATACACGTCTTATCTATTTAAATATATTCTATTTCTCACCATCTTCCATCAACTAATTAATAATACAATATAACATTCTTATTTTCTAGTAATTTCCAAATGTCTTAAATTTAGTTACCAAAATTTTCACTTATTTCAACATTAAATACTTCGATAAAGACACACAACCACAAAACAGAAACCTTACTACAGCTGCAACATCAGCCACTTTAAACCCCTCCAAACCACACAATAAGCAAACTGACACCCACTATAAAAACATGGCACCACCACAAACATGAAGCCGAACAAAAGCAGCACAACTCACCAGCTCAGTTCTGGAGCTGGCAGCTGAGACCAGCCCATCCACTCAGAACACCCACCCACCCAATCAGAACACACCCACCATTCAAAACACACTCCCACCTAATCAGAACACACTTGGTCCCCTACCCAATCAGAGCACACCTCCACAGAACACACCCCCTCTGGCAGTTTAAAAAAGAGGAACTAACAGCCACATGCTTCTCCCAGAAGAAGGAAGCTAAAGCCTGATGATGACGGATGGGACTCCGTCGAAACGTTGCGCCCACACCTTTAGTTCTACGCGGGGAAAAACCCGAAAAACCAAGGATCCACATACAGGCACCCGCGAAAACCTCAGAAAACATATATATATATATATATATATATATATATATATATATATATATATATATATATATATAATCTTAAATTACTTTTACATTCAACTTTTACAAGCAAATCAATATTCGAGTTTAACTTTTAATATTTATTACTTCCAAGTTTTAAAAGACCAAACTTTTTGGTCTTAATCGTAACTTTTAACTACCCCTTTTGCCATAGTTGTTAAGCCAACCACTGTGGTTGTTAAAAGAATCATGCAGTCATTAAGTACTGGGAAAGTCACAAATGCCAATTACATGACCCTGGGACACTGTCACAAATGTTATCCTGGTTGCCAAATATCCAAATTATGATCACACGACTGCAGGGACATTGTGACAATCATAAGTGTGAGGATTAATTCTAAGTCACTTTTTCATCACCATCAAATTTTTGAAACTTTGAATAGACTTTAAACAAATGGTTATAAGTCAAAGGCTACCTGTAAGTATTATAAATATAAAAATTCTTTCAGAAAGAGGCCTCAAAATTATGCATGTCATGAATACAACATAATTAGAGGTGGAGTTACTAATATGTATATATAATCTAATTATATATACTGGTTCAACTTCAAACGAGCTAGAATTGACACTGTATGCATTAATAATAATAATAATAATAATAATAATAATAATAATAATAATAATAATAATAATAATAAATAATTAATAATAATAAAGTTGGAAGGGACCTTGGAGGTCATCTAGTCCAACCCCCTGCTCAGGCAGGAAACCTTATACCATTTCAGGCAAATGGCTATCCAGTCTCTTCTTAAAAACCTCCAGTGTTGGAGCATTCACCACCTCTGGAGGCAGGTTGTTCCACTGGTTAATTGTTCTAACTGTCAGGAAGTTTCTCCTTAGTTCTAGGTTGCTTCTCTCCTTGACTAGTTTCCATCCGTTGCTTCTTGTCCTGCTTTCAGGTGCTTTGGAGAATAGCTTGACTCCCTCTTCTTTGTGGTAGCCCCTGAGATATTGGAACACTGCTATCATGTCACCCCTCACCCTTCTCTTCATTAAACAACACATACCCAATTCCAGCAACCGTTCCCTATATGTTTTAGCCTCCAGCCCCCTATTACTGATTACTGATTATGGTTGTGCATGCTCTGAAGATGATTCAAGAATCACATTAATAAATCTCTGCTATTCATTACAGAAACCAGACTTTTATCGTTTCTGTGAAATTCTGAAAAATGGTGCCACTGTTTTATAGAATCCACTCATTAAAGTTAATGTGGCCCTTAAACCAGAAGCAGGGAGAAGCTGAAAAATTAGAGCCATCTTAATAAACATCAGATAATTTTGGCACTTGTCCAAGGTCTAAAACTCTTCTGAAGTATTCTTAAAATATGCACAACTTTATTACTGGTACTGTATAAATTTGGATTCTACATTAATCCTTTGGTACCTGATCTTATAGTCTGCCTCACCCCTTTTCTTCTAGCAAGGAGCCTCCAGGGTATCCATTCATTAAACAAATAGAAAAAATGTTTTATTCATATGCTCATTCCAAAGAAGCAAAAAGTATTTCTCCCAGAAATGTTACTTACTTGATCAGTGTCAAGTGTAACTCGTAGACCCAGCTTGGTCATTCCATCTTCCTTCAGCAGCTTCAGGTGTGGACATAAGGCCAGGCAGAAAGCCTTAGCCACATTCTCAGTCAGTCTGCTATGATCTGCTGGGTCACTCAGACCATTATGTTGGTCATCATTTTCCAAAAAGAAAACCTTAACATAAAAAGAATTGTTCCATATGTCAGCCCCAATAAATATAAATGTTTATAAAGCTGCATTACAACCGTAGTTGTATATCAGTGTATACTGCTGTACATCAGCGATTGCATGACCTCTGTAGATGCCATGCACTAAATAAATAACAGTAGTTTGGCAACTCAAAAACATTGGCAATTTATTAAATAATTCAGTTAATGGCAAGTGGCAGTCTAAGAAATGAAAGAGGATATAGAGTAAACATGAGGAATTATGCAGTGAAATAAGATGAGTGTCAAATGTCTTAAATGTCAGAAATAAAATCATTCTATTTATATTTTGACACATTGTGGCACATCAAGATAGCTTTCAGAATTATAAATAAAAGCTTGCCTTTAAAAATTACATTTCTGTTCAAGGCATCTGTTCATATCATTAGTATCATGAAAGAGAAAAGAAATTAGAAGATAAATAATAAACATGACTTCAAAAGTGACCTTAATTAATTTTTATAATTGTAGTTATGATACACAAGGGTGCTTGCAGCCATTCCACACACAAATGGTTTCTTATAGAGGGAATATGTTCACATTCAACTGTAGAATAATTGGTGGAATATTGTGCAAATTTTAATGCTCTATTTCCCATATTGGTATCTATGTAAATTTATTAACTTATTTTTGCAATTATGTATTATCCTTTCAAAGCTCAAGGCAGAATACATGGGGATATATCCTGATAATTATACGAAGCAGATTAAGCTGATAGAATCTACCCGACAATCAGCCAATGAGCTTTGTGATCACATAAGGACTTGAATGTGGGTCTTCCAGATCAAGTCAATATTAACTACAACACTGCACAGGCTCTCATATATATGAGTTACTATCACATAATAAAGATTCTAGCTTTTACATACAAAATAATGTGATTTCCTCACCTCTGTCCACCTAATGACCTTCCCATTTGCTTTATATTCTGAACCGTGGAATATCTTCACACTTATTATAAACTCCATAGATTTCCCATCAATAGGACTTACAACACTAGAATGTGGAAGGAAGAGATAGTTCTATTAGCAGTAGGACTTAATACTGCTTTAAGTCCTGTCTTCATATGCTGAAGTAATTATCAATGCTGGTCCAATGTAATAATGTAAACTCTGGGTCTGTTTATCAAAATAAGTTCATATAAAAGAATAATGGAGCATACTGAAATAGGAGCAGTTAAAAACATGCTACATATTTAAAATAACGTATCTGAAGTATCACCAGATAGTTTTTAGGTGAAACAACTTTTGTCCAAGCGTCCCTTTCTGGTCAGGTAAGTATAGTCTTAAAGTCCTTAAACATATAGAAGAGCCAAAAACCATCCATAGAACTGTTAAAAGTATGGTGGCATCTCTGCCATATATAAAAAATTCTCTGAGAGAATCTGTTCTAATTTTATATATATATCTACTGGCTTTGAATGTAGACTTTAAACATGGACAGTATATGAAAAGTCATGTAAGAAGACATCTAAGTTAATCTTAATATTTCAACGAGCATGCCCTATCAGGAAACACAACTCCTCTGGCTGGGCAAAAAGAAAATGCAGATTAGTACACACCATTTCGACATTCCTACTGTCTCTTTGAAGCTAAAGTCCAATTTATTCCTTCTTTTGGCTATGCAGGAGATAGAATGGAAAAATTCTCCACCAGAGCATTATGTACAGCAGATTCCTGTTGGTTCACATGATGTTAATTATAGCTCAGCATTACATGTGAAGCAATTCAATAAAACTAAATAAAACAAAAAGTTGTTGAGGTACCCTTTGTTGAAGTTTTTATCATCATCCACCCACTGAATATGCACATGTTCTTGAGGTTCTTCAGCATCCACTTTTCCACAAGAAATTGTGAAGTCTTTCATCTCCCTCAGAGCTTGCCTCAGGGAGTCCATATTTTCAGCTGTTATCTGTACCATCACACCATCTACATATGAAAAGATACAAGCACTTAACAAAATTCTACACATAATGTATTGTTGGAATGGCATGTAAATAAAGTATGAAAGGAGAGCCTAATATCCTGACCAATGAATTTTACAATTGTTAGGTATTATTATACAGATGGAGAACCACTTTGGTGTGGTGGTGAAGGTATCAGGCTAGAAACAGGGAGCTCATGACTTGAATTGCCCGCAGCATTGTCTAAAAATCAAGAACATTAAAAATCAAGAATAATAAATAGGATATATTAATTTCCATTATTACCTGAATCTACTCTTAGCTATATATTCATCTTTAAAGAAATGGTAGATTTGGTAAAGTAAGAATAATGCAGAATTAAAAATTATATTTAATCCTTTATTGAGCAATTGTTTTTTCTAAAATCAAAGTCTTACTCTATAAAAGAATCATCAGTGACTATTTACATCTATTTTTGCGAACAAGTATTAGTATCCAGGCCTTTAATATAGTACTATTCACTTTGGCAAGAATTTGAAAGCTGATTAGACTCTGATTAGATTAGACTCTAGAAAAACATCATTCTATAAGGGTTGTTAAAGACACAGACATAATCTGTAAAAGAAAGTCAACCTTTATCATTGTGTAATTGTTAATTTTTATTGGCTTCCTTTTTTATGAAACTTGTTTTGCAAAGCAGTTTGTTTATACTTTCATAAACAAACAAATAAAACACTGAAATCTTACCTTCTACAATACTGGACTTTGCAAGATAGCCTGAAGATGATTTTAAGGCTCCACTAAATACAAAGAAGCTGGCTCCAGTCACTGCAACAATGAGACACATTAAAATGTAAATATAAAATGTCCATTTAATTCAATAACAAAACAGTGAACAATCAAAACAAAAACTAAATTATGCAACTACTATGTTTAAACAAAAATATAAAGTACATATTTTAGGCCAATTGAAATGCTCTGGGAAATTTGAGAGTTAAAAGGATACTTGATCACTATTAATCCATTTTGCAATCTGTTTTGCAAGATGTGCATTTATTATTGTGTTACTAGTTTGGGTCATGAACCCTCATGCATCATTTTGCTCAGAGAAAGACTACCAAAAATAATACAAAAACTTAAACATGCTGAGATTCTATGAGATTCTATTACAGAAAGATAGCACAAGTCTTATTCCGGCAAGTTAAAAAAATGCTCCTTAATAATTCTTTAATTTTAAGACAAGAGGAAACATACATAATTAGTGCAGTAGCAAAATTCAACAAACTTAAAGTGCAGTGCCAAAATTCCAATATTAAGAAATAATGGCTAATTTAAAAACCCATACATGCAAATTCTGCCTTTGTATTTCATAGGCTTATAAAATTAGACTCAATAGCAGCTTTAAAAACTAAAGGAAATCCATTCAAGAAATCAACATTTATGTAGGAAACACTGTCAACAACTCTCACCCTTCCTTGGTTGATTATGAATACTGATGGCCTGAGTCTGATAGTTGCCATCATCGTTCTGCACACAAACCAGATGGGAGTCTGCTCTTTCATTGAAGCATGCACCACCTGCTAAAACATGCTCATTGGATTTGTTCATGGCTTTCATCATCTGCAACAAACACCCCAAAATAGAGCATCTGTCATTAATGTGTAATATGGGCTGTGACTTAAAGACAAACATTTTGATACTTGGGGAAAATATCTCCTCAGGATTATTCCTAGAGGACAAACGGTATACAGTGTTGAGTTATTATAAATCCTTTAGAATTTTTCATAATCTTGATCTACAATGTGATCAGAACTTCATCTAAATCCCATTGGATTCTGGTTAAACAAACAACCTCCAAAGCACTAACCCACATCTTCCCTTCGATGAATATCCTGAGCCACATTCATTGTCTTTGTTGGATAAAGTATCTGAATAGAAGGTAATACCTCTTTTAAGGGGGGGGGAAATTGCTTAAGTGTTCCAATCTGACAGATGGCTATCGGATGCAAGAGACTGAATGAAAGGTCTCACAATTAGAGCTTACTCTTCATGAAATAGATTTGGGGAAGTGAATAACTGATTAAAAGAGATTTCTGCAGACTTCAGGAAAGTGTTATCAGTGCTCACAAGGTTAAAATGGCAGTAGTATCACTGCCAGAGGCTTTCTCAATCCATATTCAAGCAACAAAACACTGTTTTTTAACAACAGAACATCATTCCAATCATAAAGTACGGTGATGAAAATAAAATGGCTAGTAATCAAGGGAAACAAGGGATTCTAGATTGCATCTGCAATTTCTAAAGGATAGGATGGAATCCATGATAAAATAAAGTTTAAATACATATGAATCATACAGAAAGACTACAATCTTAAATGCACAAGTAAATTTATGCTACTATGTAATGTCCAGGAACAAGGAACCATTTTGGAATTTTGACCTTGACCCATTTGAAATATTACAGAATGAACTGAAGAGAATAATTCATGCGATGTAACCCACAAATACCAATGACTTGAAGCAGTGAAGAAGAACGCTGCGGGCCTAACTACCTCCAAGCTGAGCTAATATGCAAGACTGATCAACAGGCATGACTGAAATTGTTGTGGCAAAAAAGTGCCACTATTCGCTAATTCTAAGCTTCACATACTTTCCCCCCACCCACACCACCACCATACATATAGTGAATGATGGCTCAATGTGTGACATGACATGGCAATTTTGGGTGTTGTTTGTTTAAACAGAGCTTAAATATTTAGATCACGTTAAGAAATACAGTACTATGGGATTACAGATAAACAGTATGCAAATTTAATTAATCGCTGGAAAGCCTTGGCAAAATCATGTCAAAACTAATGCTAAATTATTTTTATATTTTTTTCTCCCAGCAGTCTTTAGAACACAATCTTTAGACTCACTTCTCCAATATTAATTATTTGGTAGTATGTTTATCAGGTAAATTAATTCAAAAAAGATTTATATACAAAGTGTACGAAAACAAGTCATTTTTTAAATGTACTTAAGACTACAGTAATATGAATCAGAATTTAATTTAATAAAACTATCTTTGTAGTGGATTTCGAAACTAAGTGTATTCTATCTATTTATACCACATACCTCATTATATCTGTTACTGGGAATTTTTATGCTCGTTTTTCTCACTTCCATATCAACCACTAAGCCTTGGACAACTGGTAATGTATACTGGTAATTCCTGAAGTCCTGTCATACAGAGAATGATCAAAATCATGATAGCTACTGATCATAATTAAACTTTAACATTTCATTTATTATGAATTGATAAAGAAATATTTTAATAACATGCTGCATTAAATTCTGTTGTAATAACTACTATTTTATTCTGTAAAGAATAGCAAAGCATACAGTTGATTTCAGAGGCAATATGAAAAATCAAAGTGGGATTTGTAACTGATGACAAATAGTTTCCAGTGAGATATTTTCTTAAATGGCAACTATATAACAGAATTAAGATTACAATATTGGCCAGGCAAGTGAAACAACATGCCTTCTTGCTTTGCTGATGGTAGGAAGATAGTACCCAAGTGACTTATCAACTTCCTCCCACCCAACTTGCCTATCGCAATTCTGCTTCCTGAAGACTGAGAAAATACTATTCATTTACCATAAATGCGTTTACATTTAGCACAAATCTTTTAAATGTAGAAAAAGACATGCCCAAAATATTATTTTGTTCCCAGAAAGCAACAGTTTTATTTAGGCAACATACCTAAATCTTCTGATTTTAGAAATACTATTGAATACTTCATTTACTAACATCTTAATACTACTGTATGTAATATGAGCAGTATATCTATAACTATATGAAGATACAATTCAAATCTTAAGATATGTTTAAGGTCACATATTTAGTATATATACACAAATAAAAGGAAAAGCCTATAATGCAATTCTGGAACTTTTCTACGTAATTGTGTATGTAAATGAAAATACCAAAACATACACACTTTCTTCATTAAATATGACAGAGCAAAGGAAAAACAAATCCTTATAATTATTACTTACTGCAAGAAGATTCATAATTGTGTGACCAGTCTCACCAAACAATGGCTTACGAAATCTGACACTGAAAAGTGGACATGGATACACTAAAAAAAAAAACCCCAAAAATTAGATTTATTTTCTGAGAAGTTTACATTTGCTAGAAAAGTAGATATAGAAGATTAACAGAAATATTCAAATAATAGCTATTATTATATAATCACACATAAATAGGGCAATTGGAATCTTTATATCATGTTGGTGCCTCATCAATCAAGAACTTTTTTTAAAAAACAAATGTGCCTTGTATTGAGTTAAAACACTGGGTTAAAATATCAGCTTTTTCTAGCAGAACTTGCTAGGTATTTATTTACACAGGGCAACTGCAAACAGAAAAAAAGATACTGGAACCATCACTCCTTAGGAACATGATTTTACTACCAGTCTTTCTATCAAGTTGACTTAAGTTTCATTTGCCTCTTCAATAACATACAACACATACAAATGAAACACTGAACAGAGGCCAGGAAACAAATTCATTAAGAAATATGCTACTAATATAGTTAGCTCTATAAATGATTTTGTCTTATAATTCTTATAAGCATAATACATAAAGAAAAAACATGCAATCTTATTTATTTAAAAACCTAAAAGATTTTTAGTGAAAGAAAAATTTTATTAGATTCAAATCAAGAAGAAAAAACAGAACCTATGTTCACACAGCACGTAAAATCTAATGATGAACTTATAATTTGCCTTACTCTGTTTTGCTGAATAAGGTATCATTTGCTGGATTCACACATCAAATTAAGCCACAAAACCACATTGTACAAACCACTGGCTTAGTTCACAGAACATATTATGCAAACACATTGTATTATCGCTTAATCTGATGTTGGTACCATGCCTGGTTCCCTTTACATGAACAAAAGAAACTCTATGTACAGAATAGAGACAAAATAAAAAACTAAAATATTATTGCTCAAAAGTGTTACCACCCAAAAAACCCCCTCAAATTCTTCTCTGAGCCATTCCATAGGTTTTCCCAAAGTAGTATAAGATACATTTCTAATTTTTTTAAAAAAATGGGACTTACATCTGTATTCAGCTCCGAGTCTTAGCATCAGTCGGATTGGAAAAACTTTAGCCCAAGGAGTCTCCCATTTCTGAATAAGAATCCCAAATAAATATGGTGGGGTGGGAAGCACCAAGTCCTGCAGTGACTGATAGGCAGGCGTAACGTATAGAAAGCCACCATGCTCCTTGCTACTAAGGAAATTCTGATTGAAAAATGAGTGTCCTAGGTTGCTCACAACATTACCTACCAAACCAAAAGCATGGTTATTTCAGCGGCACATATACCATCAAAACAGAAAATTGCATATAACCTTATTCTACTAGTAATCATAGAACAAAATGAATTATCTAATGTTAATAACAGACTAGTATTAACTTTTAATTCACATACTAAAGCAAAAACAAATCAGTCTTTTACTCAATTAACATCTCAATATTTAACATATCATTTGTATTCCAAAACAATATTACTCCAAAAAGGTTATTTCATGTATCTAGAAGACTGACCGCTGAAAATGGAATCCGAGCATCTTAATATTTAGGAAAAGTATAAAAATAAAATGTATGAATTACATATGCTTAAGTTATGAATAAATTTGTTAAACTTCTCAAGATCTCCTGCTTTAGTCATCATCCTTAATTATTATTTCTAACAATCCACTAGCATACAAGTCTAGCCTGACACTTAATAAGCTGGCAAACAAGAACTTCCACATACTGAAGTATACCTTGACACTGAAATAATTTCTGAGAGTGTATCCCTCACATTAAAACAAAAAATAAAAGCCACTGGCTTCTTTTGGGATAGGCAGACTTGCCTACCACCCTGATAGCCTACCACCTTGTCAGTTCAAATGAGATGGGTTAGGCACTGTCACCCAACTTGGTTTTAAAATAGTAATGATAGTCAACTCATTTCTATAGACATAAAGGATATACATAAAGAATAGATACAACTTTGTTTACAACTTACTGTGGTTTGATATAGCAGAGGGCAAAAGAAAGCTTGTTATACCGCAAGTATGCCAGTCACAAATCTAAAGTGATTCTCCCAGACTATTTAGGAAGTGCTATTATGTTGTAGCCTTGTAAAAACATTGTCAGAATAAAATTCCTGCATTAGAGTGCCCAATTATAGACAAGAAGCAAGATGAACTTCCTTATCTCCATTCTTAGATAATGCCTACTCCTCTCAAAAAATAACTAGAGTTCACTGGTTTCAAGACAGGAACTAAACTTGAATGTAGCCAAATGGCAATCTAAATAGAATGCAGGCTGGCACTATTCTGAAATGCAACATAAATTTTATCAGGTTCAAACAATCCAATCATCACATACATCGTTGTTGTTTTTTTAAAAAAAATATATCTGTTTTCCTAATTGATTATATTTTGGAATCCTGACTATTAAAAAAAAAAGTAAAATGATTTCTTACTTCCCACCTTAATTCCAGTAAGGCGCTGCTTGCATTCCTTTTGGAATGACATTTCTGAAAGAGATCATCTTAGATCCCACTGTCAATTCATTCAACGAAATACATATGTCTGCATACCATAACTGAGTTGCTACACTGACCGTTTTAGACATTTGTCTCAAGATATATATGCTCAAAAAAAGCAAGTATTGCAAATCATTTCAGTTAAGATAGCATTTGTTTAATGTTTTTTTTTTCTTATTTCCATTTAGAGCTGCAAACTGGAACTTAAGAAATTCCAGTAAAGGACCTGGAATTGTAGAACATGTTAAATGAGAAGAACAACTTGAGACGTTGTGTGGGATACTTTAAAACCATATTACAGCTGGAACAGATAAGCACATAACTTTCCCTAGCCCTTCCTTTATCCACTGTGTCTCAGCAAACTTTAAAATCCAACTATCAATGAAGATGATGTCTGCTTGCCTATAGGACAAATGATATTCCACCCTGCTTCAATATGGTAGCCTACTGGACTGGCAGAGGAACCTTAATTCAATATTCACATTGGGATAGGTCCCTCACCACAAGCGTCCATGGGCTAGCTTAGGATGCTGAGAATAGTCGCGGTGATATAATTGGATATGTCCTTCCACAGTGGAAACATCAGGAAAGTTTAAGAGGAAGAAATCAGTAAGCTCATGAGCCACAGCATTGGATACTTGAGGTTCTTTGTTCATGCTGAGTAATGCTGGCTTGGGCTGTAGAAAATACCACAACTTTACAGGAATGAAGTTGCGCACACATGTGGTATAATATTCTAACAGCGCAAAGTACATAACAGATACTTTGATCAGAAAGTATCCTAACTCCTGTGAAAAATCCCTTCGTTATAATGAAAATCCTTTACCTTCTTTTGAAAAGTTTATATAATTAAATACTTCTGTTTGAAGCAAATTTTCTATATATGAAAAACTATTATGATGCAATAATTAGATTCACTGCATCTGTGCCAGATAATAGGCTGATTGTGATAAAACTTTGGGTTAATCTATTGCTTTCTTTTCTCTCACATATTATGTCACAATAGATATTAAATACGCTTTGTGCGCCACTAAATGAGCATATGTAAGAGGTTAAGAATCATGAAGATCCTCCACTTGCAAAGGAGGAATACCTTTTGCTATCCAACACATAATTCATGAATTAATTTACTTGTCTGAACTAAAGAAATGTAAAATGCTGAATCCTACCCAGGTAAAATTTGGCTATTACAAATTACTCCACCCAGTGTCCTGTTCCTCACAATACTACAGCCCAACTGAAGAATCCCTAAGACCGCACCCACCCACACAGACACGCAAGACACCAGAATATAAACTGACAGCAAACAGCACTCCTTACTAGCACTGATGATGTTACCTAGTTAGGGTAATGAAACGTCTGCCAGAAAACAAGCAAGCTCAGAGCACTAAGGACCCCTCATCACAATATTACAGAACAGTGTGCCCAAAAGGCAATATTCAAAAACAAATTATGGGAAGGCAATAAATAACGCATGACCGCAAGTGAGAAGCACTTTGTTTAATGGTAGAGTAATTCCGTATATTATGAAAAGCTGAAGATATTCAAGACAGAGTATGCAAATTCTGTATTTTATGAAAAGCTGAAGATGAAATTCAAGACAGAGTATGCCAACTCCAGAATCAATTCGTTGATCAATGAATTTTGGATCCAAATTTGTCCCTAAGGCTCCCTTTACAGGTTTGCGGAATTACTTTTTTCAGGTATACTGTCAGCAAGAAAAACACCAACATGCATGTATGACTTTACTTTCACTGTATTACCAATCTTAGAGGAGAGCTAATAAAATTCAGAAATCTTAGCTATTTAACCGAATACCTTATTAAGTAGCTATATGTTGTTCCAATTCTTAATTATTTTCTTGCATGTAAGAAACAATGGAATAATAAAAGAATGGGAGAAACTGTTTCATGGTATAATAAAATGGCTCCATTAATTTGTAAATGGACATACCCTGTGGCAATTATTTCAAGGTGGATGCTCCCAATCTCCTCAAATATTCTACGTGGGTTCAGAACCGCAAAAGGCGTACTTAGCAATTTTAAAAGGTGCCATCAATCATCATAGTTTTTAAAATGGTCAAAGTTTTACCTGCCAAGGCATCTTGATAAAGTTGCACAAAGTGGTTAAAAATATCCTTGGGTAAGCATTTTTCATCAGGTAAACATTGGAGAAGAATTACTATTTCTGATTGGCCTACTGCATGCATTCCCTTTGTAGTAAAGCACCAGCATTTCCTGTTCACATCTGCAAAAAATAAAAAAAATGATTTTAAAATATTAAGTTAATTCACACACTATAGAATGCTGTGTTTATCGAAATAAATATTTTACAGGTATTATCCATAAGAGGTATGTATGTGGATCAAGAACACGGCACTGGATGGTCAGGAATTTATTTACTTACAATATTTATGAATCGCCCAGTTAAGACTTTGAGCGATGTATAATAAAAATACAAAATAAAAACCACCAGCACAATTAATACACCTAAATATATTTAACTCCTCTTTCTTCTGTTATTTTTCTAATTAAAATATTTTTAAAAAGAAACCTGCAAAGTGCTACATAATATCACATTCTAAGCCAATGTCACATCTTCTGCAGAAACTGTTAAAAATTATATAAAATGTTAACACATGTAATCAATTTATACACCTGATGATGGAAATATAATATTAACAATTTCATTATTATTCAGAACATTAAATGGAGATTCTTCTCTATTACATTATTGTCATTATTATCAATATTATCAATATGAGACATTTAAAATTTCTGTGTGTGCCCAACCTCACCCTCCCCAAAAAATCCTACAAACTTTTTCTGAACTTTGGCAAACAGTACCTACTAAGAACCTGCCCACCATTAATGAAGAATAATTGTTTGCTAGCAGAAATATAACAACAAAGCACAAATGTAGTTAATAGATAGATATTCGCTATCTACTTGAAATAACTGGGACTTACAATTTACAATTTTAACCATAGACAATAAATTTGCATTTAAAACAAATACAAGAGGATCAGGGCCACCATCTTCCAGCTGTTGCATCACTGATATGTGAGATGGTTTTTCTTCTACAGTATAATCTAAAACAAAGAAAGATTATGTGTCATTTGCCAAAAGTGTACAAGGTTTTATGTACAAGAAAATCTATTATGTTAGACTCGTAGTATTAGAAACAGAAATTCAGGCTATCAAATTCAACTCCATCCTCTGACAGGGAGTGGGGAATCCAAATTAAAACATCTGTACCAAATGTCTATTCCAGGTTTTCCTGAAGAAGGTGTTTTGGAATTTCTTCCTAACACCTGATTGAAAACTGCCTTTCTGTAAGCTCTTTTTCTTTTTCTCCTAAGTGTTCATATAAGACTTTTGGATTTGTCTTCAATACAAACTTCATTTTTTTATAAAAACGCTTAGCTTCTACTATAAATTATTATTTTAATTTTTGTAATTCTGTATTTTTATTCTTGCCCTGTTCACCGCCTTGAGTCCTTCGGGAGAAGGGCGGTATATAAATATTATTAAATAAATAAATAAATAAATAAATTAGTATTATATTTATGTTATTGCAATAAGCTTTGTGCTGGACTATCCTTGTACTAGGATAGAATTTAGAGAGAAGTAACCTAACTTGAGACTGATCATTTGGATCTCAAGTGAGAATTAAGGGTTGATGTGTTAGATGATCCATCACTTTTCTTGTGGTGGATCTTCTGTTTCCTTGGCTGTCCACATTGCTTTCAGGAGTCTCCAATATCAAAGTTCAAAGGCATCAACAATCTTCTTATTCTGCTTCTTTAAATGCCAACTTTTGCTGTTTGCTGAACGCTGGATGGCAGATTAAGAGCTGAATAAACAGAATGTAGCAGTCTTGAAACAAATGTGCAGTCTACCTATTAGCTGTTCTAATTTTGCAAGTTATGAAAAACCTTAGTGCCAGATTATATCTGGGGTAATTCTCTTTATCTTTAGATCTCTTCAGAAAGTCTCCTCAGGAGGGATTCCTCTCAGCTGCTGATCATGCAGAAAGGAGCCTTCTCCATGAGAATATTCTCCCACCTGGTAATCATGAAGTATCAACTATGGCGACTTTAAATACACCTATGGAAGGGGTAATGCGATTATATATATGCATGCATGCATGCATGCTTTGGGTTTTAAGTACTTACTTTTAACTGTTTAATTAATGCATTTTAGTTTTAATTTAAAACTGTCATACAACATTGACATGGGAAACATAAACAGATGACATTTCTAAAATGTCTGGATCTGAAAATCTATGATGAGCAAAACCCCAAGAGCTATGAAAACAGTATGTCTGAGAAATACTAGAACAATTTATATAATTATAAGTTGTCGCAGAAATTGGTGCTATGCTGATTAACAAAGATATTCCTTCTCGCAATTGTCTCATTTTTTCTTAATGAACATTTCCATATTCTCCATTGATTTATATTGCGTTAACAAATATAGTGCTACCACAGAATTCCCACTTGTGAAAAACAAAACACAGCACCTCATTAGGCATAACCTTATCCACCACTAATTAAAAGACAATCTGAAGTTGAAGAAAGTTCTATTTGATATAATATTGTATTTTTCATTTACACACTAGCATCCACCACTCACCTCCTTTTACCCCAGTAGAGATGAGAATTGGAGGAAGCCCGTCTTCTGGAATAAGATTCATTGCACTGCCAACGGGACTTCCAACCTGAGTTATATTTCTTGAAAATGCAAGTGTGTTTTCAGTCTGCAAGATATAACAAAAAACATGGTGTAATGTATAGTTAGTCAAGCCCTAATCACTTCACAACATGACTGGAGCTCCCCTTGAAGACCACTCAGAACTGGTCCAGAATGCAAAGTGCAAGCAGTGATGAGCATGCCTTTATATGCCCATGTGACAGCTTCAACAAGCTAGGCTAGTTACCTGTATGCTTCCAAGGTTTTGCTCATGATCTATAAAACCTTACATGTCATAGGGCCTGGCTACTTGAGGGATTATCTGTCTTCCATGGTATCAGCCTGGTCTGTTCAATCCAAGAGAGTTGGAACACTTCAAGTCCTTTCAATTAAACAGTGTCATCTCTCAAAAGCCGGATACATACCTTCTATGTCCTCTTGCTTGTCTTCTGGAACAAGATTCAATCTGTTATTTATGTAACTCTCACCTTGCTGGCATTCTGAAATGCCTTTTTTCCCAGATCTTGGATAAGGGTTCTTTGGGCTTCTGCCAGATTGTGTGTGGGTATAGTTAATCAGATCCATCATCATTTTTTGTTGGCTATTTTAATAATTACAGTATTCTGTTTTTATTCTGTTGGTTTTATTGTATATTGCCCAGAGTCAATTGGAATTTGGTGGTGTCTATATCGAATAATTTAAATTAAGTAAACCTTAATCTAATCTTCACTTTACAAATAAAAGGTACAAAAACTCCAGTAAGATCTTATGTAAGAGAATCAAGACAACTAGTATTCATATATATGGGGCCAGTGGTCATCTCCGTTTCAAAGCCGAAGAGCCAGCGCTTGCCCGAGGACATCTCCGTGGTCATGTGGCCGGCATGACTAGACACCAAAGGCGCACGGAACGCTGTTACCTTCCCACCGTAGTGGTCCCTATTTTTCTACTTGCATTTTTATGTGCTTTCGAACTGCTAGGTTGGCAGAAGCTGGGACAAGTAACAGGCGCTCACTCTGCTACGTGGCACTCGGGATTTGACCCACCAAACTGCCGACCATCTGATCGACAAGCTCAGCGTCCTAACCCACTATTATTTATTATATATATATATATATATATATATATATATATATATATGTGTGTGTGTGTGTGTGTGTGTGTGTGTGTGTGTGTGTGTGTGTGTGTGTGTGTGTTTTCTGAGGTTTTCGCGGGTGCCTGTATGTGGATCCTTGGTTTTTCGGGTTTTTCCCCGCGTAGAACTATAGGTGTAGGCGCAACGTTTCGACGGAATCCCATCCGTCATCATCAGGCTTTAGCTTCCTTCTTCTGGGAGAAGCATGTGGCTGTTTGTTCCTCTCACCTGTCATCGCAAACCTCTACATGGAACACTTTGAAACCCTCGCTCTAGAAAAATCCAACCACAAACCCAAACTCTGGCTCAGATACGTAGATGACACCTTCGTAATCTGGCCACACGGCAAAGAAAAACTGGATGACTTCCTCATACACCTCAATAGCCTACACCCCAAAATACAATTCACCATGGAAACAGAAGCTAACAATCAACTTCCCTTCCTTGATGTCTTAGTCTACAAGAAATCCAACGGCTCCCTAGGACACACTATCTACCATAAAAAAACACACACAAACCGCTATCTGAACGCACTCTCACACCACCACCCAGCACAGATCAACTCCGTAGCCAAGACACTCATCTCCAGAACAAAACACCTAGCTGACGAACAACACCTAAAAACCGAACTACACACTCTCACTAATGTACTAACAGCCAATGGATTCCAAA
The DNA here is from genome assembly GCF_947247035.1 of Vipera ursinii. NCBI lineage: Eukaryota > Metazoa > Chordata > Lepidosauria > Squamata > Viperidae > Vipera > Vipera ursinii. Next base: position 61,994,220 of record NC_139516.1, on the reverse strand, counting down.
GAAACATGATTACCAACTTAATCCGAAGAGAGACACCCACAAAAACCCAAGACAGAGAACAAGAAAATGGCAAAGCCCTCCTCCCATACTTAAAAGGGACCACAGACAGAATCAGCAAGGTCCTCCAAAAACACAACATCAAAACAGCATTGTACACAGACAGAAAAATATCCACCATCCTAAGAAACCCCAAGGACATAATTGGCTTAGAAAACCAAGGAGTATACGAAATCCCATGCTCCACCTGTCCCACCACATACATCGGACAGACCAACAGAAGAATAAGTGCACGCATTGAAGAGCACAAAAACTCACTCAGAAAGGGAGAACAAACTTCATCCCTGGTCCAACACTTTGAAGCCACGGGACATGAAATTGATTTTAAAAAAACCAAAACTATCGCCAAAATTGAACATTTTAACAACAGAATAATCAGAGAAGCCATTGAGATAGAAAAATGCCCCCACAGCATGAATAAACAAGATGATACCTCTCGTCTACCAGCCATTTGGAAACCCGCCTTGATTGACAGACGAGGCCCAACCACCAAGAATGATACCAGACCCAAACTCATGATAACATCACATGACATCACCACCACACAACCATTCAAAAAGCAAATCCGAACCCACAACGATAAAGACACACAACCACAAAACAGAAACCTAACTACAGCTGCAACATCAGCCACTTTAAACCCCTCCAAACCACACAATAAGCAAACTGACACCCACTATAAAAACATGGCACCACCACAAACACGAAGCCGAACAAAAGCAGCACAACTCACCAGCTCAGGTCTGGAGCTGGCAGCTGAGACCAGCCCATCCACTCAGAACACACCCCCACCCAATCAGAACACACCCACCATTCAAAACACACTCCCACCCAATCAGAACACACTTGGTCCCCTACCCAATCAGAGCACACCTCCACAGAACACACCCCCTCTGGCAGTTTAAAAAAGAGGAACAAACAGCCACATGCTTCTCCCAGAAGAAGGAAGCAGAAGCCTGATGATGACGGATGGGATTCCGTCGAAACGTTGCGCCTACACCTTTAATTCTACGCGGGGAAAAACCCGAAAAACCAAGGATCCACATACAGGCACCCGCGAAAACCTCAGAAAACAAATATCCATATATATATATATATATATCCATATATCCATATATATATATATATATATATATATATATATATATATATATATATATATATATATATATATATATATATATATATATATATATATATAATCATCTGATAGAATAATTTCCTTATACATGGATACAAAAACGATTCATTTCTACAATATATAAAAAGCACAATTTAGAGTTCCCATAGATGTTAAGCTGAAAGAATGGAGGTCATTTTCATTAATTTCTCATTCTCATCTGTTTCAATTCTACCAAGATTGTGATTGAATTGGCCATCCAGATCTGGGGATATTCCATCTTTCACCATGGATGAAGTAGCAGTTCTCTCTTCAAGAATGATATGCAATCTGGGGGACTTCTGGGACTCACAGCTCCTGCTTGACAAGCTGGTGTCAGCAGTAGCAAGGAAGACCTTTGCACAACTCCATCTGTTTCCTAGATCAAGGATCACTTATGCTCTAGTCATCTCAGGGTTTGACAACTCAATGTGCTCTACATGTTGCTACCTTGAAGACCACCCAACTTCACTTCAACTATTCTAGAATACGACAGCATAAATAATAATGGGCATGCCTCCGTATGTCCACGAAACACTTCTGTTTTGCAAGCTGCACCACTTGTTGGTTTGCTTCTGGCTGCAATTTATTATTACTCCCGCAAGGCCTGGCTATTTGAGGAACTACCTATCTCCCATAACATCTATCCAGCTGATTCGATCTTGCAGAGTTGGCACATTCCAGATTCCTTCAATTAAACAACGTCATTTATGAAGACACTGGAAGTGCAACTTCTCTGTAGTAGAGTCTGCTCTTCCCCAAAGATCCAGATGGCCTTTACCTTCTGTTATTTAGAAGAGCCACGAAAGACATAGCTCTTCACTCAGGCCTTTGTTGAGAAAGAGTGAGACCCTTCACTTCATCGTGCTTGCCATCTTCTTTTAGTATTATCTTTTATGTTTAATTGATTTGTTATAAACCCCCTGAATCACCAAGTGTCATGCAGCATTTTTTATTGTTACTATTGTTGTTGTTGTTGTCATTTCTCATGCTGTTCAAGTATGCTCATGTTATATACTATTAACCAAGTTTTGTTTTTTATTTTGGGGGTTTTGGGGGGGAGGGGTGCTTTCCAGTCTAGAAGTCAGTCTCACAGTTTCTAATGTAGTGCTTTAACCACTACATCAAATTGGTTCTATGCTGTATATAAGGAAATCTAAAGCATTCTCTTTCCTATGCCATTTGAATAGCACACAATATACTATATAATAAAGAAGGGCAGTCATTCACCTCTTCTGGCAACGTGTTGTTGCTTATGGGCTTGCTTGGATCATGTGATACTGCAAGTGCTCCAGTGGAACTTGTTCCAGACACTGTTAATTTGGCTGCATCAGCAACTTCGCCATTGGGTAAGATCCCATCAGCAAACCAAACACGTCTTTGTTCTCTAGGCTGAGTCACTGCATAGAAAGATGAGATTAGCTTTATGAAAGAAATACATGCATGAGAAGAAATGAAGCTAAATGCAAAACAGTGATACAGAAATATATTTTCTAACACAAGCTGAACAATATCTGTAAGTGTTCCAAGACCACAATTAATCAAATGTCACAGGAACAAGTTTGAATTACACCCCAGGTCAGTTATGCAGATATGTTTTCATTATCACTCACACATATGTAAGATGACTATACAACTCCATGAGACCAGTCGTCACCTAGATTTCATGGTTTAAAGAAGAGGCATAATTATTTGCTGGGAAAACTGATAGTTCAAGGGTAATTTGAAATAAGATACGTTTGGCCTAAGCTAAATTTTATGAGGTGATTAAAATTAAGAACAGAATTGACCAGGGAGGACTACATTTTCAAGGATCCATACCTTCAGTACCTGGATGCTTTAAGACTCCCACTGGGACCATAACAGTAGGTGGTGGAGAGTTCAGCACTCCAGAAGCCTGGACTTGCTGCAAGGGAGGAATGGTAGAACAGTATTCAGCAGGATTGTTAGGATTGGGGCTCGGACTAGGGGCACTCAGCATATTCTCCAGGCTTTGAGCTACAAAAAGATAAAAATACAAGAAAGGAAATTGTTATCATGTAAAATTAAATTTAATAATTGTTTTCCTTTTATTACAAATACAGACATAATGTCATGAACTCATTAGCCATAGCAACTAAAGTTAAGGCAAACAAAGCAAGGGTTTAAATTAAAAGAATTAATTATTTCAGATTACCATTATGGAATTATTATCACCATGAAAGTAGGATCACAGAGCCAAGGCTACTGATAATAGATTTTTGATAACAATTTGGCTAGATTTTTCAAACAATGTTTGGTGAATTATGACTGGATTTGTCCTTATGTAGTGAAGATTGCTACAGGACTTTTCCCCACAATACTTATAGAGACAAGCCAGAAGTCCAGAAGCTGATAGAGCAGAGGAGCAGAACTTGAGATGGGACAACATTAAAAAATTGCTTTGGGGTTATTAAGTATACAAAGAAAATATTCTATAAACTAGAGGCTACTACAGAGAGGGTGTGTTATTTCATCTCTACTCCAGATTCCTCAAATTTCAGAAGGCATTCTATAAATGAGCAGATTGGTTCTGATCCGGCATTGCCTGATATAGGCCAATACCATGCTAACAATTAGCCTTTTGAACAGAATTCACAACCTACTGGCAATAAACATAACAACTTAACCTTATAGATGTTTTATATAGGTGTAATTCAACAGTAAGGGACGCGGTGGCTCAGTGGGTTAGGACGCTGAGCTTGTCGATCAGAAGGTCGGCAGTTTGGCGGGTCGAATCCCGAGTGCCGCATAACAGAGTGAGCGCCTGTTACTCGTCCCAGCTTCTGCCAACCTAGCAGTTCGAAAGCACGTAAAAATGCAAGTAGAAAAATAGGGACCGCTCCGGTGGGAAGGTAACAGCGTTCCGTGCGCCTTTGGCGTCTAGTCATGCCGGCCACATGACCACGGAGATGTCCTCGGACAAGACAAGATGTCTTCGGCTTTGAAACGGAGATGAGCACCGGCCCCTAGAGTTGGAAACGACTAGAACGCATGTGCGGGGGAACCTTTACCTTTACCTTTAATTCAACAGTGGCTTGTTCCCCTAGGACAAGGGTGTCAAACTCGCAACGTCACGTCATGTGTCACGATGTATCATGATATGTTTTTTTGCCATTGCCAGCAATGGGGTGGGCGCAGTTTTGCTAGGATGCATCCGGCCCACAGGCCGGCAGTTTGACACCCCTGCCCCTAGGAGCTTGGCTGCCTCATTCAATCCCAGCTGTAGCTAACTTCCAGATGATCTCCTAAAGCACGGGTGTCAAACTCACATGTCACGTGATGTGCTGAGACGTATCGCGACTTATTTTGCACTGCCAGAGCTGGGGTGGACGCGGCCTTGTATGATGCAGTTTGACACCCCTGTCCTAAAGGCAGCCCCACGTACAGTAATCCAATCAGGTGAGCATTAGAGCATGCATGATTGATATCAGTTTGTGACTTTGTTTGAACTTAGTAAATTAATCTCAAATGTAGTTACACTCTTTATTATTAAATCTATTTATTGCCCTGCCCACTTTGGGTAGGAGAAATGAATTAATATGTTTATGCTATGCACATTTAAATGTTTATCTTTTTAAACTTACAATTCCGTAACTATATCTGAGGAGATCTAGGAACTGCAGCTACAAGTTCTGAGAGCAGAAATACTGGTACCTGGCCTTCAGAATGTACACTTTGTGATAAATATTTTTCATTCATGACAAATGTGGAAGATCTTTCATTAGCACATCTAAGTAGGTTTCTACAACTGACAGCTGGATCTGTACATATGTGGATCCAATCCATTTACCGTAGGCCAACATATATGACAAGCGCTACAGAAAATACATACCCATTGCACTATTCCCTTTCTGGGTAAGCACCATTATGGAAAGTACACAAAACGAATGAGAAGCAATAAGCAAAAAAAGTTAAAGGTAGGAGAGGAAAGAAAAGCAAATAAAAGGTAAATCTAGCTTACACCACAACCATTTAGTATCTCTCTCCATTCCTTCCCATCCATGCAAAACATCTTGACTTCTACTATGTCTATACATTTTCTGTACTGCATTTTGTTCTTTAAACTTCCCATCTCTTTCTTTCTGAGGAACTTCAACCAACTTTTTCTTTCTTGTGTGTGTGTGTGTGTGTGTGTGTGTGTCTGTCTGTGTGTCTGTGTGTCTGTCTGTCTGTCTGTCTGTCTGTGATGTGATCTTCACTCAACACTCTGTGTGGTCACTTACCCTTCTATTCAGTCCAAAGTCACTGAATACCCATTCAGTTTTGATCACATATTTTCTTGTTTTACCATACATACGTCTTACCTATGCCATTCACACACTTTCAATTCACCTTTGTTTTTCCTGACATACTGTATCCAACTCTCAAAGCAGACAGAAACATGCTCTTATACACAGCAATTTGACAAAAATCTTTTCATGGCAACACACCAGCCACTGCCTTTATTTCCAGCCTTTATGCTACATATCATTTTCAGAAATTGTTAAGTTCTCCAATAATTCAGTGGCACATACTAGATACTAGAGTTATTACTGGTATCATTCTGAAAATAGCTTTCTCATTTAAATTATTTCCAATATGAAAATAAATTACACCGGACTGCACAACAGCTCCCACTCATACATTAGAAAGGCTCCATTAACCACAAAGTAATGAAACTTGAGTATTGTTTCAACAATATTACTTACCATTCATAAGCACCGAATGGCAAATTACACATACTCTGGCTTCCTTCCTATCCATATATAGCAATTTGCATTTCAGACTACAGCACGCTGCACAGAAAACCTTCAGTAAAATAAGAAAAATATATTTACGTTACATCTAATTAAAACAATTTGGACAGAATGCTCTATCTATATTTCCAACACAAGCATGTTCTAGTTTTTTCTACAGAATAAAACAAAATTGCTTAATGCTCATGTAAAAAGTCATTATATATTACATTATACGTTATATATGTTATATACTATACATATTTTAGACTGAATAATTTTATAACAAAATTTCCCCCCCACAGCAACAGATCAAGACGAATTAAGAAATAGTGACTGGCCCAAACTCCTCCAATAGCTTTCATGACAGAGAATGGACTTGATCTTCAAAGGGCTATCTTAATGAATGAATGAACCTTTACTGTCAAAGTACAACCATGTATACATTGAGATTGGCTGAGCCTCCCTTCGTGCCCCCACCCCCAACTCACAGTACAACAAACCCTCCACCTTATTACACCTTGTGAGCTAATTGCACAACACACCAGCCTCGCAAGTCAATCATACATAAAGTTTATAAAATTATTTCCTGTTCAAGAGCCTAACAGCCCATGGATAAAAGCTGTTCTTCAGCCTGTTGGTACGGCTGGCGATACTCCTACAGTATATCTCCTACCCGATGGTAGGAGAGTAAAAAGATACCAACCAGGGTGTGAGTTGTCCCTGAGAATTTTCCTCACTCTTCCAAGGCAGCGAGCCCTGGCGATGTCATCCAGTGGTGTCAGGGGACAGCCCACAATGTCTTGTGCTGTGCTCACCACCCTCTGTAATACTTTCCTATCCGCGGCTGTCAGACCAGCATACCAAACCACAATATAGTACGAGAGGACGCTCTCCATAGTAGACCGGTAAAAGAGGGTCATTAGCCGTTGTTCTATCCTGTTCTTCCGTAAGACCCTGAGGAAATGGAGTCTCTGTTGGGCCTTTCTGGCCACCTGGGTTGTATTAACTTTCCAGGTACGATCTTCACAGAGGTAGACTCCCAGAAATTTAAAGGAGGAAACTCTCTCCACACAGCCCACCCCCCGATGTAAAGTGGGGCAGGTTCTTCTTTTTTCCTCCAGAAGTCTAGCACCATCTCTTTCGTCTTGATGTTCAGGTGCAAGTTGTTGTTGAAACACCATATGGATAGTTTTTGTACCTCCCCCCTGTATGCTGTCTCATCCCCACTTTATATCTTAAACAAAGTTCTTCATTCAATTGTATTCTTTGAAAAAATATTTTAAAAACATATTATCATATATTGTTGACTTGAAATAAACTTGAAAAATTAATTTTATTCTGACTGCCAATCCAGTCTTGCTCGCTGCCCATTTCCCCAGGAACATATAGGTTGTTAGGTGAGGGCCTCACATTATCACAATGTAGAAAGAAGAGGGAGGCCAACAGGGAAGAGCAGTGGAACGGGTGGTTAAGTACCACCAGTGGCGCCATGGGCAGGTGCTACGGAACACAGGTAGGTGCTTAGGAGCACGGGCAGGTGGGTGGACGCATGGGTGAGAATGCGGCGGGACCTGCAGGCATGCCTTGTGACTTCCTGTCAGCTTCCCTATTAACATTGCTTGTTGAAAGTCAACAGAGGAAGCAACAAATGGCAATCGAGTGATTGCAGCACAGAGTGTTGCAACTATCAAAATTGCCAACTGATTGCCAAGTGCCCTTGTTGTAATCACATGACCACAGGAACAATGCAATGGCCACAATTTCAAGGAACGGTCATAGGTCCTGCTCACTCAGTGCTGTCATATCTTTGAGCAATCACTGAATGAATGGTCATAGCCAGAGAACTATCTGTACTAATGCAAATAAACATATTAAAGGAATTGTGCATATTTCTTTTAAAAAAGGAATTGCCTGTATTAGTCATTAATTTTCTTTCAGCAATTTTCAAAAAATGAATACAATTCAATGTTGAAAATAACCTCAAAAACATTCAGAAAACCTGAGTGCTAGAATTGGCTATTTGAACTCTAGGCCGCCTATTATTTATTATTATTATTTTTCCAATTAAATGTAAGCCTACCTTTCCACAGGCTCTGCAATGGTGCCTTCTTTTAGTGAATGTAAATCTGGCCTCACATTTCATACAGTTTGGTGCTTGAGAATCTGGGACCCAAACTGGAGCAACTTCACCCAAAGCAGTAAATGGCTTTCTTGTATGAACACCCAACTGGCCAGCTCCAAGATCGTTGTCAGGGCTATCTGAGGCTGTTGCAAGGCACAAACTATTGGGAATCACAGAATTGTAGTCATCTGCATGCTCACCACTTGCATCTGTGACCAGAGCATTCTGCACTGTTTCATCAGCATAAATATTTGTTGCTACATTTTCGCTTGTTTTTATTTTTTCACTTATATCATTTTTATTTTTACTATTCCCACCACAATTTGGAGGAACCAAGTCATTTTGTAAATGATCCAGTAATGGCTTTGGAATCTGTAGTGTAAGATTTGTAGGCTGTTTTGGTCGGGCACCACCAAAAGGAACACTGAGAGATTGTAAATGAGCTGCTGATTTTACTGATGCTTCAGTTGATTCAGATGGAATCTGACTGCAGAGATTATGCAAACATTTTTTTCTCATTTGGTCACCAGAGCAGTTCGAAGTGAGTCGACTTCTTTCTGTGGCTTCATTTCCTCTTTGTTCATAAACATTACTATAGCATTCTGATTTGCTCTCTTCTATCTCTTTTTCCTCCGTTACAGAGTCTTCCTTAGAAGGCAAAGTCTTTGGAATATGAGCAATAACTGAGTTCTGTATTCCATAGGAATCACAATAATTGGGCAGCCCACTTGACAACGATGTCCCCGTGACATCAACTGGACTGGAATTTTCAAGCTCATTTATAGATGACCCTTTTAAATCCGTATCTATTCCCAACATGCCATCACTGTTACCTGCACTGATACTACACCTTTGCTGCTGTGCTTCATTTTCTGCGTTTATTTGTTTTCCCATTTCATTTTGTTGAGTCAGTTCTTCATTTGTCATCTCTCGACAATCTGATGAATGAGCAGCAGTGCTGAATAATTTACTTGGGTTGAGCTTTTTATCGTGTTTGCCAGCTTCATTTTCAACAGCAGTAACATCTTGAGGGGTCAAATATCCATCAAAAGGTTCACAAACATTGCCACTTCCCAGTACATTCAACTTACATGCTGTAGAGAACTCAGCTATCCCTGACTGAACTTCTGAAGCTGTCTGCTCTGTTACCGAAGTCTTTATGGAAAAGCTATCATTGTGTGTATTAGGTGAAGAACTTTTGATTTCCAGTTCTGTTTTCTGAGCAACTACATCAGTATCTAAATCTTCAACTGATGCATATTGTTCTTGCACTTTAATGCTTGGGTCAAATGACCTCTGAAAGGGAATTCTAATCCCTGATGCAGTAGTTTGTGAGAAGTGAGTAACTTTATTTGCCTTATCAATCTCCTTTAACAAAGAAGAGTCACTGGATGAGCAATCTGAAGCAGCAGCAGCAGCGATATCATGGTTAATAGAATCTTCACCTGCATTCAGACTTGTTGCTAGTACTGGTTCTTTTTCAGTATCTGTATCTTTTTCAACAGACCCATTTACAGTAATATGAAGATGACTGGTTTGTTGGACTTCATTATCCAGTGTAAAGCTAACAGTATCCATTAAGGGGGGGCTGCTATAACTTTTACAATCCAGCAAATCATTTTGTAATGTTTTTTTGTCACAGTTATGCATGACTGCTACAACTAGAACGTTTTTTTCTTCTGGTAAACAGTCTATACTGCCACGTTTTTTCCCTTCATCATCAACAGAGTTACACTGAATATTTGGATTACTGTTTCTCATAACCAACTGATCATCTGTTGTTGCCTGGTCATCAATCCACATGTTTGTGTCTTCTTGGCTCATATTAGGATCTTTGCCATTAAAACAGTAATCCCCTCCTCCTATAGATGTAGTGGCTGTATGTGACAAGGAAAAGGATTTCAATTTCTCTGGACACTTAGAAATGGTTGATTCATTTACACTGGCTAGAGCTGGGGTTAAAGTCAGTCGATGAGGAGGAGGATCTAAGATCTGACTCCACTTTGCTTCCAACAACATAGGTGAAATAGCTTCATCTAACAAAGAAAAAAACATTGATTGAAATCAATTTGCATTAAACTAAACACAGATACTAAAATTTACAAAATATAAACAAAATAAATAGAATAGAAATAAATAGAACTAGAAAATAGAAATAAAAACACCATTACCACAATAAGAGAGTTGGAAGGTACCTTTGAGGTCTTCTAGTCCAAACCCCTGATCAGGCAGGAAACCATATACCATTTGTCTGAAGTGGCATAGGGTTTCCTGCCTGAGTAGAAAGTTGGACTACAAGACTTCCAAGGCCCTTCCAACTCTTTTATTCTGTATTCAGTTAAATAATTTGAACCCATTTATCTTCACATCAAAGATAAATAACTTTCCTTTTATCAAAGCTGCAAAGCAACAGAGGAATATCCAACAATACTAGAAAATAAATAAATTTCAGTAGATAAAATTGAATTAAAATTCAGTTAAAATTCATTTTTTTCACAAAATGAATGACAGCCTTAATTAAAGTTACCTTTCATTCTCTTATTTCATTAACAAAATATCCTCCAAAGGCATTATCAAGATTGGAATAGTAGTTGCTGAATTCTACATATCTGGGGAAAAAGGTAGTGAGCTATGCTACTTTTATACATATAACTACTGTATTCCTCTGAGAGTAAGACCTACCTTGAAAATAAGCCCTAGCTTGATTTTGGGGGGTGGGCCTAAGCCCTACCCCCAAAATAAGCTCTAGTTTTGGGGCGAGGCACATGCCTAAAAATCAAGCTAGGTGTGTGTGTGGGGGGGGGGGGTGGAGCTTACCACTGCAGCCAGGCCTCCCATGGATTGACACATGCTGGCCCACTTCTGTGGCCAAAGAAGCAGCTTCATTTTGCAGCTGAGAATGGAACTCTGGCCTGCATTTTAAATCAGAGGCCTTGCCGGAAGGCCTCTGAAGCCAAGAACAGAGCTATGGATTCAATCTGTAGCTCGGTTCTCAGCTGCAGAGGCCTTCCGGAAAGGCCTCTGACAGTAAAATGCAGGCCACAGCAGTCTCAGCTGCAGAATGAAGCTGCTCCTTCGGCTGCAGAAGTGAGCCAGAAGTGGGGGGGGGGGGAGGGCTGTCGGTGCTGCTGCCATGAGGTGAGTGGAAAGACACTCCCCCAAAATCAGACCTGGTGCCTCTTTTGGAGGCAAAAAAAAAAGTCAAGGTCTTATTTTCGGAGAAACACGGTATCTTTAATGACATAGTAAAGATAGCAGCAGCAAAAGATGCATCTGACCAAATACTCTCTGCTTTCCCATTTTCTAACAGTTCTCCTTATAATATATGTATGCCTTTTCAAGCTGTTGTGCTCTCTATTACTCTTGCATGGCCATTAGCAACAGTGTGTGTTTGTGTTTGGATGAAAAACCTTTAACATTACAACAAAAAGAAAATTAATCAATTGACTCATGTGTTATAACACAGCTACCACATTCCAATTGCAAAGAAACAACTATTTCCATTCCATTACTCCATATCAGGGGTGAGGAATGATGGCTACTGTTGTTCACCATTGTTCCCCACCCCTGCTCTATATGAAGAAAAAATTCAGTCCAATTAGTGAATAAACATTATTCTCAAAATGACAGCTAAAATAAATACCAAAGGCTATATTTTAATCTTGAGTGCTATTTATTAATATACAGAATCTGCTGTCATAATGGTCATTAGTTTATATATCCTTAAAATACTAATTCGTAAAGGATAGTTTTATCAATAGGTATTAATCTTGATTCCTAGATAGAATCTTCAGATTAAGAGGCAGTAACCCATTCAATCTCTGTTCCTGGGAAGCAAAATTAGAAGCAGACTATTATTTCTGTCTACTTGTAGGCTTCTTAAAAGTATATAGTCAGTCAGCCTCAGAGACAGAATGATGAATTTGATCAATGACTGGTGTGATCCAGCAAGACTTTAATTATTTGTTTGCTTAGTCGTTTTGAAGTTACAAACCTCCATGTAAGAGAATGGAATGTATAAGAATATAAAGGAATACAAAGATATAAAAGATGTACAACAAAGTTATTACCTTATATATCTGTAAAATTATCATTCCTATCCACCTCAAGTTCTTTATTACAGAGGAACTCACAACATCTTAAATTATTCTGAATTTAATGTTAATTATACTGACTATATTGTACATGGCCCAGAGCTACTCTCTGAGGGAGAAAGATAGTTAAGAAATGTGAAAAATAAACAAATGAATTTTTAAAGTGCACTTTAGATCCTAGTTCCTCTCTTTTGCCATTTTCCTAAGATAATTTTAAGCTCATCAAAATCTTTTTAAACAGTCACTAAACCAATGGTTTAAAAAACCTTAATCCTAGCACAACAAAACTGCAATTTCAAATGAAAATGGAAACCATTTACAGAAAAATTATCTGGAAATGATGAACTATGGAGGCCTCCTGCTGAGATAAAAAATGGGAAGCAGCTCCAACTCAGCTGTGTATAAGACAATAATAGAGACTAAATCAATCACAGGCATAAATTAACTAGGAATTTAAAGTTAAAATGCCCTGTGAAACTTTAACATATCCTGGTGCTATATAAACATCCAGAACACTGCTAATGCTTTGTATCTTTGCTGAGTGGCAAAAATACATTTACACCTATTTTAACAAAAATGTTTTTTGTCTTTTCTAAGCATGTGGGTTGTTCCTATATTTTGAATATTTCTAAGCAATATAGTTAGTAACTAACTATCCTCGAAGAAATGAAAGGGTCTACTGAGCCCAAGTAGCTGTAATTTGAGGGACCGCCCAATAAAAGATTGCTCAACACTGAGCACATACAGTAAAAGCAGGACCATCACAACCACTATTTCCATCAAATGATTTTTAAAATCAGACTTTTAATTTTTTATTCTGGGATTTATATGAAGGACCAGTGCAAAGAAGAGGTAATGGAGGCCTTAAGCCCTTCTGCCTGTAACTGGTATGCATGTCCCATCAAATTGCTTCCTATGTGTCTCAAAGCCCTTGACATCATAGCTTCCCCACACAAAAGGATTTCCACAATTCTATCTACAGTTATATAATTCAAAGCGATTGCCACAGGAAGAAACAAGAAGGGAAGTCCGCTGTCACCAGACCTAATGCAGTATGCAAACTTACAGAAGTTTCAACGCCAGTCTTATCATGAGGCAGTGGAATTAGCAATCTATGATCATAAATGCTAGTAGCAGGGCATCTTTCTGTACTAAGTATACTTAAGTGTATACCTAATACTTAAGTTATAATTGTGAACTTGAATAACAAGAGGTAATGGTTGGAAAGTTACCATTCTTTATAGCAGGAAGGGTATCCGTTATCTTTGAGTTATAACCAATTAATATTTTATCTGTCCTAGTTATAGCAAGATACAGATTTATATAATTATCAACTTTTCTTATCCAATGAATATGGGAACATAATTCATATCAGACTAAACAATTTAAAATATTTAAGTGTGTTTCTACCTAATAAAATGTTAAGTTACCCAGTGCTGTTTTCTTTTTTTTCTCTCTCTCCAGCAAATGGATAAATGACTACAGTGGATAGGAAATACAGGCAAAGACTAGACCTAAATTCAGTTTATGTCTCCAGTCCTAACAAAAGTTGTTCACCTTCATTTTGTTCAAATTCATCTAAAACCTTATCAAGGTTATAAGCCTCTGTCTGGAAATAGTTCTCCATTTGTGAGGAATGTCACCCAGAATCTTGTTTGAACCTGTGAAGTAGACAGTTATGAAAATTTATGATGGTATTTGCAGATTACCAAGATACAAATACATTTCCTTTAAATTCAAGGCATTTTACAGCAGTTCAAAAACATCACATGATAAAATTCTGTTGTTTTTCATTCCTCTCTTCCTAACTATGCATGCATATAAATGACACATAAAATGAATATGAAATATTTTAACATTAACATGTAATTGCTCAAATTTGTTACAAGCAATTAAATCATGACTGGTTTGTGGAAAGGTTTTGAGGTTAATAACTTAATAACTGCTGAATTTCCAAACATTAAATTGGATAAACATTATAAGAGAACAGATCAGCTAAAAGTATTGGTATTTACCACTCTTTCTCTAGCAATCCCAATTTACTGTGAAATAAAATGAAACTGACACAAGTAAATGGCATCCATCATTCTTTATTCCCTAGTCCAGCGGTCCCCAACCCCTGGTCCATGGACCAGTACCCATCTGCGGCATGCCAACAACCGGTCCGTGCAAACAAGCAAAGCCCCATCTGTGGGATGCAGGCAGCACACAAAACCACGCACCCTCCAGTCCGTGTAAAAAACTTTCTCCACAGATCCGGTCCCTGGTGCCCAAAAGGTTGGGGACCTCTGCACTAGTCCACAGAGCAAACACTCTGCTTTTGGTATCTGTCTTTACATGTCCTTGTAAATTATAAAGCAAATAAGTAAGTATGAGGCTTTTTGCTTTATGTGGCAATTATTAACACATTGATCACCTTGCTATATTTCTATTCCTCCTGAGGTCTTGAGTCAAAGCATAATAGCATCAATTTTTAGGAAGAACTCTAAGGCCCACTTTGCCATGCAACATGCATCATCTGTGCACATTTCAAAGGTGCTTCAGACATTGCACAAAGACTCTGCTATTCATTACAGTAGTCATATTTTTGTTCAAGCTTCTGCCTGAGCCTGAAAAGAAGGCTAAGCCTATTTTAAGAATTTCTTTAATAAGTCAACCTATTAAAGCAACCACGTATTTTTCAGGCTCAAATGAAAGCATGGAAAAAAATGTGGCTGCTTTAAGTAGTAGCAGTCATTCATTACACTCACAAGATCCAAAGCACTTCTTCTGAATCATTTTTAACAATGGACACAATTCTTGAACAAGGTTTTATCTACAATTGAGAAAAAGCTAAAGAAAAGCAACATAACATGCTAAAAATTACATATTGGATGATAAGATTTAGATAAAATTCAGATAAAGTTTCCTATTCTGTAACTTCTGGACTAAACAAATAACTGCCAGAGCACTTGGCAACTGGTTGCAAAATATACAGGGTCACTCATATCAGGATCTTCACCTTCATGTTATTCTACTATAAATTAAAACAACGACAAATCTAGTCTACAAATGAAAAGGAAGAGAGACAGTGGGGGGGATCTATAGGGGAGGAAAAAAGAGCAAAGCATCATTTACTGTTCCAATAAGTATAATGTTTCATTTCCAATAAGATTGTCAATAGAGCAAATTCATAAGCACTGAAGATGCAAACCACTAAATTTTTATTAATATTTATTATATCAGTCTCTAATTTCACACATTTCAAATGCTGAAAAATAATCATACATTTTAAAATCTATGTATGTGAACACATAGCAATCTACATACATGCTCTATGATGGTTATACTGTATAGTAGGCACCATTCAATATAGTCTGAGGCAAATAGTCTCAAATTATCAACAGATAAATCAATAGCCTTTTCTGTCTCTATTAGAAGTACGTGCTTCAGCTTTATTTTCAAACAGCTTAGAAGAAAAAGAAGTACCGTATTTCCAACCCTTCATTGCAGGTACAATGAAGTAATACATTAGTAACAGAAACCGCAGGAATAGTAAAAAAAAAAAAAAAACTCCCAGACTAAGCTATACTTAGTCTGGGAGTTTGAAAAGGAAGATATGTATGGAAGGAAAAGATAGGAGTATGTACGTTTGAAGGTTATTTGAGGCTACATTGCTCTCTGCATAATAGATAAATGCATTTGTAAAGGAATATGAGTGAAAGATAGAGAAAATAGTCATGAGTAAATAATCAGATGACTGACAAAAAAGAGAAGACAGAATAGTGCGCACTTGGAGATTTGGTACCAACTATCCTAAGTATGCAATCCTCCAATACTGTACTTCTCCTGAAATTTTACTCCCCAGACTTTTAAACCAAATTCTCTAATATTAGCTGAATATATAAGATCTAATTGTGTTTCCTAAAATTCAATTAGTTTAGCATCCTCACTATAAACGCCAATGAAAAATGCTTCCTGAGGAAATTGAAGTGGTCAATTTTGAAAAATGCATCTATGTTTTTATTTCACTTTACTGATTATAAAATGATTGGCAACACATCATCACCTATAAATAATGTACAGGATCAAAGATTTCCCAGGATTTTTTTCCAGAACTGCTAAGTAAAGCAAGAATAAAAACATTTTCAGTTATCTTTCCAATTTCTAGGTGGGAATGTTAATGTCTCAGCAGTTTGTGTGACAGTTTATATCACAATGATTTTTATTTTTTTCCTTTTAAGAGTTCAACCTTGTCTGACAATAAAACCACAATATAAATAGTAGAAAAAAACACAGCAGCATATAACTAATCTAAAACCATAATTAAAAATTCAATCAGACATATTCACAGTCATATCCATTTAATATAGCCAAAGGCTCACCACTATTGCTGGACCACCAGGCATGATGGCACAGCCAAGTCTTCAAACCCTTCCTAAATGCCAGAAGGGAAGGTGCCAATCTAAGTACTGGGGGGAAATGATGCTCCAAAGGGCAGCCGCCATGGCAGAAAAGGCTCCTTTCCTGGGTCCCATCAGATGACATTCCTTAGTCGATGGGACCTGTACCATGCCTCTCCTGCTGGATCTGATGAGATAGTACAGTAGATATAACCATGGAGACACAGTATATCAAATATTCTGGTCCCATGCTAAGTAAGGTTTTATTGGTCAATATTAGCACCTTAAATTGCTCCTGGAAGCATACTGGTAGCCAATGCAGCTCACAGAGCAGAGGTGTAAATTGCACTGCTTGAGGAGTGCATAGAACTGCCTGATCCATTGCATTTTGCACCAGCTTCAGCTTCTAAGTGCTCTACAAGAGCAACTCCATTTTGAGCATGTTGCAATTCATCTGGGAGGTATCCAGTGCATTTTAAAATTATTGTATAGGTTGTCCTCAACTTACAACCACATTTGGAACTATAACTTCAGTCGCTAAGTGATGAGGTCGTTAAGTGAGTCATTACATGACTGCACACAATTTTACGTTTTTGCCACAGTTGCTAAGTGAATGTCACAGTTACTAAGAAATTCAAACTTCCCCCATTGACTTTGCTTATTGGAAGCTGGCTGGGAAGTTTGCAAATTGTGATCCTGTAATCCCAGGATACTGCAACCGTTATAAACACATGCAAATTGCAAAGTGCCTGAATCATGATCATGGGGAAGCAGTGACGGTCATAAGTGCAAAGACCAGTTCTAAGTTACTTTTGTTGCCACCATCTTTAATTAAAATAATCAATAAGTGGTCATAAGTCAAGGACTACCTATAAATTCTATCAAATTTATTTTTGAGAAGAACTCTTTAACATTGCCATATCAGAAAAATATCAAAGATGTAAATACACGAATTATGAAAAAATAATTTAAAATTCTAAGATACAGTATCACTTACCATGCCTTACCTTTAATCTTACAAAAGCGTTAAAAAACAACTCAGGCAATGACTATCCATCATATATACTGCAAAGTCAGATCGTTCAGTTGAATCTCTATGCTGTGCTTGATCCTAAAAATGAAACAACCACCACATATAAGGTTTCATTCAGAAAACAGAAATATAGCTAATATGTCTACCATTTTAATAACCATTAAAAACAGTAGAGATGCCACTGCAGGGATCCATCAGTATATTTTGCTATAACATTAATCATACAGATCCTTTCCAAACAACTATGCAACAAAAATATGTGTTAATGAATGTACTTCACCTGCTTCACACTGGAATATACATTCATTGCTCTGTATACTTCTAAAACAGACTTTCATAATTGTAGATGACAACATCTGAGATGCTAGCTCATCAGGACTTGTATTTTTTTATGGAGGCTGGGTAGTAACTAATCACAAAAACTGATCAATGCCAACCTCCACTTTATTATATTGCTTATATCATTATAAGCACAAAATCTAGCCCTTGCTATGATTGGCATTTGTCATCATTACTGTCAGCATTTATTATACAACTCTATAAAGGTTGTTTGTAACCTCCTTCAGTAGGCAGAACCTTGCAGTTTGAACCCACCGCTGTTCAGATAAACTTGGTTCAGGTAGATTGTGGGGTTTCCAGTTGTAAATTGAGTCACGGGGGAAAGAATTTACTAAAACTGGGGCTTGTCCAGGATTGAGCAGGACAATATGTTGAGATTCTGTCTCAAAGCTAAGTACTTTTACACTATCTCCTTGAAGCCAAAAGGGGTTAAGTGGGAGGGGCGATGTTTGTGGGCCCTTTTTTCTTGTGTCTCAGGTTCAGAGGTATGTCTCCACCCCTGTTCCTACTGTTTCTGGATTGTCCATTTCAGTAGGCCTGGATGGGTGAATGTGTTATGTAACGAGTTAAGGAACAGGTTAGGAATTAAAGTGTCAGGTTTAGGGTAAAGAGCTGAACCGCTGAGTGAATGTGTGGAAGATTTCCTTTTAGGGTTCCCATATTGCATTAATTCCTGCTTAGATACCCTGCCTTTAATTCATACTTCATAATTATCCCTGTTGGATCAAAATTTCTAGCAGCAAACAAAAAAAAGGTAAGTTATGCCACTTAGAAAAAACTAGAAGTACTGTACGTACATTTAGTTAGGATTTTCTTGACTGACAGAAATCAGTTCTGATATACAGATTATAAGAAATAGAAATGTCAATGCTAGAAGGCAAATAAAATTTAATAGGGTAGAGATGCTCAATGAAAACTGGACACAGAAATCTCAATAAAGGAATGCAAGGACTAAAATGTAAAACTGAAAAAGACAAGCCAGGGAAATGGGATATTAATGGCAGTGGACGTGAAGGAGTTGCATATACATGTTGAGATCCAGAAATATGAATACAGAGCTCCATTTGAGCATATTTGGGTATTTATTTTCACACCTGAACTTGAAGGTTCCTGGCAAGTCAAGCCAATCTGCAATGATTAACAATTCAACAACATAAAAACAGTTGCAGAAATATCAAACAAATAATTGATTTTTAAAAATAAAATACTCCACTAGAATAATAATAAATAAGACAATAGTTTTAACACGTTATTGAGAGTGTATGTACAAATGCGAAAATAAATTTGTACTATTTGCTGTAATTCATTAGTAAGCGTTCACGGAAGGGTAAACAAAAATAAGCATTATTGTGAAGATATAGTATATAGTCTGTCAAGATAGGCAATCTGGATATCACTGAGGTTGACTGCAGAACTTTCAGGGAGCAAAAACATACCATGGTAATATTGGAGGTTTTCAGCACCTACTCAGCCAAAAGTGAGTCTGAAAAATTCCTCAGTGACCTCTTAGACTTCAAGAGAGCCAGTACTAGGCAAAAAATTCAGGTCTGAGGGAACAAAGTATGGTTGAAACTTTTTTTTTAAAAAAAGATGTTATTACTTTAAAAATAACTGCCAAAAAAATAGGGAGCAGCTTAGGATACCATTGTATTTTCAGAGAGTCTTCTACAGCAGGAGTCCCCAACCCCAATAGTAAAGAACATGGCAAAATATAGGCTAGGCCATGAAGACAGTACGGTTTCAAACAAATGTATATCAGTGGCATATGGTAGAGTTCCATTCAAGGCTCCATGCTGTTCAACATATTTATAAGCTATTTGAAGGATTAGTAAATATGATTATCAATAGCTCAATGCTGTCCAACATATTTAGAAATGAGTTGACAGAAAATTGCTGAGGAAGATAATATTTGCAGGACCGTCTGCTGCCGGGAACGACTTCCCATCGCCCAGTGCGCTCACACACAGAGGGCCTCCTCAGGGTGCCGTCGGCTAGACAATGTCGGCTGGCGACCCCCAGGGGGGAGGGCCTTCTCTGTGGGAGCGCCAGCCCTGTGGAACCAACTCCCCCTTGAGCTCCGGATGGCCCCGGATCTCCGGTCTTTTCGCCGCGGCCTTAAAACTTTCCTTTTTCATCAGGCTGACCTGGACTGACGACAGGGTTTTTTTTAATGTTTTTTAATTTTAATTGTTTAGTTTAACTTATTTATTGGGGCTGTTTATTTCATTTCTTTTAACTTTTGTATTGTTTTTATTGTTGTTAGCCGCCCTGAGTCCTTCGGGAGATAGGGCGGCATATAAGTCCCAAAAATAAATAAAATAAATAAATAAATATGGTACTCCAGTGTAGGCAAGTTTGACAGCTCCTAACAAACTGAAATAATGGGCAAACCTCCAAAACGTCAACAGGAGTGAATGCAAAGAGTTAAAATCTGGGACGAAAAATTAAAGTCCTTTTTTTTTGCAATGCATACAACAAAAAAGATTGGATATTTTGGTGAATCATAACAAGACATAAGATGGTAGTGTAATGCATCTGTTAAAACTGTAAATGTAATTCCAGGCTGCATCAATAGAAACGTAATAGCAACTTAAAGAAAAGTCATTGATCCTCTTTATTCAATCTTGATCAGACCACACCTAAAATGCTACATCTAATGTTTGGCAATACATTTTAAGAAAGATACTAACAAACTGAAGAATATCCAAAAGAAAATAAATAGGTGGAAAATGGAATGAAAGGACAATCCTTTTAGAAAGGGTTGGAGATGTCTAACATGTTTTGTCTGAAGAAGCCGGGGAAGACATGACAACTTACTTGGAGTCATGCAATGAAGGGGCAGAGCAATTCATAGATGCTTCAGAAGAGACAACATGAAACAAGTGCATTTAAATCACAAGGAAGTACATTAGATTTTAGTGGAACATCAGGAAACATTTCCTAATAGTAAGATATGTTCAACAAGTGATAGTTTTTAAACAGAAACAGAAACAGAAACAGAAACCATTCCTGTTTAATTCTTATACAGTAGGTTGGGTTAAATTATCTCCAATGTCTTCCTACACTTACATTCTATGATTTTAATAACTAAATAAAGCTGATATTTATTCTCTCCAAGTATCGATGCAGGTAGCATTATCAGCAAACGTTAAATAGTTGTTTATGTGATGAATTTCCGGCTGATGGTGCTACTCTTGCCTGTTGTCTAGGATAAGTTCCTGGAAACCAGAACATATTCCTGGTTTTGGATAGGGAATATAGCACTGAAGATTCTTCCTTACAAATAAGGCATCTCATAACTATACTTTCATTCATCCTGCTTAAATTGATACAGATTTTGAATTTTCACAAAATATTTGTGTAAAATAATTATTACACACTAGCAGAGAAATAAAAGTATCAAATTCGGCCAGAATTTGTTGAAAATAACAATATTACAATGTTCCAGACATAGAAAGTAAACAGTGAGTATAACAATGAGTGTGTCTTTCCACTCATCAACTTAAAAGTATGTATAAAATAAAGATGAATTTTCAAAACCATTGCAGGAAATAACATTTTATCTTTTAAAAACAGAACATCTTCTTTTAAGTATTGTTATGACCATATCGCCGCTCCACAAAATGCTCTTACAAGAATATCACCAAATTGACAAGGTGATAAAATGTTGTACAAAATGCCAATTTCATTCTTGAAGTCATACACATATGTGAAATATAAACAAAGATTTCATTCACAGGCAGCTAAATCGATGAACAAAGCTGCACAACAATTTCAAAGCAATTTATTATTCTTTACAAACTGTATCACAGTAACAAGTCTCGGAAGTTAATATACTGCACTGTACGTGACAATGTGTTATTTATTTTGACTGACAGCTGAAAGGAAAACAATAACAGGGTATAAGCCAATGCCACAAAATGAGAATTCAACATGATTGGAAGTTACATTGAAGATGTTTGTAGTGTGTTCAAAGATTTCATTTTTCACAATATATGATCCATTTTTGAGAATTTGGAAACTAATTTCAAATTAAACGTTTGATGATGACATAAAGGATGTGGGCTTTGCCATTAGAAAAATAGTTGGGAGTTTCCAAGCCCAATGTAATTTTCAGCTGCCGTAGGGATGCTATAACCATCAATAAAGAGAGCAAAGGGACTCTCCTTTGAAGAGATTTGAAACACTTATTCAGATTTTCTTCTACTTGGGTTAAACTGCTGTTTGTGAGTTGTTTCATGACGCCTTATGTCTGTGTCTTTTTTTTCCATTCCTTTCCCCAACTCCCTATAGTCTCTCACATCCAGTGCTTTTTTTGTAAAAGAAAAAGGTGCCGGAACTCACACATGTCATACAACCCGCCTTGCCTACGCTACAAGGTTCCATCCAAAAAAGGTGCCGGAACTCCGTTCTGAGCGTTCTATGAGAAAAAAAGCCCTGCACATCCATAATAATAGTTTGAGACTTTGGATACCTCTTTCTTCAGATTCAAACCAAAGCCTTCCTGTTTGATCTCTGCTATGGAAGGTATTAACAGGAGGGTCAATCTGAGGGCGGCAAAATTATATTTCAAACTTCAAGTTTGCACCATTCATAAAACTATGTATACAAATATAAGATATTATCAGATTCCAGATTCTACATGCCAGCCTAACCTTTAAAGGGAGTGGAGTAGGAGTAGGAACAGAACAGAATAGAAGTGCAAGATATTATCAGATTTCATGCCAGCCTAACCTTTAAAGAGAGTGGAGCAGGAGCAGGAGCAAGAGCAAGAGCAGAACAGAACAAACCAGAATAGAATTCCTCGGGATGGCACTATTGGGCATTGTATGCCAAAACAACTAGGCACAGGGACAGATTTCCCCCCCCCCCCCGTCATGCCATCACTCTGAACACTTAATTCTCTCAGTGCTGCCTAATGTCTATTAACCCATGTAGTGTGGCTGTAGTTATCATTTATCCTTATCTTCTTTGTTCCCTCTTTTATTGGTATTATTACTGTGTTTCCCTGAAAATATGACTAGGTCTTATATTAATTTTTGCTCCAAAAGACGCATTAGGGCTTATTTTCCAGTTAGGGTCTGTATTCGGGGAAATATGGTACTAAATGCGTTCGTCTGGCTGATTATTTTAACTGGAGCTTATTTTTGGCTTTTATTATGACTCTCCTGAAAAATCATGCTAGGACTTATTTTCCGATTGGGCTTTATTTTTGGGGAAACACAGTATTAGTTCAATCAGATGTTCAGACTGGATCTGGGTTGTTGTGTTGTTATTATTGTTATCCTCATTATCTTTATCATCTTGCTTTTGGAGTGGAGCAACAAAGTGCTTTTGTACCAGAGACAAATTCCTTGTGTGTTTAATCAACTTGGCCAAATAAAGTATTCAAGAAATATAGCTATATAAAAGCCAATATTCCCTGCCATTGCAAAAAATGCTCAATAATTTCTAGCTTCATCTTGCAAACTGAAAATGTGTTGCATTTATATTTAAGCATTCAAAAAAACTATATTTTTTAACTGGGCTTTAATTTTCTCAGGGTTCTATTTAATCTCTTTTAATTTGTTTTAATGTTTGTATTGACTGTTTTTAAATGCCCTGTAAACCGCCCTGAGTCCTTCGGGAAAGGGCGGTATATAAATCTAAATAAAATAAAATAAATAAATAAATATTCTGACACATACTGAAAAATACAATTCCTTTATGCTTTAAAATTATTAGGATCTGAATTGTGCAAAATGTATTAACCTAAACTTGCATGCTTTGGATGTTGGACAGTCAACATGCATCGCATAATAGGGATTTTTTGTTCCAATATAACCAAAATATGATTGTTCCAAACAAATGTTTTGGTAGTTCAGAAAAACGGTGTAAAAATAGGAAAAAACCAAGGGTGAAGATTTCCTGTATGTAGAAGTCGGTGGATGGGTCAGCAGGACATACTATGCTGAGATTTTGATTGAATGATAGGTGCATAGGCCAATAGATCAGAGGTGGCAACAGGAAGGAAGGAAGGAAGGAAGGAAGGAAGGAAGGAAGGAAGGAAGGAAGGAAGGAAGGAAGGAAGGAAGGAAGGAAAATAAACCATGTGAAAAAGGAGAAAAAGAGAAACTTACACTACTCTTGCCCTAATAGCCCTATAAAAATCACTCTGGGTCCATTCCCAATGTTTTAACTGAACTAGCACAACTCAAATGTTCTGGGTTTTATTTCTATAAAACTGCAACCAAAATAACCAAAATGTTTCAACAGAACTTCCATTATGCAACCGTTTGTTTTAACTTCAAAACAAAACATATTTTCCATTTTATGACACTCCTAATTAGGAGACAGAAAAGAACAATTTTGATTGGCCAAGAACTCAGGAAATTTTGACTAGGAGTTAAAAGGCAATATTACTAGTCAAAGTTTTTAAAATAAGGAAACATCACTTTGGCAGTTGGAGAATGTCCTTGATAAACAGAGGAATTGATTGTTTCACTTTGTGGTTAAAAGAAGCAGAATTCACAATTGAAAAAGAGCAAACAGAGAGAAATCTGAGACAGTAGGGAGCACAATTGTGAAGTAATATGCAACCTGAAACAGACAGCAGGACGCATAATCAGATTAGAGAAAGTATACAGGATGAATTTCAGCAGAGATCTAAAAATGTAATCATGTTCTGTTACACAGATTCTGAAGTCATGGGTTTGATTACGGTGAAATTTTGGGGGGAAATGTGAGGGGAAATTAATGAGTTTCTTAATAGGCAAAAAGGAACAATAATTAAATGTACATTGGTAAGATGCATATAAGTGGTAGATTTCACTATAAATCTCCCCAATTTTTAAATGTTTATTTAAATGTAAACCCAATGATATAAATATTTTGGAAAGTTAAACCTTCAAGCATGGAAATAAGAATTCTAGACAAAACACAACCTTCCCACTGTTAATTTTGTTTTTCTGTAACTTCTGCATCTGAAGATGTTTTCCAAACAATAGTGAATAAAAAACATCATTGCAGATTCATTGTGTATCCACAGGAAAGCAGATACTCTCTATGCCCTCTATCAACATTAAAACATTATGCCAAGGCCAAAGAATCACACATCACTGTCGTAAGGTTACTTAAACTGATTTCTTAAATGATCCATTATTAACTGGGTTCAATCAGCATGCTAAACCACTCCCCCCAAAAATCACATTTCTTAATGCCATATGTTAAGATGGAGTATTCCAAACTTTATTGTGAAAACTTGAGTGAATTTTGTGAGTTAAGCTCATCATTATTCAACTCTTTCTACCCATGGGGCCACACACAAAGCCCAACTTCCTGCCTGCTCCCAAAATCCAACACACATTTCCCCAAGCATTAAGCAGTCCACATTTCTAAAGGCAGTTAAGGGAATTAAAAGCAGAGCACGCTAGAAATCCAGTTTTTAACTTACTTAGCAGCACAAAATTGAATGATGTTAATCTTTCCTTCCCTATTTACTTTCCATAATGCAGACCATAATTATTAGTATGCATGTAGGTGTCCCCCCAAAAGCCTGCTTAACCATCGAGGTGCTATCCTATGTGCATCTACTTAAGGTAAGTTCTATGAACAGTGTGGGAATTAATAAAGAAAATTAGAATTGCATTGCTTGGCTGCAATGTATATATGCCTCAAACCTGTTTGACATAAAATCTCCTCTGGAGTAAGATGTACAAAAATTATGTTTGCAAAGGCATGCATGCAGGAGGAAGATGGGTGCTTAAATATGTTCATCCAGGCATTCATAATGAAAAAAATCCATGCCATCAGCATTCCTAAGTAAGGGATTCATTCTAAGTGACATCACAAATGGTGATTTTCCTGCATACTTTTTCAGCTTCCTAATATTAAACACAACCTACATATTCCTCAATATAAACATATTGTTTTATTAGGCATCATTCACATTTATGTAATATGAATATTTTCCAGATACAGTTAAAAACTGGAGTAATTGCAGATGGAGATGAAAACAGAAAAAGCAAAACAAATTTCCAGTTCTGATTTTGCTTCTTCTTCTTATAGTACAAGCTTTAAGAAATTAAATGCAACTGATTTCACACTAAAAGCAACATTTCTTCATGTAGAACTTATATATTTCTGGATAGAGTTTTTAAAAGAATATGCTAAAATCGCCAGTCAAGGATTGGAAATATATTTTTGCAACAACATACATTTCTGAGAGAACCTCCTTATCTGAAGCAATAACAACTTATAGAAACATCTTTAGTCTAAACAGATAAGATGCTCTTCTCTTACAATAATATAAATTTGACTGAATACTGAACTTAAAGCAATCACATCCCAGTCATGAACATTGATTATATTTGGTGAAAACATTAACTTTGCAAATAATTGTGAAATTCAAGATTTATTTTTTATATACTGGAAATGTTAGTTCTGCATTTACAATAAACAGTTTATTTTGCAAACATTGTTATTAATCCCCTGCTTCTTGATAAGAGATTCTGATATTTTTAAAATATTTATTACACTTGTGAGCCACCGATCCCATCTAGAAGTGATTCTGTGTGGCTTTAAGTAACAGGTTCCACAGCCTAAAAGTGCAAAACCCTATCTATTTCATCATCCAATACGTATATCAGCTGACAGCAATACTCTTTAGAGGCAGACCAACAGATGGATCACAGTCCTACTACTCTGACTCTATTTTTCCTACTTCCACTGTAGCTTTTACAGCACTTCTTTATTTTGGTTGGTATTCTGGATAAACACTTTTCTTATATATCTATTTTCTCCCCTCATCAATAATTATGTAGACCAACTGTGGGCAGCATATCCTAGAGCAGGGGTAGGCAACCTTGGCTTTTTTATGACTCGTGGACTTCAAGTTCATTTAAGGAGATGCCGACAAGTACTATGCATATACCCATGCATATGTCAATGCATTCTCTCATTCCTCAAATTCAAAACAATATGCAGTCCTACTTCAGCCTAGGTTGGCTGATGGTTGCGACGATAAGGGGGCCAGGGAGAGTCTTGGGGCCCGGGGGGATGGGGTGGGGATAGCGATCCCCACGGTGATTGGGAATGGCGGCAGATGGATGAACAGAGGGCCATATCGTAATCTGGGATCGCACCCCCGCTATTTTCAAGCTGTGGCGCGCTCCGACCCTCTGGTTTCCACCTGCTTTCCCGGGGGAGGGGGAGGGCAGATACCTGAGCTCAGGCTGATTTATTTGAATGCCAGGTCTGTTGTGAATAAAGCTCCCCTCATCCGTGATTTGATCGAGGAGGAAGACGCAGACCTGGCATGCATTACGGAGACTTGGTTGGGCTCCGAGGGAGGAGTCCCTCTGATTGATTTATGCCCTCCAGGTTTCCGAGTGCTGCATCAGCCTCGGGCTCAGGGTAGGGGTGGTGGGGTGGCGGTTGTTATTAAGGAGGCCCTTTGTCCGCGGGAGGCCACTGCCCCTCAGATAGGCGGATGTGAGTCCCTCCTCTTAAGGAGGTCAGTTGGGCCTGTTGCTCACGTACCTTTCTCCCAGCTGCGTGGCAATGGCTCTGCCCGGGCTACTCGACGCTCTCTCGGGATTGGAATTTCCCAGATTTTTGGTGCTGGGGGATTTTAACCTACCTTCCCGGGGGGGGGGGGCGTCGGGGGGGGCGAGAGTTCATGGCTTCCATGATGACCATGGACCTGACCCAGATTATTCAGGGCCCGACCCATGAGGGGGGAAACACGCCCGACCTTATTTTTATCTCCGGGCAGCGGCTCAATGATCTGGGTGGGGTTTCTCCATCTGTACAGCCCCTTTCATGGACAGATCATCATCTCCTGCGGCTGGGCCTCCGTCATGCCACCTCCCGCCACTGGGAGGCAGAACCGACCAGGTGGTTCTGCCCCAGGCGCTTGATGGACCCAGAAAGGTTTCAGACAGCGCTTGGTTTGATTCCTGCCTCCCTCTCCCACAGCCCGGTCGAGACCTTGGTTGACGCCTGGCAACGGGCTGCTTCTGACGCTCTCGACCGCGTTGTTCCTTTGCGGCCTCTGACCCGGCACAGGTCCCAGTTGGCCCCATGGTTCTCCGTGGACCTACGGGAGATGAAGCGCCGGAGGAGGGGCCTAGAGAGCGTTTTGAGATCCAGTCGGTCCGAGTCTGACCGAGCACAGTTAAGATCTTTCACTAGATCTTATCTTGTGGAAATGGAGGTGGCGAAGTGTGCGTACTTTGCCGCCCTCATTTCGTCTGCAGATAATCGCCCGGCCGCCCTGTTTAGGGTGACCCGCTCCCTTTTAAATCAAGGGACAGGGGAAGATCCCTTGCGGGGATGGGCCGAGGAGTTTAGTCAGCATCTGCTGGACAAGATCGCTCAGATTCAGACCGGTCTAGACTCCGATTGGACAGTATCTGACGAGAGGGAAGCAACAGGTCTGGCCAATATTATCTGGGAGGAGTTTGACCCTGTGATTCCGGATGAAGTGGACAGGATCATGGGTAGATTAAGTGCTGCCACGTGTTTATTGGACCTGTGTCCCTCCTGGCTGGTTTATGCGGCTCGGAAGGTTACATGAGGCTGCCTCCAGGCAGTGATCAATGCTTCTTTGAGTGAGGGGTGCTTCCTTGCCACCTTGAAGGAGGCGGTGGTGAGGCCCCTCCTCAAGAAACCTGCTCTGGACCCAGCTATTTTAAATAATTTTCATCCTGTCTCTAACCTTCGCTTTCTTGCGAAGGTTGTTGAGAGCGTGGTGGCACGGCAGCTCCCATTGGTCCTGGATGAAACTGAGTATCTGGATCCGTACCAATCGGGTTTCAGGCCCGGGTACAGCATGGAGATGGTATTGGTCGCGCTGGTGGATGATCTCTGGCGGGCTCGGGATAGGGGTTATTCCTCTGTCCTGGTCCTATTAGATCTCTCAGCGGCTTTTGATACCATCGACCATGGTATCTTGCTGTGATGTCTCCAGGGGTTGGGAGTGGGAGGCACTGTTCTATGGTGGTTCTCCTCCTACCTCTCAGGCCGTTCGCAGACGGTGTTGGCAGGAGGACAGAGGTCAACCCCGAGGCCCCTTGATTGTGGGGTGCCTCAGGGGTCGGTCCTCTCTCCCCTCCTGTTCAATATCAATATGAAGCCACTGGGTGAGATCATACGTGGTTTCGGAGTGAGGTATCATCAATATGCTGATGATACCCAGCTTTTCATCTCCACTCCGAACCAACCCAGTGATGCCCTCGATGTGATGTCCCGTTGCCTGGAAGCGGTACGAATCTGGATGGGGAAGAACAGGCTCCAACTCAACCCGGCCAAGACCGAGTGGCTCTACGTATCGGCATCTCGTGTTGTCCAAGATTTACCATCTTTGGTTATGGGAGGAGAGGTGTTGCCTCCCGTTGATAGGGCGTGCAACTTAGGCGTCCTCCTGGATGCACGACTCAATTTAGAACATCATATAGGAGTCGTGGCCAGGGAGGCATTTGCCCAGGTTTGCCTGGTGCACCAGTTGCGCCTCTATCTGGACCGAGATGCCTTACGTATGGTCACTCATGCACTCATCACCTCCCGTATAGAATACTGCAACGCTCTCTACATGGGGCTGCCCTTGAAGACCACCCGGAGGCTTCAGCTGGTGCAGAATGCTGCCGCACGGGTTGTGACGGGAGCATCCCGATACTCCCATATTACACCCCTCCTGCATGGGCTGCATTGGTTGCCGGTTGCCCTTCGGGTGAGGTTCAAGGTGCTGGTTCTTACCTATAAAGCCCTACATGGCTTAGGCCCAGGATATTTACAGGACCATCTGCTGCCAGGAACGACTTCCCATCGCCCTGTGCGCTCACACAGAGAGGGACTCCTCAGGGTGCCGTCAGCCAGACAATGTCGGCTGGCGACTCCCAGGGGGAGGGCCTTCTCTGGTGGGGCGCCTGCCCTTTGGAATCAGCTCCCCTGAGAACTTCGGATGGCCCCAGATCTCCGGTCCTTTCATCGCGACATAAAGACATACCTTTTCCAACTGGCCGACCTGGACTGAAGACGGGGGTTTTAATTTTGTTTTAATTATTGGTTTTTAGTGGGGCTTTGTAAATTTAATCTCTTTTAATATTTGTATTATTGTTGTTTTATTGTTGTTAGCCGCCCTGAGTCGTTCGGGAGATAGGGCGGCATATAAGTCCCATAATTAAATTAAATAATTATTAAATTAAATTAAATTAAATTAAATTAAATTAAATTAAATTAAATTAAATTATTAAATTAAATTAAATTAAATTAAGTTAAATTAAATTTACTTTTAGAGCAGACATGTCAAACTTGTGATGTCACGTGACATCGTGCAACATATCGGGACGGTTTTGCCATTGCCGGCAATGGGGCGGGTGCAGCTTCTGGATGACACGCCTGGCCCGCGGGCCGGCAGTTTGACACCCTTGCTTTAGAGATTTTGAACTGCATTGCTCATCATTCATATTTAGTTTTGCCACAGCTGAAGGAAGTTTAACAATCCTAAAGCGGTATTTTAACAATTATAACACATTTTGGATTATTTTACATTTGATGAGAGTAATCCTAAACATTTTCATTACTAAGCATAGATTATAAGTGCTCTGAGGTGCTTCAGATCTGAAGGAAGAAATGTGATGTGGGGTGAATACAACATGCCATAACACGTGTTATATAAATGCTATAAAGCAGCTCATCTTTTCCTGGGCATGGCATGGCATTGTAGCTGTTGTACAATTATGTGAAAAAATGTACTTGGTTTAAAGAAGCTCCTAAAAGGTACCATATATCCACATATGTTCCAAACAGCATTTCTTCCCTTGAATCTGAAGCACTGCACAGCCTTAATACCTTTAGCCAAAATACTACCAGAATGGATTATGTAGTCCACCTTGCTTAAGCTTTCAGAGCAGAGAGAGAGAGATATTACATTATGCCATGGCCCCATGTACAGGATTTTATATGACTTCCACCTCCCTCCATTAGAGGGATTTGTCTATTTTTACACAGTATATATCTTATGTATAGAGACCAGCAGAAGGTCCTGGATTTAATTAAAATTAAATTTCAATAAGAATGAGACTGGTAATGTAGTATCTCATGGTGGTTGCTTAACTTTAATCAACTATTCAATTTATGATTCAACTATTTTCCTACATGTTTATTACAATTAAAAATATTAACTATATTATATATTAATTCATTGTATATTAATTCTCTCCTTAAGATAGGTAGATATGTACTATTCATCTACTTAGCGGATGAAATTATAGCCTAGGCATATGTTTGACAAGAGTTTAGTTTCTCAAATGTTCTACTAGTCTTTAATATAGTACAGAAAGCCAAGGAGACAACTTAGAGAAGGAATGCAGAGGCTGTTAAGGGGAACACCAAGTGCAGATGAAAGATGTGTTAATTTCAGAGAAGTGGGAGAGTTACAAGGAAACACAGACTAGCCCCTCCCACTCCCAATTCCATGGATATTAAGAAGGACAAAAAGGGAAAACATCGATTTGCAAATTCTATTATTATAACCTAGCTCAATGAGGTATAGTTCTGGTGTTCCTGTGGAATCTTGTATAGCAAAATGTATAAAATTAACAAAATGCTACTGGTAGCTACAAAATATCTCTTTATGAGCACAGTATTGGATAATAAGAGATTCTAGAAGCCCATCAAACAAACATAGCTGTTTAAAGAACTAGACTATTCTCTATTCTCATTTTTACTTTATATGTGATTAATTCCAATTTGAAAAGCCACGCCCAAGCCTCTCCAATCAATTCTCTTTCAGAATATATTACCCATTACTAAAATCACCATTGGAATACAGAATTATTCATCTTTGTTCTAAATTTCTCAGAAAAATACTTTCAACAAGATTAATTTTTCTTGATATTCTAGAACTCTCTAAACTCCATTTATATTTGATACTATCTTGAAAGATTGTAGTTATTGGTATCATTTTTTAAAAGAGGGATAATGAAAAAGGCACTTAATTTTGGGCTATTATTCATGATATGTAATGTATTAGAGGAAAGTGCATTATAAGCACTATGTTTTCCTTCTATTGTATGCTCTGTCTAATGTTCCTAGTAAGCATAAGAACATAATCTATACATTATTCTTCTAAATGATGCAAACCCTTGTGGCAAGACTGGACAATGGAGAAATTAATAAAGCATAATCAGGATCTAACATACTAAAAAACCACAAGCACATTCTTATCCATTAACCACACTGAAAAGAATAAAATAAAATTTCTTCAGTAAACTTATAAGCTGCACACACAGACCCTGGCAAATGTAGTAGCATGTTACTGTATGCTAAAAAAAAAGGAAAGCAGATCACTCAAATCAGCTGAACAAATCTAAGAAAACAATCTTAGAAAAATAATCCTATGCATTTTTACTCAAAATTAAATACTATAGTATTCAATAAAGCTCACATCCTATTTGCTTCAGGACTGTTACCCACCTACTGGTAGATTGAAAATTCTCTTCGGAAACCATGCAGAAATGCCATTTTTGCTTTCAGAAATGTGTGAAAAACTATGTGATCCCTTATTTACTCTTTCTTCTACTCTATTTTTAAATATTTATCTAGGTTGGCATTTTTCATTTGTCAATTATAATCATGGATACCTGATCTCAGGTTTTGAATGTACCGTATCTATTAAAAAAAATACAATCAAATCCAGGATTGGAAATTTACGATTCTCCAGGTTTCTTCAAATCTGTACATCTCAAGTGCCATAAATTCCCATTATGTTACAGAATTACATATGAGAATGACAGCTGATAGCAGCACGGCTTTTAAAAAATAACTAACATTTTTATCCATACATTTCTATAGAGTAGTCAAACTTGATCACATCACAAAACGTATCATGATGTATCGTGACATTTTTTGCCTTTGTGGAGCTGGGATGGACATGGCCTGTGTGTGACGGCTCCTGCCCATGAGCCACCTATTTGACAACCCTGGACTAGACTATCCTAGAAAGTTTACTGAAAAGGGGGAAGAACATTGAGCAGTAAATAAATACTATGTTTTCATGCATGCTGAAAAACTATAAATTAACAGAATAAAATATAAAAAAATAGCCTACTTTAACAGTTAATTTTTCACTTTTGCAAATAGTTGAAACATTCAAAATATAACAGAGGTGGAACTTAGAACTTAGACAACAGTATAGAGTTGTCAAGTAATGTCAGACCAATATTCTTTCCTTTTATGACAGTGATAGTTTAAGGAAGTGTTGTAAAGGGATTGCACCATGATATTAGTAAAGCATTTAACAAGATTTTTAATTATATCCTTAAGAACAAGATGTCTGTTAAATGATAATCTGTAATAACCAGTTGAACAACCCACCCAAAAGAGAATTTGTAAATTGTCCTGAGGGGAAATACTGAATGAGATCGCTCAGGGTCTTGTTCCAGTTCTGTTCAATGTCTTCCTAAATGATCTAAAAGTTGGAATGGAAAGAATGTGTATTACATTTGCTAATGATACCAAGGCAGGGAATTGGCTATTCATGCTTCAGAATAATCTTAGTATATTTAAACACCGAGTCATATCTGGTAGGGGGAATATTAAGGAAAGTTTGAGGTCTTGATCTTGGTGGGAAACATCAAATAAGTGCATCTTGGAGCACAAGAATTAAACTTCAGCAATCAGTATGAATAACAACTAACACAGGTGATATGATACAGGTCTGTATTAATGAAGTGTTTCATCCATCTATTAGAAAGCAATAATTCCATTGCACCCTGATAGTAATGCTTTGATCATTTCTGGCCACTACAATTGGCACTGACTTAAGACAACCTGAATCAGGTTCAGGGGAATAGCATGATGAAGTCTGAAACTAAGCCCAAGAAGGAAGGGTTAAAGGAATTGGACAAGTTTACCT
Source organism: Vipera ursinii (assembly GCF_947247035.1). Classification (NCBI taxonomy): domain Eukaryota; kingdom Metazoa; phylum Chordata; class Lepidosauria; order Squamata; family Viperidae; genus Vipera; species Vipera ursinii. The sequence continues at coordinate 61,960,397 of NC_139516.1, read as the reverse complement.
TGCAAAAAAAGATGACAGATGGGAGTGAGATAATAATCTACATCAGGGGTGTCAAACTTGCAATGTCATGTGACGTGTCCTGATATATGGTGACATTTTTTTCCATTGCCGTCAATGGGGCGGGCATGGCTTTGCCATGATGCATCCGGCCGGTGGGCCAGCAGTTTGAAACCCCTGGTCTACAATTATCTATAACAGTATTGCTCAACCTGGCCATTTTAAGATGGACTTCAATTCCCAGAATATCCCAGCTAGCATGCTAGCACTGATCTATAAGGCAGATCAATATAAGGCAGATTAGACCACTTTTCTATTAAAAGTGACAACAGAATAAGGATCTACAGGTTGAAATTAAAAGAAAGAAAATAGATGTTAAATATTAGGAGAAAAGTTTTGATAGTAAGAGATATTAAGCAATAGAATTGTGTCCTAAAACCAATGTACAATACTTCACTGGAGGCTTTCAAAAATTTCAGCCACCTGTCAGAAACTGTTTAAAGAACTGAACAGGAATTGAAGAAAATTACTTTTAAGGTTTGAATTCACATATTATATATTTCTATGATTTAATTAAAACTATGTAATTTCTATAAAAAAACTGACACTCAGGAACTCACAAATATATTTAGTTAAACTGAAAGATATAAGGGCTATAACCTTAACCACTTCATTTTTTGCAAAAAAGGGTGCAGATATTCACCATAATTACAAGACGAGTAGATGGATCTCACAAGTCCAAATCAAAACTGAGTATACATAATCACTTCACAACACTGCATTAGATTATGTAAATTCTTTAACTGATTCTTCCCGAAATCCATTCTAGCTGGGAATGCTGTAATGCTCAACACACGTAAAAGTGCAAACTGGGCAAAAGAAACCATTTTATCAAGCAAATAGAATATTTGCCAAATTGACATTTACAAAAGTTGGGTCACGAAGGCGTAAAGGTGTCATCCAGCAGCCAAAACGGAATAGGAGAACGCAAAGGTGAAGATGCAAACGAAGAATACGGAAACGATCCCCTAAGTCAGGGGTCTTCAAACTTGGCCCTTTTATGACTTGTGGACTTCAGCTCCCAGAATTCCTCAGCCAGGCATGCCTGGCTGAGGAATTCTGGGAGCTGAAGTCCACAAGTCATAAAAGGGCCAAGTTTGAAGACCCCTGCCCTAAGTCCTATAAACGAGGCACCTGGCTGCTATTAAAGGAGCAAAATAAGCAGATAAGTAGGACGGCGGTGTTGTTCGGGGGGTGCCTGCCACGTCTTCTGGCTGGCATCCTTAGACGTGGGGGAAACCCAAAAAAAGAAAAAAAGGAAGATACTATAAGGAGAAGCCCCAAACTTTCAGGCGATTAAGTAAGCGCCCTGTAAAGGGCAGAGCCATCTGCCCCCGAGCAAAGGGTAAGCTGGGAAGCGCTTCCCTCTTTCCCTTCGAGGTCTCCAAGCCTCGACCTCCTTCAGACGTACGAAAGACGCGCAGGTCACTAGGAAGGGAGTTCCTATCGGAGGCAAAACCTGATTTCATTTTTGATTACTCCATTTAAACCCCGCCTTTCTCTTCATTCCGACACTCAAAAGCTCCCAACCTTTGTCTGTCTCCTCGAGGAGGAGGAGGAGGAGGAGGGGGGGGGATTCCTTTCGCCTCCTTTTCCACCATCCTCCTGGCTTCCCGAGAAAGCCCCAGCAGATACGCATCTCCGAACTGCTCCTTCCCGAAAGAAGGGTGCCTAGTAATGCCCTCCTACGGGGCCCCAGGAAGAAGGGAGCCCGGCCTTAGCCGCTTCAACGATGGGTAAACACAATCCGCCGCCTCACTCACCTCCGAAAGCGGCGGCAACGGCAGCAGGCGCCGCGGGGCCTGCATGGCGAAGAGCCCTCTCCTCTCCCGTGTGGGCCTTGCGCTAACCGAGCGCCAGAAAGGCCTCCGAGGCTCCCGCCCGTCCCTCACTCAATTCCCAAAGGCGAGGGCCGCTGGCGGCGAGCGGGCTGGCTGGCTGGCTCACTTCACAGCTTATTCGGAAGCTACCACAGCAACCGGTAACCAGCGCCCCCTGTCAGGTTCCAGGGGCGGTGCACGGCACTGCGGCACGAGCCCAGCGCCTGACCGGGCCTCCTCAGGCCAACCCCCGCTGCACGGCTGCGTGGTAGAGCGACGCCGCGGATGAGATGGCGAAATGGCGCGCTTCTCCGCTCGCTCCGGCTCCTCGTCTTCCCCGACGGCGGGCTTCCTCCGCGGAGGCGGCGAGCTCCTCCACACGCGGCGGCGTTTTTGTCTGAGAGAGAGTATTGCACCAAAACTCCTCAGACGTCTGAGAAGGGTCGTGAGAGGGCAGTTTGTCTACAAACAAACACCAAAAAAAAAAAAAGACAACTCGCTCTGTTTGCGGGTAGGTCTTACCAGGCTTGGGACAACACAGATTTCGGTGACCTTAAGAGGGCAGAAAGAATTGGTTTTCTGTGTCCCTTTGCTGCCCACGTCAGGGGTTGTTTTTTTCCAGGCAATCCAGCTTTTGTCATCCTCATAGCTGTTATCAACATCTATGCCAGGGGTCTTCAAACTTGGCCCTTTTATGACTTGTGGACTTCAACTCCCAGAATTCCTCAGCCAGCAAAGCTGGCTGAGGAATTCTGGGAGTTGAAGTCCACAAGTCATAAAAGGGCCAAGTTTGAAGACCCCTGATCTATGCGTTCTGCGTGTTTTCTTCTGATCTCAGCGTTTAATTTAGCTATCCCTCTGCCACAGGTTGTTGAGAGCGTGGTGGCGCACCAACTTCCTCAGATCCTGGATGAAGCGGTTTATCTAGACCCGTACCAATCGGGTTTCAGGCCGGGCTACAGCACGGAGACGGCATTGGTCGCTCTGATGAATGATCTCTGGAGAGCCCGGGACAGGGGCCATTCCTCTGTCCTAGTCTTATTAGACCTCTCGGCGGCTTTCGATACCATCGACCATGGTATCTTGCTGCGACGCCTCAGGGGACTGGGAGTGGGAGGCACGGTTCTGCGTTGGTTCTCCTCCTTTCTCCAGGGTCGCTCGCAGTCGGTGCTGACAGGGGGACAGAGGTCGACCCCGAGGCCTCTCGCTTGCGGAGTCCCTCAGGGGTCGGTCCTCTCGCCTCTCCTGTTCAACATCTACATGAAAGCGCTGGGTGAGATCATTCGCAGTTTTGGAGTAGGGTACCATCAGTATGCTGATGACACCCAGCTTTTTATCTCAACTCCAAACAATATCAGTGATGCCCTAGACGTGATGTCCCGCTGCCTGAAAGCGGTCCGGGAATGGATGGGGAGAAACAGGCTTCAACTGAACCCGGACAAGACTGAATGGCTGTACGTACCGGGAAGCCAGAAGATTCAGAACGTCCCACTGCTTAACATTGGGGACAAGTTACTTCCCCCTGTTGATAGGGCCCGCAACCTGGGTGTCCTCCTAGACTCGCAGCTCTCCCTGGAAGACCACATTGGAGCTGTGACCAAGGGGGCCTTCTCCCGGGTTCGACTAATTCGCCAACTACGGCCTTATCTGGACCTGGATTCCTTACGTACAGTCACCCATGCCCTTGTGACATCTCGCCTAGACTATTGTAACGCTCTCTACATGGGGCTGCCCTTGAGATCCACTCGGAAGCTTCAACTGGTGCAAAGTGCGGCGGCACGGACACTCTTGGGAGCCTCCCGATACTCCCATATCACACCTCTCCTCCGTGCGCTGCACTGGCTTCCGGCTGCCTTCCGTGTGAAGTTCAAGGTGCTAACGATGACTCACAAAGCCCTACATGGCATGGGTCCGGACTACCTTCGGGAGCACCTTCTGCCGATGTCAGCACCCCACCGTCCTGTGCGCTCCCACAGAGAGGGCCTCCTCAGGGTGCCACCGCTCAAGGAATGTCGGCTGGTGGCCCCCAGGGGGAGGGCATTCTCAGTGGGTGCGCCAGCCCTCTGGAACACCTTACCAACAGAAATCCGGATGGCCCCTGACCTCCGTACCTTCCGTCGCGACTTAAAAACTTTCCTGTTTCAGCAGGCTGGCCTGGCATGATAGCGTTAATTGGGGTCCCAGTTTGTGTTCATTAGTGTTTCTTATTATCTTTATTGTTCGATCTGTATACCTTCCTTCCTCTGTACACCGCCCCGAGTCCCTCGGGAGAAGGGCGGTTTATAAAAACTAATAAATAAATAAATAAATAAATAAATACACAGACACTTTGAAGCATGTGTCTACTTTGTACAGAATAGATAGTTCTTTATGACCACAATTGAGACTTCCATTGCTAGGCGATATATTCGTTGAGTGGTGCTTGATTTTACAACTTTTTTTTTGCCACATTTGTTAAGCAAAACAAACGATTGTTACCTGATTGCTAAATGAATCTGGCTTCCCAAGTGACACTGCTTGCAGAAGCCAGCTGGGATGCTTGCAAAGGGCAATCCGGTGACCCTGAAATGCTGCAACCATTGTAAATATATGCCAGTTGCCAGGCACCCAAATCGTCATCATGTGACCATGGGGATGCTGCAAGTCACTTTCTTCAGCACCATCTTAACTTCAAACGGTCACTAAATAAGTGGTTGTTAAAGACTACCTGTAAAATTTGCCATGACAAATATGTTGTCTTCCTAGTATATGTGATTTGAGATGTGTTTGAGTATTAGTATCTGACTTTTTTGAAATTTTGGTAACTGATGTATTCTTTACAGCATTTTCTATTCAAATTTCACATATTTCAAGTCAGTTGTCAATAGTTTTCTGTTAACTGAAGGATAGGAGGGTAGCTACTCTTTTCACAGTGAGTAGGGCAAGGCTCTGTGTAAAAACAATTTCTGGAATAGCCCTCAAAAGCCAAACTCTTGAGGTGCATTGCAGACTAACACATAGATCTAAACCACCAGATATATATAGCTGAGAAAGGAGTATAAGAGTGTGCTATATTCTATATACTGTTTGTCAGGTGAGAGAGCAACAGTGAGACAGAATTACCTATAGGGAGTGATAATTAACAAAACAATGATTAAGATAATTATACAAGTCTTGGGTGAAAAGTCATAGGATGACTGAGTAACCCCATTGGTGTAATAAGCAGTTTTGTCTCAATCTGTGAGAAAAGGCATTTATTCTGACAAAACATGCCTCAGGGATTCACAATGAAATGCGCCTTTGTGATTTCTTTTGTCAAGGAAAGCCATTCTAAGGTCACAGAATATTCTAGTGAGTTAAAATGTTCCCTGCTGACTTTAGGCGACTATTTTTGATGTTAGATTATGTCCATTTCTTTTATTATGTAGAGACTAGCTTATTTCTGCTGATGGATAGTCATGTAGGTAGAACAAATGTTTCCTGGTGATGTGGTGATATAAGTGCTACAACGGTATTGCCAAAGCAAGTATTATAAGAGTTCCCATCCATGTTTGTACAGGATTTGGTATCTGTTATTTGCATCATTGAGGTCAGTTTATTGGTACTAGTTATTAGCTGTTTTAGAATAATTATGAAATATTTTCTAGTTCCTCCTTCTGCAGGAGGTGGAATAGTGGTTCCACTGTTTACAATACTTTGGTGCCAACAGGTGATCCTGAAATTGCAGTTCCCCTCCTCATGCTATATAAATGCACACTAACTTAAAAGTAAATCACCTGCATCCAATGGAATTTAAACTAATTAAAGATGCAAAGGAATGCAAATTCAGTAATGCTTAGGAGCTGGGATCCTGTGTTTGCTCTTACAAAAAGGATTTTATAGAACATATAAAGATCTAATGTTTTCAGTATTTTGGATTTTATGGATGATTTTAATGTGCTACTGGAAACTGTCTAGAGCTGCTTTAATTGGCAATATAAAAATAATTGTAATATAATCAATAGTTTAATAGCACGTTCCTCAACTTTACTCAACTGTTGTGAACATCATTCCCTTCGTAGGTGGCAGAACCAATATTCCCATTAAATATTCCCTCATACCAGACATGTCAAACACAAGGCCCGGGGGCCGGATCCGGCCCGCGAAGTGGTTTCATGTGGCCCCCAAAGCCCTGGAAACAGTGAGGGAACGGCCCCCGCTGCCTTGGCCCTGGCCAGAGACCCTCAGATCTGTCCCACTCCTGCCCAGGCCCCCATAGGTACCCTTAATGCCAATGATGTAGAACTGGCCATGCCCACCCAGTAGGCCATACGCACTCCAGCCACGCCCACCCAGTAGGCCACGTCCACCCTGGTCATACCCACCTGGCCCCGAGGGCAACCGCAATGCTGATGCAGCCCTCAATGAAATTGAGTTTGACACCCCTGCCTCATACTAACTGTAGATATATGGCTGCTCCATACTTCCTGCTTTTTCTAACACAAGGACAAGGAACCTACAATTTTAGGAGACAGGAACAGATGGTTGTTACGCTGATTGCAAAGTTTATTTTCAGACTGAGATATTTCAATAAAGCGCTATTTTCTGTGGCTTTTAGCTGATCCTAGTAAATGGGACCAATTAACAGTTCAATTAATTGCTTGTTTTAAAACAATATTAAGAGAATACTCATCTTTCAGTAATGAAATTTTGATTAACAGGGAAATCTAAAAACAGAAGATAAAAGCTTGGATCATATATTTTTCTATGTTTATTATGATACCATCATATAAGTTAATACTTTTCTTAAGCAGGCTACTGCTTAGAATTGAAACCATCGGGTAAAGGAATAAAACTAGGGTTGTCAATATAGATATGTGGCCAGTAGTGGACAGCTGCATTTGACTGTATTAAAAGTTCTGGGCAAAAACAAGCAGCCAATTAAGTCCCACCCAGTTAAAAGTAATAAGCAACCTAACAAATGTCTTCTTCCTACTCATTTCCACCTAGTTGCCTATATTAGTATTTGTAGTGCCATCAAACATCCATCTACCATGAGAAATATAGTCAGCAAATGAATACTTTTCACAGTAGTCTTATTCACATATACTAAGTGATAATGAATTTTGGCTGGTTTTAGCCTAATGCAAGAACATATTCGCTGTCTTTAGTGTCATTTGTAAACCAGGCATATATCACTTTTATCAACAAACTATGGTTTAATAACCCTGATTTAACATTACATATCAACAAAGATGCTGCGACTGGTCTTATTAATAAAACTGCACTGTGGGAAAATATTCAAACAAAATATTCAAACTTGCAAGATTTTTCTCGCCATGCACATGCATACATAACCCAAACTAGACTGTTGTTTCTGTGTCACATAAGTGGGTATATGCATAATTCTGTATTTATTTTTGTCACATTTATGTAGTGTATATCGGAGGTGGTAACTCTGAAAATGGAATGCAACGAAATTTCATTTTAATGTATGCCAATTAGTGAACATTTAAAGTGACAATAAATTTATTATTCTATTCTATTCTATTCAAATTTCTTTTTGTTCCAAAGAGTATATGGACACAATAGTTCTTTTTAATATTTAAACCATCTAGTCTTTTTCTCCTTCTCTCCAACATTAAAGCAATTGAAATGAGAAGGTAGAAATGTTAAATAATAACTTTTGTTTTATTTCAAGCTATTACTAAAAAAACTACTGAAATTTTGTAGGACCAGTAAAAGGCAAACCAAAGTGATTACTCATATGTTAGATTATCCATATAATACAATTTACCTTCTCCCTATATAATCGCTGAGATAAATCTGAAATATATATAATCAACCATTCAGATTATCTCAATCTGGGCACTATATTATATCAGTTTTTGACAGAGATACTAAAGGTACAGGAATGTAATTAACAAGTTTGCTGACACATTTAACTGGGATTAGAAGAATGTTTCTTAAAAGATTTGGAAATGGCCTGTCTTAACAATAAACTATTTATGCAAATTCTAATCACTGGACCTGTCTAACATATTAAGCTATGAACCTAAAGAAATACCTCAAAAAGAGGTTCAAATCACACCAACCGATCATATAAGAGTACAATCAATGAAATTCATACTTCAATTAATTAATCTTTCTGTAGCCTACTGCCTCATATGAAATATGTCAATACATTGCTACTTAATAAAAACATGATGAGGTAATTACTTGTTATGGACAAATGAGCAAATGAAAAATTACCACTACTGCATTTGTTCCCATGGTATCATAACTAAAATGCTTAATTTATTTCAGGATGCCGATAGCTCCAGATAAATAGCAAATGAAGTTTGGGCGATATAATCAAAATCTTAGAATGGACTATATTTTCAGTTATCAGTTTAATTATTTTATGTTATAATACCTCAGGAAAAGAAAGCATTACGTAATCAACAGTTCTTTCAATTTACAATAGTTTACATTAAATTCTCTTTTCCAAACATGTTAACTGCATTGTTATGAACTTTTAAATGACCATTATATTAATAAAAGTTCCTTACAAAGAGATTTCTAGATGTTCTCTTAGGGCAAAAGCAATGTAAAAAGTATATTTATCAACTGCATGTGTACATTCTACAGTAAGAGAATATTTGAGGCACAGTCGACGTACTATAATTAAACAGCTTGCGTATCCATATTTTGTTCTGCTGTTTGAAGAGTTAACACACATGAGGGAACATTACCTCCTTCGAATTATTTTATTAAGATCCACGTATTATATAAAATAGAACAAGAAAATCTATAAAATCTAGTGAGCAGTCCAGATGACATTACAAAATCTGTTTTGGGAAGTCAGCCTGATATTATAATGCTGTATGCCTCAAAATATAGTTGCTGGGTACATATATCAGCAGAAAAAGCAGATATATCTAAGGATTCCAAAATAAGCTGTGAAAAAAAAAAGCTTTTTCAAGCCGATTGGCCTCAGGAAGATTTACAATTATGCTTCATTGCAAAGTTTCTTTGAAGAAACCGAGCTTCAACTGCAAAGATTATATCAAGCACCTTTGTTTGAAAAGTTTCACAGACATTTACTGCCACTATTACCTAACAATTAGGGGTCATGTTTACAGAAGTGACTGCAATACAACATCAACCCACAATAGAATGCAGATAAATGTAAGGAAGGTTACCTTCAAAACTGATGGATTAGACCTTTGTGAAATGCTAATGCCAGTACATTTAGCTCTTTCCTTATGAAGTCTATAGATTCCAAGTTACATTTCCCGATTTTAGTGTCCAAAAGTAAAGAGTTTACCTGCTCTTAGGAGCAAAATTATAATAGATTATTATGCTTTTTAACAAAATAACCCGTGTATGACAATGCACTATTTTCTAATTGAAAATATGAACAGAAAAGAAGTGATAATCCCCTATCAAAGCAAAATAATACTACTGGAAAAGACACCCAGGCTAATAAATGTATTGCCTAGCTGAGATAAAGAGATCAAACCACGCACAGAATCTTGAAAAGGGACTAGCTGAAAGTAGTGTACCAAGAAAAAACACAAGGCAATGAATGCTGTAGAATGTATCCTCCAATCTTTATCTCAGTAAATGTAAATATGTGTATCACCAAGTTTCTTATAGAGGACAAGAAAAATTAGAGATGCAGCATTGATTGTTTGGCTCAACCTAGAAACAGGGTGTCTCACTGAAGACAAAATAGAGTATCTGGTAGCATGTAAACGCAACCCACGTTTATTATTAAGATGAACATGAGAAGAGCTTTTAAAAGTAAAAGAGAAGCTCTTATGTGTAATATTTTTAAAAGTTGCAATAAACATGCATACTGATAACCTATCTTTGGTAGAAATCAAAATCAAAAGGAGGCTGATGAGAAACTACACAAATACACCATCAGTATGGTCAAGTACATTTGTAAATATAATAGTTAATACAGAAATTAAAACCAAATGTTAAGTAATAAGTGGTATCCCCAATTTATTACTTTTTTCATTATTTTACAAGAACTATCTTATTGCAATAAAAAGTTTACTTTAGCCAAATTAAAGTTTTCTTTTATTTCCATTTTAGAGGGCGAAGGGAAAATCAAGATCTGCTCTCCAATTTCCTCAACTGCACGTTAAGCGACATACATACATTCACACACATACACACACACACACACAACCTTAATCTGCACTGAAAATGTCTTATTTTTTTTTGCTTTTTAACTGAAAAGGTAGATCCCGGAGTAAGTGCAAAATGCAAAAATCAACTGACAGGAAATGCTGAACAAACAGCATAATTAAAATACAAAATATTTTATATTATTGAACTATTAAACGGGTCATGTTCGCTGTTTTTGTAAAACTTTGGAACCACACAGCTGATTTCTTAAATCTAGTCCATGTCAACTTCCAGAACTATTAATGAATTAATTAGCTTCATTTTTTGATGCTTCATCAAAGTTTTCTACAAGATCTGGAAAAGATGGAAATATATAATAGGCTCAAAAACATTGTTATTAAAAATGCATTATTTAGAAGTTCAAAGTATTTATATATTAGCAAAATTCTTCTGTCTATCTGTAACCTTCAATGAATCAAGATAATTGAATCTGCCAACTTAAAAAACGTGAATGAAATGCAGACCCACATTACTCCTTGGAATATTTCAAGGATGCTCAAACCAGTTGTATTCACAAAATTGTGGCTGCTGCAGCACTGCTATGCTCAGTCACAGTCCCGTGACTGTGACTTCCAATACTCCCTGTCAGCTTCCTACAAGCAAAGTCAATAGAGAAGCCAGCAGTAAGTCAGAAGTCACGCTCTCTCCTCTGCTGCTGTTTTGCCTGTCCATGGTCATTCTTTTTTTTTTTTAAATTCCATTTATATCCCGCCCTTCTCCGAAGACTCAGGGCGGCTTACAAGCTTAGCAGTAGCCTTCATTCTATGTATATGCCTGCTTATTAGGGCTTTTCATACACACACACACCCAAGCGGCATTATTACAAAGTCAGCTTAATTGCCCCTAACAATCTGGGTCCTCATTTTACCTACCTCGGAAGGATGGAAGGCTGAGTCAACCTTGAGCCTGGTGGGATGCGAACCTGCACTAATTGCAGGCAGCTACTTAAGGAGGCATTAGCCCACTGCTCCACCAAGGCTCATTCTGCTTATCTGTTTAGTTAAATAAGTAATCTCTGAAAGAATAAGCCAGTGTGTCATGGATTGTGTAGTAGTGAAAGAATTAAACCTGTTTTAACCTCAAAACTTACAAATGCTTACATTTTTTGCCTTTTAAGGAATTATTGTAACATATTTTGGTGCATTAACCAACTTCCAATTGCTCCTATATTCAGACACTAAATAATAAAAACAGCTCCTAGATTCAATTCTGTTATGGAGCCAACAACATACAGTGGTACCTCGGTACTCATTGTTAATTGGTTCTGGGAAAGCACAACATGCACCAAAAGCAATGAGTACCAACCAAAATTTTCCCATAAGGAATAATGTAACAAGTCACAAAGCAGCCAACGTTGACAAGTTCTAGCTTGTGCATCGAGTACCAAACAATGACAAAATGTTCATGTCAAAATGCATTGAGTACCAAATTCGATAAGTTTCAAAGCAGTTGAGTACCAAGGTACCACTGTACATTCATACAGGCAGTCCCCAGATTAAAAATGTCCAATTTACAAACAACTTATACTTAAGAACAAGCTGCCTACTACAAAAAATGGCAAAGGGAATAATCCTGTGAACGGACAAACTGAAGCTACCCAATGTTTATTTAATGTACTATTTTTAATATACAGCCAGTTTTCTACAATTCATAAAAAATATTTCATAGCTTCAGTGGTTTGTCACCTCAAGAAGGAAAACACCACCTGCCATTTTTAATAATAGTCAGACCATTCATAAATTCAAGTTTTCACTTACATACAAATTTGAGTTAAATGGAATTTATTATAAAACTAAACTTGTTTTTAACCTAGAGACTTCCTGTACAGTTGCAAGGAAAAGTATGTGAACCCTTTGGGATTACGTGGAGTTTTGCATGATTTGGCCATAAAATGCCCTCTAAACGTCATGTAAGTCACAACAATAGAAAAACACAGTCTGCTTAAAATAATACTACACAAACATTAGCTGTTGTCATGTTTTAATTGAACATAAGATGGAAACATTCACAGTGCAGGGTGGAAAAAGTATGTGAACCTTTGGACTTAATAACTGGTTGACCCTCCTTTGGCAGTAATAACCTCAACCAAACGTTTCCTGTAGTTGCAGATCTGACCTGCACAACGATCTGGAGTAATTTTGGACCACTCCTCTTCACAAAACTGTTTCAGTGTAGCAATATTCTTGGGATGTCTGGTGTGAATCGCTCTCTTAAGGTCATGCCACAGCATTTCAATCGGGTTGAGGTCAGGACTCTGACTGGGCCACTCCAGAAGGCGTATTCTGTTCTGTTGAAGCCATTGTTTTGTTGAATTACTTGTATGCTTTGGGTCATTGTCCTGTTGCATCACCCATCCTCTGCGGAGCTTCAGTTGGCGGACAGATGGTCGTACATTTTCCTGCAAAATATCCTGATAAACTCTGGAATTCATTTTCCCACCAATGACAACAATCCGTCCAGGCCCTGAGGCAGCAAAGCAGCCCCAAACCATGATGCTCCCTCCGCCATGTTTTACAGTGGGGATGAGGTTTTGATGTTGGTGTGCTGTGCCTTTTTTTCTCCACACATAGTGTTGTGTGTTTTTCCCAAACAACTCAATTTTGGTTTCATCTGTCCACAGTATATTTTGCCAGTAGTGCTGTGGAACATCCAGGTGCTCTTTTGCAAACTTCAAACGTGCTGCAATTTTTTTTTGGACAGCAATGGCTTCCTCCGTGGTGTCCTCCCATGTACTCCATTCTTGTTTAATGTTTTCCTTATTGTAGATGTGTCAACAAAAATGTTAGCATGTGCCAGAGATTTCTGTAGGTCTTTAGCTGACACTCTAGGATTCTTCTTTACCTCATTAAGCATTATGCGCTGTGCCCTTGCAGTCATTTTTACAGGACAACCACGTCTAGGGAGAGTAGCAACAGTGCTAAACTTTCTCCATTTGTAGACAGTCTGTCTTACCGTGGACACATGAATATCAAGGCTTTTGGAGATACTTTTGTAACCCTTTCCAGCTTCATGCAAGTCAACAATTCTTGATCGTAGGTCTTCTGAGAGCTCTTTTCTGCGAGGCATGGTTCACATCAGACAGTGCTTCTTGAGACCAGTAAACCCAAAACAGGTCTGTGTTTTTAAAGGGCAGGACAGCTGTCAGCAACACATCCAATATCATCACATTGGTTGGAGTCAAGGTTGGCTCACTCCTGGCTCCAATTAGTTCTTGGAGAAGTCATTAGGCTAGGGGTTCACATACTTTTTCCACCCTGCACTGTGAATGTTTCCATCTTATGTTCAATTAAAACATGACAACAGCTAATGTTTGTGTAGTATTATTTTAAGCAGACTGTGTTTTTCTATTGTTGTGACTTACATGACGTTTAGAGCGCATTTTATGGCCAATTCATGCAAAACTCCACGTAATCCCAAAGGGTTCACATACTTTTTCTTGCAACTGTATTTCATAATTAGTATGTAGCAAAATTCTGTGTGTTTCTAAGAAGTACCTTTTATACATTGTGTGTCATACTGATGAAACACTTTTTTAAAGAAATCTCCATTCTTGGAACAGCCTTCTAATCTAATTGAATTAATTAATTCAAAAGGTCATGCAGCAAAAGATAAATTATTTTCAAATTAATCCAAACCTACCAGGAACATCGTCATCTTCCTCATCAATATCTTCTGATTTTGGTACTTTGCTATCCAACACTAAAAAATAAAAATGTTAATTTACTTCAAGAATTCACGTTGATATAGTTAATTATCTGGATTATAAAGTTGCTGTAAATTCACTGCTTGCTAAATGTGTCTATATGAACATTCTTTTCAAAATAACTTTTGATTGGGTTACAGGATAAGAATTTAAGTCCATTCTTGCTTTCCTGTTTCATTTATTTTGTTTTGCCCAACTTTGCAATTCAAATTACCGTATATACTTGAGTATAAGCCGAATTTTTCAGCCCACTTTTTGGGCTGAAAAACTCCACTTCGGCTTGTACTCCAGTCAACAAAAAAAAAGAACTGTCCCTTCGTTCGGAACAGGCTACTGAGAGAAGCTGCCTCGCCTGCTGCGCCCCCAACAACCGCCGCTGCCGCTTTCCCCCCCCATCGCTCACCCGCTGCCCCCGAAAATGCCGCTGCCGCTTTCCCCCCCATCGCTCACCCGCTGCTCCCGAAAATGCCGCTGCCGCTTTTCCCCCCCCATCGCTCACCCGCTGCTCCCAAAAATGCCGCTGCCGCTTTCCCCATCGCTCACCCGCTGCCCCCGAAAATGCCGCTGCCGCTTTCCACCCCCATCGCTCACCCGTGCTTCCCCATCGCTCACCCGCTGCCCCCGAAAATGCCGCTGCCGCTTTCCACCCCCATCGCTCACCCGTGCCGCCTCGAAAATGCCGCTGCCGCTTCCCCCCCCATCGCTCACCCGTGCTTTCTCTCCCCATCACTCACCCGTGCTTTCCCTCCCATCGCTCACCCGTGCTTTCTCTCCCCATCGCTCACCCGTGCTTTCTCTCCCCATCGCTCACCCGTGCTTTCTCTCCCCATCGCTCACCCGTGCTTTCTCTCCCCATCGCTCACCCGTGCTTTCCCCCCCCATTGCTCACCCGTGCTTTCTCTCCCCATCGCTCACCCGTGCTTTCTCTCCCCATCGCTCACCCGTGCTTTCTCTCCCCATCGCTCACCTGTGCTTTCTCTCCCCATCGCTCACCCGTGCTTTCTCTCCCCATCGCTCACCCGTGCTTTCTCTCCCCATCGCTCACCCGTGCTTTCTCTCCCCATCGCTCACCCGTGCATTCTCTCCCCATCGCTCACCCGTGCCGCCCCGAAAATGCCGCTGCCGCTCGCCCGCTTGCTCGCTTCCTCGCCCGGGGACCAGCACCAGCCAGCCAGCCCACCGGCGAGAAGCCCGGCCCGGAGGTGAGGGGAGGGAGCGGAGTCGCTCACCCGTGCTTTCCCCCCCCCATCGCTCACCCGTGCTTTCTCTCCCCATCGCTCACCCGTGCTTTCTCTCCCCATCAAAGATCCTTGGAAGTAATGGTTGGAAAAGTTTGCAAGTCTTTGGGAAAGTTCAAGAAGTGAAAGGAATACCCTCCTCTTGAAAGACCAGATAAGGCAGACAGGGAGATGAAGAGTTCAACCGAGTTTCCTCTTTTGTTCAGGCATCTGCACCCGCTGCTTTTAAACTCGCCGGGCGCTGCAACGGCACCCGTTTTCCCCGGCGAGTTTTCCCTACCTGGCCCCTGCAGAATCGCGGCGGCGCCCCCGGAGAAGCCTACCCCGAGGCTGCGGCCGATTTTTCTTTCTCCAAGACTCTGCCGCCCAGAGCGTTGTTTCTCCCCCTCGTGCGTGCGTGGGATGAGGCGAGAAACCAACAGCCTGCGTCCGTCTCTCTTTATGTATATTTCTGTATATATCTTATCTCGGGATCTAGACCTTTCGAAGGAGAAGGGGCGGCTGGAGTTCGTGAGTTGCTGTGGGACCCAAGGGTTGGGGGAAGAGAGATGGGAGGGAAAAGGGGAGAAACCTGCCGCTGGCTATTTCTTTGTCTGATCGGGGAGCCTGAACAAAAGAGGAAACTCGGTTGAACTCTTCATCTCCCTGTCTGCCTTATCTGGCTTTTTGAAACGCACCACTGGCTGCTCCGTCCAGAAGCCCAGATTCGGGAGGGCTGCTTGGCTTCCACTTGAGCCCATCTATGTCCGCGGGGGCCCCCCCACTACCCCTAGACCTCTGCCGCCGGCGGAGGCTGGATCCGCGCTCCGCAGCGGCAGGGCGCGGATCCAGCCGGTGGCAGAGGCTTGTGGAGCACGGATCCAGCCTCCGCCGGCATGCAGGCAAATCCTGCTAAAGGGCTTCCCCCCCCCCACTGGATCCGCGCTCCGCAAGCCTCTGCCGGCGGCAGGGCGCGGATCCAGCCGGCGGCAGAGGCTTGTGGAGCACGGATCCAGCCTCCGCCGGCATGCAGGCAAATCCTGCTAACGGGCTTTTCCCCCCCACTGGATCCGCGCTCCGCAAGCCTCTGCCGGCGGCAGGGCGCGGATCCAGCCGGCGGCAGAGGCTTGCGGAGCGCGGATCCAGCCGCCGGCGACAGAGGCCTGCCTGCTTCTTTCCGCTGCGGAACGAAGCAGCCTGCCTGCTTCTTTCCGCAGCGGAAAGAAGCAGGCAGGCTGCTTCTTTCCGCAGCGGAAAGAAGCAGGCAGGCTGCTTCTTTCCGCAGCGGAAAGAAGCAGGCAGGCTGCTTCTTTCCGCAGCGGAAAGAAGCAGGCAGGCAGGGCGCGGAGGTCCGGAGACCTGCCGACATTTGGGGAGGTTTGGGGAGGTGCGCGCGCACCTCCCCAAACCTCTCCAAACTTCGGCAGGTCTCCGGACAGCGACGGCTTGGGAGAGGTGCGCGCGATCCTGGAAGCACCGAAGCCTCGGCCGCGCGCAAGTCCTCGGTAAGCTCCGGGCGGTCACTTGCTTCGTGTCTCCTGAGGGAAGGGGGGGTGACTGGAGCGGGCGTGTTTCCTCGCCTGCTGGGCGCCGCGATTTGCCCGGGGAACGCGCGGGCCCCAAATGCCAGCGTGGAGCGAGGAAGCAGACAGCCAGGGCTTCCCCGAGAGCCGCGGCCACACAGGGTATTCCTGTGTATTCAGGCTTGCAAAATGGCGGATCGAGCCTCTGCTGGCGGCGGAGGCTTGCAGAGCGCGGATCCAGCCTCCGCCGGCGGTGGAGGCTTGCAGAACGGCGGATCGGCTTATACTCGAGTCAACAACTTTTCCCAGTTTTTGGGGGTGAAATTGGGGGTCTCGGCTTATACTCGAGTCGGCTTATACTCAAGTATATACGGTAATGAGCATAATTCAAGTAACTTTTTAATAGTTATTCTTTTGAAGACTTTTATGAAGTTATTACTAGATTTCATGAATACTTACTATAACCCAATCCCTTATTCTCTTTTTTATCAGTCATGACCAATATACATAGTACTTACCTTGTCTTGGGAACTGCTCCGCTAACTTTCGAAGACTTGTTAAACTATCGGCACCCAATTGGCTTAAAATGCCAGGTAACATTTCCGTGATTGGTTTGGCTTCGGCATGACCAGTAATTGCAAAAGTATTTGCTGAGAGTGAAGCCTGGACTTTTGGATTGTTGAAATGAATAACTGTTCCATCATCCTTTATCATATTCACCTGTTTTAAATATAGATTTATTAGAACTTATGCATATGGAGTAATATACCAAGGTAACAGAAACTTACATTCTTAGCTTGCTGACCTCTTTATTTTGAGCAATGCAAAATAAATTAGGATAATTCACCTCAAAGGCTTACAAATTAATACAACTCTACTCTGTCAGATTTGTTTTGTTGCATTTTGATTCTGCTAAAAATGTCTCATATGTTACTGATGCCTAGCGCTTCACAAAAATTATAAAAACTATTTGCAAAATTGTAATTCTCATTTTTTAAAAGAATTACTTTTCAATCTATTTCAGATTAATATAAGTATTCTTATTAACTGGATATACCCTAATTTACTTACATGTTCAGTGCTTACTTCTTGCCTAATTTAAATACTAAACACTATGTAAACATGTATTATCCATATTGTTTCTTTAGCACAATTTAACATACAGCATGAATGTAAAGCATGCAACTATTACAGATCTGATTCAATGCTATTTGCTATTCTTTATCTAAAATAAATTATAAGCAAAGGTTACCTTATATTGTTGACAGGTTGATTAAAACACCAATCATTTTAATGTATTCACTTCAAATAATAAAGCTAGAACCAAGGGACCTGTTTTCAGACTTTCAGAGACATAAGATATGAAGTCTATCAACCTTTAGAGTAGGCTTTTCTCTTACCGGTTCCCTCTCTCCCACAGATTTAAAACAATGTTGCATTTCAGAAATGAATCTCTGAAACAATCTGTATTAGACTACAGACTACCTGTCAACTACCTGTCAACTATTTCAACTACCTGTCAACTATGAAAACAGAACCATTACAATTATGAAGACTATGAAAAGCATTCAATACAACTTAAAATATTGATATTGACGTACCTCTTCAATGCCAGCAATATTGTTTACTGCCAATTTTTTGAGTGAACTCTGAAGTTTTTTATCATCAGCTGTTGCTGTTCTGTGGACTACCTTCTTCTTTCTACGAGCTGTACCCTGAGACACAAAATATACATACGTGAATTGTTTCAAAACTTGTCATATCTACTTACATTAAAAATTATTTATAAACTTTTTTTAATCAAAAAGGACTTACAACTACAATAAAATGCCTCTCAGCATTACATTTCGTAGGCAGGAACCTATTTCAAAAGATTTTTATCCAACTCAGTTGAAAATTCTAATTTATTTCTATTTTGCCAAAGCATCCCAATTATTACAGTAAGTGGTCATATGTTAAATGCATGTATACATGGTCTGTGTGCAGTCCTCATATCCCTAGGTAATTCTATTTACAGGGGCAGGCACTGTTTTTGTTGCTTTTCCATTAAACCTCAGATCATACAATCTCTTTATCTCATATAAGCAAAAATGCCACAAATGGTTGTTTAGGAAACATAACGTCTATTGATTTTAATATATAGCACTAGATCTTTCAAAGAGAAAATCAGTTCTGCTTTTAGATAATAACATTCAAAAGCAACTTGCATGTTTTTTCCAAAAAAAGGAAAAAGTCCATATTAATATGTCTATAACTGCTGAATAGATCAGGATGGACAACAGCCTGTGGAAAATAGAATTGTGAAACGTCTCTATTATATTAATATTTTGCACCTATATGTATATCCACCTACACAAATATATGCAGTAATTATACACTCTAGAATATTCCTATATTCACTATTCATACCTTTCCACCTATTCGGACCTGAGCCTGAAGTTTAGCCAGTTTTTCTTGATTCATCTTGCTTTATCTGAAAAATAAATATACTAGCTAGGCTTATGACAAATCCAGAATTCATTTTTAAAGAACTGTCTTTCAAAACATCAAGTTTATATATTTCAATATAATAAAATATCAGCAACTTACCAAAAATAAATCCATACTTATTCCTGAACCCAATTTATTTGGAGAAAAAAAAATGTGGCTGTCTTTTATCAGAAAGGGGAAAAGGAAGTTGCACACTCCACCTTCACTCCTAATTATCACCGGTTTTGCCCTGACACACTGATCTTAATATCAATGTTTGTTTTATCTATGAAGTGAATAGCACATATTCACTGATACAAAATAAAATAAAGGCACTAGGGAGAATATGTACCCTGTGAGAAAAGTTTTTCCTCTTCCTCAATGCAGTAGAACAGGGGTCCTGAATCCCAGGCCACAGCTCACTACCAGGCCTTGAGCTATTCGGAACCAGGCCACAGAAATGGCGGTGAGCATGCCCACACACATCCCCACTTCCATGAGCAGCAGGTGAATGCATACGCAAGTGCTCCAGGCTTGCACAACTGGAGCTGCACATGTGCACATGCATGTTTCCCTGTCACTTGTGCAGAATCATCCCCTCCCCCTCCAGTCCACAAAGCCAGAAAGGTTGGGGAACTCTACAATAGAAATCTATCACATAAAAATGGAAGCTAATCAGAATTAAGTCCACCTTTATCCACATATGTCCAGGTAATTCTAAATCATTCCTTGATCCTGCTACAATATTAAAGAAATAGAAAAGCATATGATCAGGATATGGCAACGTCAATGTAAATACAAGTTAGTTACATTGGTATTTTATCTTTTTACTATGAATTTTAGAACAGCATTTTAAGGCTCATAATCCCCTATGGTGCAAAACTTATAATAGTCATTTGTCTACAGCTATATGAGGCGGTGGCTCAGTGAGGGACGCAGTGGCTCAGTGGGTTAGGACTCTGAGCTTGTCGATCAGATAGTCGGCAGTTTGGTGGATCGAATCCCAAGTGCCGCGTAACAGAGTGAGCGCCTGTTACTCGTCCCAGCTTCTGCCAACCTAGCAGTTCAAAAGCACGTAAAAATGCAAGTAGAAAAATAGGGACCACTACAGTGGGAAGGTAACAGCGTTCCGTGCGCCTTTGGCGTTTAGTCATGCCGGCCACATGACCACGGAGACGTCCTCGGACAAGCGCTGGCTCTTCGGCTTTGAAACAGAGATGAGCACCGGCCCCTAGAATTGGAAACGACTAGCACACATGTGTGGGGGAACTTTTACCTTTTATATGAGGTTACCTTCAATAGATGGGAAATATGAATATATAATCCACAAGTTGATTCACTCCAGTAGAATTCTAACAAAATTTATATGGGTTTGAGGAAGTATGTGTAGAACTATAATTCTACAATTCTATAAAAATACAGAAAACCCATCAAACAGCCAGTTTTCTGTAAGTAGTTTCTATAAATAAATGTTTTATTTTCTATAAAACTATGTTTATGTATAGCGTATCATAAGAGTGTCAGCGTTTTACTTTTCATTATGTGGAGGGGTATTTATCTGAAATAAATATGAACAAATATTAACATCAAGGGAAGTCTTTTTAAAGATGACCTCCTGAGAGTCATATAGGAATAGCATGGAGTCATATAGGAATAGCATGGAGCCTTCCTCTACAATCTAACCTTTTCAAAAATGACTGACTTAACTGTTTCTATAAACTGTTAACTCTTTATTGTTTAATGATTATGTGAAGGCATACAGTACTTTACAAAAAATATATATCTATATATATATCTATCTATCTATATATATATATATTACATTTCCCCATGTTATATATAATACATTTGTTGTCACTCGTTTTCATGCTCTATCTGTGCCAACTCTTAGAATCTCCTGTAGTTATACCACATGCATTATTTCCCAGCATTGTTCCAACAAACCAAGAGTTAAAAATAACCAATTTCTGCACATAATCATCAATGAAATCATCCTAACATTAGTTATAATTTAGATTTTTATTCTGTGTTAGCAGTGATATGCCCTTTAATGCTAACTAAACATGCTGTTCTGTGCCTAGGGTAGCAGAGCATGTGAAGCTCCAGCAAGTTAAACCCTAGGGTGCATTTTTTCTCATTCTAGTATTAACAAAATGTCATATTCCACACCTATATAGAACTCTAAGGTAATAACTGACTTAAATCTTTGCAGAACTGAAATATCTGTAATTGAAAATGAGAACGTATTAGAAAGGGAAAGAGAAAAGGGCCCTACAAAATTAAACCCCAACTCAAGACAGCGAGAAAAAGATGTTCTCAGAAACAGGTAAAATAATTTCCTTTGTCAGTGATCATCAATCTTGAAAATATAAATGGATAGGAAGATGTATTGTATTGGAACAGTTTTTATTTTAATATTTAATTAAACCAGGGGCACATCTGTAACCAAAGTAAGTGAAACAAGCACAGAAAGTACTTGAGGGAGGGTATATATATTCTTCCTGCAAAATAGACATCTATTAAGAAGGCCAAGATCCTCTCTGCTTTGGAACCTGGCATGTCAAAGAAATCTAACTGCTGATTCGATGGCTAATTATCCTAGTCATGACATAAAGATTGATATTACTCACAACAATAATTAGCCTTATTTCATACACCTAATGACCTTTTTCTACTACCTCAATTTGTAGAAAGTAGAAAGTTTTGCAATACCCAGATATAATGCAAAGAAGAAGAAAAAAACAACACTGAGAAAAGACAGTAAAGACCAAATCGTACAAAATTAGAAATGGGAGTAGAAATAGGAGTAGGGATGAGGAGAAAACTAGAGACACGTGAAAGAATCTATAAGCGGGTTACAAAGCTGCATACTAACAACTCCAGAACCCAAAGCGGGGAAAAGTGGCCTGATGAAACTCCCTCTCCCAGCTAAACGAGGGAAGCTCCTGGTGTTAAAAAATGCTGGAGCTAAGCATTCAATCCTGAGGGAAAGAGCTGGAGGCAATCCAGGGGAAGATTTCTCCTTCAAGGAAGGAGAGAATGAGGTGCGACTTTGCAGGAAGGTGAGAGATGCTGGGCACGGAAAAAAAAATACTCATTCACTTCAGGGGTAGAAGAATCGCCACTGTTGTGCTTTAGAGAGCAGAGGTGGAGCCTGCGAAAGGTCCACGAGACAGCTCGCTCGTCTCGGGCTGGCGGCAGAAAAGGTGCGTTCACACGACCGGAAGCACATAAACCAACCCCGACAAAGGGAAAGCGCGAGCGGTCAGGCAAAAGGTCCCGAAATGCGAAATAAGCCAAGGTAACCGGGGCTTCGCCCGGAGGCGACTACTTGCCAGGCCCACTCTCCTCCCCCTCGCTCCTCGGCCCACCAGCAGCCCCTCCCACCGTCCATGGCGCTCTGCGCGCCGGCCAAGCAAACCACCGGCTTGACTTGCGGGGGTCGTGAGGGGCGCAAGAGCATCAGAGGGTCAAGCAGGAAGTTTTCACCTCAGTCCGACGAGCCTTCCAAAAGCAACACGCGGCAACAACAAGATGGCGGAGAGGTGAAGGGGAGAGAGGGGTCTGGACCAAGAAGGCCTGGAACCACGGGACCATGGCCCCGCCCCTCTCACCCAATTGGCGGACAAAATAAGTCGGGTGTATAAAATGGACGCCGGCAGACCCGCCCTTCCACGGCTCCGGCTTCGGGCAAGTGCACAAGGCTCTGGCTATGTACGACCATTGGGGGGGGGGGAAAGGGGGGGGAGAAAATACTTTCACCGCGATGGACGCTGGGAGTTGTGGTTTTCCTTAGGCATAGCCCACAGGACTCCATCGCTTTGTTGTTTTTAAGGTGCTGGAGCTGTTCGCACTAGCTGCTTCCGTGGAAGCCGGATGGCCGCGTTCTTTGAGATCACTCTTTCATGCAAAAGAATAAAATTTCAAGTTTTGGAAAGTGGCAGCGCAACATTTCCTCCTTTCTATCCCCCCCCCCGTATGCGAGAGTAAAGTCTACTCGGTAGGCAAGTAGGAACGTAAATCCCACCGAACACAATACGAAACGGGTTAGCGCTTCAAATTAGTGCAGAATAGGCTCGGTCATAATTTTCCCGGATAGTTTCACATAACTTAAAACTGGTTGCTGCCGTTCCTGAGCCCTTGATTCGAGTTCGGATTCCATTCAAAGGAATAAACAGCTCAGATGATATTCCGAACCTTCCCCCTCCCCCCTCCGCCAAAAAAAAAAATCTTGAGAGTTATATAGGTTGAATCATCCACTAAAGCAGGGGTCTTCAAACTTGGCCCTTTTGTGACTTGTGGACTTCAACTCCCAGAATTCCTCAGCCAGCCATGCTGGCTGAGGAATTCTGGGAGTTGAAGTCCACAAGTCACAAAAGGGCCAAGTTTGAAGACCCCTGCACTAAAGAGCTGGAGAACACTCTTTCTGTTTCCTTCAAATTTACCCCGGACTCACATCGAACAAATCCCTCCCAGCTCCGCCCCATTAGCATCACTTCCTTTTTCACGAGAGGGCTGACTTGGATTGATCGGGTTGCGCGGCGAGGCTGACCGGCGACTCAACCCTCGAGAGGAGTCGAGCTGCCAAAATGAGAGTTCACCTCGCATCGCTCTCCCCTCTCCTTTTTTCTTCCTTTTGCCACTGGTTCGTTGCGGCTGCAGCTGAAAAACCGCTTGGAAAAGGTTAGAAACACATTTCCCCCCCTTGTTTTCTTTTTATGCTTCTGCTTTGGAGGGGAAAAACTTGAACAAGCAAAAGTTTCCGCGCGGAGGGTTTGAACCTCTGCAAAAAAAATCTTAAGGTTTATCGTGTAATTCTTATCGCTAGAGTTGCGATCTCGCGAAGCATCGAGAGCAAATTTGCTACAGACCATGAGATAGTCGTTGAACGATTTCTAAGAATATATTACTGTAAATATAGTTCAGAGATATACCTATAGCATTTCTGTTTCCAAAGTTCAAGTCCTAAATTTTTAATCTTATTCTAAAGTGGTAGTCTAATGCACAATTTTGCATTTAGCTATTAAAGCTCTATTAAATGATTTCTTAGAGTCAGTTAGCTGTTTGCTACTAGTTAGATAATAAAGTAGGTAATGGGGCATGTCTTCTAATAATTTATCAGTTAAAATTAAACTGGATTTCCTTGTTCATATCCTGCTTTTTCTGCCATTGTATCAATTCTTTTTAGTGGATGATCAGGTGAGATGAACAGAAATGAATCTTATTTAAGATACAGTAGGAATAACCAACCTCTAATGGCCACATACACACCTTAAAGTGCCACTTATGTCTGCATAGTAACTTCTTTAAACTTTAAGCAAGAAGAGAGGAAATGACTGAGTCTATCCAGTGCTGCCCCACCAAGTATTATATTATTCGCTGACAAGTTACTCCTGGGGATTTCCGGCTGTTTGCCAAATATAGATTGAAGTATCTGAACTATTTTTAAAGTTTAGTTCTTTGCTTTTCCTGTTGCTTGATTATGATTTCTCAGGATGCTTTTTTCTATCTGACCATTTCAGAATAGGTTTACTTGCTTTGTAGAATAGAAACTAATGCAATACAACCCTCATAGAAAATAATGCACTGACAATTCTCACTGTCAGTGACATTTTTACACAGCTTCTGTATTCAGGGAGAGATGTGATACTTTCTTTGGGAAGAAAAAAATATAAAGCTAACATAACATTGGTTATTCTAAGAAAGGGAAGTTCTGTTCTTTGTGCACCTTGAATTATTCTGCAATTACCTAGCAAAAAATAAATGTTTTTACTCTGTAAGTAAGATTTGAAAACTATTCTAATTATATTATGCTTTGGGATAAGCAGCCCTGCCTGAGCTTCTCGATATCCTCTCAGGGCTGGTGATTGAGTTTCCCAAACTTATGGTTTTGGGAGACTTCAATCTACCATCCCTGGGAGGAGCATCTGAGTTAGCTCGGGAGTTCATGGCTTCCATGACGGCCATGGACCTGACGCAGGTAATTCATGGACCGACTCATGAGGGAGGCCACACCCTTGACTTGGTTTTCTTATCTGGTCGGTGGTTAGATGATCTTGGTGGGGGCTCCCCAATTGTTATGCCCCTGTCATGGACCGATCATCATCTCCTGCGGCTGGTCTTCCGTTTTGCCACTCCCCACCGTGGGGTTGTTGAGCCAACTAGATGGTTCCGCCCCAGGCGCTTAATGGACCCTGAGAGGTTTCAGGCAGTGCTGGGGTCCCCACCTGCCTCCTCAGCTCACAGCTCTGCAGATGCCTTAGTGGAAGCCTGGGAAAGGACGGCCACGGAGGCACTTGACCGAGTTGTACCCTTGCGGCCCCTGACCCGGCGCAGATCCCAATGGGCTCCATGGTTCTCCGTGGAGCTCCAGGAGATGAAGCGTCGGAGACGGGGCCTAGAGAGCGTTTGGAGGTCCAGCCGATCTGAATCCGACCGATTGCGACTAAGAACCCATATTAGGTCTTATCTCGCAGCGATGAGGGTAGCGAGATCTAACTACTTCGCTGCCCTCATCGCGTCCGCAGATAATCGCCCGGCCGCCCTGTTTAGGGTGACCCGCTCCCTCCTTAACCAGGAGGTTAGTGGGGAACCCTTGCAGGGGCGTGCCGAGGAATTTAGTCAACATCTGTCGGACAAAATCGCTCGGATTCGGACCGGTTTGGACTCCGACTGGGCAGTATCGGACGATCAGGACACGAGCGATCTTGTCAATGTCACCTGGGAGGAGTTCGATCCTGTAACTCCGGAGGAAGTGGACAGGATCATGGGGAGGCTGAGCTCCACCACATGTTTATTGGACCCGTGCCCTTCCTGGCTGGTTTATGCAGCCCGGGAGGGGACACGAGGCTGGTTCCAGGCGGTTATATCTGCCTCTTTGAGTGAGGGTAGTTTTCCCACCGCCTTGAAAGAGGCGGTGGTGAGACCTCTCCTCAAGAAGCCTGCCTTGGACCCGGCTGTTTTGAATAACTTTCATCCGGTCTCCAACCTTCGCTTTCTTGCGAAGGTTGTTGAGAGTGTGGTGGCGCATCAGCTCCCTCTGGTCCTGGATGAAGCGGATTATCTAGACCCGTACCAATCGGGCTTCAGACCCGGGTACAGCACGGAGACGGCATTGGTCGCGCTGGTGAATGATCTCTGGAGGGCTCGGGACATGGGATACTCCTCTGTTCTAGTCCTATTAGACCTCTCAGCGGCTTTCGATACCATCGACCATGGTATCCTGCTGCGGCGTCTCAGGGGATTGGGAGTGGGAGGCACGGTTCTTCAGTGGTTCTCCTCCTATCTCCTGGGACGCTCGCAGTCGGTGTTGGCAGGGGGGCAGAGGTCGACCGCGAGGCCTCTCGCTTGTGGAGTTCCTCAGGGGTCGGTCCTCTCGCCCCTCCTGTTCAACATCTACATGAAACCGCTGGGTGAGATCATTCGTGGTTTTGGAGTTGGGTATCATCAGTATGCTGATGATACCCAACTTTTCATTTCGACCCCAAACCACCCCAGTGATGCCCTCGACGTGATGTCCCGGTGCCTGGAGGCGGTCCGGGTCTGGATGGGGAGGAACAGGCTTCGACTCAACCCTGACAAGACGGAGTGGCTGTGCGTACCGGCATCTCGGGATATTCAGGATATCCCACCCCTCATTATGGGGGGTGAGTCATTATCTCCTGTAGATAGGGCTCGCAACTTGGGAGTCCTCCTAGATTCACAACTCTCCTTAGAAGACCATATCGTAGCTGTGACTAGGGGGGCCTTCGCCCAGGTTCGCCTGGTGCGCCAGTTGCGGCCCTATCTAGACCGGGATGCCTTGCGCACGGTCACTCATGCGCTCGTGACCTCTCGTCTTGATTACTGCAACGCTCTCTACATGGGGCTACCCTTGAAGACCACTCGGAGGCTCCAACTGGTACAGAATGCAGCCGCGAGAGTTGTACTGGGGGTCTCCCGATACTCCCATGTCACACCTTTGCTCCGCGAGCTGCATTGGTTGCCAGTTGTCTTCCGGGTGAGGTTCAAGGTGTTGGTAATGACCTACAAAGCCCTCCATGGCATGGGTCCAGAATACCTTGGGGAGCACCTGCAGCCGGCGTCAACTTCCCTCCGCCCAGTACGCTCCCACAGAGAGGGCCTCCTCAGGGTGCCACCGGTCAAAGAATGCCGACTGGTGGCCCCCAGGGGGAGAGCATTCTCTGTGGGTGCACCGGATTTATGGAACCATCTTCCGGTTGAGCTCCGGATGGCGCCCGATCTCCGCTCCTTCCGGCGCGATCTTAAAACCCATCTCTTTAAACAAGCTGGCCTGGCCTGATGGGACGGGGTGGGATTTTTATAAATGACTTCAATTTTAAATTTGTATTATTTATGGGCATTGTTTAATCATGTTTTAATAATTTTAATTTTTGTATCTAATTTTATGTATTGCCCTGTTCACCGCCCTGAGTCTCTTGAGAGAAGGGCGGTATACAAATTAAATTAATAAATAAATAAATAAATAAATAAGCATAATTTGGAATTTTTCATAAGCAGCCAATGCTGCGTATAGCTGTTATTGTAAAAACAGAGAGGTTTTCAAGGTACTGAGCTCCATTAAAAGCTATGTTGGAAGCCCTATATCCGTGGTGGTGAACCTATGGCATGCGTGCCACAGGTGGCACACAGAGCCCTCTCTGTGGGCGCGCGCGCCCTTGCCCCAGTCCTATGCCTTCCACTGGGTTTTATAAAACCTTTCCGCCTTAGGCCTCCGCCGCCGTGTGCAAAAAAAAAGTTCCATCAATTAATCAATTTCAACTCGCAGGAAAAAAAAATCTTGCTAAGTTGGAATTGATTGTTTAGTCCCACCCAGTCTGCTCCCACCCACTGTACCCATGCCCACCCAATGCGCCACGCCAACCTGGCACCCGATGATACATAAGTGGGTTTTGGGTTGCAGTTTGGGCACTCGGTCTCGAAAAGGTTCGCCATTACTGCCCTATATTGTTCTACAAATGTATAGAAAGTTATGTCACATAGTTTCTAATTTGTGGAAATAATAAGATGCATTTAAACTGTAATGCTATAAAAATTATCTAAAATAGCTTGTCCTAAAATAAGGGGTTTTTTTTTAATTGTGCAACTTTTTGTTATAAGTCTCTTTAAAACAAGCTTTCCTTTCATGTCACAAACTCTGTAAGTTTTGTAATATCATATACTTACAGACCTGTGCTGAGGCAATATAATTTTATGTGGAGTTTCACTAACTCAGTTCTGAAAGAAAGGACATAATGCAGTTCACAGTGAAAATATGAAATTGCTTACTATAGAGTAAGTTCGTAAGATTTCATGGAGTCACTAAGGACTTTCTGAAAAATGTCATTTGTGCTTACCTTTCTAAGTATTCGCACATGATAGATATTTTTACTTACCGTAATAAATGTTTTAAATCGGGGTCCTCAAACCCCAGGTCATGGACCAGTAGCAGTCCATGGCTTTTTGGTAACGTTGGAGGTGAGTGGGAGACAAGTGAGTGAAACCAAAAACATCCCCCCGCCCCCCCCCCCAGTCTGTGGAAAAATTGTGTGCCATGAAACCTGTCCCTTGTGCCATAAAAGGTTGGGGGTCGCTATTTTAAATCAGACAGTATATTTTCGCTCTCTCCTTCCAAGGTTTTGGAGATCACATTCACTGGAGAACACTAGAAGATGGGAAAAAAGAGGCTGCAGCCAGGTATGTTGTAATCTTAAATTATCTCCATAAACATGTTTTAAGTTCAGGGCTAGGCATAAAGAAAAGTTCAACTTCAGCATTCAGACCTGGAGGGATTTGGGAAGAAGGTGACTAAGCCTTGGAATGGAATCTAGCTGATGAATATCATGTTGTACAACTTCAGAAGTCTCCATTACTGTTAAATTATCATGTTTTCTAAGAGTCAAAAAGTCTGAGCAATTAGAAAATTATCTCGAGTAGAAACCTTTGTCAATGGAAAATAATTTATGCATTCATTTCTACTGACTCCACACCCCTTTCCTGGTGCAGTCCTTTGCACCATCTTGTTTTCCATTTGTGAACAGGAATAGATGGAAGAAGCACAGAAGAGTATAGAAGGCAAAGGAAAAATCTGTTCTAAGAAAATAATAGACTAATATGGGAGTAAACTTCAATTTTGGTCTATGGGATTTGATACAACCTATCATTTCTTTCAGAATGAAATATTTTATATCTAAGAACAAAAAACATATAGTATTGTCTGGAAATACAGCTACAATGGGATGTCCA
Organism: Vipera ursinii; assembly: GCF_947247035.1. NCBI lineage: Eukaryota > Metazoa > Chordata > Lepidosauria > Squamata > Viperidae > Vipera > Vipera ursinii. The sequence continues at coordinate 61,931,221 of NC_139516.1, read as the reverse complement.
ACTTTATTTAAAATAGATTCTGTAACTAATACCTATGCCTGAAAGTAAGTATAAAAATTACCGTAAGTCAGGATGTTTAACCTTGCTGCAGAATAGATGTGTAGCATGTGAAGCTATTCGTGGTATTCAATGAACCATACAATATATGGGCCCAGATTTGTGTTGTCCTCCAGTGTTTTCTAAAGATAACTTCACCACCAAATATCGCTGCCCTACAGGAAGAATCTGGGCTTCTCAAAGACAGATTGAGTACCTCCAGCACTTCTCAGCTTCACCAACACTACCAGCTCCATCGTTGCTGATGCTGATTGTGCCCCACAATTACTTTTAATTAATGTGGGCTTTTCCTAAGAGTAGTGCAGATTTGTTCAGGCAGCTGATTTAGTATTACAGGTTAATACATGATGAGCTTGGAATTGAACTATGTGTTGATAACTACTTGAACTGTATTTCAAAAAAGGTTTGGAAATATTTTGACTCTTGGATCTGCTGAGCCCTTCAACATTGATTTGGCAAATTCGAATAATGTTCCTGATTTCTCTTGTCATTTGGGCCTGAAAAGGTTTTCATTTTCGTTGCCATGTATTTTGAAAGCCATGAAAGTCTACAAAGCAGTCTGGCTGCAGCAGCTGTTAGTTCATTTAGTTCACGCTTTCATGCTGTCCAGGGTGCACTATGAGGAGGTGAAGTAGCTTCATACTCCACAAAAAGAGTGCCAGGCTTTGAACTACCACATCAGCAATGAACAATCCTAAATAGGATTTGCACCTCACAGGGTATCTACCAGGACTTTCAGTATGAATGGGGTATAGTATCCTCCCCTCAGTGTGACTGCGAGGCCCCACATTAAACTGTAGATCACATTGTGACTGGCTGCAAGCTGAGATCACAGTATCTGATTTTTTTTTATATAAATGATGCTCCACTTCAAAGGTTAGATTGCCTAGACATTGTTAAAAAGATCTATGTTCAAATACCATATATTTTATTGGGTTCTATTAATCTAGTTGAAATATTAATTTATATTGCTTGTTCACATATGCTATGCCATACACTAAAATGTATATTTCAATATTTTTTTAGTGGATTGCCTCTCATGGTAATAATTCATAAATCCTGGTGTGGTGCTTGCAAAGGTAAGATATCACAGGCAATGCTAGTGACATTTCATGGAATAATGGTTGGGAAATTTGCAATGTTTGTGAAAACATGCACATGCAGGCAGTTCTACCTTAAGGACTGGTTGCTAAGCAACCGTGAAGTTTTCATAAAAAGCGTATTTCCCCGCCCCGCCCGCCCAAAAAAGTACAATCCAGTTTTGATGTGCAAATAGCCACACACTCCTCTCACAGTCCCATTGCATTTTGGGCACTTCACAACAACTCACTTTTATGGTTGCTTGCAGCATCCTCCTATCATGTGACTGTGATTTTCGATATTTTTTGCCAGTTTCCAGCATTTCTGGTTTCTAGCAAAAAACACCTACTGGATAAATCAGATTTTCTTAACAACAAAAGCTGCAGAAAAGGTTATAAAATTGGTTATGTTGATGTGGTGACCCACTTAATAACCTACAATGACCTACAATCATAATTCCAGGCTCAATTATGATTGTAAGTCAAGGACTACTTGGATTTTTACCCTCAATATAAGGTGTATACTGCTTTCAAACAGAAACTCCTGGGACTGCTACATTGATGAACTAACCTCAAAAACTAATAGGAAAGTAAAACAGTATTAATTTATGCTTCCATTTGCAGTTTAAATATGTCCATTTGTTCTATCTCTAAATTAGTATAAAAGAAATGTGGGTATTTAAGTAAATTATGATCAGATATAGCCATAGATTCCATCCCTAATTAGTCACTACTATCAGTACTGGATTCAGGGGGATCTCTGTATTCAACTTAGTCTAAATCCAATGCTGCTGTGTTTGCGTCTTTATTGATTAGTTTCACCTTTTATATTTTATTAGCTTTAAAACCAAAGTTTGCTGAATCAAAGGAAATCTCTGAGCTTGCCCATAATTTTATAATGGTTAACCTTGAGGTAAGTTTCTAGGATACTAAAATGAATATTTCTTTGAATGCTTTCTATATACTAACTAAAACTCTTGTATCTGTAACCTTCAATTGTGTGAAAGGAGCATCATAGTGCAAAACCTTTTCGATGAACATACCTCAGACGGGCTAACTGAAAGAATGCATCCAAAATGTAGGATGTATGACTTCTCTGGAATTGAAATTTCGCACATTTTGCAAAACATGACGTAAGACTTATCGTAAAGATCATTTTCTGTGATCTATTGCTGATGTTTGACTATGCCGTACAGTTCAGCATGGACTATTTTCAGAGCAGATACATCTCTGAATATTTCCCTTAATTTTGAAGAACTTTTCAAGTATATTAGAAGCTCTGCCATTGTTGAAGGCATGAGGGGGAGGGGAAGGAAGGAAGGATTGCAAGTGCTTACTGCCTGTTTCCCATAAGGAAACCCAATGGGGAAGCCAACAAGAAGTCTGAGGTTCCCATTCCAACTGATTTTTTTGCCAACCCAGGAATCATTGTGTTTCTCTGTTTATGTGAGGCAATATCTCTGAAATGATAACCCAACAAGTCACGGGTTTCTAGTTCATGGTGAAATTCATGTAACCAAAAACTTAGCTATAAAAGATGTCTGTTTCTGAAAAGAAAATCATTTATTTTTTGCATTGTGCAATCTCAAAAAGTATTTAATGCATTATTTAGTAAATAATGCATTATTCATGTCCTAAATTTCATATACTGCCATTTCTGTAAACATAAGAAGGATGTAATACGTTCTTCAGTTCAAGAAAAAGTTTTGAGTTTCAAAATCAAGATTAACTAAGGAATTATTTTAAGAACAGAAAGAATTGACTTACACGAAGACAAACTTTATTTCTTTTTGGCAAGTATTGTCTGCATTGATAGCACCAAGTCTCTTGGGTTTAAAAAATGATCTGAATATATTGTACTCGAACAGGGAGCATAGTAGTTAAGTATTGCTATGCTATTGTAATGGCCCTTCTGATTTTGATATACAGTAGTGATTAAGGGGGATTCATGCAGAAATAAAGGTATTTTTTTAACTTTATATTTTATTTCCAGGATGAAGAAGAACCTAAGGATGAAGCTTTTAGCCCTGATGGAGGTTACATTCCTAGAATTATTTTCATGGGTATGACATAAATGTGGTTATTGGTCAATTTGTATTGAAGGATAAAATTATGCCTTTCAGATTGCAGTCATCATTTTTTCATTAATCTCTTTTACACAGATCCCAGTGGAAAGATCCATCCAGAGATCATAAATGAGAAAGGAAACCCCAACTACAAGTATTTTTATACTAGTGCTGATCAAGGTATGTATGAATTGCACATAAATTGGGTTTTGGTAAAGGAGACTTGAATTATACAGTAGTGCCAAATAAGATTGACTTCTCATGGTGGGGGGGAGAGAAAGAGAGACATCAGAGCTTGTATTCTGAGGAACTTAACACTAAGGGTTCAAAATGTCTTAAGGAAAAAAAATGCCTTGAACAAATATTGACAGTTGGCATTCAAAAAGCCACAGAGCACCTGGATGCATATTTGGTACATTCCAGGACTCCTTACCTTGATATTCTTAAAATGCCATTTATGAATATTAATTATGGCATCTAATGCTGCACCATGAAAGGTTGCAGCCAGAAGTGGACATCAAAGATGTTGGGTACATAGAATCTCTTATACAGTTTAGCAAAACAGTAAATTGATTTTTTAAAAAATAAGAAAACTATATATGGTACTTGAGTGGTATAAAATTAAAAACTGGGTATATATTTAATAAATGAACGCAGCTGTAATTTTATAAAACTGCTTTTTAACAGACATCACTTTCAGTCCAAGATAAGGTTGACAGAAAAAAAGTCATAAAGAAAATGAATTGCATAAGAGCCATGACAGAAATATATTATGAACATGAAGTTGCTACTTTAAATATTGCTCATTTATATGTAGATTTTCTGCATATAAAATATAATTTTGCTCAGTTATTTTAATTGAATTGAACCAAGTACTAAGAATATCTTGTGTTTTAATATTGCAGTGATCCAAGGGATGAAGATAGCCCAAGAGAAGTTAACAGGGGATGCTTTCAAGAAAAAACATATTGGAGATGAATTATAATACCCCAAATATATATTTTGTATAGGCTCAGCATCTAAATTTAAATGTGCCCCTAACTTTTTTCATATAAAAATGTTGGTGCTCTGAAAAAAACACTGTAGATGATAAAACAGATGCTGTCTAATTTTCATACAGTAAATTCAATTAAAGTAATATGTCCTCCCTTGTTTACATTTATAGTAGAAAAAAATGGCTAAATACTTCAACAAATAAATGCTTCAACCTTAACTGCATGAGTAATCAGGTTTCAGTGGAATTTAAAGCCAAATTATAGGAACAAATACTATGTTGAGGGCATTAATCATAAAGATTTTTTAAACTATCTTACAAATAAAGCTTGTTCATTTTAGTAGATTTTGAGAAAAGAATATTTGGATTTTTTTTCTTTAACATGAATTTAATTCAGTGTTTCTCATCCTGGTAGTGCTAAACATATTTAGGATACAATTCCCACAATTCATGTTGGCTGAAATTATGGCAGTTATGCTCTTATGTAAATCGCCAAATTGAGTAAAATTAGAATCATATCTATGAGTCTCAAAAAATTAAATTGATTAAATGGATAAATCTGCTATAGAGACTATCCTAACAATGCAATCATATGCATGTATTGAATATTCCCAAGTATTAATTAGTATTAGTAACAAGAGTATTCCATGGGGTTATTCCCAAATACATTAGGATTATGGTATGTATAGCCTCATTTTCTTGCTTGCTCCAGGAATAGAATGAAACAAATGCTAATTACATGATTATGTGTACTTTTTCCTGATACAATTGCCTGTTACTTCATTTGGTTGATTTAAATGAACTTTGGTTTTTATGTATTTGTGCATTCATCTTTCAAGTTTTTCATCAATGGAAGAAAAAAAAAGTATCTCACTGAATGTTATGGTAGTTGCCTTATTTCAGCATGCTATTCTGTATTTTTGTACTGATGGACAATGAACAATAAATTTTATATTTAATTTTTGTTTATTTTTCCTTTCATTTTGAGAAAAAGAAATTATTTTCAGCATATGAGTTATGTTACTGAGGAGTGCCTAATTTTTATTTCCTTAAAGGTTATGCCTAGTCATATCTGTAGTTTAAAAATAGCTTTCTGTCCAATAGTGAAAATGCTAATGCAAAATTCTCAACGTTGAAGGACTTTTCTTCAGTGAAATATGGAGAACAGGTCTAAAACTAAAACTGCAGTGCGTGATGAGTTGATTTTGTTTTATGATGTTTTACCACAGCAAAAAGGGTTGTCTAATTTTTCTGCTTAAGGTGTTCCAATAACCTGGCTAATTGTGGAAATATATGGTGGGATATTTCTTACTCTATTTCAAGCAGTCATGAAGTGTAGACTCCCATTTTGTCATGAACAAAAAATGTTTTTAAAGGTAACGTAAACAGTAACAAGGTTCATATGCTACTTTATTACACAGGAACTGGTCTTTTTCAAGGGCATTTAATTCCTTGAATACAAGCTAGAAATACACTATGTACTGGCTAGAATTCAGTGGCATCACTCAGCTTTTTCCAACTAATCTGAGTTCCTGCTTAGTTTCTTGTAAGTAACTAGGACTGTAGATGTTCAGGAGAGAATATTTTGACAGATTATGTGTCATCAGTTTACCGTTGACTCTTAGGGACTACATAGATCACATCCAAAAGACCATGCTATTTGGATCTTGGATAAAGTGAACGAGGCAAGGTGTGTGAGCAGTAATTAACTTACATGTGCATTTCTTCACTCAAGGTTGTTGTAGGGAAAATAGGAGGAGGAAGGAGTATTGTGTTTGATCGCCACCCTCAGTTATTTACAAAAATAATGATATAAATTCTGCCATAATTTTGGTATCTAGTGCTCCTCTCAAATTAGCTTCACTGAGTTCTATTTTAAAGTAGTTTAAAAGTTCATTGACATTGCTTTGTGAGTGCTGACTAAATTCGAAAACAATTCAATTTGTAGGCATTGTGAATACACAGTACTTCAGTTCAGTACTTAAAATAACAACTTAATCTGATGCGTTTAATAAAAATTTTCCTATCCAAGATATCATTTCATGTTTTTAATCTTCTGTAGTTTAGCAGACCTCTATATATTGGGGAATAAGTTGATATTTTTGTCAAATGTGATTTTGCTGAGAAAAGTACATATATTTCAAAGCTTCTTTAAGCATAATTTGAACTCTACTGTTTTTCTGAAGGAACTTTTGCTTTGTCTGAGCTGATGTCATGACATATTTTTAAGTAGCAGTTCTGTCAATTAGGTTCACAAGACACTAAGCAGAGGATTAGTTTGGTGTATTGGTAAGGCATCTGTCTAGAAACCAAAAGTTTGAGTTTCAGTTTTGCCTTTAGGCATTAAACAAGTTAAGTGACTTTAGTCACCCTGTCTTGAGTCCATGAAGGCAATGGCTAGTCTCTTACAAAAATATTGCCAAGAAAAGTGCAAGGACCAGTCCAGGCAGTTATTAGTCTTGGTAACTGGTGGATTTTTTCTCCCTTCAAGTCAGGAATCAACCCTAATTTGAAGGGAGAGAAAAGCCACCAGTTACCAAAACTAAAGTAACCACATTAGCGTAAACTACCTACTGAGATCAATAGTGGTATTTGAGAACATAAGCTTATGGAAGTGAATGAAATCTTGAAGTCTTGGTTTTGGTACGTGTAGCAAATTTAATATTCCTGGAACAGGTTTACTCGAGGTAGGTTATAATTTTAAAAACAGCTGCTTTAAAAACATAGTAGTCATGCCTGGGAACAGATATGTAGCTTACCTCTACCTCAATGGACTAATGGACTAATTAGTATAATTAGTATAAAAAAATCCTTGGGAGTGTCTGCTTAAAAATTGAAAGAGAAAGGGCAGGTGGAGCTTTAGAGTGTGTAGGCCACCACTGAAAAACAACCTGTTTAGTCAGCTTTAGTGATAGCCCTGAAAAGAAAAGTATGGCATACTTAACCATAAATCTGTTGTGACTCAGGGCCAGCCTGTGGGTCCGACAGCCGGGTCCGATGTATCGGAGGACTCAGATGAGGGGGAGGAGGGAGACGAACCGGCTGATGATGGTTTGGAGGCTTTGCAGAGTCCTCAGCCGGGGACCTCTTCTCAGCTGCGTGAGCCCGGGAGTGCGGAGGATGATGACCCACAGCTGGCCCTGTTCAAGGACGCCCGACGCAGGAGGCAGTCGAGCAGGAACAAACAAAGAAAGGCTATGGGACTCCTCGGGAGGAGGCACAGGGAGACCACGCCCTGAGCTCTCTATAAAAGGAGTGTTTGGGGAGGGGCTGGTTGCTGAAAGCAACTTTTCCGCTTGAGAAGACAAGCTCTAGTGTTTTTGTTAACTGCGTAATTAAATCTTGGCAGAAGCCTTTTAGCCTTGGACGCTCTCCAGTCTCTTCTTTTGAATAGGGGTTTGATAGAAGAGGGCTGGTTCAGAACAGTTTGCTTTCAGCCACCCACCCCTTATTACTACGATGGAGCAGCTTCTTGCCGAGAATGCCCAGCTCAACCAGCAACTCACCTTGCTGGCCACTCAGGTGGCACAACTGCAGGCTCAGGTACATGCTGCCCCCCCACCCAAGAGGAAATGTCAGATAGCTATGCCGGATAAATTTGCTGGTAATCCAGAACTGTTTCCTGCCTTCCTGGGACAATGCCAGCTTTTTATCAGCGTGAGGGCGGCTGATTTCCCCACTGACCGAGATAAGGTGGGATTCGTGTTGAGCCTTCTGTCGGGAGATGCAGCTCGTTGGGGCACGCCTCTGTTGGCACAGCCTAGCCCTTTGTTGGATAACTTTGGGGGGTTTTGTGACCATATGCGCCTCATGTATGAGGACCCAATTAAGGCGCAGACTGCCACCCGACGCCTGAAAGCTTTGAGGCAGGGTCAGCGCCCCCTACAGGCCTACATCAGCGATTTCCGGCTGCTTAGCCAGGATTCCGCCTGGAATGAGGCTGCGCTCGTGGATGCCTTCCAGGATGGCTTGTCGGAGGAGATGTTGGATGAGCTGGCCCGCGTGGACATTCCCTCAGACCTGAATGGGCTGATCCATCTTTGTCTGCGGATCGATGCCCGGCTGCAGCAGCGTAAGAGTCGCCGTGCCACCCCACAGACCCCTGCCGCCCCTGTTGTGCGTGAGCCCCCAGTCCAGAGGGAGGAGCCAATGGAGCTGGGTGCCGCCAGGTCCCGTCTATCGGTGACGGAAATGGACAGACGACGATCGGAGGGGTTGTGTTTTTACTGTGGGGACCCTGGACATTTGGCTGCTTCTTGCCCGAAGAAGCGTCAGCGGGCGTCAGTGACCAAGCCTGCCCCGAGAAAGTCCCCTGCTTTGCTATCGGGAAACGGCCCGAGCCCGATCTAGACGGTGTGAAAGATCGGGCGACCCACAACGACCACGCCGAGCGACGCCGTTCCGACGGTGCCTGTGAACCTCCACGGCATTTGATTTTGGAGGCACGACTGATCCTTCCTGGCAAGCCAGAGGGGATTCCGGTCCATGCCTTAATTGACTCTGGGGCTACCACTAACTTTATGGACTCGGCCTTCGTGGCCAAATGGGCTGTTCCCCAGTGTCCAGTGGATCCGCCCATGCTTGTGGAGACCATCGATGGTCGAGTGCTCCTGTCCGGGCCTATTACGGCTGCCACGCAACCCGTGTGTATGGCCATCAGTACCCATGTGGAGGCCATCCAGTTCTACGTCACTTCGGATCTGCACTTCCCCGTGGTCTTGGGACTGGCGTGGCTCCGGGCGCATGATCCACAGATCTATTGGTCTCAGAACTTGGTCACCTTCCCAAGTTTGCAGTGCATGGACCACACCCGCCATATCTGTGCCGGCCAGGTGGAGGGTTCTCCAGGGGTTTCCTTGCCTCCCGAACTGTCCGACTTTGCTGACGTGTTCAGCGAGTCAGAGGCGGACCAATTACCCCCGCACAGGCCCTACGACTGCTCCATTGACCTAGTCCCAGATGCGCCTCTCCCAGTGGGGCGTTTGTACTCCATGTCGGAGCCCGAGTTGGCTGCATTGCGGGACTTCCTGACAAAGAATTTGGCTCGCAGTTTCATCCGGCCCTCGTCCTCGCCAGTGTCTGCGCCCGTGCTTTTCGTCAAAAAAAAGTCGGGCGAGTTACGGCTTTGCTGTGACTACCGGAAACTCAACGCCATCACGGTGCGTAACCGCTACCCGCTGCCCCTCATCCCCGAGCTCTTGGACCGACTCCGGGAGGCTAAGATCTTTACGAAACTGGACCTGCGTGGAGCTTACAACCTCGTCAGGGTTCGGCCGGGTGATGAGTGGAAGACGGCGTTTGGTACTCGCTATGGACATTTCGAGTACACGGTGATGCCGTTTGGCCTGACCAACGCCCCCGCTGTGTTTCAGCATTTTATGAACGATATCTTTCGGGATCTGTTGGACCAGTTTGTCGTGATTTACCTGGACGACATCCTGATTTACTCCCCGTCGCGTGAAGCGCATCATCAGCACCTCCGTCAGGTCCTGCAGCGCCTCCGGGAACATCGGCTGTTTGCCAAGTTGGAGAAGTGCCAGTTCTACCAGGTGACCATCGATTTCCTGGGTCACCGCATTTCTCCTGAGGGCATCGCCATGGAGCCGAGTAAAGTCGAGTCGTTGCAGAGTTGGCAACCCCCGCGTCGCGTGAAGGACGTTCAGCGACTCCTTGGATTTGCCAACTACTATCGGACATTCATCCCTGGCTTTGCTGCCTTGACAGCCCCCCTCACCCGGCTCCTGCAGAAGAAGACTCGGTTCCAGTGGAACGCCCCCGAACAACAGGCGTTCCAGGCTTTGAAGGACGCCTTCATGAAGGAGCCCATCTTGAAACATCCCGACCCGCAACGGCCATTTGTCGTGGAGGCGGACGCCTCCGACATTGCCATTGGGGCCGTGTTACTCCAGGCAACGACGCCCAGCGGTACCCTTTTCCCTTGCGCGTATCACTCTCGGAAATTGAACCCCTCGGAGCGCAACTATACCATCTGGGAGAAGGAGCTGCTGGCCATCAAGGCGGCGTTCGAGGCTTGGAGGCATCATCTGGAGGGGGCGCGGCATCAGATCGAGGTCCGGACGGACCACAAGAATCTGGAAAGCCTGCAGACCGCTCGGAATTTGAATCAACGCCAGATCCGGTGGTCCCTCTTCTTTGCGAGGTTTGACTTCCGGGTGCGGTACATACCAAGCGGGCACAACCAGAGAGCGGATGCTCTGTCCAGGAAGCCCGAGTACACCCGAGTGGAAGACAAGCTTCCGCCCAGGACAGTGATCCCCGTCGAGTCTTTTGCTGCGGTGCGGGAGCCGGTGGATATACGGGCTCGGATCCGGGAGGCGCAGCAGCAGGAGGCGTGGGTGGCTCAGCGGAAGAGGTGGGGCCAGATTCGCCTTGGTCGGTCGCGGATGGACTCCTGTATTATCGTGACCGGCTCTATGTTCCAGGAGGGCCACTCAGGGGACTCGTCCTCAGCCAATGTCATGATAACCCGGCTGCGGGGCATTTTGGCCTGTTCAAGACTCTGAACCTGGTCTCCCGTACTTTCTGGTGGCCCCGAGTCCGACACGATGTCCAGTCTTATGTCACCTCCTGCGTCCCATGCAGGCAGTCCAAGTCAGCGACAGGGGCCCCGCCTGGTTTACTGCAGCCTTTGCCAACGCCCAAGAGACCCTGGGGGGCTGTGTCCATGGACTTTCTGACGGATCTACCCCCATCCTCCGGCTTCACGACAGTGTTTGTGGTGGTGGACATGTTGACCAAGATGGCGCACTTCATCCCCTGTCGCGGCTTACCGTCAGCTCGCGCCACTAGTCGCATGTTCATCCAACAGGTATTCCGGCTGCACGGCATTCCCGATAGGGTCGTCTCCGATAGGGGGGCCCAGTTTACAGCCCGCTTTTGGCAGGAGTTGATGCGGGCGTTGGACATTAAGGTTTGCCTCTCGTCCGCGCATCATCCTCAGACCGACGGGGGTACCGAGAAGGTCATCGGCATCTTAGAGCAGTATCTGCGCTCCTATGTTAACCTGCAGCAGGACAATTGGGTAGACTATTTGGCCATAGCCGAGTTTGCCTTTAATAACTCGCAACACACCTCCACGCAGATGACACCGTTCTTGGCCAATGTGGGTTATCACCCCAGGTTTTTCCCCCTTTCTCCCGTGGACTCACCGGAGCCGGCAGCGAACGAATTCATGGCGGAGTTACAGGCGATCCATCGGTTGGTGCGACGGCAGCTGGAGAAGGCCAAGGCCGACTACAAGAGGTTCGCCGATCGGTCGAGAAGGGATACGCCTCCACTATCGGTGGGGGATCGGGTCTGGCTGTCCACCAGGAACCTACCATCCACTCGGCCGGCGAGGAAGCTGGACCACCGTTACCTTGGACCGTTCCCAGTCGAGGCCGTCATCAATCCGGTCGCCTATCGTTTAACTCTGCCACGTTCCCTGCGCGTGCACCCCGTCTTCCATCGGTCCTTGTTGGTCCCCGAACAACCGGCCTGTCCACTTCGCCAAGCAGAACCTCCCCCATCAGGAACTCGTGATGGAGGCAGCACCCCTGAGTACGAGGTCGCCAGCATCAGGGATTCCCGCTGGCTGAAAGGTCGCTTCCAGTACCTGATCGAGTGGAAAGGGTACGGGCCGGAGGACTTCACATGGGAAGACGCGACCGCCGTTCATGCCCCTGCGTTGGTGACTGCGTTTCACGAACAGTTCCCATCCCGACCGCATCCGGATCGGCAGACCCGGGGGAAGGGCCCTGCGGTGCGGGATAGTGTTGTGACTCAGGGCCAGCCTGTGGGTCCGACAGCCGGGTCCGATGTATCGGAGGACTCAGATGAGGGGGAGGAAGGAGACGAACCGGCTGATGATGGTTTGGAGGCTTTGCAGAGTCCTCAGCCGGGGACCTCTTCTCAGCTGCGTGAGCCCGGGAGTGCGGAGGATGATGACCCACAGCTGGCCCTGTTCAAGGACGCCCGACGCAGGAGGCAGTCGAGCAGGAACAAAGAAAGGCTATGGGACTCCTCGGGAGGAGGCACAGGGAGACCACGCCCTGAGCTCTCTATAAAAGGAGTGTTTGGGGAGGGGCTGGTTGCTGAAAGCAACTTTTCCGCTTGAGAAGACAAGCTCTAGTGTTTTTGTTAACTGCGTAATTAAATCTTGGCAGAAGCCTTTTAGCCTTGGACGCTCTCCAGTCTCTTCTTTTGAATAGGGGTTTGATAGAAGAGGGCTGGTTCAGAACAAAATCAGCCAGCCATATTTTAACCTAGAGTGTTGATTAATGATGAATTGTAAAGGTAAAGGTTCCCCCGCACATGTGTGCTAGTCGTTTCCAACTCTAGGGGCTGGTGCTCATCTCCGTTTCAAAGCCGAAGAGCCAGCGCTTGTCCAACGACATATCCGTGGTCATGTGGCCGGCATGACTAGACACCAAAGGCACATGGAACGCTGTTACCTTCCCACCATAGTGGTCACTATTTTTCTACTTGCATTTTTATGTGCTTTCAAACTGCTAGGTTGGCAGAAGTTGGGACGAGTAACAGGCGCTCACTCTGTTACGCAGCACTCGGCATTTGACCCACCAAACTGCCGACCTGATCGACAAGCTCAGCGTCCTAACCCACTGAGCCACCGTGTCCCCGTAGGAACCCAGAAAATTGACCTAATATGTAATAAACAATAGATTTGTTTAACCATAGTTTCTAATATAAATTAGGCATGGTTAAGCATGCCAAGTAAGCATATTCTAAAACAGATTATCACCAGGAGAGGTTATAAACATGGAAATAGTCTTTGAAACAGTTTTGGTTCAAAGCCATTCAGGATTAGAATACTCTTTACTTGCCACCAGATGGCACAATCAACCTTAAAACATTGCAATTGCTGTATACATTTTTTTCCTTTTTCTTTTTTAATTAGTTTTCCAATATTACAATAATATCTTTAAAAAGCAACATGGTGTCTGGGTTACAATAGTTCCATTTCAGACAAATACATATTATTACAAATCTCCAAATTGTTGTAACCAATACTTCCTCTCTCTTGTTTCCTTTAATACATATTATCTCTTATCTAAATTAACATTTCTCATTGCTATCCATCAGTCATTTAATAGTTTTCTTATATTTGTCAATACTTTGGTATATTTTATATTTTAACATTCCATCTTTAAAACATCAAACACCTTACATATTTTTCCAGCTTTAATTTCACATTGATATTAAAATTAAACGTTTAAAATTTCTCATTTTCATATTGCTAAATAACCTCCTTTCCCCTTACACAATTTTCTCTGATACCTAGTAATGTAAACACACCTTATTTTGATGCGGTTGTTAAGTGAATCACTGTAGTCATTAAGTATAATCAAGCTGTTGTTAAGCAAATCCTGATTCTCCCATTGACATTTCTTGTCAAAAGTTGGCTGGGGAGGTTACAAATAGTGGTCACACAACCCAGGAAGAGGGCAATTGTCATGAATGCTTAACAGTTGCCAAGCACTTGAATTCTGATAATGTAACCATGGGAATGATGCAAAGGTTGTAAGTGTGCAAAACAGTCATAAGTCACTTTTTTCAGTGCCGTTGTAACTTTGAACAGTCACCAAACAAATGGCTGAAAGGTGAGGACTACTTATACTACTTTAGGGCCAAGCATTCTTCCTCTGCCACCTAATTTGGATGGGAAATGTTGGAAATACTGTATTTTAACATCTCTGAGTGACCTCAGATCAACAGATTAATAGATTTCTTTAAGCATATTTGCAAAAGAAAAAAGTATCATATGTGAACATGAGGGGGTTATTTATGTATATTTTATATGTATGTGTATATTCATTTGCACACACTGTACATTCCCCTTACTTGAAAAGTCACATCCTCTGGTTTCTAGAAGCCTTTATCTTAAGTTTTACATCACAGGGAGCTGGTGAGAATATCTATTCTCTTTGCATCTGCTCAGAACACCTGAGTTTCTTTCACTATATAAAAGCTGTGGGGCTAGCTTAAAAAAACATTAAACCCACCTGAAATAATTGGGGATGTGGGAAACTGGTAGAACTTTATTCAGTAATTGTGTTCTTGTGAGACACATGTTAAAAAAAATCAGAATATGGGCCCATCTAGGGCACCCCTATTCCCATGGTTATCAGATGTGTGAGAGCTTATCACTAGGAGAAAGACTTGAGGGCTGTGTTTTAAGTAAGACATTTTTTTTGCTGATCTGTGGAAGAACCTTAATCGTTCCTATTAAGTGTGGGTTGTGACTTATATGGGTATCGGTGGAGACAAAAATCTCCCTGCTACTGCTTGCTTGAGTGCACCCCAAATTCTTGTTGCTGGAATCCAGTCTGAAACCCCCCCTCCCTCCCCCAAATTCCTCAGATTTGGTAGTCCAGCAAACTCGAGGACCTGGGCCTTAAATTCAGTCAGGTGGTGCTAAACAGGGGGCAGGGAAATTGTTGGGAAATTGTGTGTGTGATGTATTTATATTTATTTTATTTATTTATTTTATTTTTATTCCATTTATATCCCGCCCTTCTCCGAAGACTCAGGGCGGCTTACAAACTTAGCAGTAGCCTTCATTCTATGTATATGCCTGCTTATTAGGGCTTTCACACACACCCCCAAGCGGCATTATTACAAAGTCAGCTTAATTGCCCCCAACAATCTGGGTCCTCATTTTACCTACCTCGGAAGGATGGAAGGCTGAGTCAACCTTGAGCCTGGTGGGATGCGAACCTGCACTAATTGCAGGCAGCTGGTGTTACTTAAGGAGGCATTAGCCCACTGCTCCACCAAGGCTCTTGATATTAACTTAATTGCTCTTTGACAATGAACCTGTTTGTGTTCTGCATACTGGAGGAGAAAGGAGAGAGATTACTAGTTCCACAGATACCTCTAGAGGAGATGGGCAGATTGACACAAATCAATCAACTAACACGTTCTTTTTAAAAAAAAAAATCCATCATAAATAAAAAGAGATGGACGGACGGACAGACAAACGGCAGCCCAGGGATGCCAGGATTACACCTGAAGTGTGTGTGTGTGTGTGTGTGTGTGTGGGATTACTCAGTCTTTTTGGACTCCGCATAACACATTAAATCAGAAAGGAAGCGCAGGGGCTGGGCTCGCACCCACAGGCTCAGACGAAATAGGCTAGCCTGGGGTTCATGATGTGGTGGGGCCACAATCACTGTGAGAGAAGGACAAGCTGGCCCCAGAAAGGCCCCGTTTGTTTCTCCCGCTGAGGGCGAGAGCGGGGGCGGCCTGCGGTAGCTCCGCCCTGACGGCCGTCTCCTTTCCCGGGCGCGGAGGAGCTGCTCTGAACGTGTTGCTAAGCTGGACACGCGCTCGCCTCGGCCAGACGCCTGTTCGGCTCGACCCCGGCTAAAACCTCCAACCTCCGCCGCCGCCGCCCCCGGTTGATCTCGGTTCTTCTTCTTCGCCGCGGGCGAGGAGCGGCTCCATCCTCTGCGCCCAAGGTAAGAGCGCGCCGCCTTCCGCTCCCACCAAACTTTCTCCGTTCCCGGACGAGGTAGGGGAGGCTGGCTCCGCCGGTGCTTCCCACCGCGATCGGCCGGCAACAGCAGGAACTGTCCGTGGTTATTTATTGCAGGGTGAAAGGACCGCTTGGAAATAGCTGGTACTACTAACAGCAGCTGATACTACTAACTCGCCAAGCGAGGAGAGGGAAATAAGGGACGAGCCGGTCTTTCTCAAGACCCGTGTCTCTCGTGGCTTAAGAGGAAGTTGTCTCGAATTGTAGTCCAGGTTGCTGGGCTCAGGGATGAACTTTAAAAAGAGCCGGCAATGGGAGTGCCTCTGAGAACGTGCAGAGTGCCTCAAAGCTACTTACTCCTCTTTCTGAAATGACAGGGAGGCATGGATCTTTCCAATTTAAATATTTGGTTTCCAGAAGCGGCTTGTTATTATTATTATTATTATTATTATTATTATTTAGGCTCATTCTTTTGGTGAGATCAAATGCGGTATTGGGCTATCTGAAGATGTGATGTCAAAGTTAAGAGAAGCATTGAAATTACACCCTTACATAGGCATAGCAGAGTGAATCCAGTTAAATACTGTTAAGAAATTAGTACATTTTAAAGAGTATCCAGTGGATTGGTGTACATTTAATGTTTCATTTTTGTTCTTTGGGAAATGAATCAGGTATTAACTAGCAAGCAACAGCAGCAACAAGAAGTGACTGATCCGATTCCATTTCTCTGTTGGCTGTTTGTCCAAACCTCTCTAGAGGGTACCAAATTGTGTGAAGGGATTGTGCTTTGCCATTTTCATTGTCATTTTAGAATCATTTTTTTATAGTTTGATGCCATCCAGACTTATTGGGTAACCTAGACTGTGACCATTCAAAAAAGGGATGATAAGATTGGAAAGCACCAAGCTGAAGGCTATTTTGTTTTCCAGATAGGCTGTTTTGGTTGTAATAGCCAGCATTAGCAGTATTTGTAATATTACACATTCAGATCTTTGTTTGTTCTTGATTTCTCGTGGTGAAAGTGAATCACCCCTGGATTTTTTTTAAAAAAAGCAACAGTGAAGCACTACATTTGAAATGATTGATTGCTATGATTCCTGATAATCACCTGTCCTTGTTTTGAATGAGGCCTTATTTGTTTTCCAAAATAGGGTATGCAGTGCAGAAACTTTAAATTCCATTCATAAATTACCGTATATGTATTGTGCATCTTAATGCTTTGTGTAAATATGCAAGGTTCAGTGAAAAAACAAGACATACTATGAAGATGCTGAACAACATTAGTGAAAATTGATCCCAAGAGTAAAGCATGAATTGACATCCAAAAATAATGCACAGGAGGTTTACCGTATTGAAACTGAAATGGCAGTAGAATTTCTGAAGCAAGGAGGACCTCTTTGCAGAGTTCTGAAACAAAGGGCATGTGTATTAATATGAATATAGCATTCTATATACTATTCAGTATATATTTGAAATTTTCTGAGATGATATTCCTTATAAGAAAAGAGCAAAGAAGTGAAAAATAGAAGCCTTCCAGCATCTCAAAGGAAGAGGAATATGAAGAATGTAATATAGTAGATTAGTATGAGTACCAGCAGATTAGAGTTAATAATTGTGGCAATCTCTTTTTTTCCTAGGTAAAGACTTACTTGGCCAACCAAGGGCTTTAAAATGTATTCCTGATAACCAACATGATTTGTACTTATGAATAGTACTGTTCATAGAAAGTCACCCTATCTGGCAGAAATCTCATATTTCAGTTCAGAGCAGTGGATTTCAACATTTGCAGCAATTCTGTTTATCTGGTTTAAGCCTCAGCTTCTTGACTTTTACTCATCCCATAATTATATATACATGCCTGATCTAATTTTTCATTTCATCCCTGAGACTAGGTTAATAGATAAAGACCGATAAATGACACTTTTTGCATAGACATATTGATGACTCTTCAACAAAAACCTCTGCATGGCCTCTTCCAATGTAGTTTATGCAGATGAAAAAGGAAAGGAGGCAAAATAAGACCCAGAAGTCAATGGCCAGGAAGTACAACAGACTTCCTGCCATAACATTAAGTTTCTCAATCATTTCCTAAGCTACTCAGAATAAGATGGTTGATGTTATAATATTATATATCAATATTGTATCTCTGTTGCTTCAATATATAAACACATTCTAGTTACACTGATAATAGTTTATAACTGGAATATGCCATATCACTAAATAATTTGTATATGTTGGCATTCAGTGAAAATATTGGGTTGGATCTAGGATGATGTCGACAAGAACACCATAAATTGGATTGTTCACTTCCCAAACCAACAAAAGGGGAAGAGGATCTTCTCTATGTTCCCCTTCAACCTGCTCTGTTGCCTAGAAATCTGTTTGATGTAATTGGTGACACTTCTGCAGCAAAGTGATAGTTTGGAGCAAGGCAGAGGGAAAGTGAAATAGATAAAAACTAGAAACCTCTTCCTTTTATGCCGAAAGAAGAAACGGCCCAACCTATCAAAAGCAACACCAACGGACATAGAACAAGTATACAAGTCAAAATAGGCAAGGAATTAGTAAGACAACACCTACTCACCTGGATGAATACAAATCACTTGGACCAGATAGTTTACATCCCAGGATTTTGAAGGACTGGCAGATATAATATCAGAGACACTGAACCATCACTTAAGTATGAGCCAGCAGTAAGCTGCAGCTGCCAAAAAAAACCCCAATGCAATCCTAGGATGCATCAATAGAAAGATAGTGTCAAGATAACGAGAAGTGATAGTACCACTTTACACTGCACAGCTGAGACCACACTTGGAGTACTGCACCCAGTACTGGTCACCCTGTTCCAAAAAAATGCTGAGACACTGGAAAATGTGCCCAGAAGAGCAACAGATAAAGGATCTGGAGGCTAAATTATATGATGAACAGTTGATGGACCTAGCTATGTCCAGCCTATCAAAGAGAAAGATCAGGGGAAGCATGAAAACTTTCTTCCAGTACTTGAGGGGCTGTCACAAAGAAGAGGAGATTGACTTGGTCTCTAGGACACTAGAGGGCAGGACAAGGAGTAATGGGTGGAAGTTTATCAAAGAAGGAGGAAGTTCCTGCTTACTTTCTTGTAAATAACAAGATCTGTGGACATTCAGGAGGGAGAATCAACTGATTACAGAATGTGTCATCAGTTTGCTGTTGACTCTTAGGGACTACATAGATCACATCCAAAAGACCATGCTATTTGGATCTTGTATAAAATGTGAACGAGGCAGGGTAAGTGAGCAAGAAACATTTTGCCAGGGAACATCTCTTGATGACATAGTTACATGTGCATTTTTTCACCGTTTATGTCTATGTGTCTATTGATGGCTAAACAATATCTATATAATATGCAAAAGAGACAATCACAAGCCAAATAGGGAGCAAAAAAGATTAAAACACATCCCTACCAGCAATCAGCACCTAAATGAGCAAGATTAACATCCGATCAAAATCAGCTAAACAATACCCTAATTAAGGAACTGCCAAACAAGCCAACTAGCAGTGATGATGTCACCATACCTAGTTTGGGTAATGAAATGTCTGCAAAAAACAACCAAGCTCAGAGAGCGCCAAGGACCCCTCATTTCATCCCTGAGCTACAAATATTCTACTTTATTGATAAATAAGAAAAATCTGAAAAGACGTATATAGGTTTCTAACTTCTTATTACCAATGCCTACTGATATAACATTTCTTCCCCAGCTTCTAAAACAACTGTTGGCCATACTGACCAAAATAATGAAAGCTGGAATGCTTTGGAGCAGGGGTCCCCAACCTGTGAGCCACAGCACACTACCAGGCTGTGGCCTATTGGCCACCGGGCCGTGGGACAGGCTGGCCAGCCTGCACACATATGCACACACATACCCCAGTCGTGCTAGTACTGTGGCTGTGGGGCACAAAAATGGGACACCGTGCTGCAGGGTGAGAAAATGGGACGCTGCCACACCTTGGAGCATGAAAACTGGACGCTCTACCGTGGGGTGGAAAAATGAGATGACGCCACCCTGTGGGGCATGAAAATGGAACACCGTGCCTCAGGATGTGAAAATAGGGTGCCAAAACAGAACGCCATGCCTCAGGATGTGAAAATGGCCGTGCAAGAATGGGGCAGAGCTGCATTGGTTACCAGTTGCTTTCCGGGTGAGATTCAAGGTGCTGGTAATGGTGTTCAAGGCCCTACATGGCATGGGTCTGGAGTACCTTAGGGAGCACCTGCTGCTGGCATCAACTTCCCTCCGCCCTGTGCGCTCCCACAGAGAGGGCCTCCTCAGGGTGCCACCGATCAGAGAATGTCAGTTGGTGGCCCCCAGGGGGAGGTCCTTCTCTGTGGGCGCCCCAGAGCTATGGAATCGGTTGCCGGTTGAGCTCCAGATGGCGCCCGACCTTCGCTCCTTCCGTCGCGATCTGAAGACACATTTATTTGAACAAGCCAGCTTGGCCTGATGGGGGATGGGTTGGGTTTTTATTGTCATTTTTAATATATGTATTTACTGTTTTTAGCTTGGGCATATGTTTAATTCTTTTTAACTTTTGTATTTTTGTATTTTTTTTATATGTCTGCCCTGTTCACCGCCCTGAGTCCTTCGGGAGAAGGGCGGTATATAAATAAAATTATTATTATTAATTATTATTATTATAAGTATCATGTGGGTGCTAGCGCCACCCCTTTTGCATTGTATGTGTACTCGCAGCCCTGGTTGCGTGCACGCGCATGCGTAAAATGCTGCCCTCTCCCTTTCCCTCCAGTCCACCAACTGAGAAAGGTTGGTGACCTCTGCTCTGGAGAACACAAAGTTGAGGAAGACTAGAGTCTCTTAAAAAAAACTTTACTGCAGATGGATGAGGAGTGTGCAGCCTGGTATTGGTCAAATATTTTATGTGACAATTCCCAACATTTCTTGCTGTAGGTCTCTCTCACTTAGGCTTATGTAGATTGATGTCTAAAACATCTGGAGGCTGCCTATCCCTGGATCTGATGTTGGAATGTTCTTCCACATTCGGTTGTCAGAACCAAAGTCAGGGGAATCAGAAAGTTAGGGGAAAGTGCTTGTCTTCAATAGGGAGCATTCAGAGAGAGAATCTGATTCTATCTGAAATTGTACATCCAATGTGCCACCTTTGTATCCTTAAAATTTATTTCAGTCCCTAATTAAATTCCAGTTATTCCAGGTTGCACAAGATATAAATGAAGAGCTTAAAGTTGTCTCCTTTTCCCCAATACAAAAATGTAAAGTTCAGAGATTCTGTCAGCTACTGTGATAGAAAAACTAGGCAGGAATAAATTATCTCTGAAAGAGAAGGTGTTTGTTTGTTTGTTGCATTTATGTGCCACCCATCTCATCTGGAGGTGTCTTCTATACGGCATCTAGTTACCTACAGAACATTCCTTTATCAAAAAGAATTGTGACGATTCTTTCTATCATACGTAATTCCCCAGGATGTCCTCTTACTATTATAATTTACCTTTGTTATTGGCATAGGGGACACACCTGTAAACAAAGCATTGGGCTGCAAATTTTTATAATGGCCCTTTTTAAAAAACAGAAACAAAATGAAAAGGATGTCCCTGTGAAATAATTTGTAAGGCATTCTTGCTAATAAAAGAATATGCAGCTAGAGAACTTTGCTTGTAGCATAACAGCCTTAGTTTATCGTAATTATTAAATTAAAGAATTTGAAGTGAGTTATAACAGAGAAATGGGCCAAGACAAAATATCTCGTTGGCATGGGATTTTTATTGATTGACTTTGGTCACCTATCTTCAAGAACTCTTAGTCCAGGGGTCTTCAAACTTGGCCCTTTTATGACTTGTGGACTTCAACTCCCAGAATTCCTCAGCCAGCGTGCCTGGATGAGGAATTCTGGGAGTTGAAGTCCTCAAGTCATAAAAGGGCCTAGTTTGAAGACCCCTGTCTTAGTCTAAAGTACAGTAACTGATAATATAGAGTTAAACAGGAATTTAACTTTTGAATAAAAAATATTTTTTATTTTAAAAAAAATGGACTGCCATAAATGGTAGTAGATAATCCAATTTGCTGGACATAGTATACCACTACATATACCTTGGCCAACAAATCTCAATGGAAGGTAATACAATAAAGGAAATCGAGTGGCGTGTTAAATGTGGTTGGCAGACATTTGGCAAGCTAAGCGTAATTTTCAAAAACAACCTTTCCCTATGTCTGAAGAGAAAAGTTTTCAATCAGTGTGTGCTATCTGCTCACTCAAACATATGCCAGTGAAACATGGACACTGACCTCACAATCAATAGAAAAGCTACAAGTAGCGCAAAGAGCCATGGAAGGATGCACACTCGGCATTACAAGACAAGATAGAAAGACCTGCACATGAATTAGAGCAGGGGTCCCCAACCCCCAATCCATGGACCAGTACCAGTCTGTGGCATGCCAGCAACCGGTCTGCACAAACAAGCAAAGCCCCATCCGTGGAATGCAGGCAGCACACAAAACCACATACTCTCTGGTCTGCAGAAAAATCTTTCACCATGGATCCGATCCCTGGTGCCCAAAAGGTTAGGGACCTCTGGATTAGAGAACAGACAAATGTATACAATATCATCAAGAGTGTAAAAGAATTGAAATGGAAACAGGCTGGTCACATAGCAAGAAGACCTGGTGGCAGGTAGACCAAGGCAGTCATAGATGGATCCCACCTGATAAAAAATGTCCCTGAAAGAGACCTGAAACAAAATGGATTGATGACATCAGCAAGTATTGCAGGCCCATTTGGCAAAAGAAAGCCCAGGAGCGTACATGTTGGAAGCAGAAGAGGCCTTCATTCTGCAACGGATAGACAGTGGCTAGAATGGTGATGAATCCAATTTGCTAATCAGGTTTGTCTGGCAATTATAAAAAGGCTATAACTGCTATCTCTAAACTTGGTTGTAAAGAAGCATGTGGGTCACAGCATGTAAGCCATTTCTGTACGTATGAATACGATGCAGACATGCTTGCTGTGTAAGCAATTCCTGCAACAGTTTTCTGCAAAGATGAGAATACTTCAAAGCAGTGCTTTTTTTGTATAAGACAAAGGTGCTAGAACTCACACGTCATACAACCCGCCTTGCCTATCCTACAAGGTTCCATCCCAAAAAGGTGCCGGAACTCCATTCTGAGCATTCTATGAGAAAAAAAGCCCTGCTTCAAAGTATCTGTTCAATGAGCAAATAATGTTTATGGCTTCTGCACATATATTAAGAGGTGGTTTTTTCCCTTTTAGTATCAATCCCTGTGAGGCATGGTATTTTTGTTGATCAGCATCCAGGTTACCTAAAATGCAGTGCAACCTGAATTAGTAGATTCTTTTTCCTAAAAAAACCAGTGAGGCTTAAAGATACTGGAACAGCCAAAGTATGCATTCTTTTAAAAAAATTAATCTAGATAAATATTTCTGATTTCTAGCACTTATTTATTTATCTTGTTCCTCAGAGAAAAAGGGCTCCCTGTTTAATTTATATACAATCCTCATTGCAAGATACCCTTGTAGTCTGAAGGCATGAAGCAAAAGAGGGGAAAAAGAGATGCTAAGCAGGGATGCGGAAAAATGAGCTTAGGTACTTGTAATAAGAAAAAAGTGATTACAAATTTTCCTTAGGAGATGAAGAATCTGGTACCGCTAGTTTTTTTAGCAGAGATAATAGAATAACACTGGTTCCTATCTACGGTAATCTTCTCCTGCTATAGC
Source organism: Vipera ursinii (assembly GCF_947247035.1). Classification (NCBI taxonomy): domain Eukaryota; kingdom Metazoa; phylum Chordata; class Lepidosauria; order Squamata; family Viperidae; genus Vipera; species Vipera ursinii. The sequence goes on along the minus strand of NC_139516.1, from coordinate 61,907,785 downwards.
CTGATGAAATATTTCCTATCTTATCAACAGTATCTATTCTCGAAATCTCAATAACTGCTAAAATCTCCCAAAATACAGGATCCTAAAATGATGTATTACCAACATGATCAAAGGGTGGAAAATTAAAATTATCGACTGACATTTCTTAACTGTATGCCATTCTAAGGTCAGTCTATTAGTTTTTCTGAAGACTGACTTTTATTTTTACAGTACATTCCAGCTAGTCATGATCTCTGTAGGAGACAATGCCACAAAGATCACAGTATACACCCACCCACTCACATACCTTTGAAGTGATTGTGTTCATCATCCCCTTGCAGGTGCAATATTGCTTTAGTAAATACATTTAGCCAAAGCCAAAATAGGATTTATGGGCTTCATTTGATTTCCAGCTCTGGCTTGGCTTTGACCTCTTTACAATTGCTTTTTTTTTGGCTTCTACTTAGGCAGATGTAAAGAGCAAAAGTGCTTTATTTGCTAGCTTAGAACAAGAGAAATATGTTATCACATTGGAATGGTACCCTCAGTGTAATTTGTTTATGCTAGCTGCCCCAAATGTATTATGTTTTTTATGACTCATCGTTGTAGCACAAATGGTCTGATCGGTAGTTTATTTCTCTGATAACATTTTTAAAACCTGAAATGTATATCTAATGAAATGTCTCTTACAAGCCGGAAATTAGGAGGTTATTCTGTGCGCTGAATTTGAATAGGAAAAACAAAGGGCAGATCTACGCTTTCTGCTTGCTCCACTGTCAGTACCGGCCATCCATTTTTGTATATGTACAGGAACAGATGATGTCACCCTCCACCCACTTTATAGCCAATCACAAATGCACCCATCGCCCTTGTATTCAAATGCTGGTTCATAACTACTCTTTCCATCCTAGGCCTTCTTCAGCCCTTCCAGGGGGATGGTTTAGAGTACTTCTTTCTGACCTAGTGACCACCCCAGGTCCAGTTGGCTAGAAGGCCTGGCACATCCCCACCCTTCCAGCAGCTCCTATGTTCTCTACTATGGTCAACAACAGCCATTTTTAAAATTATGTTGCGGTTGATCCAATAATGATCCATTAAATAATTTGTCCTCACTCTCCATTTTCCCCTCCCACTAGAAGCTCACCACTCCAATCAACCCTGATATCTCCCAGTGAGACACTTTTGGTTGCTACCAAACTAAACATGCACTTCTTGCTTTCCTACCTCTTCATAGTATTGCAATGCGGGCATGATTGCGCAGCGGCTAAAGACACTGAGTTTGTCAGCTGGAAAACTGACAGCCTGGTTTCATGACCCAAGCGCTGCACCAGTTTGAAAGCATGCAAATGCAAGTAGATAAATAGGTACCACTTCAGTGGGAAGGTAACTGTGCTTCTTCACCTCAGCATATCGTCATGCTGGCCACATGACCATGGAAGTGTCTTCGGACAAGGCTGACTCCCTCAGCTAGGAAATGAAGATGAGCACTATCTTCTAGTTGGGCATGACTGGACAAAGAAAACATTTACCTTTATAGTACTGCAAAGCTTCACTTCCCACCTGCCCCCATTCCTTTTCAAAAAACTTGAGGATGCAACATAGAATCATTGGAATTAATCTACAAGTTTCAGGGAATATGCAACACTGGGCCTATAAAACTGCATTTACCTATAAATCCAGATGGCGGGAGTCTCAAGTCAAATTGTAAGCTGAGGGCATATACCAGTTGTTCTGTACCAGCCTACTACCGGCCCTGCAAATAAGGCAGGGACAACCCCTTTACAAGAAGGCAAGAGGCTGGAACTAAGCCTGCCAAATTTATGGACACAAAAGCAAACAGAGCAAAACAAGACACGAACCATGAAACAGGAGCTATTCAAACGGTTGCCTTCAGCAAACCAGCCCTCCCACACATTCCCCTTTTAAACAGTTCAGGGCGTGGCTTCTCTCTGCCTCCTTCCGAGGTGCCCCATTGCCTTCCTCTGTTTACTCCTGATTGACTGCCTCCTGCGTCGGGCGTCCTTGAACAGGGCCAGCTGTGGGTCATCTTCATCCACGCTGTCAGGCTCACACAGCTGGGTCTGCATCGTAACCAGATGGGAGGGGCCTGGCTGAGGACTGTGTGGAGCCTCAATACTATCCTCAGCAAGCTCTCCAACACCCCCTTCCTCCTCCTCTGAATCGTCCGACCCAACTGCCGAACCCACAGGCTGACCCTGAATCACAACACCAGTCTAGTATCTGATATATATAATATATATATATATATATATATATATATATATATATATATATATATATATATATATATATATACACATATACATATATATATATATATTATATGAACTATGCTGTGCTTCAGTGGTTAGATGGCCCAGACATTGGTATTTGAACGCAGATCTTTTTAACATTGATATTTTATTGTGTTTTATTAATCAAGGCGAAATGTTAGTATTGCTAGTCCATGTATGATATGCCATACTTTAAATAAATAAATCCAGATGGTCCAGAGTCTGTTAGATTTTTATAAAGAGCCGGTTGATCCCCTGCCGAGGCCTTCGGGTAGAAGGTTAAGTCAAATCTATTGGCTGATTTGTTTGGTTCCAGTCCAATGTTAGACGTGCAATGTTCTTAGATCTCACGTGTAGATTTATGTTTATTTGTTGCTTCTGGTTATTATTTGTTTTATGTAAGGTATTTTTGTTTAAGTTTTAATCCTTTAATATACTTAGAGACACTGTATTGTGAGATGGGCATCTATATACATTGCTAAAATGAGACCCAATAAAACAATAAATATTCTTAATTCCCTGCAGACTATATTATGCATGACTCCAAGCACAATTGATTCTATGTATTTGACTAGCTGTTACTTGAAGTAATTGTCTTCAGCCAGGAAACAGTACTACATATATTAAAAAACAGACCTTCTAGTTATATCCTTGTCATAAATAATTTGCAATAATGTGTAAGCATTAGATGATTTTTTCCCCCTGTATGTTTAGCATATATTTGCCAAAATGACAGGGCAAATTCAGCATATACGGAAGAGAGTAAGCTTCATTTCTAAGGTATTCACAGCTTATCTGGATAATTTTTTATAAATATGTGGCATCAGCTTTTGCACAGGAGGGTTAGATCCAAAGAGTGGCATTCTTAGAATTAGACTTGCTGGAATCAGTGGGCTTCTGTCTAAATTAAGGTTCTGCTGATGTAAAGGGATCTCCTCTAAGAATCTGTCAGTCTTACAAGATAGATCAGATCTGGAAAGCAACTCAACAGGAAGACTAGTACTTATTCTATTGAGATAGACGATACTAATAGAACTTTGCAACACTGATTGTGCTTTTGTTTCCCTCCCTCTTACACTATAGTGAGTTAGGAGGAGTCATTCTGAATTTCTTCTTAATGTCTATCTGTTTTCCCAAGATTTAAGGTATGCTTCTGTATTTTTTGTTTACATAAGAGTTTCTGAATGTCTCTTTCAAGGCCATCTTCCTAGCTTTCTACAGTGTCCCAGAAAAAAAAAAAGACAAATCATGTTCCTATCGGGAGCAAGAAAAACACATGGAAATAATTATGCAGTCACGGAAAGAGTCAAGATTGACTCCAAAGAGTCTTTCACCTTTTTCCTTTGAGACTAGAACCTGCATTACATACCTACTGGATTGATAAGTCTAAGTAGAAATAAATAGCTGTCTTCGTTTAGTCTACGATGCTCTTGTTTTCTTTAGATGGCTTCGGTAACAGATGCCAGATATGGACCCAAGGATGCTTCGGACCAGAACTTTGACTATATGTTCAAGCTCCTGATCATTGGCAACAGTAGTGTGGGCAAGACTTCCTTCCTTTTCAGATACGCTGATGACACTTTCACACCTGCCTTTGTCAGTACAGTGGGAATTGACTTCAAAGTGAAGACTGTTTACAGGAATGACAAGAGGGTAAAACTGCAGATTTGGGTAAGTACCCATGATTCTCGAACCATTTACTCTGGGCGCAGATTTAAAGGGATCAGGATAATTTCCAGATGATTCCTTGATTGTGGGAAATAAAGCTTATTTGCTTGTCTTGTATTTCATTTCAGCAGAAGGCTGAAGCTATATTCTGTTCTGTACCAGCCTGCTACCGGCCCTGCAGAAAAAGCAGGGACAACCCCTTTACAAACGGCAAGAGGCTGGAATAAAGCCTGCCAAATTTATTAACATAAAACAAACACCAACCATGAAACAGGAGCTATGAAACAGGAACTATTCAAGCGGTTGCCTTCAGCAAACCAGCCCTCCCACACATTCCCCTTTTATACAGTTCAGGGCGTGGCTTCTCTCTGCCTCCTTCCGAGGTGCCCCATTGCCTTCCTCTGTTTACTCCTGATTGACTGCCTCTTGCGTCGGGCATCCTTGAACAGGGCCAGCTGTGGGTCATCTTCATCCACGCTGTCAGGCTCACACAGCTGGGTCTCCGTCGTGACCAGGTGGGAGGGGCCTGGCTGAGGGCTCTGCGGAGCCTCAAGGCCATCATCAGCAAGCTCTTCAACACCCCCCTCCTCCTCCTCTGAGTCATCCGACCCAACTGCCAAACCCACAGGCTGACCCTGAATCACAACATATTCATTGCTTGCTATTGCAGAAGATGGGCAACCTTTAAATATTAAGGAATTGCATTTAACATTTCTTTGGGCATCTGGATTGTACAGTGAGCAATAGATGTGCCTAGGATTTTCTTAGTTAATTTTCCTTTTAGGTTTTTGGAAGGAGCTATATGAATGCTATATTCTTTAGTGCTTTATTGTAAGCAGGTGCATTTGGTATTTCTTTCTGAATATTTCCTCATTCTTTACTTGGAAGCTGTGTGCTTTATTTACCTCCTTGTACATTGCATTTAGAGAATGATGTCATTACATTGTAAAATAGTAAAGGCACTATCCCAAACGTGCTTTTTCAAAAGGCAACTGGACTTCCTTGAAGATGTTTCACTTCTCATCCAAGAAGTTTCTTCTGTTCTGGAACTGAAGAACTGAAGAAGCTTCTTGGGTGAGAAGCAAAACCTCCTCAAGGAAAATAAATTCCAATTGCCTTTTGGAACATGACCTGGATGACTGAGAATCTCCATAGACAGTAGAGGCACTAGTTACCTTACCCTGGGATTCTTCTTGTCTACTTACTGATTGTGGTTGAGCCGACACAATGAAAGGTTGGAGATCTCCAAGTTCCTCTCCTAGAAACCTTCACCATAGCTCTGTCTTCTGCCAGGCTGTGATGTTTTGGAAGTTCACCATCTGTTTTTCAGAGAGATGCCATTATCTGCCATTGCCTTAACTTTGCATGTGAAAGAGACAGGGGTCACCTGACCTGCTTTACTGGCAAATAAAGGGGGAAATTGATAGAAAATACGTTCTATAGTCCCTTTCCTACAAAATGATCAGTGTAAACGCAGAAAAAACATCGGGCTGCTGGAATCACAGACTTCTTAGAAGAAAGTTAAACAAGAAAATGTACAAGACAATATGAAATTCTGAGCAGAATCTGCGCAGAATCTCATATTGTCTTGTACATTTTCTTGTTTAACTTTCTTCTAAGAAGTCTGTGATTCCAGTAGCCCGATGTTTTTTCTGCACTTGTTTACAAATAACCTTGAGGTGCCAATATGCATAGACGGCATATAAATATTAGTAAATAGATAAAATATAGCACATAAAGTATACAAGATCTAAACTGGTAGAAACAATGATCATCAGAGGCACACATGCAGAGGAAAAGAAATTAAACTTAATGCCACTCTTAGCAAACATTCTCCTGTTCTTCTAAAAAGTAGAAGACTCTTAGAACAGATATTATATGTGTACCATTTTATTACATGGTTGAACTCTTTTCGAACTTTAATCTGAGAAAGAACAGGAATCTTAGCTGTGTCCCACTTCCTGCTTCAGCACAAAGCTTCTTTCTCCTTTTCTCCAAAAGGTTTGCTGAGGGTTTTGAGTCACCTGTCTTTATATGTGTGACTCAGGACATACAATTTTCTATATTCACATGTCTGTGGAGATTCTCAGTATCCAGGTCATAGTTGTCTCAAAGACGTTTTTCAAAAGGCAATTAGACTGTTTTTCCCTTGTGGAAGAAGAAGAAAACTGCCAGTACCTATCCATCCCCCACATCACAACTTTTGAAGCTTCTTGGATGAAAAGCGAAACATTTTCTTCTTCCTTCTCAAGAAAAAAACAGTCCAGTTGCCTTTTGAAAAAGCGCCTTCAGGTTTCCATGTACAGATTTATATCCCCTGTGTGAGGTGAATGAATATAGACTGGGGATGTCTAAGCCTATCTAGCAAGAAAAATTGGCAAACAGGCTTCAGGTTTGTGAAAGCGGGCTTTACTATTCATAACACACAAACAGCGTCCACACATTGGCTGTGTTGCAAAATAGACTTCTGTAAATCTCAGCGAAATGTCATTATGTTATAATCCCCCATAAAGGAGCCATGCTGATGCAGTGGTTAGAATGCAGTATTACAGGCTAACTCTGCCCACAGCCAGGAGTTCGATCCTGATCAACTCAAGGTTGACTCAGCCTTCCATCCTTCCAAGGTTAGTAAAATAAGGACCCAGATTGTTGGGGCAATACGCTGACATTGTAAACTGCTTAGAGAAGGCTGTAAAAGCACTGTGAAGCAGTATATAAGTCTAAGCACTATTGCTATCATTACTCTGTGCAACTCCTTAACTGAATCTTGTATTATAAATGTGAAATACCTATCATCCTGGAAATCTACAAACCACCCCCAGTTTTGTAAGCATTTACGCATTGCAACACAATACCACCCCCTACAATTCTGTGAAAGGAATCCTCACTCCGTTATATTGCAAATACCTGTGAATTTGTACATGGATGAGAATGGAGATTTGAAACCTATGGGATGTAATTGGGTGTTTAGGAAACAACTTTTATTCATATTCTAGAGCAATGAATTTCTATGTTTTATCAGTTGGTCTTCCTAGGAAGTGGTGTTTTGGGGACTGGCCATGTCCATTATAATACACATTTTGTTACAACACCTAAGAGACATGGTAAATAATATTAAATAGCTGTTTAAACAATAACATTTTGATGGATTTCTCTTTTCCCAAGGAAGGAATTGACAAAATTTGTCATTTCTGCAAACTGCACACTTTCCCAACTGGAAGTGTTGCTTTTTTATCCCATTCTGCTTATTTTAGTGGGAAAATAAAGCCTAACTAGATTTTGGAGAAGATGCTGAAAAATCTGTAGTTTTAAGCTATACTCATTACAAAAATATTCAATAAACCACAGTAATATCCTTCTAAAGGATATTAATAGTTTTGATGAATGGTAGAAGTACACTTCCACAGAAGGAGTGCACAGCTGCAAGTAGAAATCATAACATCCTACTATTTTTGTGAGCATACCGTAATTTAAGCAAATTGAAACTTGACAACCACTAATTATACTCAATGACTCTTTCATTTTTCCCTTTTTTATCATTTTGGCTGCAGCTTGCCTAGATATAAAATCTGTTAGCGTTTTTCAAAATATATTTCTATTACTGGCATGAGGCACATCAAATTATGCAATGCATGACAGCTAAATGCTATACTTTTACCTCTTTGAATGAACCAAAAAAGTCTATAGTTGTAGCGCTATAATTCTACATACATTATTTGTGGTATAAGGTTAGAAATACATAATTGTCCAAAAAAAGCACTAATTACATATTTTTCACGAAATATTCATTCATCACTTCTCAGACAGTTACACTGTAGGTGTGAAGTATTCTTTATGGGAAGCTATTCTTAAAGTGATTTTTTTTCTGCCAATTCATTTTCAACAGGGATGTACAACTGTTGAACTTGGTATATGAAGATGTAGCAATACATACAGGTTGTTTTTTCTTAAGACCTTGCATATACAACCTGACTCCAGATTGATTTTTCCCCCTTTTCTGCATAATTTTCCTACTGGAGGTTGGCTCCAGCTGTATCTATTTGCCCTTTAAACTTTTCTTGCTGCAAATAATTGCAGAATCGTTGCTACCAACTGCTTTTTAAATGAAAGTACTAAAGCACTCTATCATGATTGAAAACAAAACAGTGACGCTCATCTTGATCATATGACACCTTGTTGCTAGGTAATCAGGACCTTTCTCAAAAGCTAATGCAGACTCAGAAAAGTCACAGGAAATACATATTTATCTTGGCTTCTTTTTATTAATTTCTCCAACATTTGGTTAAACAAACTAATGGTGTTGATTGGAGTTCCCTCTATGTATTTTCCAACTATGTCAAAGATTTTTTTAGCAGCATCTGATCAACGTCTGTCCATAATTGGGCGATATGTATTGTGAGTTTGACATCACTTTAAGTAAGGAAATGATCTAAAGGCCTCTTCTCCAAGGACAGGGCAAGTGACTTGTTTCAGACCTGATAAATTCAAAGAGGAAGACACTTTAACATACACAACTTCTTATTCCAGACTTTCCTGCCAAACAGTATGTTCTTTACAGGTACAGCTAGCAGCTATCACAACTACTCACTCCTCACACCCCAGTGTGATATCAAGGGCTGAACTTGTCACACTCTCTCTCTTTTTCCCCCATAAAGAGGTGCTCTGAAATTTGCCTGTTTTTGTCTCTGTTTCTTAAACTATGTTACTTGCCTATCAGATGAATGGTCTCTAGGTGACAGGCGTTCAGAATCGCAAAATAAATTTGGCCTGTGGGAAACTGTTATGCCTATATGCCTTTTCACTATAAATAAACATCAAAGACAAAGCATAGTGAAAAACATGTTATCTTTTCTTGGATCATTAAAAAAAAGAAGTGGGGCTTTAAGCCCAAGAAAAGGTCAGCAATTTTAACAAAGAAGAAATAAAATATTGAATAATAAAGGTCAGGATTATTACTGTCAAAGAGATGAATTGATTAGGTAATTAACGGCCAAAGAAAAGTTTACATATAAAGTGTTGCAATAGTCAAATGCTTCCTGTTCCATTTAAATGAAAGTAGTCAATCTTTTGATGATTATGTTTATATTGTTTTTAAGGTCAGTAAAGAAACAGCAGGCACTTCCATTTTTCCTTTCAACTAAGCAGATTTCTAAGCCACCTGACTGAACAGATGCTTGGTAACAGCATCTGGAGATGAGTAAAACAGGCATTAATGTTGCATATACAAAGGGTAGGACTTCAACTCTGGTGCTATAGCCAGGATCTTGCTGCCCATGGACACCCCTGCCAAGTTTATAACTATGAAGTAAGATGGGATATATACAAAGGGCACTAGATTAGAAAGGGCAGCAGCTGTAGGTGTATATTAGTTCTCATAAATAATTATAAATTACCGGTATATGGTGTCCATATTCCCAATAGAGAAGGAGTGCATTCCAGAGGAACAAGAGACAACACAGTTTAGCAAGCTTATGTGAGAAAAAGTGGGTGAAGATGGCTCCTCCATAGTAGTTCCAAGAACATATGTTTTATAGTGCAAGTAATCTGCTTTAGTTTGGCAAAATTGATGTCAGGCTCCAAAAAAAAAACAACATATGGAGATTGTTCTAAGCAGATTTCTTTATTGTTCTTCAACCAAAGACAGAAAATATTTCTCTCATAAGCTGAAAGGATATGATAGCATGTAAAAAAAATTGGCTCACTCTATCTTATCATTAAATTATATCAGAAAAATGCAACATGGGTGATTTCATTCCATTCATTTAGGTTTTTCAGTATAAAACAATGAAGAAATTAAATCTCTCTTATCTCTCTTATCTTTCAATAAAATATGGAAATAAATCAAATGTTAAGAACCAATGAAAAAGTAACAAAGATTATAATTTGTAAGGTTGGTATCACTGAAGCTGAATGATTGTTCTTAGAGCAGGGGTCCCAAGCCCTGGGCCACAGACCAGTACTGGCAGAGCTGGATGTGAGCGGCAGGTGAGTGAGCAAACCCAAAACCATCCCCTCCCCACTCCGTGGAAAAATTGTCTTTCACGAAACCAGTCCCTGATGCCAAAAAGGTTATGGACCTCTGTCTTAGAGTGGGGGTCTCCAACTCCTGGTCTGTGGACCGGCACCAGTCCGCAGCATGCCAGAAACCAGTCCACGCAAACAAGAGAAACCCCATTTGTGGAATGCAGGCAGCACCCAAAACCACACCCTCTCCGGTCCGCAGAAAAACCTCTCTCCATGGAACCGATCCCTGGTGCCCAAAAGGTTGGGGACCACTGTCTTAGAGGATAATAATAATAATAATAATAATAATAATAATAATAATAATAATAATAATAATAATAATAATAATAATAAGAAGAAGAAGAAGAAGAAGAAGAAGAAGAAGAAGAAGAAGAAGTAGTTGGAAGGGACCTTGGAGGTCATCTAGTCCAACCCCCTGCTCAGGCAGGAAACCCTATACCATTTCAGACAAATGGCTGGCCAGTCTCTTCTTAAAAACTTCTAGTGTTGGAGCATTCACCACTTCTGGAGGCAGGTTGTTCCACTGGTTCGTTGTTCTAACTGTCAGGAAGTTTCTCCTTAGTTCTAAGTTGCTTCTCTCCTTGACTAGTTTCCATCCATTGCTTCTTGTCCTGCCTTCAGGTGCTTTGGAGAATAGCTTGACTCCCTCTTCTTTGTGGCAGCCCGAGATATTGGAACACTGCTATCATGTCACCCCTTACCCTTCTCTTCATTAAACTACACATACCTAATTCCAGCAACCGTTCCCTATATGTTTTAGCCTCCAGTCCCCCAATCATCTTTGTTGCTGTTCTCTGTACTGTTTCTAGAGTCTCGACATCTTTTTTACATCGTGGTGACCAAAACTGGATGCAGTATTCCAAGTGTGGCCTTACCAAGGCATTGTAAAGTGGTATTAGTACTTCACGTGATCTTGATTCTATCCCTCTGTTAATGCAGCCTAGCACTGTGTTGGCTTTTTTGGCAGCTGCAGCACACTGCTGGCTCATATTTAAGTGATTGTCCACTAGGATTCCTAGATTTCTCTCACAGTTATACTATTGAGCAAGGTACCACCTATACTATACCTGTGCATTTGATTTTTCCTGCCTAAATGTGGAACCTTACTTTTTTCACAATTGAATTTCATTTTGTTAGATAGTGCCCAGTGTTCAAGTCTGTCCAGATCCTCCTGTATCTTAAGCCTATCTTCTGGAGTATTGGCTATTCCTGCAAGCTTGGTGTTGTCTGCAAATTTGATGAGTTCCCCATCTATCCCCTCATTCAAATCGTTGATGAAGATGTTGAAGAGCACTGGGCCCAGAACAGAACCCTGGGGCACCCCACTACACACTTCCTTCCATGTAGATGCAGTTCCATTGAGGACCACACGCTGAGTACGGCCTGTCAGCCAGCTACGAATCCATCTGGTGGTGATGCTATCTAACCCACATTTTTCTGTTTTATCAAGTAGTAGGTTGTGATCTACTTTATCAAATGCCTTACTGAAGTCCAAGTAAATTATATCTACAGCATTCCTCTGGTCCACTAGTTTTGTCACTTGGTCAAAGGATTATTGCTAATGCTTGGAAAAATTCTTTAGGAATTTTTCAAGAATGCACTGATGCACTGGTGCAACCCCATAATCTATCAGATTACTACCTACATAGAAAAGACTTTTGCCTGATTTTTTTTTCCGCTGCAGAAACAGAACAAAGAATGAGAACAGTCAAAATCTGGGGAAAGAAATAAATTCCGAGAAATAAATGATGTGGCCTACACACTTCATTACAGAATAGTAAGACTGAGTTGGTTTGGACTTATACAATATATTATATAAACTGTGATCATCACTGTGGCTTGTAAACATCATTTTGAATCAATAGTTAGAATTCTAATTTTAGGTAAAGTGTCTAAACATGGCAATTATTAACATTTTTATTTGTTACCATTAGAGTCTCGGTTGGGTAATTTTGTATAATTGAAAAAGGAAGGTAGAATTTGTTTCTCAAAAAAATTATCAGAAAGATATTTCACATAACATGAAATTCAGAGTTAAATTTGGGGAGTAAGTAGAATGATTAAATGGGATTGATTGTTACAAAATTGCCAAAGAGATAGCTTTGAAAAGAGGAACAGTAAGACACATATCAAATCTAGTGGTAGGATTCAGTGCCATGCAACACCATGGGCTGCAAACAGTTCCTGGAAAATCTTTCTAAAATGAAAATATGTCTTGCTACTAAGTCTAGTTTCAAAATAAAATATTTCTGTGTCTTACTAAAGCTTGGCAGGAAACCCTTTGTTATATGAAGCCCTGCCATGAGTTTTTTTTGAAAGCACTGTTGCTGTGACTGAATTGCTAACTTGCTGCTATGGAAATATTATTTACGAACTGTGCAAATCTATGTTTAAGTCTTTTTTTTCAATTTTATGTTAATTTATCTGTGCTTTACCCTCCTGTTCTTTTTGAACCAAAGATTCAGAATACTTCAAGTGTTTTTCTCTAGTCATGTGTGGATACTAATGGATTTATAATAGCTATAGCAGGCAGTAATGAAAGACATTACTGTATGCAGAAACATTATTTTAAGAAAGCAAATTATATTACATGTGGAACATAGCAGGTGGTATTGGATGTAATTAAAGTATAGGAAGTTTGGTCAGCAATATGTTTTAGAAGAATCTGTAATACATATTCAGGAAGAAAGAACAAATTTTCAGCACCACTTTATGTATGACTATTTCCCTGACAAAAAAGAAACTACTTTTGTTTTAATATTTCTTTTGAAATATTGAAAGGATGCACATTTCAGTACAATGTCTTTGTTTTCTATTGGCATAAAGCTGACTCCCTACTAATTTGCTTTTTAAGCTTGTAGCTTAAAAACAGGGAAAACCGAAAAGCATTAGATTTTTATTGTTGTTGTCGGGGCATCTTTTGTCTATGGTGGGCTGTCAAGTGATAAAGCCAGGCATGTAATCACATTTGGTTCAAGCTGGGCATAAAGAGAAAAACCAGTTGGTGCAAAATAGTGTAAAAGCTCCACATTTTTATATAAACAGTTACAATTCCCCTTTATGGTCTTTTGAGGTGATGGGCGTGGGTGCACTTGGGAGGTGACTGGATGAGAAAGGCTACTAGGAGACAACAGGTGATTGGATCTTTGGAGAATGGATAGGATCAAGGAGGAGGACACTGGAACACAAAAAATAAGAAGATGGAGCAATGGAAGGGGATGATGAAGTTATCCATTCAGTTGTGTCCAACTCTTGGCAACTCTATGGGTCAGGTCTCTCCACATGTATCGATCTTGCACTACTTCTTTGAAGCAAAAGCAAGTTTGAAATGAAGCATGCTGCTTGAAATGAAGCATGCTGGAGGGGGGGGGACTGCGGGTTAGTTTCTCTTTTGTTCTAATTTCTCAAGGAAAAATGGGTTATTTGAGAAAAAGAGTTCTGTGTTTACTGGTTTTTATTGCAAGTAAAAAAAATCTTAAAAATAAACATACTCCTGGCCTCACAAGCAGGATAACAACAAAAATTACCACAGGTGTTTGAAAAGCTAAGATGAACATTTCTAAAAGAAGAAGGCAAGTTCAGAGAGAATATAATGTTTTCACTGAGTGCACTTGGAAGAAGAGATGATTTTTACACTTCTTATTTTGATTCAAATTGTGAAACTGCTACATGACACACAAAATATTTTGTTACAGCAGTTAAAAAAAGGGAACAGTCACTGTCAAAGATAATCTGACAATCTTTTCTTTTCCCCTTTCTTTTAATTAATCTTATTTGATTGTTTATATTCTGGATCTCTGATTGTAAATACTTTGATCTTTTTATGAATGGTGATCACTATTTAGACAAAAATATTATTCCAGAAACTGAGTGAGTTTACAATTTAAAAACCTAAATTAAAAAATACCAATTATATTATGGTAATCTTACTACAAAACCAGAGACTATTGATAAATATAACATATAAGGTAGATTGTCCCCCACCTTTAATATTTTGTAGTTTGGGAGGGATTCCTATTTCTTTTTCTTTAGGTTTCTATTATTATTTGTTCTTTAAGTGTAAAGATTGCTTTGTTCATTACGTATATTAAGATTGTAAAATAAAATTTAAAAAGTGAAGGTTGCTGACTGAGAGAGTATTGCTGAAAGGCACCAAGGTGATTAGAGTTTGGACAGAACCATTTTTGAGTCTCTCTCTCTCTGTGTATGTGTGTGTTTTTAAGAGACTGGACAGCCACTTGTCTGAAATGGTATACACATACATACACACACATACGCAAGCATGGACAAGACTATCTGAAATTGATGGAATACTACAGTAAACCTAATGAAATGGGATATATGAAACATATGAGGGAACTCTGGGTGGACAGAAAATCTGCATCCATAGTAACTCAGAAACAGCTAACTACCTTTCAACATAGTGAAGAGGAAGGTGCTCTCACAACTTCAGATATAGACCAACTACACATTACATCCTGAACTCAAGAATAGCACTGTCCACAAAACCCCAGTTGCTCAGAAGATAGACCAGTTGCTCAAGACAAAAAAGATAAAAAGACAGCCAGGAAAAAACCAAAAGAGAATAAAGAGCTGTCTGCCTCAACCCAAGAATACCAATGTAGAAATGGTAATGTATGTAAATTCACCATGTTCTATTTCCTCAGAAAAAAATCAGATTCTTTTTTTTTAAAAAAGCCTCCGTGTTCAGTGCCGTTGATTACATTTTTTAAGAAAAGCTGTAAAAAAAATCATGAATTTTGATTGATTATATGCCATCACATTATTTTTCATTCCTAGTGACCACATAGATAGATGGGGTGGGAAGAAGAGTTGATGAATCAAGCTTTATTTACATAATGCTAAACCAGTTTTGTGTTCTATTCAAATGATTGTACTGTGAATCTATTCTTAGCATTTCAGAAAAGACCAAAAGTTGCAGGATCTAAATAACAAGTAAGACAGCTTACACTTCTGTAGTTTTAATTCTAGGCTATATTTGTACAAATATGATATAATGGCACCACTGAAGATTCTCGGAACTCAATGCTATGGAGTGGGAGTGAGGCTGAAAATGGATGGGAAGTTCAGAAGATATTAATATTCTTTTTACAAATGTGTTAAATTAATATCATCTTAGTTAGCATTCCAATCTTGATTTAAAAGAATTATGAGATTTGAATTATTTACCTTATTTTTTTAACCAATTCATTTTTTTGTTCTCCTTGAGAGATGGTGTCTTATTAATTATTCCTACCAAACTGCACTCTTTTCTGTTCCAAAAAAGGCTTTACCAAAATATGTTCCACATTTATTGAAAAGTTTTACAAAATTTTAATAATAACCCCCCCATCAACCCTCCCCCATTCCTTCCCCCCCCCCCCCCGGACTTCCCAAAGCAGAATACAGGGTATGACATATAGCAATCTTATGCAAACATATGCTAAATATCTATTACAACGTGAACAAACCTTCCACCCTTTAACTCCCTTATAACATAACTAAAGTAATTATAATAACACTTCTATAATTGTTAAGAATATGCTATTTGAAACTTTTTTGTTCCATATTTGTTCTGAATATAATCAATCCATCTTTTCCATTCCAAAATACATTTTTCTTGTGACTGTTCTTTCAAATATGCTGAAACTTTTGCCATTTCAGCTACGTCCATTACTTTAAGTATCCATTGTTCTATTGTAGGTAAATCTTTCTTCCAAAGTTGCGCCACCAACAGTCTGGCTGCCGTTATTAAGTGTAATATGTTCCACATTTAAACATTACCTTATTTAATATTTACTTTTCTTATACTTGCCTACTCTGCTACTGCCAAGCCACTTCCCTTTCCTAGTTCATTTTTCATAATTATCCTTTTTTTTACATACCAGAAATATGTAGCATGAGATCTTACATAATGAAAATGGAAACAATTGTAGAAACTATGTTTTTATTTTGGAGGTTTACCTGTGTCCTCAGGTAACCTGAGAAGTGCAAATTGTGGGGAGCCTTCTTAGCTGTAGGATGTTCTCTGCCCTGTGTCTCTTCACTGTAGGGGATAAGTCTGAACTGTCTGAATCTCAAATTGAAGCACAAATTGTAACTAGATCTGTTATCATTTTTTAATTTTCAATCTCTTCCGTGCAATCCTAATCCTTACTGAGCGCTTTGTTTCTCTTTATCTCTGTCTAAAGTTTTGCTCTCATTTTCAATCAGTTAGTGAATCCAGATGGTGGCCATAATTTCAAGGACGAAGAGGGGCAAGATTTGATGACTTGTTGCCATTTTCATTTTTTTTTACAACACCCTCTCCCTACTTTAGCTTGGTTTCTACTTGTATTACTTTCTTTGGATTAAGGTTGGGTGTAATATTTGTTATATAGTTTATGTGTTTGTCACTCATTTGCAATAGCAAAATATTCATGTTTGTTTTCCAGAGATTTGATAAATGACAAAATATCAATTTCATCTTCTTCCTTCGGTTTTCTACAAAAATAAGTGACTGGCCTTAGAACAGTGTGTTATAGTGCAAATAACTAAAGAAACACCCAAAGGCCAAATAAAGGTGGTCCTTGACTTATAACTGTTCACTTAGTGACTGTTCAAAGTTATAACGGAACTAAAAAAAGTGACTTATGACTGTTTCTCAGATTTAGGACCGTGGTCAAAATTTGGATGCTTGGTAACTGACTCATAAGGGTTGCAATGTCCTGGGGTCATGTGATTACCATTTGCAACCTTCTGATAAACAAAGTCAATGGGGAAGCCAGATTCACTTAACAACTATGTTACTAACTTAACAACTGCAGTGATTCACTTAACAATTGTGACAAGAAGGGTCATAAAATGGGGAAAATTCACTTAACAAATGTCTTACTTAGCAACATTAATTGTGGTCGTAAGTCAAGGACTACCTGGACAACTAACTTCCACATATCACTTGTATAGGACTGCTTCAACAAAACAAAACGACTCAAAACCAATAACATATGCCTATCATGTGGCTATAGACTCTGTATTTGAAATAGTGCCTAAGAATGATGAGCCATTTGGGATTAGCCTTCTCTTTCCTAACTGCCTAAAGCACAGATGAAGTAATCGGACTTGAAGTGAATCAAGATTTATCTCAGCCATAAACCTGAACCTTACTTATATGTGGAATTTGTTGTCGGACGGTCTATATTTTACACATTATCACTACTTGTTTTTCATTGGCCAAATTCACATATTGCATTGGGCTCTTTTAAAGCTGCAACTTACATAATAAACTACAATTTTGGGGATTCACACAATGCAACAACCCAGAGAAAAATAGACTCTGTGCCTCTAAGGAATGAATAAAGTGTATCTTGGATTGTTTGACTAGCTACCCAAAGCAAAAGGGAGTCATGATCACTGACTATATGCTACCACTGTTTGGCATCTGAGGTTAGAAGCAATTACAAACTGTTTATTGGCTCCAACTTTAAAATACGATGCCACTGTGGTTTGCCAGTCGCGGTCCATAGCTTATCATGTCTGAATCTTATCAGTCATAGCTTAAATCATAAGTAAATAAACCAAAGCTTAATATGTATGAACCACATCATTCAAAATGACTGATTTTCAGTTTTCCAGTTTTACATCGCAGCAAGACAGATGCAGGAAGGCAGGGCTTTTGCCCTAAAGAGGGCCTATAGTTGCCTCGAAGAGATGATGAAGAGGGGTGTCTCATTGATCACAGAGAGATGGAGGTCTTTCTGTTAAATCAGAGAAAAGCTCTCCAAACCAGCAGGGGAAAGATTGGCTACATTCCTAGACCAGCCATAAGCTGCTAACAACCAAAGAAGAAAAGCACCAATTAACACATCGTAAACAGCATGTTTGGAACTGGGCGAGAATATTGATCCTTTCTTTACTATTTTACAACTGAATTTCCTGGGAAAGGCTCCCAAGAAGCTAAAACCTCCAAATGTAAATGGAAGTAGCATTTTAATTTTTATGGGGGACAGAAATACACAATATTGAAGTGGGCATAACATAAAGCTACAGTTTTGAAATTTGAGAACTGAAATAATTGTTAAAGATTTTCTCTTTGAAAAAAATTGAGGTGAAATATAAGAAATCAATCCTTTACCTTAAGAGTAGAAAATGGATTTGAGTGACATCTAGTGGTGGATTTGAGTACAGCACTATAACTAGCTTCCTGGCTGTTCGGTGACTCCTATCTTAAGGGGAGAACAGCTAGCAATAAAGGAAAATATTTTGGCATACTTATCACCCTGACCTTTTTGGACTATAAACACCAACTGAGCTTGGACTTTTAATCTCAAGAGCTAGTGGCAGAGAAAGAGAAATTTGATTACATCTGGCTGGGAGAGACTTTTGAGCTGTTTTCAGGGAGGTTGAACACTTTGAACACTTTGACCATTGTGGATTATAACCTTGCCTGACTGACAATTTTTGGATGCCTGGATCAAAGGATCACTATAAAATAATAGTGGGACTGGACTTGTATTCTGGAATCTATTGGATTATAAACCCTATATATAAAGACCAGAAAGCAAGAGAAAATTTTGTTCTACTCTTACTGAGATGGTGATATTACAGGATCTCCAGGAATGATGCCTCAAGAAAAAACAAACACCTTTCAGAAGGAAATATACTCTATGCTACAACTAATTCACCAAACAATTGTTGCATACACAGAACAGAAGACATAAAAAGAAACTATAATGAGACTAAAAATAATTTAGATAATATAAATGAGCAAATCTCCAAATTAAATCTACAACTAGAAAGTTCCCAGACAACTACAAAGAATGAACAAATAAACCAGAGATCAGAAGATGAAGCAGAGGAAATGAACCTAGAGATGGAAGAGATGAAAGAAAGGAAATATAAACTACCATACACAAATAAAATACTGCAAGACTTACCCATAACAATAAAAATGTAAAAGACCCTTAAGTCTGCAAGATGCACCTGATGACAAGGAAGAAGATTTTGGGGAATGGAACATAGAGCTGGCAGGAGAAATGTTACAATTTGGGAGACAAAGAATGATGGGAGAAATTGAGGGAGAAGGAAGGTGGGAGTTGCTTAAAGAACATAAATGGGTAGAAAAAAAATACCCTACCTAAATTGTCTTCCTCATTGCAAGCAACTTTCATAAAAATAGAAAGAAAATTCCTGGGCGATTTAATTACCTTGGCTTGGAAAGCTACTTGGCAAAGAAAGAAAGTGAGAGTTAGGTTTAAAAAACAGAAGATTTGACCTATTAGAGGGGGCATCATATGTTTATATACTTGTTTGCATATGATTGGATGACCCTTAGATATAATTAGACTTTTATAGTGAAAGATATGATTTAGAATTAAAATAACATTTTCTTCTTTTGATATGGGAAATATCAAAATATCAAATGCCGCTTGGGGGGGGGGGCGAAAGCCCTAATAAGCAGGCATATACATAGAATGAAGGCTATTGCTAAGCACATTGATTTGTGCTTCTTAGATTGTAAGCCACCCTGAGTCTTCGGAGAAGGGCGGGATATAAATGGGATTTTAAAAAAATGAAAATAAGAGGAGGATTGATATGAATAAAACTTTTAGTTATATAAATGTAATTAATTTGAGAAAATCATAAATGACAAAGATACTTTAAATATTTATGGGAAATCAAACTTTAACAAGAGCACGAAAAACAGGATATTGATTTATGAATTGATATTATTGTTATTTGTATAATATTAGTAAAATATGATGAAGATATTTATATCTAGCTTTGTATACATCAATAGTACCAAGAGTAATTTGGGGGGGAATGGGGGGAAAATGGAAAAATATGGGTTAGAAAGGAGGATCAGGGAAAACATACCAGATGGTGCAGTACTGAATAGATTTATATTGAAGAAGTTACTGTTAAATATGTGAACCCAGACAACATGTTGTTTACTAAGCTCTACATATGGTAATTCTTAAAAAATAATATTTTTTTTAAAAAAAGTGACTGATTTTCAAACCTTGCTAGGCCAAACCGCATTTTGAGTTAGCAAGGTAGATGAACTCAGCCACACAGCATTATATTTTAAGACTTAGTGGAGGAGGAGCTTAGTGTGATAGGCACACCCATAAATTGTGGTTTTTAAGTCAAGTTTTGTTTCTTGGGATGATTCACATATAACTTGCGAATCCAGAAATAAGCCACATAAACAAACCACATAATCCTCAGAAGGTACAACAAAATTCTGTAATTTCACAATACATGGACAGTTTCTATTGAGAAACTGTTAACTATTAATGTCCAGAGTTTTTGGGAGTCAGGTAGTATACAAGTTTAAAACATGAAATTAAATTTTAGATCAAACCAAATCCCAAAATGCTAGGCAATTCCTGGAAGCTTGTTATTCTGACAAACCAGTCGTCAATAGACCCAGAGACAATCTCCATTTACGTGCCATTTAAAAAGATACAACGAAAAGCCTAGGAATGAAGCAAAGAGCCTAAAAAACATCACTTCCAGCAACCCACATCTACATAATCAGGAAACTGCATGGATGAAGGAAGAACAAGTTACACCTCCACCAAGACTAGGGCTAGGCAAACTACAACAGGTGGTCCCCGGCTTACAATTGAGTCAAAAATTTCTGTTGTTAAATGAGACACTTGTTAAGTGAGTTTTGCCACGTTTTACAACCCTTCTTGCCACAGTTAAGTGAATCACGGCAGTTGGCAAGTTAGTAACAGGGTTGTTAAGTGAATCTGGATCCCCCATTGTTTTTGCTTGTCAGATGGTTGCAAAAGGTGATCACATGACCTGGGAACACAGCATCAGTCATAAGTACAAACCAGTTGCCAAGCATCTGAATTTTGATCACATGATCCTAGGGATGCTGCAAAGGTTGTAATGTGAAAAGTGGTTGTAAGTCACTTTTTTCAGTGCCGTTGTAACTTTGAGCGGTCATTCAATGAACTGTTATTAAGTCGAGGACTACCTGAACATATAAACATTGAGCAAACATCATTCTCCTTCACACTGATAATTGATAATTAAACATCTGCAAGGAACCAACCAAGCTCAAAGATGATCAAGGACCCAAGAAACCACGTAATGGTTTAGCATTGTAGGTGAACCAAATTCATCTTGGAGCCAGCAGGATGAAAAATGAGTGTGTGAGAAATGAAGGCTAAGGGGCATGTTAGGGATAGAAAGGTGATATAAAACAAGCAGTTTTGTAATCGAGAACCAAATTATGTGTGATAGCACATTTTATTTCATATGTTATTCCTGTGCTCTTCCCAATTTGCATCAGATATATTAACCCAATTCTTTCTTTGAAGGACCTACATTATTAATAATGATAACAATGTACAAGAAATACATTTTGCCTGGTGAATCTGATCTGGTCACATACACGGCAATGCCTTCGTCAAATAGAGATGTCTTTAGTAGGGAACTGAGAATAAAAAAATGAGGTAAGATTTCAGGTGCTCCCTAGCAAGAAAAAGCATGAGGCACGATATCTTTAAGGCATAATTTAATTTTTTTGTGGAACTCTTTTGTACAAAATGCCATTGCGTATAGCCAACTGAAAAGAGAGAGTCACTGCAAGATACAAGGAATGCTTTTCATGTAAAAAGTTGCTTTTATCTGGAAAAAAATTTAAAAGTTATATTTACTAATAGAAAGGTGAGGTTTGTTCCTACTTAGCAAGCTAAATATATCTTCAGATCTGAAATGTGGTGGTGGGGTGCAGGCCAGGCAGAAGAAACAG
Source organism: Vipera ursinii (assembly GCF_947247035.1). Classification (NCBI taxonomy): domain Eukaryota; kingdom Metazoa; phylum Chordata; class Lepidosauria; order Squamata; family Viperidae; genus Vipera; species Vipera ursinii. Next base: position 61,886,068 of record NC_139516.1, on the reverse strand, counting down.
TCATGACTATAATAGGGGATTGCCTTGCAAGAGATATGTTATGCTAGTATATTTCCTGCTCAATAACTAGCAAGAGTTGCAATAACTAACAGAAATTCTGAATTTTGTTCTCTGTTTATGTAATTCTGATTGAAAAAGTTTAAAGGAGGTAAGAAGAAAGAACTGCAATGGCAAACTATACTGTCAAATTGTATAGTGATCTCAAGACTGGTTTCCAGCCTTTGATGAAATTAATTTTAAATGATAACATCCAGAGATTGGAAGTGGATTTGGCCTGGAACCCCTCTTTTTACTGGATTCTGGGGAAATTAAAAGGCAATTGCTGAAGCCAGTTTTTGAATAGCCTTTGATAGAGTCTGATTCCTTTTTGGATCCCATGATTTTTTTCTATTGTCTTTTCAAAGCCAGCTAGGCAGCAATCACAGCCTATTATTGCAGTGTGTTTCATAGATGGAATACTCAAAGTGGGGGGGAAAAAACCCTCAAACTATCTTACATTATTCCTTTTTTCATCTGTTCTTGTTCTGAACTTTAAAACTCTGGATGGCCATTCTTTGCTGCCATTTCTTGGTGATCTGAGTTTTTGCAGTCCAGTTCTTAGCCCTACTGTGTATAATGTAAGGATGAGAGAAAACTTCCTTACCCATTCTTTGTATGCATAAATTTCCGTATCTTTTATTTTTTTCTTTAATAGAAATTATAAATTCTATTAGTCTTTCTTAAAAAGGAAAGTGTTATTACTGTACCTTGCAATTAGGTTCATAGCACATTGTCAATCAAAAAGCAGTTTGCTTGTCTATTGCGTCTACCAAAATGGTATGGTTTACAAACTATGGCTTACACTTTAACATAGTTAATTGTAGTTTGTTCAACAGCCATTGTTAAATAAACTATGCCTTGGCATATGTCGCAACATCACATGACGTGTCACGACATATCGTGACTTTTTTGCCATTGCTGGCAATGGGATGGGCATGGTTTTGCTATGATGCATCTGGCCCACGGGCTGACAGTTTGACACCCCTGACTTAGGATGTTGTATGAAAATAGCCGAAGTGTTGGCAATGATGATGTGTTGATTTAAAATATTTCAAGAACTAAGCTCCCTAAATTTAGAAGATGGAATGTATCACAGCTAAAAATCTCCTTTCCAAATTTACAATTCTAATTTTTCTGAACATATTTAATCTATAGCAACATAATTTTCACTACATCTGTATCATATATAGTAGGTTTGGAAACATAAGAATTCAGATTTTAAGATCAGGACTATAGACTATCTTTGTTCCATATTTACAGCACACACCTTCAAACAATGTTCCTTTCTACATCATGAAAGCTATCTTTTTTGAGAATCTTTATGGTGTATGGTTAAGATTAGATGAAGATTCAAAAGTCCATGCAATTATAAAGCCATTTTTTACTTGTATAAACATTATCGTATGAATAACAGGATAGTGAAATTGGAAAGTTGGGATATAAATAGATTAAAGCAATTAGATTGGAATAAGAGTCGTTCTTAATGACATCCTACTGAACACTGATGATTTCCTGGTGAAAATTCAGGAAAACATTTCAAATAATTTTGTTGAATTTTTCAAAACTGAAATTGAAAGATCAAATTCAGTTATTAATTATGAACTCCTCATCTGAATAAAAGTTCAGAAGCATCTTATTATTACCATAGGTCCACCCATCTGAGCACCTATAGGATGTATTTGGAAACACTAGCATGAATGAATGAATGAATGAATGAATGAATGAATGGCATATCATACAAGCTTGAGGGCTGTTCAACCCTAATTAAGAGCAGCTATTAACTTTAAATGATTACTTCACAAACAGTGTTATGTATGCAGGCACCTGCATAGCAACAGCCACCAGGGGGCGTTGGCCTGAACGGTTTTGGCAGGAAACCCAGTTTTCGGCGGGAAACCTAGGGCCAACCCCATTGGCTGTCCGCTTACCTGGCCAGGTATTTAAGGGGGCCAGGTAACCCTCATTCCCCAGTACGCTACCCCCCCAATAAAGAGCTGAACACGTACTCCGGCTGGTGTCTCTTCCTTGCGTCGGACCCACTAGATTGCAGTGGCGACGAGGATGGGATTTGCTGCCGACAAGGAGCTGAAGTCACTTGGGGAGTGCACCGCACGCTGAAGGAAGGAGGACTCTTCCCTTCCTCCCAACGCGACCGCCAGCCAACCGGACCACGCCAGTCACCGCAATCCACGATGCAAGACCCGAACAACACCGCGATGGCAAGGGCCGGACAACCCCGCGAATTTGACACCCGCCACCCCGAGACATGGGCCCGGTACCTGGCTCACGCTGAACTGTACATGCGGTTCAACCAGATCTCGGAGGACGGCGCAAAGGCAGCAGCCCTGCTCTGCATCGGGGGACCTGCACTCCTAGAGATTGCCGCGAACCTGTTCGCCCCAGAAGCCATCAATACCGTCGCCTACCGGGACCTCATTGCCAAGCTCAACGCCCACTTCAGGCCCCGGCACTCCAAGGTGGCCACGAAGTCGCAGTTCAAGAAAAGGGACCAGCGCCCCGACGAGTCCGGTGCCGAATTCCTCGCCGCCCTACGAGAAGCCGCCGTCGCCTGCAAGTTTTCAAACTTGGAGGAGCGGCTACAGGACCAGCTGGTTTGCGGCCTATGAGACAGGCAGCTGCAAGAGTGCCTGTTCGAAAGAGAGGAGGTTTCGCTCCAGGAAGCCGAAGACACCATCCTGGCCCACGAGGCGGCCTGCGGGGTCGTCCAAGCAGTCCAGGAGACCCGGACCGGCAGCCAGGTGGCCAGCATCCACCGGCAGGTTGCCACAGCCGAGGACGAGCAGAGCATCGACCTCCTCCAGCGAACGTCAACCCCCGACCAGCGAGGCAGACGCCCGGACAAGCCCAGGCCTCCTAGTAATGCCACCAACCCTCAGAAGTGCGCAGGTTGTGGTGGAAACCACGTGCGCAGCCTCTGTAAGTTCCGGGCAGCCACGTGTCGGGCCTGCAAGAAAACAGGCCACATAGCCACCGTCTGTCGTAGCTGCTGCCCCCGAGAGGAGATCCACGAGCTGCAACTGGAGGAATCGCCGTTCGAAGGTACTGGGGCCCCAACCAAAACGCGAATTGGCTATGTTGAGAGCCGGCTGGCCATTAACCACACGGGTAGCTGCCGGCTGCTCAAACCCAAAATTAGATTAACAATCCACTTGCAAGGCGTTCCTTGCAGCATGGAGCTTGACTCTGGATCAGCGGTCTCAATCATTTCAGACAAGACCCTTAACTATATTAATAGCCGGAGCAAGCAGCGGATTAAATTACGGCCAACAAAATTAACCCTGACCGATTTTCAGAATTCACCGGTCAAGGTAAAGGGGGAGGCTACCGTTTCAGTGGGGTTTAAGGGTCGCGAAGAGCACCCGGAGGTTGTAGTGGTAGAGGGCCGGAGGGCCAGCCTGGTCGGTCTAGACTGGTTTGAGGCCCTGGGAATCACGGTCTCCGGGATCCACCGGATCCAGGGAGACTCCATCGAGGCCGTCTGCAAGGAGTTCGCAGACGTCTTCGACGGAACGCTGGGCAGATACACAGGGCCCCCCATCTCGTTCAAGCTTAACTCAAACGTTCCCCCCATTAGGGTCCGGCCGCGGTGAGTCCCCTTCGCACTCAAACACAAAATCGAGTGCAAACTGGATAAGCTGGTGGCCCAGGAAATCTTAGAGCCCGTAGATGGGGAGTGGGAAACCCCAATCATCACCCCCTCAAATCCAATGGGGAAATAAGGATCTGCACCGACTACAAGTGCTCGGTGAACCGCGCCCTAAACCCGCATGCTTACCCGGTCCCCACGGTCAGCCACGTTCTCGCTTCCCTCCAAGGTGGCGCCATCTTTGCAAGGCTCGATCTTGTGCAGGCATACCAGCAACTCACAGTCACTAGGGCAACAGCTGACATTCAGACTATAGTAATACACAGGGGAGCGTTCCGGGTGAACAGGCTGCAGTTTGGGGTCAGCGTTGCTCCTGGCATTTTCCAGGAAGTTATGGAGAAGACACTCAGGGGCATCCCAGGAGTCTGCTCCTATTTTGATGACATCCTGATTGCAGGAGCATCAGCAGAAGAGCTGGCAGGTAGGCTCAGGGAGGTGCTGTCCAGGCTGTGCACAGCTGGCCTCAAGCCTAAGAGGGAGAAATGCAGCATAGGTATTTCCTCCACAGAATTCTTGGGATTCAGGGTAGATGCCAGGGGAATCCACCCCACAGAGTCCAAGGTGAGGGCCATCAAACTAGCAGCAACATGACCTCAGCTAGGACCATCCAGGTGCTCAGAGCTCTCTTTGCCACACACGGCCTCCCCGATGTAATAGTGTCTGATAATGGGCCTCAGTTTACCGCTACTGATTTCCAGGCGTTCTTGAAGGCTAACTGGATTAGACACGCCACCTCCGCGCCCTTTCATCCATCGACTAACGGACAAGCTGAATGTATGGTAAGGACGACCAAGGACGCATTCTGGCGCATCATCAGCGGGGATTGGCATCACAGACTGGCCAAATTTCTACTTGCCCAACACACTACACCGTGCGTTGCTACCGGGAAGAGCCCAGCAGAACTGTGATGGGGATGGCGTCATATCACCAAGCTGGACCGTTTACACCCAGATCGAGTAGCAGCAGAGACGGATAGGCCACCATCATCACCATCATCATCATCATCACCAGCGCACAGAGTTCTCAATGTGGGGGACCTGGTCTGGGCAAGGAACTATGGGGCAGGGCATCCATGGATTCCGGGGACAGTGGTTGAGAAAACTGGGCCCCTCTCTTACATCGTGGGGGTGGAGGGGGACAGACACATAAGGCGACGCATCGACCAGCTCAGAGGAAGGGTCCCTGAGTGCACCATACATGCCCAACAAGATAGCCACACCCCAGGAGAGGTCAGCCCAACCGGGAACAACACAGAACAGGAACCAGAGGAGGAGGGCCTACTGAACCCAGCTCTGTTCAACCCAGCACAGAGGCCTCACGAACCAGCTGTCCAAGCCCAGGGCCAAGCCACGCCCAGATGGTCCACCCGGCCCCACAGGACACCTGCCTACCTGGCGGACTATGTGTGCAAGTGATCACCCCACAGTTGCCTTGCCTTGACACACAGTGTATATAGTTATGTAGCTAGTTGCACAATTGTTCTATAGTTATGTGGTTCTTCTCTAATGGGGGAGGGGTGTTATGTATGCAGGCACCTGCATAGCAACAGCCACCAGGGGGCGTTGGCCTGAACGGTTTTGGTGGGAAACCCAGTTTTCGGCGGGAAACCTAGGGCCAACCCCACTGGCTGTCCGCTTACTTAGCCAGGTATTTAAGGAGGCCAGGTAACCCTCATTCCCCAGTACGCTACCCCCCCAATAAAGAGCTGAACACGTACTCCGGCTGGCATCTCTTCCTTGCGTTGGACCCACTACATTGCAAACATTATACAAAATTAATTCAAACTGAACCAAACCTGTGCTCATCTGCAGATATAACTAATGCTTACTGTGAACTTTTTTTGTATTCCTTACCTGTGTGTTGATAATAAAATCATTATATACAGTATTGTGTACAATTCCATTCATTTCAGAAGTTGAAATTATTAATTAGATAAACCTGGCAACTCAAGGCAATTTGACCACTCCTGGTAATTGATTTATCTTGTATGCTGCTTGTAATTGTCATAACTAGACAGCCATTTGCCTGAAATGTTATAGGGTTTCCTGCCTGAGCAGGGGGTTGGACTAGATGACCTCCAAGGTCCCTTCCAACATTATTATTATTATTATTATTATTATTATTATTATTATTATTATTACTATTATTACTATTATTACTATTATTATTACTATTATCATTATTATAACTATCTATCTATTTCCACTGTGATTTAATATTCAGAAAAGCAAACCAGTCCTATCCTAAATAGGATGAAATATGCCTCTGTATCTTCAGGCACAGAATTCTTCAATTTTGGAGGTTATATGAGTGAGGAGAAAAAATACATTTTAAAATCCTGGGGTTTTAATCACTAAGATGATAGCTCCTTTTCAGTCAATTTAAAGGCAGCAATAAAACATCAGTGCTTTTCATGTCTAATTTTACATGAATTATATAGAGGCCAATCATATTTGTTTTTGAGCAATTTCACATGTCTGAGGATATATTAAATGTGTCTTAAACACTATGCCTAATTTTTCATTTCACTAGGAATTTGGATGAAACAGTGTTTTCACAGCACTGTTTCATAAATCCCAGTGCTACAGGAAATGTTTCAGGACAAAACAGCTGGCTTTGTTTCCCACTTGTCATTTGATAAACTGAGCAAGCAAGGAATAGCTAATTCCTCAAAGCAACAACAACAAAAATGCAATGTTTTACTGTTTTGTAAATCTTATTGTTATTCAGAGATTTTGTACAACACTAAGGTATCTGAGCTGCTTTATATTCATGATTCATGGCCATTGCTAAATTGAAATAGGACCTGTTTTGTACAGATTTTGAGAGTGAGAGAATGCAATTGTTATTCATTTTTTCCGACCCACTTTACACAACGGCATCCCTGTTTGGGTTGGCTTAAAGTTGATATTATGCAAGGGCAAAATACTGCTACATTTAATTCCCTAGATTACTCCACATCCTCTGTTCAGTTCCTCACTTCCTTTACAGCTTTGCATTGTCCATTTTTCTGGGCAGGCAAATATATTTCAAAACAAAACACTGGATGGGATCCATTCCCCAATTTATTTTGCAAGAATTCTTTTGGGACTTCACAGGTGTTGTATAGTGGGTTCTGGAGAGTAGGAAGGATGCCAGGCCGATGAGTACAGCATAACAGCTCTTTATTAGGTGGAAGTGACCGTACTGGGGAATACAGGCTACCTGCACTCTTTATATACCTGGCCAGTACCTGGCCAGGTATACAGCCAACCAATCGGATTGAACCTCTGTTTCCCGCCGAAACTGCTTCCCGCCAAAACAGTTACAGTTCAATGCCTACTGGTGGTGACTCTTATACAAGTGCTTTAGGTCTTCCTGAAAAGCCTAATACATAACAACAGGCATACTTGGGGGGAAAAAGATAGAGGCTGGGAATTTGCTTTGCTGCATGACACAACTCCCTGTTTATCCCTTTAATTTTAAAAGCTGTCAGAAGTTAAAGAAGGGTGGAGATACTTTGGTGCTGATAGGCTGTACAATGGGGAATCCAGTTTTAAGAAACCGGAGAAGTGTGACATGACATTATGAAAGCCAGCTAAGTTGTTAAATTGTTCTGAGACTTTGAGGATACCTAAAAGGAAGTGTGACACAGGTAAGCCTTGACTTAAGGACTGGTCACTTACCACCCATTCAAAGTTACAATGAACATTTAAAAAGCTACTTATGTTCCATCCTCAAAATTATGACTGCCACACAGACCTTCCTCTTCCTGCAATCTTGCAATTGCATTTAGGGTGCTTGGCAATCAGCTCTTATTTATTACTGGTTGTAGCATCCCACAGTTGTGTGACCGCATTTTGCTACTTTTTTATATTTTCCAGTAGATAACAGCCAGAAATACCAATTGCAGATGCTGGATTCACTTAATAACCACATGATTTGCTTATCAACTGCAGTGGCTTGCTTTATTACTGTCATAATAATGGTCCCACAGTGCTTCGTTTTTGACTGCAATGTCCTATGACCAAAATTCCAAGTTCTATTGCAATTGGAAGTCCTGCACTGGAGCTGACTATTGAAAATATTGTAGGTAGACAAGACAAGTATCACATGGATCATTGAACAAATTACTCAGAGTTTTCACTTGCTGAGGTATAAATGATGAGGCCCAAATTATCATACTTTGCACACATGTGAAAATCTTGTTCTCTCTACAATTCATCATGCTGGGAAAGATGGAAAGAAAGAGAAGGAGAAGATGAGCAGCAGTAAGATGGATAGACTGAGTTGCAAGAGCAATGGATGGAAAGATCAGATTAGGGGCAGATTCCCCTGGAGAATTTCTATGTAGTCACTAAGAGATAATACCAACTTGATGGCAAATAATTGATCATCAATCAAAAGAATGTGCTTAACATTCTCCAGTTGGATAATATGTTAATATTTTGTTCAAATTTAGTTTCTTTTGTCCATTAAAATTAATCATTTCTAGACATAATGTCCTTGGACCAAATCTTTCCCAGCCATAATCAGGATCTCAGAAGAAAAACTGGAAAAAAAAATTTTTTAATGACATTGTCGGTTCCTGTCAGGCACAGTTCACTTAAAGGCTGTGTTCATACAACACAGATTTATTCAATTGGACTAAAAAATATTATGCCCACGGGTCAGCAGTAGACAATTCTAATGTCTTGGTCAAAAGGGAAAGAACCATTTTTAAAGTCTTCCCAAACACCACAAAGGAATCTGGGTCTTGAACTTCCTTGCTTTTCCTCTCTAGTTCAGAAAAATACAACGAATAAATTGGGCCAATTAACCTTGGCACCCTTGTAAATTGAAGTCCATTTACCTACCTGTTCCTCCTCATCTTCTACTAGCCTGTGCAGCTACAGAAAGGGGATGTGTAATATATAAAGAACACAGAGATAGAATTCATACAGAAGCCATTTGTCATGGTTCCGACAGATGAAACTCTTCAAAAGAACTTCGAGGTATTGTTTACCTTAAAGGATCTTTTATTCATGTAGCATAATATCGACACTTACATAATCAAAGCCAAAAACTGATTTCCCCTCCCCTGGGCACATAGTATCAAAGCACAATTCCCTCCTCCAATTAACAGTCATAAATCACATTCCCCAATTAGCTTGAAGCGCGGGTTTGCTCTCCAGCTCGCCAATTCTTTATCAGCTCTGGGCTCAATAACCTTGATTCTCATGCTACATTTACTGTTATTATGTCTAGCTGGACTCTCATTCACATCCCCCCTTCCCAGCATCATCTAACTCTAAAAGCGAAAGGGGAAAAATGGCTACCTTTCCATCTGTTGTCAATGCAAAAACATCTGATGTTAGCAGCGCTGACACCATTTATTCTTTCAAGGAAGATCAATGGCTTTGTTTCAGTAGAAGGGTGAAAAGCATTAACCATCTTAATGCTTCTGTTTAGAAGACACAGCACTAAGGCAAATTAGTTTAATCTGAAATAAGGCTGTATGGGACTAAAACCATCCATATTTCCAATGACTGTACTAGGGCAACCTCAGCTAGGTCAACCTCAGCAACTTCAAGATGTGTAGATTTCAACTTATTTGGAATTGAAGTTCACAATCTTAAAGTTGCTGAGGTTGAGAAATATTGAGGTAGGGTATTTCATGACATGCTGATGCCCCAAACCAATAAAAGTGCATGATGTGAACTTAGCCAATAAGGCTCTTGGGACCTTAATGTGTTTTTGGTGAAACCTTTTCAACCAAAAGAGACTAATTTTATTCAAAGTTGCCTCAGTATCTCATTCTGCTTAGTTGGTATACTTTTAAAAGATTTTTCTTTACTGACAGTGGCAGAATGTCTCCATGACTACACATATTTGGAGCTACACCAAAAGCTACATGGGATAACGAAAGCCAGCCAGATACACATTTGTTCTTAGTTATAGCTTGTTTTAACTGTAGTTTGTTAAAATCATGATTGGTGAGGTTATGTAATATCCTAAATAAAAATATATTACAATTGGGATTTAACCAGCCATAACATCCCTTCTGTTATATGGTGACCAAAATAAAGCATTGTTGTTGTTGTTGTTGATCTAGGTTCTCTCTGCAGTCCTTCCATGGACTTCTGGCTCACTGAATAGAATATATTGCTATCTTCCAGGCCACCACCCTGCATTCTGCAATACAGGAATGATTCATGACCCATCTCAGGGAGAGACCTGAGTGTATAATAAAACCACTTTTCTTCAAAGAAACATCGCCTGAACCTACATTGGAAATGTATCACATTGGGGGGGGGGGAATTGCAATACACTTGAATCATTCCACATTCTTGATAATATGTTTACTTCAAGGAACTCTCTAAACCAGAATGGAGCTTGCTTGCTTGCAGTTTAGTGTATTATATAAACTCATCTATTGTGTTTGCAGACAAAAACAATTTATAGTTTGGTGCATTGTGTGAACCCACCAGTTGTGATGTATTCAGTAGACTTGTCTATACAAAAGTGGCTTTTTATTTTGTGATCACTAACTCTCACAGGCCAGATTCAGGTAGTTCTATGATCAATGTTACAAGAATGATGTGACACAAGGCTTGTATTCACATTTCCTTTTCCTTTTACCCTTCCTTTTAATATTTAAAATGATTTGAAAGGTTCTCCTTTCAGTATTAACCAGGCAAAAGTGGGATGCTCTTTCCATTCCCTCTTTGTATCATAAAACCATAGATTCCTATACTCTTCTGTTTCTACCTGTACCTTCGGGACATGAGTGGATTTTTAGAGCTTGAAGATAAAATAAGCCTGTATTTACTATATCGATATCCTGCCCCTGCTGTTTACTAATGGAAAGATATCATGTGTGAAATAGCCTATCTTCTGCATGTGCTCTGCTACTTCCTATTTTCCATACCATTATTTATGTAATAAGACCATGTGCAAAGAATTTAAGATTTAGCTATATTTAGTACAAGCTACATTTGTCCCTAGCATCCTAGCCCTATGAAATTATCATGAGAAATGACTGACTGACGGATGGATGGATGGATGGATTGTGAGCTGTATGAGGCAGATCAGACCAAGAAATTAATTCCAAAGAAGGCTAAAGACTACTTTGATTTAGATTAGCTATTGTATCATCATCTTTCAAGTTTGAGGATTCTCCTTCTCCCTCTTTTACAACCATGTGGTATCTTCCTGAGATGTTTGAGCACATTTTCTATATGTCAAGGACAATCTGTGTTTTCCTTCTGGTCTCTCTCGTAATCATCTCCCCGGTCTTCCTCAAGATCATCTTTTTTCACTCTCTTCATTGATTACGTGCCACCAAGTTGGTGTCAGCTCTTAGCAACCATATTTTTTCCGGTATGAACTTCTCCAACTATTCCTTTAGTTTATCCAACAGTACATCCATCATTGCTATAATTGAATCCATCCACCTTGCAGCTAGTACCTTCTCTTTCCTTCTACATTCCTAGGATTACACACTTCTCAAGAGAGCTAGGTCATATTTTGGATGCATTATGCAAAGTATGATAATCTGAGCCTGGTCATTTCTATGTTGAGTCAGAACTGGGGTTTGTTTGTTCAATGATCCATTTGTTTGTTTTCATGGCTATCCGTGATATTCTCAGAAGTCTTCCAAAACCAAAGTTCAAAAGCATCAATGCAAGTCCAGCTTCTTCAAACTCCAACTTTCACTTCCATAGATCGTTACAGGGAAAGCTTGACTGCTTGATTGCAATCTTTGTAAGTAATATTGCTGATATATCCCAACTTCTCTAAGTATCTTTCACAAGGCCTTCAATCCTATTCTACTAAGTGCTAGTTTGTGGCATATTTCTTGGCTGCCGATTATTTTACTTTTGACAGCCAATCTTAAAATGTTGATTGACCCAATGCACCACATCATTATCTTCACTGTCAGTTCTAAGACTGGTTGCTGTGCCTGCTAGCAGTAGTCTGATCTTTTGTAATTATCTCTTTGCAATTTTGATTTTTTCCCCCTGCATGCAATATTAGCAACTAGATCAGTACACTTAAAGGTCCTCAGCATTTCCTCAGTAGCATGTTAAGTGGCATACAACATGAGGAGTCCATCATCTGGCCTTAGATCATCTCTTTCAAGTGGTCTTACCATTATGATTGGATTCCTACATTGCTCTGAGCCATCACATGATCTGAACACACCAAGGCCACTAACCCTAACCCTAACCTTTTGTTCAACTAATCTTAAATTCACAAGTTGGTTAGTATTGGGAGAAACTGTCTTTTAAATACCTGGTCTGTAAGCTGCTTAGGGCATCATAGTATTATGGTTAAATATTCTTTCATCAAGGGACGCGGTGGCTCAGTGGGTTAGGACGCTGAGCTTGTCGATCAGAAGGTCGGCAGTTTGGCGGGTCGAATCCCGAGTGCCGCGTAACAGAGTGAGCATCTGTTACTCGTCCCAGCTTCTGCCAACCTAGCAGTTCGAAAGCACGTAAAAATGCAAGTAGAAAAATAGGGACCACTACGGTGGGAAGGTAACAGCGTTCCGTGCGCCTTTGGCGTCTAGTCATGCCGGCCACATGACCATGGAGACGTCCTCGGACAAGCGCTGGCTCTTCGGCTTTGAAACGGAGATGAGCACCGGCCCCTAGAGTCGGAAACGACTAGCACGCGTGTGCGGGGGAACCTTTACCTTTACCTTATTCTTTCATCTAATGCAGACATGTCAAACACAAGGCCCGGGGGCCGGATTCGGCCCGCGAAGTGGTTTCATGTGACCCACGAAGCCATCCTGGAAACAGTGAGGGAACGGCCCCCACTACCTTGGCCCTGGCCCAGGGACCCTCGTTCTGCCAGAGACCCTCAGATCTGTCCCACTCCTGCCCAGGCCCCCATAGGCATCCTTGATGCGAACGATGTAGAGCTGGCCACGCCCACCCAGTAGGCCTTACGCATTCTAGCCACACCCACCCTGGCCATACCCACCCGGCCCCCTCAGGGCAACCGCAATGCTGATGCGGCCCTCAATGAAATTGAGTTTGACACCCCTGATCTAATGGAAGAATAGTGATGTGATTTTTGTTTTTTCCCAATGGAAAAAAAGTTGGGAAAGTTGATCACAAGAAACTGTATTTACTTGCCAGGGCAGAAACAAAGGGTTAGGAAAGAAATAGACTCAAGAGATATGACTAGACTTTCAAAGTACTTTTAAAATATAAACATTTGCTTACTTTCGTTATTACATATACCAGTTGCATGAGGACAACATGACAGTGACTCATGCCCTCATCACATGCTCTCAATGTTCTTTACAAGGGACAGTAAATGCAATAACTTCGATGCTTATTGATGCTTGCCTAGGGGAATATATTACACCTGTCTTGTAGGCCCTGCACTGGCTTCCTGTTAGATTCTGGGTAAAATTTCAAGGGCTGGTCTTAGCCTATAAAGCCCTGTATGGCTTGGTACCTAAGCATTTCAGTTATGCTGGAAGAAGCATTTGACTGTTCTCCATTTTCCGAAAGTTGGGGAGCTGAATCCAGAAAGTCTGTTTTTCCATTATGGGACCAGCTCTCTGGAATGGCCTTTTGGAAAGGCCTTTTGGAAAAAAGTTTTTTTTTTTCCCAAAGGGCTTTTGGGATTTAACACCAGTATTACATTGTTGAGTTTTTAATGTATTTTTATATATTTTTAGTATTTTTGTGCTGTTTATTTGAGCCATAACTTATGTTTGCCATAAATTATAAGTCTTATAAATAAATAAAAATATATGCATAAAATTGGTTGACTTGCATGAAACTATTATGAATATGTTCTTTTAACAATCAAAGGATTGTCAAACTGTATGGGAAGAAATCTATATGTCCGCTTACTCTTGCTTTGCTATCCTGTTTGGTTTGTGTGTCTGGCTATCACAACAAAATGATATTTGAGAAATTACTGGATTTTAGGATTCCCTTGTATTTACGGTATTATTAAAATGAGATTGATTCATTTTAATTCACCACTCATTACAGTTTGGTGTTATGGTTAGGTGTTGGTGTAGAAATCAAGAGGCTGTGAGTTCTAGTGCTGCTTTAGGCATGAAAGCTGGCTGGCTGGCCTTGGACCAGTCTCTCTGTCTCAGCCCAACCCACCTCACAGGGTTGTTGTTGTGGGTAAAATAGGAAGAGGAAGGACTATTATGTATGTTCACTGTTTTAAGTTGTTTATAAAAATAATAAAGCCAAGACAAAAATCTAATTTATAAATAAAATAAATCCTCTTTTCAGCAAATAAGATAATCCTCACTTACTGACTGCCTTGTTTTGCAACTGTTCAAAGTTATGACTGTGTAAAAAAAAATGCACCTTGGCAACCAGTCCTTGCATTTACAACCATTGCACCCTCCCATAGTCAGGTGATCACCACTTGTGTGCTTTTCAACCAGCTTGTGAGAAGTAAAGTTAATGGAGAACTGGAGGTAAAATTGTAAGTTGCTGTCTTGTGATGCTTCCCTTAACAACTAAATGGGAAATGATATCATAAATCCATTGCATTCAAATGATTTTCTTCTCAGTGGCTGCGGCACTAATCAATCGAGTTGCTGATCCCAGTTGTGGCTACTAATCAAGAACTATCTGGATGGGGAAAAGTCAGTTTTCTATTTTTTCTTCTTTTTCTAATTACAGAGGTATTACTTCTGTATAACAAATTTCGTTAGCTGGATTACTGTACAGTTTTATAGCAGATTCAGTCCGCACATTTTTTTGCTGAAGCAAGCACAAGCAGGCATAAGTTAATTTTAACCAACATGGGCAGATTTGAATTGGTGAAATTATTTTGGTAACCAGATTGTTAATACAATACCAAATTAAAGTGAATTAGCATGAAGTACATAGCTTGTCTAGCAAACAATGAATTCTTTTGCACCTCTCTGTAAGTAGGTAAGTTGAATAATATCTGTGATATGACAGGACAGATTTAGAATAAATGGGCATGTCATTCATATAATTATAAAGATCCATCGCAATCTATTTGTGACACAGTTTGGGAGTTATGTAAAAATGAGTATGTTTTAAAAGGTTGCATACCAAAACTATATTAAAAATAATAAAAGTGGTATTAGATACAATTTCATATATTGCATGCGTTAGAAACACAGTACATATAATCAGAGTGTGATTATCAAGGTTAACATAAAACAACCCCGGAAAGAATGTTTATTCCAAGGACAATTTTTCTTTTTCTGGCAGCAATCACCATGGTTGCTCCTGTAAATGCCAACTTTATCTTGGGGGGTTTTTTTTCTTGTCAGAACAGAGAGATAAGAACTGATAACATAGAAAAAAGTTCTGAGCGTGAGAGACTTCAAGAAAGGATTTAAGAAACAACTGTTTAACATTCCCATATAAAATGCTTTTTTCAAAAAAAAACCCAACAATTTACAGGTATGGAGTGAAAGAACAGCTTTTATTTCTATACGATGCACCACATGGCTGCTTGGTAATTTTCTTGCCATAGGATGCAATAACACAAGCCAAAAACTGCAGGTAAATTTAGATGAAGTGTTAGGCTGTTAACTTAGGAAAATAAAAGAAAAATACCTTCATTCCCAAATAGACAGATTAATACATTCTGTTTAAAAAGTGGGCTTGTCTTTTAAGTGCCACAAAAATTTCTTGCTGCAAAAAAACACTAAGATGGATATCACTCTGAAGCATGATGTAAAGGGATGCCTTGCTTGCCATGCCACTTGTTCTGCATGGTGTTCAGACTGTATTTGTTGTTACAGAGTGTCATTTGTGCAGCATCAGAAATATCACATATCTAGAGAGACACTGTTCCACCACCTAAATTGTCCAGGGGTCTTGCAACGATACAATTGAACACAGCTTCTACTTGAACCTGTATATGTTTAGTGTAAGTTTCAAGTTGCTTAATAGGATAAACATTGCACATATTTCCCCAGAGATAAAAGAATGGCCTCCTCATCAATTCCTTAAGGCCTTCTGCATCTAGCTTTTTGCTTGCCACAGCATAGGGATAAGAAAGATTTCTAAATGTCCCTTCTAGTTTCTATTGCACTTTGTCTCTATTAGCTTTGTCTGAGAAAGCAAGCAGATCCTACCTGAAAAAAAAGGGAATAAGAGTTTCCTTCGATAACTTTAAGATCAGACTATGGCGGCACATTGTCAGAATTTGCAATTGACCCAAAATATAGCTGCACAGGTGGATAGATGTTACTAATAGAAGAGAATATTTGTAGCTCAGGGTTGAAATGTGGGGTGCTTGGTGCTCTCTGAGTTCGGTTGTTTTCTTCTAGACATTTTATTAGCAAACTAGGTAACATCATCAATGCAAGGAGTAGCTGTTCCTGTCTCTTTTATTATTCTCATGTTGAAATAGCTTCATTTGTTGTCTTCTGAGTTCAATTTAAGTGTTTATAAAAGCAAGTACCTTGAATTTGGTTTGTGGGTGAGTTATAATATGATTTGTTTGCCTTTTCTTTGCAAGATGTATGAATTCAGTCCTTGTGATTTGTAAACTATCAGTTGTACCAAACGTGTGAACATAGCCAATGGCGTATTTCATTAAATCAGGATTTTTTTTAAAGAAATAATTTACCTCAGTGTGTGAATCCAGCTAATGGGACTTACAGCCAAATGCCTATGCAAGGATTTCACTATAATTAAAGTAAGAGGAAAGTCATTTCCTGTATAGATGAATTATAGCTTGTATCAGTAGATTTTCTCCCTCTGAAGCCCTTTTGCAAGTTAGTGAATTTCATGCTAAAGTTATTTGAGCAATAAGAAACCTTTCAGAATGTCACATCTTCCTAGAGTAGATAGGCGAAAGAGGAGGCTTTCCCATTAATCACGTCTGATGCACAGACGTTTTTAAACATTTGAGATTGAGAAGCAGCACACTGACATATGACTGAAGATTGGTCACATCAAGGGAAAAAAGCTGCTGTAATACCAAGTGTGTGCCTCAAAGATAAGAGTATTGCTTTCCCTGCTGCTGCTTAATATTTTCACTGGCTCCTGGAAGCTTTACAAATAGAATGTTTTAAAAGGCATGTAATGTATTGGGATTTGTAAAGTGTATCACGTGGGTTTGGTTGCTGGAAGGTTGCTTAAGCAGGGAAGCTGGCTAACAGCTCCCTGCTCCTCATACAACCCGTCTTCAGCGCCGCCATTGGCTACTTCTAGGGCGGCAATAGGTTGCTTTAAACCTATTGGCCACCACCTAGAGACCTGGGTATAAATAGCTGCATTCCCCAGTTCGGTTCCTGCAAGCAAATAATGTTTCTGACTGAACTCACTCGCCTCGTCTCTTCGCTCAAGCAAAGAACCCAGTATACAACACTGGCGACGAACGTGGGATCCTGCTTCTCCAACAGAGCTGAGAGTCACTAGGGGAGAGGCTGGAACGCACCTGGTGGGAAAGCAATTCCCCACCCTACGGTCGGCCTAGCACAGCCATGCTAGTGACCACGCACCCAGAGGATCAGTCCCTGGGCATACGGCGGAGCAGGATAAGAAGACGATGAGCCCTAGCCGCAAAGACCAACCGAGATGGTGAAGGTTGGAAAGCTGGAAGAATTTGACATAGCTCACCTGGAAATATGGTCTTCTTACCTATCCAGGGTCGCGAACTACCTCCGTGCCAATCAAGTCGCTGAAGATGGCCTGAAGGCTGCTATGCTCCTTGGTATTTACGGCTCAGCCACGTTCGACATTGCAGAGAACTTGTTTGCGCTGACGCCATTGGAGTCCGTAACGTTCGTGGACTTGAAGAAACAGCTCAGCGACCGTTTCCAGCCCAAGCTGTCAGTAATTGCTTGGCGCCACGCTTTCGAACAGAGGGCTCAACAGCAGGATGAAACAGCGTCTGAATTCATTGCGGCATTAAGGCAGGCTGCACACCTGTGCCAGTTCTCTGACGTAGAAGAGAGGCTCCGGGACTGACTTGTCTGCAGCCTCCGGAATTGAGAGTTGCAACAAAAACTCTTCACCAAAGGGACTGTCATTTCCAGATGCGCTGAAAGAGATCATGGCGGACAAAGCTGCCGGCAGGGCCGTATGAGCCATGTGGCCTGCCAAAACAGCACAGCACGAGGAGACCGTACACCACAAGGACGCCAAACATGCTGAAGACTCCGACGACAACACAGAAGTTGACAAGCTCCAAAGGCACGATGACCAACAATGTCGCAGCGACAAGCAACAAGGGACTACTTACAAGGCAGATCCCTTCCTTAGGTGCCCAGGGTGTGGTGGCCGCCACCAATGCATAGACTGTAGGTTCTGGACAGCCACGTGCCAGGCCTGCAGGAAGACTGGCCATATTGCATCCGTCTGCAGAGGTTGCCAGAGGGACCGGCAATCGAATCGCCAGTCGGACATTCCAATCAGGAGAGGTACCGGGGCCCTGGGGCAGTTTAGCATATGGTTTTGCTCCAGCCACAGAAGCATTTGCCACCCCGGAGCTTGCCGCCCCATTAAGCCGAAGTTTCGGCTTCAGGTTGAGCTGCAAGGGGTCCCTTGCAAGATGGAGCTGGACATGGGCTCAGCCATGTCCATTATATCACTTGAGACATTTAACTTCATCTGCAATCACAGCAAGAGATGGGCCAAGCTCAGGCCATCTGACATTATACTGACCAACGTCCAGAATGCCAGAGTCGCAGTCAAGGGCAAGGCCTCACTGGCCGTAAAATTTAAGGGGTTTTCTGGGCACCTGGACGTTGTCGTAGTAGGGGGTCAGCAAATGAGCCTGATCGGGCTTGATTGGTTTGATGCATTAGGCATCCAGGTAACTGGTATCAACCAGACGCAAGTCGCAAGTCTAGCGACAGTATGTGAGGAATTCGCAGGTGTGTTTGACTCAGGTCCAGGGACTTACACCGGCCCGCCAATAACATTTAAACTAGATCCTACTGTAATGCCGGTTAGGATTAAACCATGTAGAGTGCCATTTGCTCTTAAACACAAGACAGACACTGAATTAGATAAGCTTGTAGAACAGGGGGTACTACAGCCCGTAGATAGGGGTGAATGGGAAACCCTAATCGTCACGCCACTAAAACCCAATGGAGAGGTAAGAATTTGCACTGATTGTAAGTGCACAATTAATCATGCACTCAAACAGCATGTGTACCCAGTGCCAGTAGTAAGCCACATCCTGGCATCTCTGCAAGGGGGTACAGTTTTCTCAAAGTTAGATTTGGCTCAGGCCTACCAACAGCTTCCTGTGGATGAGGCCACAGCCACAGCACAGACTATTGTAACCCACAGGGGGGCATTTAAAGTAAAACGCCTGCAATTCGGGGTTAGCATAGCTCCTGGCATTTTTCAAGGCATCATGGAGCGCACACTCAAGGGCATTCCAGGGTTTTGCCCCTATTTCAACGATGTACTCATTGCCGGCGAGTCCACTGAGGTGCTTGCAAGGAGGCTCAGAGCCGTCATTCAACGGTTTTGTGAAGCGGGCCTTAAACTTAAGAAAAAAAAGTGTAGCATTGGAGTCCCTTCAACTGAGTTCTTGGGTTTCCGTATCAATGCCAATGGCATCCACCCTGCTGAGTCAAAATTGAAAGCCATTCAGATGGCACCCAGCCCCAAAACAAAGGGAGAGCTTCAGGCATTCCTAGGCCTCCTAAATTTTTACCATGCGTTCCTTCCTAACAAGGCCACATTGGCAGAGCCATTACACCGGCTCTTGGATAAAAATACTGCTTGGAAATGGACCAATGTTCATGAAAGCAGTTTTAAGGCATTGAAGGCCCTACTGTCCGCCAGTTCAACGATCACTCATTTTAAAGAGTCGATGCCAGTATGCCTTGTGTGTGACGCATCCCCATACGGGGTGGGGGCTGTTCTAAGCCACTTGGAGAGTGATGGGACTCAAGTCCCAATTGCCTTCTGTTCCAGGACACTGTCCTCCACAGAGTGTAATTACGCACAAATTGATAAAGAGGCATTGGCCATAGTAGCTGGAGTAAAAAAATTCCACGACTACTTGTATGGTAGGGACTTCATGGTCTTCACAGACCATAAACTGCTATTGGGGTTATTCACTACAAAGAGACACCCCACATCTTATCCCCTAGGATGTTAAGATGGTCCATCTTCTTATCGGCCTACAGTTTCAGGCTAATTCACAAACCCGGCAAAGATGTGGGCTATGCAGATGGCCTCAGCAGGTTTCTACTGCCTCAAATTGAGCCAGATCCAGCCCCAGCAGCCCGCGTTTTGCCCATTCAGGACTTGTCGGAGTTTCCCCTCCACACTGGGGATGAGCTGCAGAAATGGCTGCAGACAAGACTCTAAGTAGAGCGCTATCCTGGGTTCACACTGGATGGCTGGAAAACAGTCCTGGACCCAAGTTCCAGAGCTACTTCACTCGTAGACACAAGCTGTCAGCTCATAAGGGTCATTGAGGGAAGGGTCATTGTCCCCGCTCCATTAAGGGACAGGGTATTGCAATCGCTTCATGAAGGTCATCCGGGTATTGTTCGGATGAAAGCATTGGCACGAAGCTATTTATGGTGGCCAGGATAAGATAAAGCCATTGAAGCTCAAGTACATGAGTGTTACACGTGTCAGCAGTCTAGGCCTGAAATGCCACACGCTCCTGTCCATAGATGGGAGGAGACATACACACCCTGGTTGAGGATTCATATAGACTTCGCTGGGCCCTTTCAGGGACAGCTATTTTTTATAGTGGTCAACAGCCACTCTAAATGGCTGGAAGTTATACCAATCGCAAATATGACTACTGCTAGAACCATCCAGGTGCTTAGGAAACTCTTTGCAATGCATGGGCTGCCAGACATCGTACTGTCTCATAACGGGGCCCAATTCACAGCAGCAGAATTTCAGGCCTTCTTGAGGACTAACCTCATTAGGCACACGACATCAGCTCCATTTCACCCATCTAGCAGTGGGCAAGCCGAACGAATGGTTCACACTACAAAAGAGCCACTAAAGTGCATAGTGACTGGGGATTGGCACCACAGGCTGGCCAATTTTTTGCTCTGCCAGCATACCACACTGTGCACAGCAACTGGCAAAAGCCCAGCAGAGCTGCGCTGGGGAAGGCGACTAATAACGAAACTGGACAGGTTGCACCCAGACTGGGTGGCAGCAGATGCCTCTCGCCCAAGACCTCCAAGGGGGCAAGTGGGTGATGGGGTGTGAGCCCGGAACTATGGGCATGGGAACTTGTGGGTGCCAGGCAAAATCACTAAAATATCGGGCCCTCTCTCATACAAAGTGGCCCTAGATGGCGGGCAAGTCATTCGCTGCCATATTGATCAGCTGAGGAAGTGGTTTACAGAACAGCCACAAAACGAGGACTTCGTTCCAGGTCCAATCCACGGACCTCAAACAGGCAGCCAGGCCGAACAATTCACATGCTCTGAGGACCCTAGCAGTCAGAGCAACAGGGAGGTGGTCATAGAAGGGCAAAGCCCAGGAGAGCAACATGGGTCCCCTGATGGGGAAAGTCAACCCGAACAATACAGCCACTGTGCTAACTCTCTGCAACCAATGGACTCTGGGGTGGGCCGACCTGGAAGGGCCAGCCAGAGAAACTTGAGTCAGCCAGACTCGCTTGGACTCAAGGACCCTGGTCTACCCAGCCCGGCGGGCAAGCTGGTGGACCAGGATCTCCCGGGATCCCCCAGGCAATCTACAAGGGTTCACAAGCCTCCTGCATACTTACAGGATTTTGTCCTTAAATAATTGTGCTGTAATGTTGTGTTGTCACTGAATTGCTGCTAGTCAGGAAAGCCTCTGTATTAGTGAGATATGGAACAATGTGTACTCATGCATACCAGTATTTTGTATTCTTGAAAAACTCTGTAATTGCTGTAATTATTTCTTTTGTTGCTATAATGTATGTACATTCTGTGGGGGAGGGGTGTAATGTATTGGGCTTTGTTCTATTAAAGTGTATCACATGGGTTTGGTTGCTGGAAAGTTGCTTAAGCAGGGAAGCTGGCTAACGGCTCCCTGCTCCTCAGAAAACCTGTCTCCAGCGCCGCCATTGGCGGCTTCTAGGGCGGCAATAGGTTGCTTTCAACCTATTGGCCACCACCTAGAGGCCTGGATATAAATAGCTGCATTTGCAGCCCTGTTCCCCAGTTCAGTTCCTGCAAGCAAATAAATAATGTTTCTGACTGAACTCACTCGCCTCGTCTCTTCGCTCAAGCAAAGAACCCAGTATACAACAAGGCAAATGTGTTTTTATACTGTAAACACTTTGCAATGTCTGTAGTGGGAACAAGTCAGAGTAGCTGTAAGCTGCTATAGGTAGAGACTCACGTTAGCCTATGGCTAACCTTTTCTGTCTAACACATTTTATTGAAAGGAATCTGCTTCATGAGCTACAGTTCATTTCATCAGATGCACAGCAAGGCACAGTGGACAAATGGAACAAACTTTGCCCATAAGACTTAATGGACACAAGCTTGATAACAGGATTTAAAACAAGGACAAAGTCCTATTGGACCATTTCAAAACCCAGGACGCTCTGTTGCAAATCTCACAGTGGTCATTTTGGGAAAGAATGAAAACTTTAACGACACCAATGAGCAAGAGATTGCTGAACTGAAATCCAGGTAATCCTCAATCTACCAGTTTGTTTAATGATTATTAGAAGTTACAGCAGCACTGGAAAAAAGTGATTTATGACTGTTTCTCACATTTACAACCATTACTGTATCCCCATGGTCACATGGTCAAAATTCAGGTGCTTGTCAACTGACTTATATTTATGATGGTTGCAGTATCCCAGAGTCATGTGATCACCTTTTGCGAACTTCAATAGGAAAGCCAGATTCACTTAACAACCAAGTTGCTAACTTAACAACTGCAGTGATTCACTTAACAACTGTGGCAAGAAAGGTCATAAAACGGGCAAACTCACTTAAATGTCTCACTTAGCAACATAAATTTTGGGCTCATTGTAGTTGAAAGTCCATCTCTATATCAAAAGGTTTCAGACTATCTCAAAATATTTTAGCAAATAGAATGGGGTTTTAACTTGTTATAACTTGCTATAATTTCTTTCAGACAAGCCACTCTGCATCTGATGAAGTAAGCTGCTTCTGGCAAACCTTTTGCTTGTTAGTAACATTTGTCAAAGGGAAAAGTGTGACTAGACTCCTTCTGATTGTAAGGAAAGCCTGAGAACAGAGAGTAGTGGACTAGATAGTGAAGCAACCTAGACTACAATTTTCTAACAATCCCACTTTATAATACTTTATAGTCAGAGTGTTCTGTACCAGCCTGCTACTCGGCCCTGCAGCAAAAGCAGGGACGAACCCTTTACAAATGGCAAGAGGCTGGAATTACGCCTGCCAAATTTATAGCTACAAAAACAAACAAGACACGAACCAAGAAACAGGAGCTTTAAGAAACACGAACTATCCAAGCGGTTGCCTTCAGCAAACCAGCCCTCCCCACACATTCCCCTTATATAGAGTTCAGGGCGTGGCTTCTCTCTGCCTCCTTCTGAGAAGCCCCATTGCCTTCCTCTGTTTACTCCTAATTGACTGCCTCCTGCGTTGGGCGTCCTTGAACAGGGCCAGCTGTGGGTCATCTTCATCCACGCTGTCAGGCTCACACAGCTGGGTCTCCGTGGTGACCAAGTGGGAGGGGCCTGGCTGAGGGCTCTCATCAGCAAGATCTTCAACCCCCTCAGCAAGGTCTTCAACACCCCCCTCCTCCTCCTCTGAGTCATCCGACCCAACTGCCGAACCCACAGGCTGACCCTGAATCACAACACAGAGATCATGGGTTCATGAGAATTATAGTCCTGAACATTTGGAGGGCACCAATTGTGCTGGACTACAATTCCATGAAAGCAAAGTTTGGGAATTAATGGGAATTATGGTCCTACATTATGCAAGAGCAATAAGCTGGGGAAAACTGGTACCTTCCATAGGCTATATATCATAGGAAGGTATCCACAGAAGGCCCATTTAATGGTTGGATTTACTTACAAGTTGCTTTTTATTGTATTGTATGGTTATGACACTTGCACATTAGACAAAGCAGTATGGTAAAGCTGACTATACTTCAAAGTCAGACCAAAATTGTGTTTTTCTAAATAGAAATTAACAGGATGTTATAAAGGTAATATGCAATGCAATCTTTACTTTTTGGCTAATTCATAAATTCCCAATAGGATTAACATTTTACTGCATGTTTCAGGAAAAATAGTCTCCTTACTGGATAACTCTACTGTTCTGGTAGAAGAAAAACCGAACTCATGAAATGGTTACTGTATTATCAATAAGATCTGGCCCAGGGAAAACTCATAAAGCTCATACTATTTCTACATATTATTTTACTTAGGATACAGCTGGACAAGAAAGGTACAGGACCATCACAACCGCTTATTACAGAGGAGCAATGGGATTCATCCTGATGTACGATGTTACTTGTGAAGAGTCCTTCAGTGCTATACAAGACTGGTAGGAACAGTTCAACAAGATGTCTTTTTTAAAAAAACAGTTTTAGTAAAGGTAATCATGTCTGAGATCAGCTTACACCAAATTCTGTAGGACAGGAAAATGAAATCCAGCTGTTTAACAAACGTTTTAATCTAATTTTATGCCCTTTTATTTAATTATTTTCTTTGATTCTGTCAAATGAGTACATTAATAATTTCAGATTTCCAGTCCAATTCTGTCCTCAGAAAGAACTGCCACAGGATACAATGGGACTTGATTGCAACAGATAAATATGCGTATGATGGCTGAATGTCCTTAAAGATGCTCCATTAATGCACATCGGGGGTGGGGGTGTTCTTTTCCTGTAACTATTTTGCAGTCCAAATATTCTACTAATGGCATTCACTGTCAACTCAAGTTCATTTCACAATGTCAATGAATAACATCAGTCCTGCCTAATGTTTATTTATGAGATTTCAGAGTTACTATAATTATACAGAGAACGTCTGCATTACCAGAAGCTATACATCATTTTGCCATCTGTGTGACAGTATGTTGTCCAGCCTTCAAACACTGCCACAACATTTCTATCAATATACTGTAATTCTGATTCAAAACATTTGGCGGTGGTCCAATATACTTGAATACATTTTAGATTTAGATGGAGAAGTGTGTTTTCCGGTAGTCAAAAATCCTGGAGCAAATGAACAACAAATTTCAGAACCTCTAAGAGGTATCCACATGTTTCGACTTGGTGACAAAGCATGCTTTTCAGTCTAGACTCAGCTACCAAGTAGTGTAACCTTAAAATCTCTAAATAAGTAAAATAAGCACTCAGATCCAAGCAGGCAGTTACTTCGCACAGATTGACCTTAATTAAATGGCTGTCAGAATAGACACGGATAGCTTCAAAATATCCACTTCCAGGAAGTGATCGTTCCCCTCTAGCCTGTCTCCTCAGGGTGATCCTGGTAGTTCCAAGCTTATATAGGTAGTCCTCAACTTACCACAGTTCATTTTGTGACCATTCATAGTTACAACGGCACTGGAAATTGTGCCTTACACTTACAACCATTGCAGCATCCCCATGGTCACGTGATCAAAATTCAGACACTTGGCAACTGACTCACGTTTATGACGGTTGCAGTGTCCCAGCGTCATGTGATCTCCTTTTGACAAGCAAAGTCAATGGGGTCAGTTAACAACTGTGGCAAGAGAAGTAAAAAGGGGCAAACCTCACTTTTTTTTTAAAATCCCATTTATATCCCGCCCTTCTCCGAAGACTCAGGGCGGCTTACAATCTAAGCACAAATCAATGTGCTTAGCAATAGCCTTCATTCTATGTATATGCCTGCTTATTAGGGCTTTCCCCCCCCCAAGCGGCATTATTACAAAGTCAGCTTATTGCCCCCCAACAATCTGGGTCCTCATTTTACCTACCTCGGAAGGATGGAAGGCTGAGTCAACCTTGAGCCTGGTGGGATGCGAACCTGCACTAATTGCAGGCAGCTGGTGTTACTTAAGGAGGCATTAGCCCACTGCTCCACCAAGGCTCCTTAACAAATGTCTCGCTTAGCAGCATAAATTTTGGGCTCAGTTGTGGTCTTAAGTCAAGGACTACCTATATTTGCCATTTTTCTTTGCAAAAAAAAAAGCACTGGGCCATAGCCACTGGCCAGTCTCACTTGTGGAAAACACTGATGGTACCATGTGGAATCCAAAGCATTTCTGGAAATAAAGGTAATACTAGAGATTGGAGTTTACCATGTTCCCATTTTAGTATTGAAAACAAATGTTTTAAAAATTAGAATCATGCAGGGGCTATGCAGGATATGTGTGGTCCAATTGGTATCAGCAGGATGAGGATCCCAACTGCAGTAAAATGTGTGGAATAAAGTTTTTTTGTTCTCAATCACATCCATATTTTGAAATGTATCATGAATACTGTGAAATATTATTTATCGTAGATAACAGCAGATGGCTGTTTCAAATTTACATATCTAGGTTTTATTCACTTTGATCTCAACTTATTTACATATTAATCACATCTACATGGCCTCCCATCTCACAAAAGGGATTGAAATAACTTACAGCTGTTTGGAATGCAAAAATTATCTCTATTCCTCTCCCTCCCCATAACTCCATTTCTTGGTCCAGAAAGGCTAGGGTAGAAGTTGAGTGCAATAGTGCATCATTCATTAGAGACAAAATCCTCTTAAATCAATGGGGCTGACTAACATTAAGTGAAACAATTACCTAGTGATCTTCTCCAAGGAGGAGACAGTCATTTCTTAAGGATGTTTTAGTTTGCATTTCTTCATGAGTAAGTTGTTGGATTTGATGATTTAGATGTTCTTTTCCATATTATTATCATAATATAATTATGAGTAGTTCTGCATAAAATTATACAAAATACCCTCAGGTCCACGGCACTCTGTGAGGAGGGTATGAAAATCTATCAGCCTTGTAAGTCACTTCTAGCACCCAAAAATGCTAATTTGGTTAGGTTTGTTTGTCTTCAGTTCACATATATAATTTCCATGGTAAGGTTCCTGCATAATTATTTTTAAACAAGCAGTCCTCCTCTCTCTTTGACAGCAGAGGATGTAAAACGCAATAGAGGGAATCCCGGGGAAAATGGTAATAGGGAACGTTCATCCATTGTCTTTCTGGTCTTCAGACAACTATCAGTGTTGCAGGAGTGTTGTCGGAAAACAATGGCAATTCTGTGATGATGCAACACTTCCCAGGCAGCTGACAGCTTCTTTGCTCTTTAAATCACACTCCCTGGGATAATTATTTCACACATCAGGTAGTAGTTTTAATTTATGTCTTTTCATAAAATGAGAAATATAGTACTTCTTGTAGCTAACTTGTACTGTGCCAGTTTGGATCATGTGTCTACTGCCCTCTTCAAATGCAGTCAGATTGAATCAAACATTCCCCACCAGTGAGTTTAACAGCATGGTTCTAGGTCAGCAGAACAGCATGCAATATTATTGGAAGGATCTGTCAGCTTAAACTGCATAATTACATTCACACATTTTAGGGCAACATAGGTGACTGTATTTTCATTATGCAAGAACTGGGAAAATCTCTGTGTAATAAGAGAGTAATTGTCTAAGAGCTCTTTCTTATGGCCATGTTACTGTGCTTTTTCCACTCTTCAGGCAGGATAAATGTATATTGGTATACACTGTCTTTACTGTACTGCAGCAACCAGATTACTTTTCTTATATAATATAATGGGGGATAATTTCAAGGCAGCAACTGTTGCATCCCTTAGCATCTTTCCTCCCATGTCCACCATCCTGTCCCAAAGGAAAAACCAACCATGAGTTGTTGGCCTGAATGTGTGTTCAAAATGGTTGGGAGCTCAACCTTTAATTTTTATTGTTTATTTTCTTAGCCTTATTTTTATTACTTCCTATATGCTTCTTCTGAGAGGCATTTTGCAGGAGAGTGATAAATCCTATGAAATGATTTCATAGATGGTTCCATCCTGAGATTGTCTGAATTCTAATCTCCCTGTTCTGAGAATAATACCACTCCCTCACTTCTGTCAAAAGTCTGCCTGAGTGATTGGAAGAGCTGATTTGAAATATATGACAGAAGAAATAAAACCCGAGAGGTCTAGGGGCTTTTGTGCATCCGGACCTTTCATTCTTTTCTTCTTCCTTCTTCTCTATCAATTATTTATTACCATGCAAAAAACACTTCTCTATCTCATCTTCCATTCCACATTTGTTTCTTTTGGTGTTACATATTTCTCATGCTTTATAATATGCACAGTCAGTGCTTTTTTTGTAAAAGAAAAAGGTGCCGGAACTCACACATCTTATACAACCTGCCTTGCCTACCCTACAAGGTTCCATCCAAAAAAGGTGCCGGAACTCTGTTCTGAGCGTTCTATGACAAAAAAAGCCCTGTGCACAGTACATAACATATCACACAATCGTGTCAAATACCAGTATTCCTAGCAGACAGCTCTATCAATCCTCTGAGAGTTTGTTATTCCAGTGCAAAGAGAAACAGATTAGGTGTTTACCTTCTCTTGTTGACCAAAGTCGAAATGGCCATGAAGGCACTGTGCTGAATGATTAGATGAGATGGCATTTCCACGGCAGACTTTTCAAGCCAAGAGGAGTGGATCATCTTTGGGTCACCCCCAGGTCATTTGAGAGACACTGTAGATTGTCTGCAGGAGAGAACTCTTGGATTGGGAGAGGGAAAGAAACATTTCTTCCAACTATTAAAAAATGGTTCATGGCTGCCTCAGGGCTGTGGGTGAGGTTAGGGTAATCTGAGTTCCAGAGTCCCACCACCACCACCATCTTTTTACAGTTTGGGTTACCAACACAATTGATTGGTCAGTTTCATGTCACATTAATGGAAACTGAAACTGTAATAAAAGTCTCAAAACAGGCTAAAGATGGCTAAACACATACAGACAGAAACAAACCCCGCTTACTCAAACAAGAATGAAAGAGAACATTCTGCATCAATGGTCCCCAACCTTTTGGACACCAAGGACCAGGTCTGGGGGGTGGGGGTGGTTTTGCGCTCTACCTAGATCCTGCGCATGCACAGATGAAGTTTTGCTCACTTACATGGCCCGGTTCCTAACAGATCACGGATTGATACCAGTTGGAGGCCTGGGGATTGGGGACCCCTGTTTTAGATTATGCTCCAGCTCCTTGTGCATTTCTGCCCAAATTATGGCTCTTGCCTGTCCTGCGTGTTAAGCAGAATTAGACCCACTGGAATCAGTGGCATTTAAATAAATCATGACTAATTTAAATCCCACTGATTTCATTACATCTTCCTTAAGCATTATTAAATTTTCATCCAACTCACTGGCCTATTTACACTAACATCAGTGAGTATGTAATATTCCAGAGCTGAATGCAAGATGAAAAAAAATAACCTAATTAAAAAAACCTGTAAAGCCAGAAAGTGTCAAGGGCTAAAACATATTCAATGTTAATAGAGCAAGCAGTTCACAGGTTGTATCATTCTGTGATAAGTTCAAAGTATACAGTCAGCTCCGAAGAAGTGCTGAACACCTCTAGCTGAACACAGCTAGAAAAATAGAAAAGAATGAGAGAAAAGGCCACATTCATTGCTCAATTTAATCATTTCATTACTCAGGAGGAAAAAAAACCCTGGAGATGCAAAGGAGATAACTATGGCTTACAGGTTATTTTGTTCTAATTTCCTTTGTTTGATTGATCAATGCCATAAACCTGTGTACACATAATAAGAGTAGACTAATACAAATATCATATGGAAAACAGGCAGAATACTAAGATACTGTAAAGAAGATAATTGTGCACTGTGCAGAGTATGGAAGACGACATTGGTAGAGATATGCAGGAACCAACTAGACTGAAGCATTTTTAAAAAATCACAACAATAATATAATATCCAAAGCCAGCTCAGGTAGATACCTCCTTAACTAATTGAAATATAAGGAGGAGAAACTATTGCTTTTAGAATGACTATTATATCGAACATAGCCACTGAAAAAGGAAAGTAACTTGTACACTAGCAGTGTTTCCATGTCCCTGTCATTTTTGCCTCCCCAACTATATAAAAATTCGGTTGTTACAAATTAATGTGGAGATGCATCCAGTTACCTGAAAGACTTCATCTCCCCTTTCGAAAAGCCCTGACTATTTTAATCATGATAACAGAAGCAATTCATTGTCCCCCATTTTGGAGAGATTAGTGAAGCCAAAGCACAAAAATGTACCATTTCGTTAACAATGGGTGATGAATGCAAAAAAATTGCCATTGGCTCTTTGTAGATTGTTTATCACAATTTCAACATTTATTTAAACTATGCCCTATCAGCAAGGCTAGTGATGAATATTCAGTGGGTATACTGATAAAAATGCATACATTGACTGGCTGCCGCTGCTTTTATAGGAGAGGCCCAGTGTGGATTGACCACTGATAATCCAAAAATTGTAGGAATGAATAATAATTCTATCATTTTATCATGCATGTGATAATAAATAAATGAATTATCATACATGATAATTCTAAATCAGAAAGCAAACTCCATCAGCAATCTCAAAGACTCAGAATTTGACAATATAAATAGGAGGAGATATAAGGAAATATTGCATTAACTTGGGTCTGTTTAATGGGGTAGAAATAATCCATGTTAAGAGTGCTAGCTAGCTGAAATATATTAGAATTACAGGGCAAGGTGATTTACTTGAATTAATCCATGTTTTTAATCTTCTGACTCCCCCTGCTGGATTTAAAGGGGGTGGTTTTGTGGTTTTGCAATTTTGTGATAATGACTTCTAAACTAAAGTAAAGTAGTGGGAATTTCTAGAATTAAATACTTTTAAGTACTAACAACAACAACATCTTGGTAACAACACTGGCTATTTTCAAGCTGTTGCTGTTGTTTGGCTGTTGATGGCTTTCTGTAGCTACGATTCACAGCAAATCATATTGTTGTCTTCTTTGTTTTGTTTTTTTACAGGGCCACTCAAATAAAGACATATTCCTGGGATAATGCACAAGTTATTCTGGTTGGGAATAAGTGTGATATGGAGGATGAAAGAATTATTCCCATTGAAAAAGGAAAACATTTGGCTGATCAGTTGGGTACATGTTCAACCTTATCTTTTTTTCTCCTCCCTCGACACACACACACACACACACACACCCCGGTTTCTTCACTCTGGCCTGTAGCCACATCTCATGTTTACTGGCTTTTCCAGATATATTATTTATTTTTGATTATCAGAGAAAACAAATCAGTGTTGAAAGAATCTCAAAGCCTTATGTCATCGTCTCTAAGGTTTTTATTCCTCTAAATATGGGATTTGAGTCAGCAATGTTTTCCAGTTCCAATATTTGACTCAAGGCCTGCAGGAATCCTTTCCTCATTACTTTATTTCACCGCTAACTTTCTTCCTGCTTTGTGCTTTCCCTTTTATATTCCTCTCCTTGTTCAGTATACCTATTAATGAACTGATCCATTCCATGTGTCATTATGACTATACCAGCCTTTGTGCTTCTAGTCTGTCTGATATCTCAGTTTATATCAGGGTTTCTCTCTCTCATTATATAACCCCTCATTCAATCCCACTGTGTACTCTGACGCTTAAATTGTATGTAACTAGATTTTAGTATCTACAGGTGGTTTTTTTTAAATTCTAGTCATGGCTCCAGGAGCTTACTCTGATACTTATCATTGTCTTTCTGTTACTTTGCAAGCAGATAGATTACAGTGTCACTCAAATAGGTAATCACCGAAAGCAGACTAGGAATGGAGGTACACTGACTCACATAAAAATAAACTCTGGGTTTAGACATCCCACTAAACGTAAGATTGCTTCAATACATTTTATTTAATTTTTCATTAAATTTATATAGCACCCATCTCCCCCATATGGTGATTCTATTCAATAAGCACAGATGGATTTGCACAATATCCTAATATTGATTTAACAAGGATAATTTCTAAAACTGAGAACTGAAGAAATACATGAAATATGAGGACAGCTGTATCAGAATGTGCCGTAGAATGCAGAACCCAAGAAGATTAATGGAACATCAGGCTTTAAAACATACACATCAGCTTTGGCTGAACACCTCTGGCAAAGGTCAGAGGAATGTCAGCAACCTGGCAATTATAACAGCTGTTTCTCCAGAATTCCTACATGAGTAATAGAAATGGTAAATATTCACATTGAAATAAGGAGGAAACTATCAGCAGTCTATCTACATGGCAATTAATGACTGATTGTGGGCATTCCACTCCACATGCAGGAACTATAGACCTGAGATGTTGCCAAACTGTTTCAGAAGAATGTAGCATCACAGCTAGAAAAAAGTCACTTACTCATTGTTTCCTCCTCCTCCCCCTCCTTCCTAGAAATCATTTCACTGATAAAAGTGACTGTGAAATCCTACAATACACGATTAAATGTTAAGGTTTAACCAAATGTGTAAATTCAAAGGTAACTCTCAGGTCTTATTTCATATATCACTAGGGATCAGTAGGTTTTTAACAATAGCTACAGCTGTTGTTTAATATTGTAGTGGGGAACTAGGAGCCTACAACTAAGTCATGGATTTAAATTTACTAACAATCCCTTTCTCAGGAAAGAAAGATACGTATTGTGCCTTAGTCCCATTACCATAGCTGCTCACGTAAATTATTAGTACTTATGGACATTTATAGAATGTGGGAAAGTGGGAAATAACAAGAGAATTTAGGTGCAAAGGTATACCGGTATCTGACAAAGCAATTGTGCTCTATGAGAAAAAACCCCAAACCCATAGATCTCACAAATCAAATGCTTTTCAGTGATTTAAAATTATATCACAATGGGCATGCATCAATGGTTGATACGTGCATTTCTCAGAAGTATAAAGAAGGTAAAAGAGTGTTAATTACTCAGCTTCCTAAAATATTTATGGATTAAGTACATCTTGATGTGATTTGGAAAGGCGTTTCTATTAGCAAAACTTAAAGCTCAAAACCACTTACAGTATTAGTTACATTTTACCAAGTGTGAGGATCTTCAGAATACATTCTTATGTTGTACTCAAAAATACCTTGATGGGCCATACAGAACTCAAGTAGGCAGAATGTGAAATACATAACTCCAGTTCATTCATAGGTCAAATGCTTTCAGAAACTTTCTTCTATATACTGTGAGACAATAACAAAGCATCTTACCTCCTCTGAACCTGAGGTGTGTTATTCTTGTAAGAAACTAGCAGAAAATGTAACTCCAAAGTAGTATTAAAA
Source organism: Vipera ursinii (assembly GCF_947247035.1). NCBI lineage: Eukaryota > Metazoa > Chordata > Lepidosauria > Squamata > Viperidae > Vipera > Vipera ursinii. Next base: position 61,853,161 of record NC_139516.1, on the reverse strand, counting down.
GCACTCTTGAGATAAGCTGATAACTGCTTTGTCTGCTTTGTTCCAAAATAAAAACTAGGTTTTGATTACTTTGAAGCCAGTGCCAAGGAGAATATCAACGTGAGGCAAGTCTTTGAGCGTCTTGTGGACATCATTTGCGAGAAGATGTCGGAGAGTATGGAGTCAGAAGCTTCAAAGGCTACTGGTGGGAAGAATGTGCGGCTCACATATCAGCCACCTCCACTGCAGCAGAAGTGCTCCTGTTAGTGCCTCAAAAATCAGTAGGAAATTTTTCTCTGATGCAGGAAAGTTTTCTCCTCACTTACTGTCTTTAGAAAAGGATGTGTCTGTGCTGGTGGAACTACTGTAAGTACATTTGTTCAATGTCCACAAAAACATATTCTGCGCCATGAATAAAATAAAAAGTGGCTGCCAATGCTAGCCTTCCATTGAGAATTTATCTTAAGGTTTAATATTTTATAGTGTTAACCCATTCTGAATCATGCTTGGTGTTTCTAATAATTTTATTAACCATTGAGCCAAATAACATGAATTCAAAAACACTTCTGGATCCGTTCATCAGAAGCCACTGCTAAGACTGAAGAATGTTTAAATAAATAGCATTTAGCTGTAATGAAGACATACATTGGATGCATGTTGACAAAAGGGAATTAAGACAGAAGCAAGTAACAGAATTATTAGCACACGCAGTAATAATTTTGAGATGCTGCATTGCTTAATTTCTTTCATTTTATTTTTTGGCAGTCTTTCCAACCTATCCCACACTCAAATAACCCAAATACTGCTGGTTATTTGGTAATAAGTCTCACAAACTCTGTGCTGCCACCACGTGGCTGTTCTTGGGAAATTATAATATGCTAATTGGGTCTGCCAGTCTTCCCCTTTGTGATGTATTTCCTATCCTGCTCATGATGCTGTACTAGGATCCACCCCTTCTGGGTTGGACTTCCTCCTTGCTCCCTTGTGTTCCATCCTCCATTGTAACATCTGAACACAAGCCATGCGGACAGTAATACTGTTACTGTCTTTCGACTGTTCTGCTACAGGCAATTGTATTGCGGATTTAATTCCTTGTTAAGACACTTATTGGTCTGTTTAAGCAAATTTAGGCACATTTAACGGCCCTTTGCAGACAGTGAACTCATAAAGCACCTGGTTCATCTGAAATACCTTTATTTTGCATGTAGAAGGTGGTTACAGCAGAGAAGGTGTGGTCAGGTGAATCTGGTCGGAGCTTTAAGGTCGAAAGACAGTAACAGGATTACTGTCCGCATGGCTTGTGTTCAGATGTTACAATGGAGGATGGAACACAAGGGAGCAAGGAGAAGAAGGAAGTCCAACCCAGAAGGGGTGGATCCTAGTACAGCATCATGAGCAGGATAGGAAATACATCACAAAGGGGAAGGTACTGGCAGACCCAATTAGCATATTATAATTTCCCAAGAACAGCCATGTGGTGGCAGCACAAACTCAGTGGTAATTAAGAGATGCAAGAAGTTTTGCTATAACTAAGGTTGCAATGCTCTCTTCACCATTATCAGAATAAATTCAAACTTTAATGAGGCTTACTCTGGTAACCTAAATAAGATTGTACATAAAATTTACATAAACATATACAATATTCATTTCATTTTAGCCATTGTATGGAAAGTAACTAAAAATAATCAGTAACTGTAATTTTTTTCTCATTTTGTTATTATAACAAAATTTTATTTTCTTGTATATTTATGATATATTACAAGATACTGACTTAAAGTGCTTGTAGTGTATTTGTTGTTCTTGATAAGTTTCTGACAAAATAAAATATTATTTGGTAACTACAGGTTATTTTATTAATTTAGGTTTCTGATGAGTGCAAACAATCTATCCAAATACAATAGGAGGTTTTTTCAAATGTATGGCTATGTTTCAGAGTAAATTCCTTTCTAAAGCTACTAGGCAGAATAAAAAAAAAAAATTCAGGCAATGTTAATTATATTACAATTTATATAGCATGTTAGGCTGTGAATCATGTTGAGTTCTGCAGATGGCTAGCATGCTAACACCAAGGGAAAATTTATTTTTCAAGTATTGCATATGAAAGAGAAACTTGCTGGATCAATCTCAATCCCTGAGATAAAAGAATTTGATTTATTATAAATTCTGCCCTCTATTGATCCAAAAATAAATAGAATAGAATAGAGCTGGAAGGGACCTTGGAGGTCTTCTAGTCTAACCCCCTGCTAGATATGATAAATGATACTGAAAAATGGGAAAATTGACAAGGTTTGAATTTCTACATGAAAGCGCCTCTCAGTGGAGAATAGAACCAGGCAGGGATAACATGCATAACATAATTTCTAACATTTGTTGCAGCCCCTTCAGCTAGTAGTGACAATTTTCCTGTGTAACAAACATAAAGCTGCTTATGTTTTTATCTGCCTCTTTGTACTGTTTTGCAGTTGTTGTTTTTTGAGGTTCTTTCTACTCTTCAAATCAGGTCTCATTATTTTTTTAGTTATGCTGGTGATGCAGACCTATAAAATCTCAAGCCCCTTTGTGGCATTTTCTCCAAAGACATATATTACTTAATTTGGTGTTAACAAAAATCTGAGATTTTCAGATTCAGGAGAAAAATACACTGCTTGAAGTGACTTAACTATATTATGGACAAGAAAAACTTTACTACAAAGCCTAATATAAGAAATAAAAATAGTATAAATATGAAATATTATATTTAATACATTTCAAGTTTACCTTTTGCTTCCCCACCCAGTATTCCATGTTCAATACACAATAAAGATAAAATGGAATACAACAAATATCAGCATGAATGTTTTTATAACACAATTGGGTCAGTTGAAAATAAATTTCATGAAATTAAAGCAACAATTCTATTAACAGTATCCCAGAAGTAAACTCTTTTTTTTAATTGAAAAGTTTTATCATACATTTTATCTTTAACAATCCCCCCTAACCCTCCCCTATCCCTCCCTCCCTACCCCTCCCCCCTCCCCCCCCCCGACTTCCCAGAGCTAAGTACAAGGTATAAAGAACAAGAAAAAAACCAATCGTAAACATTCATATGCTAACAACCATAAACTCTGAAATCCATCTCTCTCTAGCTCATATAGGGTAATTACAAACACTATTAATATAAAATATATAAAAAAAGGAAAAAAGAAAAAAAGAGGAGAGAAAAAAAGGAAGACTTATTCAAATGCTACATGAAACTTCTTAGTCCCATATTTGTTCTGGATATACTCAATCCATTTTCTCCACTCCATAACATAACGTTCTTGCGAGTGATCTTTCAAATAAGCCGAGATCTTTGCCATCTCTGCCAGGTCAGAAACCTTTAAAGTCCATTCTTCTACAGTCGGCAGTTCCTCCTTCTTCCAATATTGGCCTATTAAGAGTCTTGCTGCCGTAATTAAATTCAACATCAGCTTAGTGTCCACAACCGTAGCATCTGTAATTATACCCAACAAAAAAAGTTGCGGACAAAACTTTATCCTTTGCTTGAAAATCTTCTGCATGTTCCACCAAATTTTTATCCAAAAGGCCTTAACCTTTTTACAAGTCCACCATATATGAAAATATGTTGCATCTTCTTCACCACACCTCCAGCATTTAGGCTGATAGTTCGGATACATACTTGCCAGCTTTTTAGGATCTAAATGCCATCTGTAAAACATTTTATAAAAATTTTCTCTTAAATTTTGAGCTTGTGTAAATTTTACGTTCCTCACCCAAATCCTTTCCCATGTGTCCATTGTAATAACTTCTTGGATGTTTTGGGCCCATTTAATCATACAATCCTTAACGAGTTCTGTTTCTGAGTCAATTTCTATCAAGGCAAGATATATCCGTTTAATATGTGCTGGACCCTGGTTTCTGATTTGCTTTATCAGATTTTCATCAGTCATTGTAAAACCATTTTTCTGATCTTCTTTCCACCTGGCCCGTAGCTGAATATATTGAAACCAAGTCTGAACAATCTTCTCATCTCGCAAGAGACTATATGGTTTCAAACACCAGACATTTCTTTCCAAGCTTAAAATCTCCTTGTACGTAGTCACATCATGTTTGAAACCAGCATGTATATTTTCTATTGCGTGTTTTGGGATTGCCCACAATGGTATCTTACAATCTAATTTATGTCTGTACTTCTTCCAAACCCTCAACAATGCCTGTCTTAAAATATGCACTCTAAAAACATTATCTACCTTCTTATCATACAACAAATATGCATGCCAGCCAAACAACAAGTCATGGCCCTCAAGATTTAATAATCTCTCTTGTGTCAAATTAATCCAATCACTTATTCCTGCTAAAGCAGCAGCTTCATAATATAATTTAAAATTAGGCATTTTAAGACCACCTCTTTCACGAGTATCCTGTATTATCTTTAGTTTAACTTGTGGCCTTTTCCCTGCCCATACAAATTTATTGATACCTCGCTGCCATTCCTCCAAATTAGAATCTTTCTTAAGAACCGGTATCATTTGAAATAAAAATAAGAATTTAGGCAGGACATTCATTTTCACTGCTGCGATTCGCCCCAACAAAGACAATTGCAATTTTTCCCAACTCTCCATTTCTTTTTGAATTTTCCCCCATAATTTTTCATAATTATTTTTATATAACTTTGTATTTGAGGGCGACAAAAGCACCCCCAAATATTTAACCCTTTTAACAATCTCAAATCCAGTTAATCCTTCTAAGAGAGCCTTTTGCGAAGCTGTCATATTTTTGGCCAGAATTTTAGTTTTTTGTGTATGAACTTTAAATCCAGAAACCTTCCCATATTGTATTATTATCTCCATCAGGTCCACAACAGAGTTCTCTGGCTGGGTCACTGTAACAACCAGATCGTCTGCGAACGCTCTCAATCTATAATCCTGATCTCTAATTTGTATACCCTTAATTTTTTCCGAATTCCGTATTTTAACCAACAATATCTCCAATGTTAATACAAATAACAAGGGCGATAACGGACACCCTTGCCTTGTGCACTTCTCAATATTACATGCTTCTGTCAGGCTATTATTAACTATTATTCGGGCCGTTTGTTTTTGATATAATGCCCTAATTGGTTGCAAAAAATTATTCCCAAAATTCATTTTATCCAAGACTTTCATCAAAAATTGCCAATTCAATTGATCAAAAGCTTTTTCAGCATCTAAAAAAATTAGCGCCGCAGGGATCTGGTTATTCCTTTCCAAAAACTCTAACACATCAACTATATGCCTCACATTATTTTTCATTTGCCTACCACTAATAAACCCCGTTTGGTCCCCATGAATCGTCTGTTGCAGAACCCTCATCAATCTATTAGCCAACACCTTAGCAAATATCTTGTAGTCTGTATTTAAAAGCGATATCGGTCTATAATTTTTAACTTGAGTAGCATCTTGGTCTTCCTTCGGAATCAAAGAAATAAAAGCAGTTCTCCAAGACGGAGGCACCTTTCCCCCCCTCTGAATTGTCTGGAACAGTTCCTTTAACGGTTTTATCATCTCTAATTGTAGATTTTTGTAATAAGCCGCAGTCAAACCATCCGTACCTGGCGCTTTGTCCACCTTCAATTCCTTAATTGCTATAAGAATTTCTTCTTCTGTTATCAATTGATTAATCCCCTCTTTTTGTTCTTGCGTAAGAACCGGGATGCTAGCATTCTCCAAATATATATCAATGTCTTTTTCATCAATCTTCTCCTTAGCATATAATTTAGAATAAAAATCCACAAAAGCATCCTTAATAAGATCCTGTTGAAACACAACCCTTCCCTTATGCTCAATTTTATCTATATTAGAAGCCCTTTGCTTTTTCCTCAGTCTATAAGCTAACCATCTACCTGGTTTATTTGCATTGCAAAAGGTGTTGTGCCTGGCAAACCGCAAATTGGTTGCCACTTGGTCAGCCATTAATTTGTCAAATTGTCCTTTTAATAGCTTAATAACCTCCTTAGTCTTCACATCCGCTGGATTCAAAATCAAAGCCTTTTCTTTTTCCTTAATTTCATTCTCCAATTCTTTCCTCCTGGCTTCCAAAATACGTCTATGTTTATTATTCATATATATCAACACCCCTCTCATATAGGCCTTGCTAGCATCCCAAACCATGTCCATAGAAGTGTCTTTGTTCATATTAATTTCAAAAAAATCCTTCATCCGCTGTTTACATTATTCCACATTTTTCTGATTTCTAAACAAATTCTCATTTACGCGCCACGAGCGCCTATCTCTATTCTCCTTATTAATCTCTAGCCAGACTGGACTATGATCAGAAATAGTTCTTGCACATATCTTCACCTTTTTAATCCTTGAAAAAAAATCATTAGTCAGCAAAATAAAATCGATCCTGGAAAAAGATTGATGTCTGTCAGAAAAAAAAGTATAATCCTTTTCATGCAAATGTATTTCACGCCAAATATCTCGCAGTTCCAAGTCATCCTTCATTTCAAAAAAGGATTTAGGCAGTCTAGCATGACTTGGAATGTGTTTAAAAGAACCAGCCTTATCCATCTGTACATCCAAAACACCATTCCAGTCCCCCATAAAAATGAACGATTTATAATCCAACTGAGTAAGCTTTGTGTGAAGTAAACTAAAAAAATCAGCTTGTTGTTGATTAGGAGCATATAATCCAACTAAAAGCGTCTTTTTACCTTCTAACAGCAACTCTATCATAACGTATCTTCCATGCTTATCTGCTTCAATTAAGTCCGCTGTTAAGGCACTTTTAACATAAACAACCACTCCATTTTTCTTATTCATTGCAGAAGCAACAAATTGCGTGCCCAACCTTAAGTTCAATAAATACTTTTGGTCCATAGCCCTAATATGCGTTTCTTGCAAACATATAACATCTATCTTGAATTGTTTTAAATATTGAAAAACTTTCTTCCTCTTCTGTGGTGAATTTAGTCCATTAACATTCCAAGTTAAAAATTTAGTCGCCATGCATGTCATCCCAAAGCTATTGGAGCACTTCTTTAATAGGCTCTCCTTTAGGCCGTGCTCCTCCCACTGCTTGGCTGTAAGTAGGTTTTGGAAGTTCCATAGACTTCTGCTGATCTTGTTCTTTTATTTTTTTTGCTCGTTTTAAAGCAGCACGCGTCACCCTCTGCTCTCCAGGATCAGCCAAAGAAGTTGCAGCTTGATCTCCTCCAGCACCATTCTCCTCTGTCTGTCCAGCTTCAGCCTCTTGAAGTTTTCCTTCTCCAGATCCCTTTGCAGCTTCCAGAAGTGATAGTGGGGTTGCTTTTAAAACATTGTTATAAAAATCCCGCGCCTGTGTCACAGTGACCAGACGGTACCTTTTGCCTTCATGCATCGCCACCAATCCAACTGGAATCTCCCATCTGAACCTTATATCACGTTGTTTGAGCTCCTGCACAAGAAATGCATAATCTTTTCTTCTCCTTAAGATCTTTGGAGGAATTTCTTTTAAGACCAGAACTTCTTGGTCAGCAATCACAACTTTAGTATCATAGGCAGCTTGAATAACTTCATCTCTAATTTCCCTCTTTGCAAAATAAACCACCACATCTCTAGGTAACTTTTTCTGTCTAGCAATCCATGAATTAACACGGAACACTTTATCCATGCCTCCCTTTATTTCAGATGCTGGCTGACCCAATACTGCTTCCAGAGCTTCAGAAATCAGCTGCTTTAGATCTTCCTTAACATTTTCTTTTAAACCTCTGATTCTAACAGCATATTGCATCTGGTAATATTGAACTAGACACAGTTCTCTGTCCATTTTGTCTCTTAAATCTTCATTCTCCAATACCTTTGCTTCTAATATGGCATTCTTTTGAGTCAGGTCCTCCACTTTTTCATCCAGATCTTGCACACATTCAGCCACACTACGCACTGTAGACAAAATGTCTGCCCTCATCGCACTGAACTTCTCCTCCATCCTCTCCTCCAATTTCTCCTCCATCTTTGCCAGTTTATCACCCATTGATTCCAAAATTACCTGAGCATGTTTTTCAAGAGCATCTTGTAAGTCCTTTGATGTCAGTGCAGCAGGAGGAAGCAAAGCTTGCAATGATGTCTGTTGCACCGGAGAAGTTCCAGCACTCCAAAGAGTTTTTGGGGGAGGTTTAGCCACCATCTTTTTACTTTCACTTGTGACGCACTTTCACTTTAAGTTTATAAAGTCCATTAAGCTAGAGAGCAAGAATAAAAGTCCTCTTCACCTTATCCTCCTGTACCGCTCTGCCTGCTCTTTTTATTCCATGGTCTTTCCTTCTGGCAGGGGTGGTCGCAAACGCCTGGCTCCGCTCCAGAAATCACGGAGCAGAGACGCTGAACAGCTGGGAGCAACCCAGGCTACGGGGGAGTTCAATCCTTCAGCCGCCCAAGCTTTAAGCTCAGGCGGCCCCGGAGAACTCAACCCCTACCTGGGGCCTCTCCCCCTCCTCTTCTCCCGAGGAGGGGGCCTCAAATTCACCCGAACAGCTGATCGGCGCTGTTTCGGGTGAAAACAACACAGCTGAGCCGCGGGCAGCCCGAAAAGGCTGTCTCCGGCGCCGTGCCGCCACCGGAAGTCCCCAGAAGTAAACTCTTGAGTCAGACCCAACTTCTGATAGCTTCATGGGCATTTCCATTCAGTTTCCTTCACAACAGTAAGAAAAAGGGTCCTCACTCACTTTTTATGGGATACTTTTTTATTTCCTGGTGTAACCGACAGATTGGGTGGTCTCCCAACTTAAGACATAACCAGAAATCCGCCAAGGTTACAAAAGCACTACCTCCTTAGGCTACTCGGGAGTAAATCTCATTACATTCAGTTCTACATATAGTAGACATAAAACTGAGCATAGGCCAAGATGGGGAGAAAAATGATTTATCACCTTCTTTATATATTGGAAGATTAGATTACAGTTAAGTCTGAACACACCAAGCATCAAGAATATCCTTCTTTGCAAAACAACTAATTTAAATGATGGAGAAAGTTAAGGAGTGTTTACATCCCCACCAGTTTTACAATAGGATAGCTGTAACTGATTGAAGATGGCTTAGGTTTATTTAAATATTTTTTTCATAGGTCTTGGTTGCAACAGGTTTTAATAAAGGTAGAGAATGTCACATCTCTTTTAAAGTAATGATGTTATTAAGGTCAATTAAGCATTAGGTATTGATTATTAAGTGTTAACTGCCTCTTTTGAGTCAGATGATCTGTGCGGGGTTGGGGGGGGCAAGAGCCTCAGCGAGCTGCATCTGAATACAGGTAATCCTTGACTTCTGACCAAAATTTCTGTTGCTAAGCGGGACATTTGTTAAGTGAATTCTGCCCCATTTTACAAGCTTTCTTGCCACAGATGTTAAATGAATCTATGCAGGTGTTAGTAACACAGTTGTTAAGTGAATCTGGCTTCCCCATTGATGTTGCTTGTCAGGTCACAAAAGGTGATCCCATGACCCCAGGACACTGCAACCGTCATAAATAAGTCAGTTGGCAAAGCATCCGAGTTTTAATCACATGATCATAGGGATGCTGCAACAGTCATATGGAAAATGATCACAAGTCACCTTTTTCAGTGCTGTTTCAACTTCGACCACTAAACAAACTGTTGTAAGTTAAGGACTACACGTACTGCAGTTGTGTACACTGTTTTAATATTTATGTACACCAAACTTGTTGTATGAAAATTTAACAGAGGACTTTTATCCACTCCCCACCGCAGTACTTTTTTTCTCCAACTTTACACTATATGAGAGGCAACATCAGGTGCTCACTTGCAGGTGGGATCAGAGGCACTTCTTGGCTATCTCAAGCTAGGGCCCCCCTCCGTCTCTGCCCCATCCACTACACCTGCCAACACGCCACTTGGTCTGCAATTGAGCCCAGCATTTGTGTTGCTAAGCGCAACATTTGTTAAGTGAATTTTGCCTCATTTTACAGCCTTTCTTGCCACAGTTGAGTGAATCACTGCAGTTGTTAAATTAGTAACACAGTTGTTAAGTGAATCTGGCTTCCCCATTGACTTTCCTTGTCAGATGGTTGCAAAAGGGGGATCACAAGATCCTGGGACACTGCACCCATGTAAGTATGCATCAGTTGCCAAGGGTCTGAATTTTGATCATGTGACAATGGGGATGCTGCTAGGGTCGTGTGAAAAAACGGTCCTAAGTCACTTTTTTCAGTGCCATTGTAACTTTGAATGGTCACTAAATGAACTGTTGTAAGTCGAGCACTAACTGTTCTTTACCCAGTATAAGAATCTAGGGCAGGGGTAGGCAACCTCGGCTCTTTTATGAGTCATGGACTTCAACTCCCAGAATTCCTGAGCCAGCATAGCTGGCTCAGGAATTCTGGGAGCTGAAGTCCATGACTCATAAAAGAGCCGAGGTTGCCTACCCCTGATCTAGGGGAAGAAATCTAGGAAAAAATCCCTTTCCTAGAGAGTTAAAGAGATCTACAGGCTCCCAAATATGGACGGACCCTTAATTCCCACCAGCCCCAACAAATGAGTGCGGAAAGCCGACAGTGGCTGTCTAAGTTGTTGATCCATGTCGCAGAATAATAACCCAAACCACTTTTTTTCCTACGAACTGCTACGAACAAGAACTCCCATGTCTTGGTCGAACGTCAGGACGGACGTCACACATTTGCACAGAGAGCTAACATTCCGTTCTGAGCGCCTCGGCCGCAGCCGACAGTAAACGGCCACGGGTTTGTTCTGCTCCCGCCTCCTCCGCCGCTAGGTATCTAATCAGAGAAGCAATTTGCCGAAGGGCCTCCGGATTTGTTGGCGGGAATCACATGGGCGCGAAACTTGGGCTCTGATTGGATAACAGCCGGTGTGTTCAGCCCTTAGCACCGGCCTGTGATCTTGCAGGCTGGAGTGGCCCGGCCGGGTTTTGGCTCGCGGCGGATGCGGAAGGTGATAGCCGCTGCATCGCGGAGTTGCTGGGAAATAAGTCCGCTGCGACTAGGACAAGCCTTTCCCCGTCTTTATCGTGCCGGCCTGAGCGGTCATCTAGCCGGGCCCGGGAAGATCTTCGCCTTCAGGCCCATCGTGCGCCGCTCCTCCGCAGTTATCTTGACAGCCATGCCGGGTAGAACCAAGGCCTCGTCTGCCTGCGGCCCTGAGCAGCCTGGGGACTTGGAGGGTAGCCGGGGGGCCAAAGCCGGCGCTGTCCAGGAAGAAGCTGATGCGGAGAGCGGAGACGCCACCGCCGCCTGCGAGCTTTGCCCCAGCTTGGGCGACCCCGAGATTGTCAAGTCCCCCAGTGACCCCAAACAGTACAGGTACTCTTTGAGATGCCCGCGGTAGAGCAGGTTGCCAAACACTCTGTGTGTGTGTGTGTGTTGTGTGTGTCGGATTTGTGGAATGAATTTGCCTACTCGCTTTAAAAGCTTTTTCTAACCGGAAGAATTGAACCCTAACTTCTTCCATAGTCATCATGGCTTGATGTAGGGATGGTTGGTCTGATATATTTGGAGGGATCTAGAAGGTGCCCAACCACCGGGAGAAGCTGATCTCTGCTTGAAGACCACCCTCACCATTTCATTGCTATAAAAGAAGTGTGTGTAGCCAGCAGAGTAGTTTCAACACTAGGAAAAGGAAGGGAGAGTGATAACAAATCATTCAGGTTTTGGTCTTTCAGCTACTTGTAGATTGTAGTATTTAGGTCCTTTGTTCAGAGGCAAGTTGCAGATGAGGCAGTGGGACTTCTTCATGATTTGCTTGTGAGCAATCTCTGAGTACAGGTAGTCCTTGTCTTATGACCACAATTGAGCCCAAAATTTCTGTTGCTAAGGGAGACATTTGTTAAATGAGTTTGCCTCATTTTACGACCTTTCTTGCCACAGTTGTTAAGTGAATCCCTGCAGTTGTTAAGTTAGTAACGCTGTTGCTAGGTGAATCTGGCTTCCCTATGGACTTTGTCAGAAGATCACAAAAGGTGATCACATGACCCTGGGACATTCCCAATGTCATAAATATGAGTCAGTTGCCAGACATCTGAATTTTGATCACCTGACCATGGGGATGCTGCAAGGGTTGTAAATCTGAAAAACGGTTGTGTGTTACTTTTTTCAGTGTTGTAACTTCAAATGGTCACTAAATGAACTGTTGTAAGTCGAATATTTGTATCCGTCAGATGCTAGATAGGACTAATGTTGGTTCGATCCAATCCAATATGTGGATTCTTGAATTAGTACCACTCAGGATAATTTACCAACCATGGATTTAGATTTGTCCACAGAAGTTCAGAGCCATGTTTGGGCATGAAACTCACTGCTTAGTATTTAGTCGTTAAGTTCAAGAAAAATTCTGCATCTTTAATCTGAGATGAAAATGATGTATAACTCAAAAGTATACTTTGCTATGAGGTTTTTCAAGAAAGTGTGGAAATATAAGTGATTCCTGAATGTGTGCATTTGAGATGAAAGAAGGACTCGCTGTTAGAAGTGGAGCTTATTTGAGGTAAGTATCTATTTTTCATTCTTACCTCAAGCACATCATAGAGTACCAACAATCTGAACTGTTCTCTGGAGGAGTGTATGCTAATAGTGGGAGGGGTGAGTCACATTGCCCATTATGGAATTCATTATAATGTAAGATGTATTTTAAAAAAAACAAATGAATATTTTAAAAGATCTTGTTTGGTCCAATAGTTCATTAAAGAGACCCTGCAAAGACATAGCATGCCAGGAATAACACATTTAGTTTTCATTCAAAGACATTGAAAAGAATGTCTAGTTGTATGTCTGTTTAACTTTCTAGATACATCAGATTAAAAAATGGATTATGTGCCTTGCTGATTTCGGACTTGCATAACCCAGATGGTAGCCCTTGTGTGGTATCTTCAGAGGGAGAAGATGAGGGTGACTCTGAAGAAGAAACTGATGATGATGATGATTCTGGAGCAGAAATAGAAGATGACCAAGAAGGCTATGATGATGAATGTGGTGATTATGATGAAGATTTAGATCCCGATAGTGAATTAGAAGAGCTAACAGATAAAGATGAAACTCGGAAAAGAAATTGTACAGAAAAGCAGGTATGTATAATTAATTTGGATTGAACAATGATTATAGCTTATAAACTGCTTTAGGCATTGATGTAATTTACAGGTAAATTGCAGTTAGTGTGAATTTCAATAATGTGGTCTGTGATTTAGTGTGAATTGTATATTGATGCTAAGTTGCATTTAATGAAACCCAAAATTCAGTGAATGTGAGGCGGGTGTGCACTGTTGAGGCTACTGCATCCGCAAGTGTGGTTGTGGTTTTAGATACTGCTAACCTTTATTTTTGCAAAACGGGAGAGAAGAAAGATGTCAGGAAAACAGCACAATTTGATGCAATTGAATAACATGAAAATGATCGTAGCAGAGTTAAAATAGAGTGAGATGTTGGAATGTCTGAATTTATGAAAGATTTTTTATTATTATTTTGTTTTCTGTAACTATTCTGACTTTTTAAACTATACATTTAAACTGTAAGTATATTTTTATCCTTTTTATATTTCATTAAAATGCAGTGCATATAAAAATTACATTTCAGACTTTTCATTGCTTATTTCTATCAAAGGGAACCAATTACCATATTTTCTATCAAAATACCTCTTTGAATAGTGCAAATTTGAATAATGCCAACATTTCACGGGATTCATTAAATCGAGATTTAACTGTATATTAATAATAAAGTAAGGGAATGAAGCACGGCAGCCATGTACAACTTCCTAACCCATAAACCTTTCAATTCTGCTGTGAGACCATTACTTAGTATGTTCCATGCCCAGATTTAGGAGCCTTCAACATTTTAGGTACTTTAGCTTTCCCACCCACCCCTCTTGTTTACCTAGTCATGCATAAAAATGAACTAAGGTAAGGAACATGGATACAAGCTTAGTATTTCTGATTAAGAACTGTTAGGCAGATGCAACAGTAATAATTCTGCTTTACCGGAAAGTCTAATACAGGGGTGTCAAACTCAATTTCATTGAGGGCCGCATCAGCATTGCGGTTGCCCTCAGGGTGCCGGGTGGGTGTGGCCAGGGTGGGCGTGGCCTACTGGGTGGGTGTGGCTAGAATGCGTATGGCCTGGGTGGGCGTGGCCAGCTCTACATCGTTCGTATCAAGAGTGCCTATGGGGGCCCGGGCAGGAGTGGGACAGATCTGAGGGTCTCTGGCAGAAGGAGTGTCTCTGGGCCAGGGCCAAGGCAGCAGGGGCCGTTCCCTCACTGTTTCCAGGATGGCTTCACGGGCCACATGAAACCACTTTGCGGGCCTGATCCGGCCCCCGGGCCTTGTGTTTGACATGTCTGGTCTAATATATTCAAGACCTTTGTGGTTTCCTTTAATGATCTTTCTGATAAATGTATCAATAACTTCTATAAGAAGCATTTGGAGATACAGGAGACACATCTTGCTTGTAAAATCATAATCCTCTACTTTGGAGCTAAACACCGGCATTCTTTATTTTGCATAGAACTGAAAGTGAAAAAAAAGATCTGTAAAGAATCTTTTTTTAATGAAGGAATTTCAGTTTGATGTGTTAGCGTGTGATGTTTTTCCAAATATTCCTCTGTATTTCTCTTCTTTCTTCAGTCTGCAGCTGCACTTTGTATCGGTGTCGGCAGTTTCTCTGATCCTGATGAGCTACCTGGGCTGGCACATTTTCTGGAGCATAGTATGTTTTGTTTTAAATGTCACCTTTACCTGTTTTTAGCCTGAAGTCCGTGCTACATAGTTTTCCATTTGGGTGATTTGAGTTTGTCCAACTAGATATAGAATCTTGCTTAAATCTTTATTATCTATGAAATAGCCTTTAAAATCATTTTCGGTAAATTTGTATTAAAGCAGTTACGTAGTGGCTGGTCTCCGAATTCTGCTTTATCAAGTATAGCACAGTTAATGACTAACTTTAATTTTTGTTTCAGTGGGTTTAATCCTTGTAAGTAGAGACTGTTATTGTTTTGTTTTCTTATAGATTATTCTTAGGTAATACAGGGAGAGCCTATAGAAGCATACAAATGCACAAAACAACCAAGGATCTACTGCATAACTGATTATTTATAAGCAGCTCTCTACTTACGGCCATTTGTTTAGTGATTGTTGAAAATTATGACAATGTTGAACATGGGCTTACAACTGGCCCATGTGGTCAGGTTGCAGTTATGACTTCACAATGAGCCGCAGTCACTGTGAAGGCATTGATCGGCACTTGTGACCTTCCCTGCCAGCTTCCCATAAGCAAAGTCAATGCGGAAGCTTGCAAGGAAGATCACAAGTTGCTCCCGCCATTTTTTATTCAGAGGAGTCCAGTTGTGGAATTCAAGATCCCAGGAATCTTGTACTCTGTAGCACTCCATTGACTGCCCCACACACTGTAGTGCGTCCCATCCACAGAGCCTCCTGCCTGCGGGCTGTCCTGACCTGCTGGTGCTCCACAGCGCCCTCCTGAGGCAACCCCCTTTTCCATGCCTGGGACTGCTGCCTCTTCCCATTTAACAACCTATGCAGTCCTGGAGTTATGACAGCAACAAGACCTTCTGGAATTACCATTCCTGAGCAATGCCGTCATGTGGCATCACACTTTACAGCTGTATCGCTTAGCGATGCAAACGGGAGAAAAAGAAGACTAATGTCTGTGGTATTTATATGTTTCCGCTATTCGAGTGAATAACTTCCTTCCTATTTTTATTTCTGTCCTAGTGGTTTTTATGGGTAGCTCAAAGTATCCAGATGAGAATGGATTTGATGCATTTCTGAAGAAACATGGAGGGAGTGATAATGCATCAACAGACTGTGAACGAACCATCTTCCAATTTGATGTACAGAGAAAATATTTCAGGGAAGCTCTCGATAGGTAATTCAGCTGTGAAATGACACTACATTTCAATTAAAATATTTAATATTAAGTATTTTACGTTTAGTTCACTATATTGGCTTACTTTTACTTAAAGCTTAATTTAAGTAAGCTGAAAAAAGTAAATTAAATTATGTCAAGCCTGTTTAAGGGTTTACACTACATTTTTTGTGCCCATTTAATTTCAAAATGGTGAGATCTGGGCCACTGATTTTTTGCAGTTAGGTTGAGAGGAATCTTGGGAAACCTAAAAAAATATTTTGAGATAGGAAGACAATTGTCCTGAAGAGTGGAATCTTGTGGGTCATTCAGTGTCAACTTTTACAGGGAAGATAATTAATTGTAAACATTAAAATGAAAATGTAAATAGGAATTCCAAAGCCTTTGTTAGAGCAGGGTTTTTTGTTAGAGCAGGGGTTCCCAACCGGGGGTGCGAGACGATATGACAGAGGGCGTGAAAACTTGGGTTTTCATAATTATAGTCTATGTGCATAATTCGTTGCTGTTATTTTGAACTTTTGTAAGGGGTGCGAGAATATATCAGAAGCGTTCTCGGGGTGCAGGGTATAGAAAAAGTTGGGAACCGCTGTGTTAGAGGTTACATACAATTCATACTGAAGCATTAAAAAACAGCTTTCTTAAGGTTTGCATGGAATTCACGGGAAGGAAAATTAACCATGTCAAAACAGGTCATGTGACCATTTAAAAACACGTTCTTATTATTGCTCTTAATTTTATGTCAAACTCAGCCCTTCTGCTTACAGTGATTTTCTGCTTCAGGTGGGCCCAGTTTTTCATCCACCCTTTAATGATCCGGGATGCAATTGATCGGGAAGTTGAAGCTGTGGATAGTGGTAAGAGTTCTGAATGATCTTTCAGGTTCATATATTTTGTTTTTTTGTGTTGTTTTTTTTAAAAAAACCACCTTGTTTGGCCTGCAAATAGTAATTGCATCCCTCCATCTATGCAGGAATGCTCTTAACTAACTGAACAGCAGGTAGTCCTCAGGTTATAACCCCAGCGGGAACCAGAAATTCCGTTGCTAAATAGAGCAACGTTACATGACTGCCTGACGTAGCAACGGCAGTGCCGGTGGTCCCAGTTACTCTTGTAATGTAGGGATCACGAGGGTCATTAAGTGGGAAGCGGCAGATGTCTTAGGCAAGCAGAAGGGTAGGTGCCCTTGGTAGGTATGGAGTGTGGGGGTGGGCAGGGAGTACCGGTGTTCTGGAACCTGTATAAGTGCTGCAGAGGGGTGGGGAGTGGGGGGCTGTGGACAGGCACTTCAGAGTGCAGGTGGGCCCAAAAGCAGCCAGAGCAATTTCTAGATTTCTACTGGCTTCCCCATTCACTTTGCTTGTGGGAAACTGACAGGGAACATCAGTCGTATTCTTATAGCCAAGCCTGCTGTTGTAGACTGGAATTGTCTTGAATCTGAAAACCTTGGTTTTTTTAAAAAACAACAACAACAGAATATCAGCTTGCAAGACCCTCTGATGCCAACAGAAGAGAGATGTTATTTGGCAGTCTCGCCAGATCTGACCATCCTATGAAGAAGTTCTTCTGGGGTAAGCGTATCTGTTGTGACTGTTGGTATCGAGTTGATTTCAGATCTAAGAGCCTTTGCTGTTGAATCCACCCGTGAAATAGACTCACCCTTCTCCATGTGCTTCTAATTAACTTAGAAATCCGCAGAGGTCAGAGGACAATTCAGAGCAGACTTAGGGGTGCATGGGCCACATGAACAAAAAGAAAGAAATACGTGATAGGCTGGAGCCCGCCAGATTTAATATATACATTTGTGGAAAGTTCAGTAGTGCAGAAATTAATCTGTATGATAATCAAATAATATTTTGATTTCTGTTCCTAATTATGCCTTGGATCAGTGTAGCCAGGAATTGTTTTAGCATAGCTGACGTTACAGTGCTAAGTTTATAAAACAATTGAATTCCTGCTACTGCATTTTGGAGGGGAAAAAGCAAATGTATCAGTTTACTTACAGAGGAATCAGTCATTTTTTACTGATCTGATTCATTCATTCATTTCAATTTGATTTGAGTTTGGCACTGGGAAGCTTAAGTATCAGTGGTAACTAGTAAATTATGTTATAGAGTTAAACCAGGATATCTGGAAAAGGGAAGAAGCAGCCAATGGGAAAATACATCACATAACAGGTGCGTGGTGGTTGCCAGAGTCCATTCAGCTGGGAGTGAGGTTGTTATTAGCTGCGAAGTCGTGTCCGACCCATCGTGACCCTATGGACAATGTTCCTCCAGGCCTTCCTGTCCTCTACCATCTTCTGGAGTCCATTTAAGCTCACACCTACTGCTTCAGTGACTCCATCCAGCCACCTCATTCTCTGTCGTCCCTTTCTTCTATTGCCCTCAATCTTTCCCAGCATTAGGGTTAGGGAGTGAGGTTAAATTTCACTTTATAACCTTCTCCAAAGCAATTGCATGACTGGAGAAAAGCAATAAGTTATGTTGGCAAGTGAAATTTTTAGTATGCAAAGGATTAATCAGCTAGATCTGGAGGTTCATTAGCATTACATTCATTAGCAAAGAAATCAGTGCAAAGAGTACAAAAATGAAATTACAAAATACTGAATGAGTTTAGGATACAGGTGATACGGCACGTACAACAGCATGGTCAATATAATGTGACACTGTGAGATAATGCACCTTGTTCATGCACAAATTACCTTAAACCCTCTATTTGGATACTAGTGAGACTTTCTTGTCTTCTCTCATATCGATCCGCTTAGAATGCCCTCTTATAAGCCATTATATATTTGCATTCTTCATCATTTGCTTCAGCTAGTTAAGGATTTAGGGAGACAACGAGGAGGGCTACGGAGGCAGAAGAAAGGAAAATAAAATATATTTTGGAGGAAAAGGAAGAGAAAACTCTTCTTTCTGTCAGGTGATACAGGATGGCGTGACCTGGCTAAGGGAGGCTCAGATACAACACCTCAGACTAGACAAAACAAAAGTCATTCCGTGAAAGCAGAGTCTTTACTCAGTCCTTTTCGCCATGACAGCTGTGCTTTTTGTGACAACTTGGCAGATACAGTGCCATTTTCATTTGAAAATTAATCCGTGGAATCGTTACAAGACCTGGTGACAGCCACTAAGTTGGGTGGCATGAAATTGTGATTAAATAAATTCATGATGGGCAAGTTCATTGAGAGCTATTTGCCTTTAATAGTCAATACTATTGGAGCAGCCTTTGCCTCCAGATTCCTGTTACAGTGAAATATGTCTCTGTCTCATATTTGTGAGCCCCAAAGAAGTACTTTATCTGGCTGGCCACAGTGGGGGGGGGGGAGAAAAAAACCCCACACCATTAAACTAATATAGTCCTTGGCGTGATCCAGCAGGACTATTTTTAATGTGTGTACTTCCATGAGTTTAAATCCAGGTGGTTATGTTATTTTGTGCCCGCGGAGGAGAAGAGCGTTAGTTCTTTTGATCAGTACAAAAGTTTCAAGCAGAGATTTCATAACTGTAAGCAGTTCTTTATTTTGAACTTCACTTACAGGTAATGCAGATACCCTGAAACATGAGCCAAAAGAAAATGGGATTGATACCTATACCAGGCTGAGGGAATTCTGGCAGCGATATTATTCAGCGCACTACATGACTTTAGTTGTGCAGTCAAAAGGTAAGAGCTGTTCATTCGACACTAGAGAACATTCCCTTTGCTACTAACTAGAAACTGACTGGATAATTACAGATTAGATCTGGCATCTCTACGTGAGGAGGTAGTTTTTAAAATACTGTAAATGTTGTTGCTTCAGTTCTCTGGAGCAGTTCCACAGGAAATTCCAAGGAAATTCAGCCTGTAGGCTTTATAATATTGGCACCTCTGCATTGGCTGCTTGAACAACAGGTTCTCACCCTTCTCGTCTTTTCCTGATGGTGTGCTGCTTGTTTTCCCTGAGTTATGTGCCAACACTTTTTTTCCTCCTTCCTCAATAGAAAACTTGGATACTCTGGAAAAATGGGTGACTGAAATCTTCTCAGAGATCCCAAATAAGTAAGATACATTTTCCTATTGTTTGTAATAAGCAGGATATTAAATTGGGTGTACCATTCTGCAACTAATATGATACTAGATATTTGATTTATTCATTCCTGGTTTTTAGTTTCTCATCCTTTTCTCTGCACTTACCAATTGCTGGTTTATAGTCTTTTTGCTTTGCAATTGCTTTAAGTTAATAGTAAGGAGCAAAAAAGAATCTGATTTAGTCAGAGTTTTCGGGTTTCCACATATGACTCAAATCAACCGGAGAGGACACTTTGTACAACATATAGGCAAATTCTGTTCACATATTTATTTCTTTAGAAAAAAAAATATATGGTTGCCCAACTCGTGACTGGGCAGCTTACAGAAATAAAATCCCAAATACAAAGCTCAGTAACCCTCCTCCCTCCAAGGGACAGCAATGAAACCAACCAGTTGATGGACTCCATATCACCCTGGGTTCCCCTAAATCATGTCTTCAGGACCTTTTGAAAGAGTGTCAAGTCGGGAGCCAATCTTATTTCCACCAGGATGATGTTCCACAAGTGCCACAATGGAGAAGACCCTCCTTCTTGGTCCCACTAGATAGTGATGGCGAACCTTCTAGAGACTGAGTGCCCAAACTGCAACCCAAAACCCACTTATGTATTGTTGTGTGCCGGGTGGGCATGGCCCATTGGTTGGGTGTGGCCAATTGGGTGGACGTGGCTGCGGTGGTAACGGCAGACTGGGTGGGACTAAAAATTTAAGTCAGTCCCAACTTTGCGAGATTTTTTTTTCCCCACGAGAAGTTGAAATTGATTGATTGAACTTTTTTTGTTTTGCACGCAGCAGCAGAGGCCTAAAGCAAAAAGGTTTTATAAAACCCAGCTGAAGGCCTAGGAGTGGGGTGACGGCGCGCATGCCCACAGAGAGGGCTCTGCTTGCCACCTGTGGCACACGTGCCATAGGTTCGCCACCATGGCACTAGATGGACTTTTGTAAGAGAGGGAACTCATTACTCTGCCTGACTGCTCTGGAGGATCAGGTAGATGGAGCTGGAAAAATACAGTCCTTCAAATAGCTTGCACCCAGGCCCTGCAGGGCTTTAAAAGTGGGAACCAGCAGCTTGAATTTCACCCAGAGGCAAATCTGCAACCAGGGCAGTTCCCACAATATTTAAATTGTAAAGATTAGATCCTGTTTTTATTCAAGGATAAAGCTTGGGTAGCCATCTTGCATAAGGATGCATAAATTTCTGAAGGAGATGGGTGGTTCAGAAATAGGAAATATAAATAAAATAAATACATGTTGCTCTGCGTAGTGAGTTTTACCTATTTGTATGCTGTCTAGACCCTCTTGTCTTTTCCACGTGTACAAGCTAAATTACAAGTGTAAGTGTGAGGCTTAAAATAGGACAGAATGGGACAGTCCTAAAGAAATTGTGCCCTATTTTTATAAATAGGATCAGAACCCTGAATCCAGAAGCCCTTACTCTTTACTATAGGCCGTGTATGTATTGCCATAGTTACAAATATGTTCTGCTGAACAAACGGCAACATTGATAATTCGTTATATTAAGGATTTGATATGTAGAATTGAATATCCCTTAACAACCAGTGTTAAAAAATATGTTAAGGCCTGATCTCATAGAGTGATTTGATTTGTGATGGTCCTTGCTGGATTAGGTAAGATGTGCGTGCACATATATGTAAATATGCGTGTTCTTTGTTTTCAAGTGATTTACCCAGACCAATATTTGGCCATCTGACAGACCCTTTTGACACTCCAGATTTCCCTAAACTTTACAGAGGTGAGTGATGTAGCTGGGTAAATCCCACAGTGCTGTCTACTGTGAATCCACATTGGTTTTAAAATTCCTAGATTTAAAATGAATGCTGTTTTTTTTTTTTTTTGCATATGGAAATCTTGAGAAAATCTGGAATTATCCTGACTTTATTTATTTATAAAGAAAGTTTCTTTATTTTTAGTGGTTCCAATCCGAAAAACTCACTCTTTAAACATCACTTGGGCTCTTCCTCCACAAGAACAGTATTACAGGTAAATTTAAATTCTTATTCTCTCCTGCCCCGCCCCCTCCCTCCCCACTTCCAAGGATATACAGTGCAATTGGATTAGGTAAATGTATTAAAAGTCTAGTATGGCATATGCAGGCTGATAATTTAATTTTGATAATTGCATTATATATGTTGAAATGCTGTTCTACCTATGGCAACCGAGGAAGGTAACCTTTGTAAAGTATTATTCTCCAGTTCTCTATTTTGGGTTTGCCTCTTTTCATGCTTATTTTTGTTATAATGATTAGAAACTGGAGTTTTCAAATTACGGTTAATGTTAACGTTTCACTTTGTAGGGTGAAGCCACTTCACTATATTTCTTGGCTTGTCGGACATGAAGGCAAAGGCAGCATTCTTTCATATCTTAGAAAAAAGTATGTATCCTAATGAAAATCGCTGGTATTTGCCATGATAAGTGATGGAATCCCAAGTTGCTAAGTTGAAAAACTGTATACGTTGTTACCTTACTTCTGTAGTATACATTGTTGAGTATCCTGCCACTTTACTCAGTGACCAAGTTAGAGACAGTCATAAACTATGCTGAGGTTGAAGAAGAGAATTGCTTGAAAGCTGTAAGCATAAATCTCTAGTAGGGTAATTTGAAGTGGTGCCATCTGGATTCCAGCCCCTGGCATGATGCTTTCAAGGCAGCATCTCAGCACAGGAAAAAAGCATGAGGCATTCCTTCTTGACTCCTCCAACAAAAAGGTGATGAAGTAGCTCCACCAAACATTTACGAAAACCACTAGAAAGCAACAAAACAACCAATTTGGTTCAGAGTGAAGCGTCTAATGCAGTGCCAAGATCAGATGGTGTTCTGTGGAATTACGGTAAAGAAGGAAGGCCTCTCCACCCCATCTTCGAGGCTTCCCTTAGGCTTGACGTTACTTGCCAAGCAAGCAAAGAATAATTGCAGACAGTAAAATTGGTCTTAGCCTGAATGACAACACCCAGATTAAGGGACCCAAAGGCATTTGGGAAGCCTGGAACATCTAGAATATTTAGTGTTGGGAATGCTCACATGAAAAAGCTCTACAGTAGGGTTGGGAGAAGTTTTTCATTCACAAAATAGCTGTCAGTAACCAACCAACCATTTTTCAAAAGACAACCTAGTGATATTAAAAGAGCACAGTGGGCCCGAGAAAATGAAATCAAAATAAACACAGAGAGTTGAGACCGTAATTGTAGACAATATATTTGTCTCTTAAATCAGGAAAAAAAAACTAAACACATGGCACAAAAGAACCTCCAAACTAAGCACAATACACTGAGTCTAGCCCAAATTATACTCCCATTTGCTTAAACCTGGGGTGGGCAACTAAGGCAACTTTATGACCGGGGATTTTAACTCCCAGAATTCCTGAGCCAACCATAATGGCTCAGGAATTCTAGCAGTTGAACTCCACCAGTTGTATAGATACCATAGTTGCCCACCCCTGGCTTAAACCAAGGCAGATAGGCAGATAGGATCAGAATGGGTAACCACAGCGGACTAAAACAGAAACAAGTTAACAAATACCCACTCACCCAGAGCACAGGCAATACCACTTCCTTACATACATTACATTTTTCAAGGCTGAGCCAAGGTCATTGCCTCTATGGGAAGTTCATTTGTTGACTATTTTTACATTTTCCACTAGCAGCACAGATAATAGGTGTTACAAACCATCGGTGGTACGCTGGAAGCATATATTAATTTTTTTTAATAATGTGAGGTTCTTAAATTTTTGTAACAGTATGGTAAATGTTTCTTCCAGATTCTGGGCACTCGCATTGTATGGAGGAAACGGTGAGACCGGGTTTGAGCAAAACTCCACCTACTCTGTCTTCAGTATTTGTGTGACCCTGACTGATGAAGGCTACAAGCATTTCTATGAGGTAAATTTGAATTGCAATTTAGAGTGCTTGTCCTTCTAATTTATTACAGAACCTAAAAATTTTGAACTTTCCTTCTTCAGGTTGCTCATGTTGTATTCCAGTATTTAAAAATGTTGCAGCAAGCAGGACCTGATCAAAGGTAACGAAAGATCTCCGTTTGATTTTAATCAAGAAAAGTCGGTATTGGTGTTTTTTTCCTTTTTTCTATATTTCGTATATTAGAGCTGACATAGTACATAGCTGTTAAAATCATATGGAGAAACTGGAAGTTCAGAGGAGTGAAAATACTTGCTTTCCCCAGGTACTATTCCTTACTCCAACCCACTGTTCTCCAGTTCACTCACTGGCTGTGTTGGTTAAAGATGAATATAATTCAAAAACCTGAATGCCAGAAGATTAGAAAAAAAAATGACCGAATACAGTTATTACTTACAAACACTCTTTGTAAATAACTTTTTCTTAGATGCACCATTCTTGAGAAGAAAAATATTAACAAAAATTATTTTACACAGCTCTACCTGTCTAAAATCAATTGAAAGTAGTTTCATAATAGATGCATAGTAAAAGTTTATTTTCTAAATTTCTAAAGTGGGAAGGCAGTCACATTCTGACCTCAGAGGCTGTAAGGGGAGGAGGCATATTCCGATCCTTGAATTAGCCAGAACAGAGTCAGACATGTTCTATCTACCCTTGTTGATAAATGACAAAAGCTGCCCTTTTTGGCATGGTAGGTGAGTATTTGAACGTTTGTTTATGTTCTTACTCTGAAATCTTTGTTTCTGGAAATAGTTTATATTCTTAACAAAAATGATTGTTATATTGAAGAATACACTGCTTTTCATCCACAGAATATGGGAAGAGATTCAGAAGATTGAAGCTAATGAATTCCATTACCAAGAACAGGTATATTGAGACGATCAGATTTATGTCATGCAAAATATTAACACCATTCTTCTGATTAATTGGTGGTGATATTTTCTCTTTTCTCCTTGCATATTTTTTAATTTCCCTTTTTGCTTTTCAACTCAGGATTAACACTTAACATTCCATGACTCCTAAACATAACACTGTTTCATCCAGATGTTTGTTGTCATCTCTTAGAATTGTTGGGGGGTGGGGTGGGGAAAATATTTCGATGTCTCCACAAATTTTGGGTTCTCCTTCTTCTATTGATACTGTCTTACCTACACCAGGCAGTCTTAGAAATGTCATAACTGATCAGAATGCTAGTGATTTGAATTACATTTTGCTGATATGTCTTAAGAATTTGGAGTTCATTTCACTGGTAACTAAATTTGATTCTTCGTTCAAAGCAACTGTGAAAGCCAGTGTCCAAACTGTAGGGAAAATGGTGGTCCACATTAATCTCCAAAGTTAGCTTATGTGGAAAAAAATGGTCAAAAGATCACATCATGAAGCAAAATGATTTGTTTTTCAGACTGATCCAGTTGAATATGTAGAAAATCTTTGTGAAAATATGCAGCTCTTTCCAAAGGAGGATATTTTGACAGGAGACCAACTTCTCTTTGAATATAAGCCAGAGGTAGGGGAAAAATTTAAAGCTCTTAGTTAATTTGTAAGATAACTCTGACCTTGGACGATGGGAAAATACTGTTACCATGAGTTCCTATTTTAAAAGGTAAATGTTATTACTTCAGGATTTACCATTCTTTTTCAAAGTGAAGAAATGAAATGAAGATCTGGAATTTTGTGTAGCAGAGAGACGTTTCATTTGAATCTTTTTTTTTTACAGATAATTGCTAAAGCACTTAACCAACTGATTCCCAGTCAAGCCAATCTTATTTTACTATCTGCCTCCCATGAAGGCCAGTGTCACCTAAAGGAGAAATGGTTTGGGACACAATACAGTGTTGAAGGTACAAGAATATTCAATCTTGTCTAGATTTCAGGAACTAAAGTTCAGAGTATAAAAATCAGTTTGATTTCATATAAACTGTGATGTAGTTGAAGGGGTTTTTTTTCCTTTATGTATTTCTGGCTTTTTCTTCTAATTTATTTTGTTGCCTTCCTCTTGTCTTTTATCATAGCAGCACAAAGCTAGAGGCAACGCAAAAAGAAAGATTACCAGAAACTAGCCTAACAACCCTTACACTAATTATTTTCTCATCCATAAGTGATTTTGACATTGAAAATTACAGTTTTTTTATTTTTAATTCCATTTATATCCCGCCCTTCTCCGAAGACTCAGGGCGGCTTTACAAGCTTAGCAGTAAGCTAAGTAGCAGTAACAAACAGTTAAACCATGGATTAATACAATGGGCAAACAAAATGCACTCACCTAATTCCTATCTCATTTCATAATAAAGCTGTTGATAGTTGGATTTTTTTGTAACCTTTGGTTAGTGAATTCTAGATAGGGTAAAAATGGATTGGATACAGATTTATATATGGTTAGAATGGATCCATTTAATCAAAATGATTTAAGTTAGCTGTAACTGATTCGTCTGATGGAATTTTTGTCATGGATCACTAAAGAATCATTTGGGTTTATGAGCTGTGCATAAATTTGGCTAGATGCGTGTTTCGATGTCCTCCATTATTTGTGAAAATTTGATATGTGTTACGAGAGAAGGATCAGAACAGTGTGCCTTATCTGTGCATATCACTACAACTAGGTCTATCATTTTTATCAGGTATGGTTTTACCAAGCTATTTGTAATATTAATATTTACAGATGTTGATCAACACTGGAGTGATATATGGGCCAGTGACTTCAAATTAAATCCTGACTTGCACTTGCCAGAAGAAAATAGATACATTGGTGAGTAAAACATGAATTCCTACTAAATAGCCTAAAACATAATCATTCTATGTATGCTATTATTGTTTTGCCATTGTAAAAGAAAGATGCCTGTAAGTAGAACAGACTTAGTCTGTTGGATTTCAGCTATGTTGAACCCAAAAGAATTAGGGGAAAATTAGGGGAATCTGTAATGTTAGTTGTTACAGAAGTGTTTGTGTCATTTGGTTGCTTAGTTATAAACAGGTTTAAGCATTTTATTTTAGTAGATGGTACTCATTTGTTGATGTTAAAATGATCTTTTCATCATTTCAGCAACTGATTTTGCTCTGAAGGATCCTGATTGCCCTCATACAGAATATCCGGTCAGTATAATGAGTTCCCAGCAAGGTTGTTTATGGTACAAGAAGGATGACAAATTCAAAATCCCTAAAGGTAACCATTTTGTGGTGTCTTTCAATAAAACTGCTAATGAACCTCCACCTATGGCTTAGGCAGCACTTATTCCTGTTGATTTCTCACGCGGCAACTGTTGTTTTACTCCAGATATATCCCTGTGCAATGTTGTCTGGCATTAAACCCATATCAATGTTTCCTTTTGCATACGTGTCACTTCCGTTGAGTTGTACTATCAACTTGGCATCGAGTGGGTTTTAGAATTTAAATGCATGAAAGGGCACTTAAACATAATGTTACAAATACTTTGCCTAACATAAAATTGGTTTTCTATTTAAAAAGAATTCTCATTTTTTGGCCTTTAAATTTCATCCAGGAAAACCTATAATTGAGCATCATCAGATGGAAATTTTATCTTAAGCAGTACATTGATATACAAGACAAAACCAGTGGTTTCTATTCCCTTTCTATGTTGCAGCTTAGCTATTTTCAGTTTCTACAATGAAGATAACACAACTTGAACTGTCATTTCAACATTGTCTTTTTGGTTTGAGATACTTTCTTGACTCTAATAACTTTACCCTGGATGTTGGTACTGAAATGTCAAGCTCAGTATTTGACCACTGACTTGTGGACCGCCAGACAGATAGTCCTTGACTCGGAAGCACAATTGACCTCCAAATTTCCATTGCTAAGCAAGGCAGTTGTCAAATGAGTTTTGCCTCATTTTTCAACTTTTTTTTGCCACAGTGGCTAAGTGAATCGTGCACTCCTTAAGTGAATCATGTGGTTGTTAAGTAATCTGGCTTCCCACCCACCCCAACTTTGCTTGTTAGAAGCTAGCTGGGAAGGTTACAAAATGGTGATCACTTAACCCCAGGACAGTGCAAACATCATAAATACATGCCAATTGCCAAGCACCCAAATTTCTGACCATAGGGATGCTGCAATGCTCATAAGTAGGAAAACCAGTCATAAGTCACTTTTTTTTAGTGTCATTGTAAC
Source organism: Vipera ursinii (assembly GCF_947247035.1). Taxonomy (NCBI): domain Eukaryota; kingdom Metazoa; phylum Chordata; class Lepidosauria; order Squamata; family Viperidae; genus Vipera; species Vipera ursinii. The sequence continues at coordinate 61,825,219 of NC_139516.1, read as the reverse complement.
TTTGAACGGTCACTAAACAAATGGCTGTAAGTTGAGGACTGCCTGTAGATATGCCCTTCTGTTTGCTAGACATGCTGTCTTAATCTTCCTATTAGATATAGAACTGTTTCCCTCCTTTGTTAAAAACAAAAAACAAAACACTCCAGGATCTTTCTAAATGTTCACTCCAGCATTTTTAATACAGCTTTGTCAGAGTCTCCTAAAGGTAAAGGTAAAGGTTCCCCCGCACATGTGTGCTAGTCGTTTCCAACTCTAGGGGCCAGTGCTCATCTCCGTTTCAAAGCCGAAGAGCCAGCGCTTGTCCAAAGACGTCTCCGTGGTCATGTGGCCGGCATGACTAGATGCCAAAGGCGTACAGAACGCTGTTACCTTCCTACCATAGTGGTCCCCATTTTTCTACTTGCATTTTTACGTGCTTTTGAACTGCTAGGTTGCAAGAAGCTGGGACGAGTAACAGGTGCTCACTCTGTTACACGGCACTCGGGATTTGACCCACCAAACTGCCGACCTTCTGGTAGACAAGCTCAGCGTCTTAACCCACTGAGCCACGGCGTCCCTTTTCAGAGTCCCCTTCTACTACTTTATTTGCTCCAGCTCCTCCTTCTTGGAGAGACTTTCACTCTGTGAGATCCAGTGGCCAGAGAGCCCTCTCATTAGGGAAGCCAGAGTGTTAAATGGTCTGATTTATGCGTGATAATTTTCCATGAGCATGAACGTGTAGCCTGTAGGACTGGAAAGACGGCCTCTCTAGAAAGGACAGTGGATCTAATCAACATTGATGTCAAGCTGTTCTTTTTATAAAGGAATCATAAGGTCTAGAAGAGATACATAGTCTTGATTAAAATTCTGCATTGTTTGCCACTGCTTATTGTAACTTTTTTTTCCAGCTTACATCCGTTTCCATCTGATCTCACCACTGATCCAGCAATCGGCTGAGAAGTAAGATTTATAGGGTTTGGTCTTTTCCTTGATTTGTTTTATTGTTTTGCTGTAGAAATATTTTAAATGAGCTTAAGTTTGGGAATCGGTGTTCTGAATTACAGAGCCTCTTGCTGCTGTTGTAGCTCAAAGTGCTCTTTGAAAATAGGTAGAATAGTATTGGAAGCTGTAAGATAGGTGTAGTTTAGTTTTACGAGCTAAAGAACCCTAACCCTAGACAACTCATCCTACAATGATCCTCCTCCTCAACCTCAATATATTAAGTGCAGCTCCTAGATCCTAAAAAACTCTGAGCCCCTGGATTAAGAAAGAGATTTGGAATATGTGCTATTACTAGTAACTTCATGGAGGATAATAAGTACTGATAGTTGATAGTAGGAGCACTCATGCTGTTATGCATTTTTATAGCTAGATAAAATATGTAGTGAAACAGCAATTGATGAAACATTGCAGTTAGTTATAACATATTAAATTAGGAGAATCTTAATTAAAAGGCCCATGACATAAGATATTAACCTCTCTGCATTCAAAATAACAGGTGATCATTAATTTATTGTATTGAAAGCAACTTCAGGTCACAAAAAACAAGCATTTTAGTGATTTTTAAACTTCAAATGATACAATTCCAAGTATGACAGGAGGGTCATATCCGCAATGTAACATTTCAAATGATGCATAAAACAAATGTTGACTGTACTGGCTGATGTATTCTATATTATAGTTCTGCTTCTGTAAATATGTTGATTTTTGTCATAAAACCTTTGCTGTTTTTGAAGGGATGTGTAATTCCAGTTTCACAAAGAAACATTCTCACATTTTTACTTTTGTCTCCCATTGTCTCAACTTAATGTGGTCAGTTTGGTGCTCTTTGATACCTTTGTGAACATCCTTGCACACAACCTTGCTGAACCTGCATATGAAGCTGATGTTGCTCAGTTGGAATATAAGCTGGTAGCTGGAGAACATGGATTGATCATTCGTGTGAAAGGCTTCAATCATAAACTGCCTGTAAGTATTGATCTATTTTGACCTTGAATTCTTTCTGAACAAGTCCTTTTTAGGAAGTGTCATAATGTATTGGTTTATTGTTGTTGTTGTTGTAGTTGCTGTTTCAGCTCATCATTGACCACTTAGCTGATTTCAGTTTTACTCCAGAAGTTTTTGAGATGATAACTGAGCAGTTGAAGAAGACTTATTTCAACATCCTTATCAAGCCAGAAACTCTCGCCAAGTAAGTGTCTGGAGTATATGAGCCAGGAAGAGTTCAGTCATTGCACTATGCAAGAAGGTGGTATCTTTGATCTTGGTTCATTGTCTAATCCATCTTTAAAGGAGTCTAGTCACTGGAATTTCTAATTCATGGCTTCTGGCTTAATAGAACAAACACTGCAGAAATTTGGCAGCAAAAATAACATTTATCATTGAAAACTCCTCCCTGATTGCACCCCTTAGAAACCGAAAGAGGGCCAAAAATGTTGGCCACATCCATTCCAGTGAAATATTTTGGTACATAGGCTAACAATTGTTAATAAGAACAAGGAAGGGATGAAAGATTGCATGTTTATAAGACAAGATGATTGGGACTCGCAATCCTTATGAGAATAATTGGGAGGTGATCTCCATATTGATTACTACAATAAGCAGCTTGAGTGCTCAATTTACCTTGAGTGACCGCTGTATTGCTCTAGAAAGCACCAGATAAGAAAAAAACATTCTTGTGCAAGATTTATTAAACTTTTCACTATATAAAAATTGTATCAAGGACTAAATTGCAGTTCCTCTTGTCTTTTATGAGCAGATTACTTTGAAATTTGCCTATATTTCTCCTTACCCTTCATTCGTAGAAACAGATTTGATCTCCCACCCCTTTATGCCTACATTATTGGAGAATGATTTTCTTCCCTTAATCATTCCTATCCTCAAATTGTTTAAAAATCCACATGTTTAGTTATACTCAGTTGTGTGGGGAAGGAGGTGTCCCTTAAAAACAAATGCGTGTTAAATTCAGATAAATGTAATGTGCACATACACGCACATTGTCCCCTGATTATGGAGTTGGTTTTGTACTTGGAACGATGTTGTCCCTGAATAATAAAGAGGAAAGGGGGAAAAAGAACCAAGATTGGATAAATGCAAATGCATTTATTTTGGGACCCAAATGTAGTTTATAGGTGATGCTTTAAAGCCAACATACTTTCAGTGAACTTGTAATGATCAGTATTTCTCCTGTGGCAGAGATATACGTCTCTTAATCCTGGAACATTGTCGGTGGTCTATGATGGACAAATACGAGGCCCTTATGAAGGGGCTCTCAGTAGATTCTCTGCTGTTGTTTGTGAAGGCTCTCAAATCTCAACTCTTTGCAGAGGGACTTGTCCAGGGAAACTTCACAAGCTCTGTGAGTATTTCAGCAGTTTAACTTGCACCTTGTCATTGTGATTTTCCTTGCTTAACCTTGTGAAACTACATGATGGAAATATCTGGCAGTTCTGACTTTCATGCCAATTTTATCTCGTTTGCTGTTTTACTACCAAACCTTGCCAAACAGGGTCCATTAACAAACTGTTTTTCAATATAAATCAAATAAGTAAATATTAAGTCAGAATATGGTGAGTGAATGTGCAGCTGAAAAACAAAAGCCCTTTTCTATGTAAGTAATGCAAAATAGTGGAACATAACACCTAGTCCTAGGCACTAATTTTAGCTGTTTCTGGACTGTTTTACAATTCCAAAGGCATTTATGTGGGGGTTTTTTTTCCAACCAGAGAGAATGTGACTTTGGTGCCTCATAAAATAATTGTTGTCTGGCCTGTGAGAAAGCAGTTGCTCTTGAGCAGACATGTCAAACACAAGGCCCGGGGGCCAGATCCGGCCCGCAAAGTGGTTTCATGCGGCCCACGAAGCCATCCTGGAAACAGTGAGGGAACGGCCCCCACTGCCTTGGCCGTGGCCCAGAGACCCTCCTCCTGCCAGAGACCCTCAGATCTGTCCCACTCCTGCCCGGGCCCCCATAGGCACCCTTGATGCCAATGATGTAGAGCTGGCCATGCCCACCCAGTAGGCCATACGCACTCTAGCCACACCCACCCAGTAGGTCACACCCACCCAGGCCACACCCATCCGCCCCCCTGAGGGCAACCGCAATGCTGATGCGGCCCTTAATGAAATTGAGTTTGACACCCCTGCTCTTGAGGCTATCTAAGTTGTCACTTGGTTTTAATTGTGTTAGATTAAAATTGCCTTTGTAATTTTGAAGGCAATGATCATTTGGCATATGGTCCAAAGTGAATTATAATTATAGATGTGAACATACAGGATGGGAGAAGGATCTTTTATTGAAGAGAAAGGTATTTTTATAGCACTTAGACTTATATACTGCCCCATAGTGCTTTACAGCACTATCTGGGCAGTTTTCAAATGTCAGCATATTGCCCCCAACATTCTGACTCCTTATTTTACCAACCTCAGAAGGATGGCAGGCTGAATCAACTTTGAGCTGGTCAGGATTGAACTCTTGGCATTGGGCAGTTAGCCTGCAATACTGCGCCACCAAGGCTCCTATGTAGATAATACAGTAATGCCCACTGTTACGGTTGTTTTATTTCTAATCACAATGTTAACATCTCTCTTTTATTTCAGGAGTCAAAAAAATTTTTGGATTATGTTATTGAGTAGGTATATTTATCTTTATATTGAGAATTATAAGTTCATGAATAGCTGCCAACATTTGAGTACAAGTGTTAGAAACTGGGGCTATTATTCAATTTAAATTTATTTATTTTTTAATTCCATTTATATCCCGCCCTTCTCCGAAGACTCAGGGCGGCTTACAAGCTTAGCAGTAATTAATTGAATTAAAGAATATTTGAATTATAGTCAATTGATCAGCAACCTGTGAATTCTAATTTAGAGTATTTCTGAAGCCATTATTATATTGTCATATGAAGCACTTTGTTTAACAGGATTATCCTCAAAACAGCCTTATCCAACTTCGGGAGTTCCCAGGCTGTACAAGTCTTTAACAATTCTAGTTCAACACTTTTCTCTAACGTAGAGTTGCTCTTCTTTAAAAGAAGTGAAAGTCGTGTTGTAAAACAAGCTTACTTTGCAACGGTTTGAAAAAGGTGACCAATTCATTTATTTAACTAATTATATATTTCCCTCCTTCATTGGAGTTTTGTTAGAATGTGTTTTTAATCTTTGGTTAAACTGAAGTCAATAAATAAGACAAAGGGCAAGTTGCAACTGACATTTTTCAACTCTTTCTAGAAAATTGCATTTCCTGCCTCTAGTGCATCCATGTCCAGTTCAGTTCCGAGTGATGGATTTACCATGTGCCCATTTATTGTGCAAAGTGAAGACACTTAATAAAGGGGATGCCAATTCTGAAGTGACCGTCTACTATCAGGTACTGTGATGGAAAGAATGGGCACATTAACTTCTTTTGTGATGCATTTGTTGCTTAGTGCGTTTCATGTATAACTTGAACTACTGTAGTAGCTTCATAGTATATAGGGACTATTAGCTGTATGGCTGTGAATAGATGGGTATTCTTTCAGACGAATGTTGTAATTTTTATAGAAGGAGCTGGATTTGTGTTGTTTTTCTGCATTGAGATCCTCCCTCCCTCCCTCCCCATTTTCCCTATATTTTAGCCAAGTTCCTCTGGTGCACTGTGCCATGTCATTTGTTTAATTTTGGCATACCATTTTAAATAAAACCCAAATTTTAATTTATTCAGACAAAGTTGGCTTACAGCAATAAATTTTCCTGTCTTGCTTGTAACTGAAATAACCTATCCTGGACATATTTAAATTTGTTTGTTTTTTGACCAATCATTTCCAATTATAAAAAGTAGAGAAACGTAGCCTTAGAGAAAACTAGGCTGATTTTTTTTTCCTGTAAAGCTCTTTTTCCCTGATGGAATGTTCATAAATGAGATTTTCCCACCATCATCAGATGTGATATACAGAGCAGAAAGTCTTTTGTTCTGTAGCTTGAGGATCCCACAAGCACACACGTATACACATCTTTTTTTTCCATACAAAATGTATTTCTTACAAAGAAAGACATCAGTAATTCAATAGCCATTTCAAAAACTTACAGTTGGAAGAAATAATCACACAGTGAGATATCTGAAGTTTGGTATGATACAACTATTACTATTATCTCTAGGAAATTTAGGGAAGTTGTGGTTTCAATCATACTAAACTTTTAACACACATTTCCAGTATTGCTGTTTTTGGAATGTTTCAAGCGATCTTCAATTTACAAAGCACCTAAAAGCTTTCAATTTTTTCCCTAATCCTTTCTCTATGTTGGACTATGATGCCCATCGCCTCCTACGCTACTACCATACTACACACCCTTTAACTAGGTTCAAATGATGACTGGAAGGTCAGAGTAGCATTTTACTAAGTATTTGTTGAATACTGCACGAACCAGTGCCTTTTGAAAGGTGATTGTAATTGCAGAACAAAATTGAAAAATGGTGACTTCCTTCATTATTGCCTTTGTTTCTTTTGCAGTCCGGAGCCAGGAATTTAAGAGAATATTCTCTCATGGAATTGCTTGTGGTAAGCTTAGATTAGTTTCTAAAAACAGAACTACGTAAATCTTGATGGTCAGCTCATATTAGTATCTGGTGTGCAATATACACCATAGAAGATGATAGTTAGGAGTTTATGGTGAAACTGTAATAAGGCTAATGATAAAAATATTCTGTAAAGACATATAGTGAAAGGATGATTAGTACAAATACTATATGAGATATAGAAATCACTGTGTTTTTGAAACCTCCATCTTGCACATAGTTATTAATGCACATCATATCCTTTTTGACTACATACACAGTAAAGAGCATGTATATAATTGTTCCCTATAGCAGAGCAAAAATTTGTAACTTACCCACTATATGTATAGTCCGACTTACTGAGATTCTGAAACTATCATAGTAATGTTAATGTATAGTTGAGGTACTCAGGAATGGAAAGACAACTCAGAAACCAAAAAGCAATCATCAGGCATGTTTCTTCCCCCCCCCCCAACAATGTATTTTGGCTGAAGTCAACTTTTTACAGGCAGAATCACTGTAATTCTTAAGAGTATTGCATTACTTGCTTTCTGTCTTGTATCTGGGACATGCACAGACTTCTCTGCCCACAATATTCTATGTAGATTTAGCCTTTATTTATATCAGATATGGTTTAATCTCAATAAGCCTGTTAAAGTGACAGGTTAATTAAAGCAAGTTTTAAATTGTTTCCTTGTTTAAATGTCTAGAGGTATACCAGGTATATTGAATTGAAATACTATTGAATTGCAGATGTATATGGAAGAGCCTTGTTTTGATTTTCTTCGAACCAAGCAAACCTTAGGGTAAGGTTCTATTTACTGCCGTATTCAAAGAGAGAAAATCTGTATACAAAATAGAATGAATTAGCTCATTTTCATTTAAGCAAAATGATAGATGTTTTGCTTTTCTTGAGTTCATCCAGTACTAGTTTTCTTCTATTCCACCCCCCCCAAAGTATATCTCATTTTTAAGCATGAGTGCTCCCTGTAATTTTAACTGAAAACATCTTTGACCAATTCTTGAGCTTTAATTAATCTAGCAAAATTGTAAAAAAAAATATTTGAAGTTTTGTTCTTTAGCAAAACATTGCTCCCTCAAAAACCTTTCTCCACTAATGGTTAAAACAGCTTGCATTTCCTATGCGAAATAATTTTCAGTTGACAGATGTTCAGGTAGAGTTCAGTTATTTTTAGCATATATTAATACCACTATTTACAATTATTTAGCTTAGTTGTCCGTTTTCTTGCAGTTGAAGGGTAAATTTGTGCAATTTCTCTCTCCTTTCATTTTTAGATATCATGTCTATGCAACTTGTAGGAATACCTCTGGGATCCTTGGATTCTCTGTTACTGTAGCCACACAGGCAACCAAATACAAGTGAGCAGGGCATTTGAGAATTTCACTTTAATTTTTTATGAAAAATGTCCTCAGCTTAGGAAGTGTTAACTTTTTTTCTGGATGTGTGAAGAGTCACCTGAATCTTGAGATGGGCAGCAAATAAATTTGATTTTACATAAATATACATCACAGCTCAGGCAACTACACACACACACACACACACACACACACATTTTCACCTTTATCACTTGTATATGAGGATGCTAAACAAATTTAACCCTTGAAAAAGGAATGTTAATGACTGTGCACCACAAAACAGCACGATTTAACCTAATGTAATTTTGGGGTGTTTGGGTGGTATAAATTACTGTAAAGAGTCCTAAGAATACAGCCAATGACTTAACCTTAAATAAAAAAAATGCTTTGAAATATTTCAATAAGATGTTAGCAAAATACCATCCTATTGTTCCCACTTGGCTTTCACTTGATTTGCCCTTTATGCAGTTGTACTGTTTCGCCTTGCTGTTTCCCAATACTTAATAGTAGAAAATTCAAGAACATAACATGAAATTCAACTGGATGCATAATCTTAGGCAGAATACATATTTGTGTCTTATTTCTCAGTTCTGAACTAGTGGATAAGAAGATAGAAGAATTTTTTTCATGTTTTGAAGAAAAACTCAAAAATATGACTGAAGAGTCCTTCAGGACTCAGGTAACAGCTATTACCTCCTCTTTAGTACTTTTCTAGAAATCTTTTTCCAATAAATGCTTGATCAACAGTTTTGGTTGTCCATCAAAACAGTAAAGTAGTTTTTCTGATGCTTATTCAAAAAAAGGTTATGAAGTCCAGAATTGCATAAGGGCAGTACTGGAGTTATGCAATCACTATCCTATGGGGCTGAAGAAGTAATGAAAATTTATTATTTACCATTTAATTATGCAGGACTTTTATCTGATTAATTCAAAAGGACTATAGATCTAAAAGTAGAATCTGAACTCAGTTATACTTGAACTATAACTTAAAGTCTACCAGAAATCAATTTCCCAAATTTTGATACCTATTTTTAATAAAGATTGACATTTCCAGAGATGTAGCAGAAACAGAAGATCTTCTAGATAGTATAAATTGGTCTCATTGGATCACATAAACTTGATAAAAGCTCAGAGCATTAAAAAGCGACCTTTCAAAATACTAGACAAATCTGAGATAGGGATGCTTTATTAACTATTTTGAAAAAAAATGATGCCTTCTTCTCTATGCTAGGTCACAGCTCTCATTAAATTAAAAGAATGTGAAGATTCTCATCTTGGTGAAGAAGTGGATAGGAACTGGACAGAAGTAGTGACTCAGCAGTATCTATTTGACAGACTAGTTCGGGAGGTAATGCTTAAAAATATTCCCATGTGGATCAGATTTAAAAATCTTTGCTGTTTCCAAGTTTAGTTCTAACACTAGCATAAGTTAAGGAGCCGTTTGGTGTAATGGCTAGCGCACCAGGCTAGAAACTGGGTGACCAGTTCAAGTCCTGCCTTAACCATGAAAGCTGGCTGGGTGACTTTGGGCCAGTCACTCTTTTTCAGCTCATCCTACCTTATAGAGGTTTTGTTGGGAAGAAAATAGAAGGAAAATGTGTTGGATACGTTCACCGTCTTGAGTGATTTATAAAAATAATAAAGGCAGGATACAAATAAATAAAAATAAGTTACATTGAGTCAGGATTGAGAATTCTAGAAATTCTTTTGTATGTACAGATAGTCCTCAACTTACACTCACAATTAGGACCAGAACTTGCACTGCTAAGTGATGGAGTTGTTAAATGAGTTGCATCAAATGTTACCACATTTTTGCCATGGTCTTTAAGCAAATCATGCAGTTGTTAAGCAAATCCAGCTCCTCACTGGCTTTTGCTTATTGGAAGCTGGTTGGGAAGGTTGCAGATGATGATCACACAACCCCGGGATGCTATAACCATGGCAAATGCATGTCAGTTGCCAAGCACCCAAACTTTGATCACATGTCCACAGGGATGCAGTAACAATGTGAGCACCAGTTTTAAGTGACTTTTTTCAGCACCTTTGTGACTTTGGACAGTTACTAAATGAATGACCTTAAGTATAGGTCAATTTCTACGTTATTTAGACGCTAATTTTTTAAAAACTCTTTTCTGTTTTAGATCGACGCTCTAAAATCTCTTTCGCAGTCAGAATTAGTTGACTGGTTTCAAATGCACAGACACAAAGAAAGGAAAGTGCTCAGCGTTCATGTGAGTATTTATGACAAATGTGTAAGTAGCTTATATTAAATTGGGTGAATATAAAATATGCTATTGTACTTAGAATGAATATAAAATGATTTGTGCAGTACATCCTGGATTTGAACATGGGGCTAGAAAATTGGTCCTCCTGAAACACGATTTTCATGTAGCTCTAGTTAATAGAGTTCAAAATAAGACTCCTGAAATTTTTAAGCATTAATCTGTTGCTCACTCAGGCATAAAGTAATGTTTTAGCCCTTTCTGCAGTAAAAGAAACTATTGCATTTACTCTAGAATTTATCTCCTATTTTGTGTTTTAAAATCACAGGTGGTTGGGTTTGGTGTACATGAAGGTGATGCAGAAGTTCCTTCTGTTTCAAATATTCACAGCCCATCAAGCAATGAAATACCTCAACTAACATTCTTGGACCCTTCTTCTTCGACTGACATCACTTGCATTAAGAACATCAAAGTGTATACATCAGCTCTCAATGTTCTCCCATATCATAAGATATTAAAATAACTCATCTCGGGCTGCGATAATGTGTAGTACAATTTAAATACTGTGAAGGTATGCTTTCCTTCTAAGACTCTGATTTACCAGGCTTTATGGAAAATAGTTGACTACTCCTCACAATCTAATGTACATATTTCAAACGTGTCTTTTAACCAGCAAAGCATACATAAGAGCATTTTTTGTGAAAGTATATATTACAATGGAAGTATAGAAAGATAGAATTGTTCATAAAAGTAAATGCCCCCCCATTGGCAAGTATTATTATTCTGGGTTTTTTTCTGCCTGGAATGCTGCTGCTTCTTCCTTAACAGGTGTGGGTAAAAAAGACTAAAGAGTATCTCAGAAGTAAAATATTACCTGCTATCCAGAAAATGCTATTAGATTACTTAAAACTGAATGTGCCTATATTGCAGCAGTTTAGAGACATATTTCTGGCTTCAAAAGAAAAAATATTAAGAATATACCTAGGACTCATCTTCATCAGATAGTTCAGAATGAATGCTCTTAAAATAACGTGTGCAATAAATTATTGAAATCTTCAAGTTTTTGTTTTTTTGTGAGATTGTTCAGGTAAAAACATTTGAGGAATATGTTAAATCAGTTCTTTTTAAGTTGAGTTTGCTCCTTAAAGAAGAAAAAGAAAAGATTGGGATTAGGGTTTTTGTAATCCTACAAAAGCAAAACTGGAAAAGTTGATTGTTCCATTGCACTTCAAATGCCTATGTTAAGGCAGAAATCATTTATCTACACGGATTGTATGGAATATGGCATATAAGTGGTACTGCTAGTGTTCATATTCAAGAACTTAAAAAGTGAAAATAAGGCGAATACAAGCTGTTCCTGCCATACTACAGTCTTAGTCCTTTGCTTTTGGAACAAAGGGGGGGGGGAAGAGGGAGAAAAAATGGTAAATCAGGACATATTTATCGATTCTACACATCCAAATTATACAATGATAATAGAATAGTATTAAATATTCTGAGATGTTACATATAAATTAAAAGCATACTAGTATATAACTTTCTCCGCTAAACAAACAAATTATTATTAAGAGCCTTGGTGGAACAGTGGGCTAATGCCTTCTTAAGTAACACCAGCTGCCTGCAATTAGTGCAGGTTCGAGTCCCACCAGGCTCAAGGTTGACTCAGCCTTCCATCCTTCCGAGGTAGGTAAAATGAGGACCCAGATTGTTGGGGGCAATAAACTGACACTGTAATAATGCCACTGGGGGGGGGGCGAAAGCCCTAATAAGCAGGCATATACATAGAATGAAGGCTATTGCTAAGCACATTGATTTGTGCTTAGATTGTAAGCCGCCCTGAGTCTTCGGAGAAGGGCGGTATATAAATGGGATTAAAATAAAAATAATAAATGTTAGACAACTTCCCTCTTGCCAGGCTTGTGGCCCCAAGCTCTTAATCTACAGGAGAAGTGAAGCAACATGTGGTTCTCCAACTGTTTAAGTAATGCAACTCCAAATATCACTGGCAGTAATGGTTAAGGCTTAGGTATGCAGGAAGTTTGAAAGGTGGAGTTCAGTAACTTCTAGAAGGCCAAATTACAATCTGCAATTTTCTGGTTTTTTTAAGGAAGTCATGAAACTGATCACCTATGCCTATTCTAATCAAAATAACCCAAGGACTAGGGCAGATTTAACACAGAATGTGAAAATTGTCCAGCAATTAAAGGGTTCCTCTGAATTCTCTAGAAAATACACATAAAAGGAAATAGTTTTTTTACTATTTAATCAGAACGGCTCCTAAAACGGCCATTTTAATTGAAGGATAAGCTTGGTTATCGTGGGGCTGAGGAAAAGAGCAGACCAATAAAGCCAGACCACGGAGCTTAAAGCTATCACCAGAATCTGAACAAAATAGCGCAGACCTCAGTGTGATCACTTGTCTGTGTCTGGACACAAGTCTTAAAGATAAAACAGATAGATGTGCAGTAAATAGGAACAACTCGTCACTTAGTCTCCATTCTGTGTTATTCAGGATATAAATTAGTACATGATACGGCCAACTGAATTTTCCAAATTAGTGTCTCTACTGAACAAGATCAGCTTGTCCTGAATATTTTTATAGCAAAGTGTTTTGGAATGCAAAGGATTTTCTCTAAAATAAAACAATGCATACTTTTGAAAATCCATTTTATGAAGCATTATAGATGCAAGAATCAAATGGTAATCTATAATTACATTTCTGTTTCTAAAAATTAGAAGAGGTTTTTTGGGAAACAAATGCCATATTTTTCTACCACCATTATTATTATTTGTTAAAAGCGATCTTGAGTTTTCTAAAGTGGCAAAAAAAAAGTCCTTGTATTTACACAGAAATTAACAAGTTCTAAATAAGTGATGCCATGTGTATGTACGGTGTAAACGCCAGAATCTTGTACAAGAGGCACATGCCTCTTTGCACCTTTTACAACAATGCTTTAGTATGTATGCCTAGCTTGAGCCTCGGTTTTATTCTCCTAGAAGCATAGGAGAGCAGACAGAAAAGACTAATATAAATTACTGCTACACAGTCAGGGCTCTTCCTGTTTTAATTGTTCACTGCATGAGAAAGTCCAGTATCCCTGAGATAGGAACTGTAACTGAAGGAGACAGGCTCTCCAAAAGAAGAGTCCTTGAATATTACAATTAGTTCCACTAAGTCAAGGCTTGAACTTCACCGGCCTGGCCTGCTTAATATTTACTGGCAGAAAGCCGCTTGAGTAGTGGTTCATCATAAACCCAGTATTCTCCATCTTCATGGAACAGCTGTAAAAGAAAAGCATTCATTAACAATTTTACAGGAGCAAAAGGATTTACACAAGGGATGATTTCTGAATGTAAACTTACTCTGGTTTCCCATGGAATCTCTTTCTCTTTCCTGGCTTTGGCTTCAGCTCTTTGTCTCTCCTCGAGCCTATGCTTAGCTTCAGTGGCTGCATCAATGTCTCTGATCTTTAAATTGTAGGTTACATCTTTCCATAGGCTTAAAAAAAGATAGAAAAATATTCAAGTCTGCCTCAAGTTACCAAAAAAAATTAAACAATTTAATAATCTAGAAAGACATGTTTGGAAGGAATGAAACCATCAAGTTTGTTCCCGAGCTTTAGTGATTCCATTCTATACGTGGGGTTAAGCCTGGTCAAACTGATTTGAAAATATTAACAGTTGGTCCATTAGTGTGATTAGATCACACTGGATCTGAATGAGGTTTGTCATCACTCAGACATCCCTGGGTCCAATTAGAATGGTTTGAAGTTGGGTTATGAAACCTGATGGATTTCTAAAAACACCGGGTGGATGTCCTAATAATTTGTCAGTCAGTTTCATCAAATATCTGCTTGAACTCTTAACATATAGAGATGACCATAAAGTGTGATGAGATGGTCACCCTGGGTGACCACTCTGCTCACTGAGTTGCCCTCTATTTTACTGAGGAGCTCCAGAAGATGAGGTAGTAGAAAAAAACCTAGAATGTCAACTGAGGAAGCTCAGAAATGAATTTGACATAAGGGTTCATGTTTGAGCCTTATATATACAATAGGGTGGCAAATAATTCTTTATCTTCCACCCTTACTCCAGTAGTGGAGTGTGCCTCGGAAGACACATTTAGGGTGCTTTACACCTTTTGGAGATGTGCAATTGAAAAAGAGCTTCCTCTGAGATGTTCGTGCAACACTTTGCTGATAAAACTTCCTCACATTGACTCAGGTCCTGATTCGGTATAGTCTGAGAGGTAAGATAACTTGTGGGTGACCTGTGATTTTTCTTGGCTTATCAGTTCTGGAAGAGTGGAATTGGATGATCTGTGCAGTAAGAGCTCTTCTACCTGTGCACTAGTTCTATACCCGAGATGAAGGATAAGGGTGCACAGGTAGTCTTTGACTTACAACCACAATTGGGACCAGAATTTATGTTGCTAAACAAGGCGGTTGTGCATGATTTTACTTTTTTGCCATGTTGGTTAAATGAATCGTGATCAAATCCACCTTCTTAGTTGGACTGCTTAGCTGGAAGCTACCTGGGAAGATCGCAAATGGTGATTACACGATCTTAGGACATTGTAACTGTTGTAAATAATGTCTATTACCAAGCAACCAAATTTTGTCATGTGACCATGGGGATACTGCAACAGTACAAGGACCAGTCAAGTCAATTTTGTGGTGCCATTGTAATTTTCAACAATCCTTAAACAAGTGGTTTAAGGCAGATTTACATAACTTTTGCCCAAATTGTATTGTTATAATTGAACGAAGCATTTTAATTTTCTTTTAAGTTTTCACATACGTATTTGAACTGATAATCTTTTTTAAAATAGGCAGCATACAAAATACTATAACAAATTATCCCATGTTCATTAACATTATTTACAATTTCTACTTGAATTTGAGAACATTTTTTGAAGCTATTATTAAAGCAAACCAAGAAAAGTATATTTACACTGACCAGCGGGATTCATATTCTTCTTGATCTTCTAGTTTTCTTACTTTCTTCTTAATGATAGGCATTTTCTTGGTATCTATAAAGACTACATTTTCCTAAAGAAAGAAAATCTCTTATTAGGCCTTTTTACATTATTCAACTTAAATCTGATTTTCATTGACATTTATTAGTATTTCTCATATCATATATTTACCTAAAGACAAACAGAATGCAATTCAATATCTGCTCTCCAATAATGCAACTGATTTCATAAAAATTATGTTAATCATAGAACAGATATCTATCAGTTATTCATATCCTGAATAACCCTTATATAGCTAGTCCTTGGTTAACAAGTGCTTGTTCAGTGACTGTTTAAAGTTGCATTGTGCTGAACAAGTGGTACAATCAGTCCTTGAAGTTCTGGCTGCCCCACCACCCCCGTGGTCCCAATTGTGATCCAGCCAGTTGGCAATCCAGGGACTTGTGCTTAACAACAGTTGCAGTATTCCACAGTGTCATCTGCAACGTTCTCTGCCAGCTTCCCACAAGCAAAATCAATGGGGAAGCTGGAAGGTTGCAAGACGCTCCTGGTAACTCACACTCTTACAGCTTTCCCCCCACCCCCAAGCAGCATGGCTACGAAAGGATTTTATTTATTTATTTGTTTGTTTGTTTGTTTATTTATTTTATTGGATTTGTATACCGCCCTATTCCCGTAGGACTCAGGGCGGTTTACAGGGCAGTTAAAACCACGAATACAAAAAATTAAAACAATTATACTCCATAGTGCTTGTGCACACCTGCTGCGGCTATTTTTCCCCCCTGCCCCCTTCCCCCCCTGGCATGCTTGCAAGCCACCTGCGTCTTCCTGCTGACTTCCTCATTGACTGTTTGTTGGAATCCAGGAGGAGATCTTTGATTCCCACTTAATGGCAGCATCAGGGATTGCTATCGCTAAGCAATGTAGTCACATGACATTATACTTTATGATCTTACTGCCTAGCGATGGAAATTCTGGTCCTAATTACCCTAGTTAAGCAATGACTACCTGTATAGTCTTTGGAGCTGAATGACTGGTAAATTAATGACATCCTTGGAATGAATCAAAACTTTTCATATGGAATACAAGAGAGAAAATGCAACAAAATATTGTAATCTATTAACAACAACAAAAACTCAAAAAAAACAAACAAGCAAGATACTTTACCCCTGTTGCATATTTTGCATACATGATACCGTTCCATTCTCCTTCAACTGAGAAGAAGGATTTTTTATCATTAGGTGAACTAAAAAAAACAGAAGGAAGTATTAAAACCAGGGGCCAGCCACTCACTTGCCAATTTAGTTCAATGCTTCGCTTAGCATGGCACATCAGAACTTTTTCAAGTCAAGCTTGACTCCTGTTGATTTCACTGACACAACCCTATAATTTTCTGGGATGTTTTTTTTTCAAAGTACTGCCTAATATTCTCTCATTCCAATATTAACCACTCCAGCCCTACTGGTGCTACTATCTGCTGAGAGGATCTGTCAAAATCCTTAAAACTGCTTTCCCTAAACTGGTCCTCTGCAGTCGACTGAACATAATTATTATTTCCAACTAATAATGCTGTAAGGTGCAAGACAGTAAAATCGCAAAATGTTTGGAAGAGTTAGCAGTAAAAGAAAACCAGGCCCTCAAAGTACACAGTGGCTGGACACTACCAAAACTGACATCGGCCAGAGCATAGAAAAACTGAAGAAACAGTGCAAGATTGGAAGATGTGGAGACTGCCCATAGAATCATCAAAGGTTGATTGAATGGATAACAACAACAGCGTGGCTGTACTAACACATTTTGTGGGCACCACATTAGGGAATATTAAAAGAAGTCTCCAGCAGTTCTATTATATTTTTTATATCAGAATTTTGAAATGAGTGTTATTTTTAATATATAATCATAATAGTAAAGTTGGAAGGAACCTTGGAGGTCATCTAGTCCAACCCCCTGCTCAGGCAGGAAACCCTATACCATTTCAGACAAATGGCTGTCCACTCTCTTCTTAAAAACTTCCAGTGTTGGAGCATTCACAGCTTCTGGAGGCAGGTTGTTCCACTGGTTAATTGTTCTGTCAGGAAGTTTCTCCTTAGTTCTAGGTTGCTTCTCTCCTTGACTAGTTTCCATCCATTGCTTCTTGTCCTGCCCTCAGGTGCCCTGGAGAACAGCTTGACTCCCTCTTCTTTGTGGCAGCTCCGGAGATATTGGAACACTGCTATCATGTCACCCCTCACCCTTCTCTTCATTAAACTACACATACCCAATTCCAGCAACCGATCCCTATACGTTTTAGCCTCCAGTCCCCTCATCATCTTTGTTGCTCTTCTCTGTACTCTTTCTAGAATCTTGACATCTTTTTTACATCGTGGTGACCAAAACGATGCAGTATTCCAAGTGTGGCCTTACCAAGGCATTGTAAAATGGTATTAACACTTCACGTGAACTTGATTCTATCCCTCTGTTAATGCAGCCTAGCACTGTGTTGGCTTTTCTGGCAGCTGCAGCACACTGCTGGACATATTTGTCCATTAGGACTCTATTGAGCAAGGTACCCCCTATAGTACTATACCTGTGCATTTGGTTTTTCTTGCCTAAATGTAGAACCTTACTTTTTCACCATTGAATTTCATTTTGTTAGATAGCGCCGTGTTCAAGTCTGTCCAGATCCTCCTGTATCTCAAGCCTGTCTTCTGGAGTGTTGGCTATTCCTGCCAGCTTGGTGTCATCTGTAAATTTGATGAGTTCCCCATCCATCCGCTTGTCCAAATCATTGATGTTGAAGAGCATTGGGCCCAGAACAGAGCCCTGGGGCACCCCACTACACACTTCCCTCCTTGTAGATATGGTTCCATTGAGGACCACACACTGAGTATGTGGTGGTGATGCTGTCTAACCCACATTTTCTGTCTTATAAAGTAGTAGTTTGTGATCTACTTTATCAAATGCCTTACTGAAGTCCAAGTAAATTATATCTACAGCATTCCTCTGATCCACTAATTTTGTCACTTGGTCAAAGAATGCAATAAGATTTGTCTGGCATGATTTGTTTTTGTTGGCTTTTAGTAATGATTTTGTTTGCCTCTAGGTGCTCACTGATTCATTGTTTGATTATCTTTTCCAGAATCTTCCCAGGTATTGAGGTCAGGCTGATAGGTCTGTAATTTCCTGGATCCATTTTTTTTTCCTTTTTTGAAGATGGGAACTACATCAGCTGTTTTCCAGTCTTCTGGTAGTTCCCCAGTGTTCCAGGATCTTTGAAAGATATAGTTCAGCGGTTCTAAGATCACATCTGCCAGTTCCTTGAGAACCTTGGGGTGTAATCCATCTGGTCCTGGTGATTTGAACTCGTCTAGGCTGGACAGATGCTCACTTACCATTTTCTTGCCTATCTTAACTTGTGTTTCTATTCTGTTTTTTATGGCACTATTTTTGATAGGTTGGTCTGTTTTTTCCCTTTGTGTAAAGACATGCAAAAAACGAGTTAAATAGCTCTGCTTTCTCCCTGTTGCTTGTCACCTTCTTGCCACTTTCACCCACTAATGGACCAATCATTTCCTTTACTTTTTTTGTTTTTTACATGCTGAAAGCAGCTCTTTTTTGTTATTTTTGACTTTGGTCGCAAGCCATTTTAAGCCTTAGCTTTCCTCACTTCGTCTTTGCACGCTTGGGCTATTTGCTGATATTCTGACTTAGTTATGTGCCCCCCTTTCCACTTTCTATACTTGTCCTTTTTATCTTTCAATTTATCAGAGAGTTCTTTATGCAGCCATATATATATATATTTATATATACTTACAATATTTCTGCTGTTACTTTGTGCTTCTTCCCCCCATAGAAAGGTTTTGTGTGGAATATTATGTTAGCATTATAGCCTGTCTTAGAGCAGCTAATGCTGCACTCTCCTCCCAGCTCTATCCATGGCACTGTGAGAATAGATCTGTCAAGAAAACCAATTCAGATTTTTCAACAGCTAGGAAGAACAAACAATTTTTCACTTATTAAAATCATTGAAAACTAGAATTACTTGCCTTGCATAGCCATTGGGGAAGGTTAAAATGTAATGTTCATCATAATCTAAGCACGATACACACCCTGTAAAAAGCAACAGTATGGGATCATACCATTTTTTTTAAAGAGAGAAAGGAAAACAAAGATTAAAGTAAGCTGAACAAAAATAACCTGTCAGGTTATATTTCTACAGCCCAGTCATTCCCCCATCTCATTATTAAAAGCAGAATGGCTATATTTAGCTCTGAATCGAGGTAAATGTTTTTATTTTACTTGTACACAATCTAAGCCCCATACTACCCGAGCCAAAAAATTCAGCCTTGCCTTTTCCAGTAATGATAGTCTCATGCCCCCCCCCCGCCCCAAGGCCATTAAAAAAAAAAGAGCAGCCAAGTTTGCCATCCCTGGACTAGCGCAATGACCAAACAAATTGCTACTTTGGAAATCCTAGTTGAAAGTGATTTTTTAAAACAACAAAATGGTACCATCAGAATGAGAAAAAAGTTAACATGATTTTATTGCTTTTCATATTTAAGTGTGGAAATGTTTTACCCAAACCATAGTATTTTTCTTCAAAATGTAGTCCTTTAACTTAAATATCCCTGCTAAAATTACCTCTGCCAAGCATTTCAACAAAGGCCAAAAAAATCAGGTAATAAAAATCAAGCTATGCTATAAACTGTCAGTTATTTTTTTCAGTACTATCATCAAAGTTTTGTTCTGGTAATACCTGGATGTTCTACAAATAATTATTATGTCTGATTAAAAATCTTCAGCAGAATTTTAAGCAAGCAGGGAATGAACAATATGCTGGCACATTCTACTTTGATGGCTCCCAGTGATTTGTACTTGATTATAATAATCAGAAGCTTCTGATTCTGAAAGAAAGACATTAAACTGAAAATGGACCCAACTGACCACAGACAATTAACTGCATCTGTTAGCAGTCGATGATAATGAGCAAAGCAATGTGAATTCTGGTTTATCCTTTTATAGGAACCACTGCAAGAGAATACTGAACTATTTGCTCCCAGTTAACATCAAATAAGCAATGTCAGTAGTTCTCATTGCTCATTAAGACTAAATTTGATGAATCAACCATGACAATCTAATATGTGACAGCAACTTATAGGTCTCCAGATGCTACTAGACTGTAATCCCAATTAGTCTCATCACTGTGTCAAGACTGGCTACAGCTGATTAAGTTTATCTGCAATGGAAAAAACAGATATTGCCTGTTCCTGGTTGGATTACACAACCCACATTTTCTTGCATTAATTAGCACAGAAAGTCAGAAAATAGCAACAAGTTACAATCTATGCAAGTCACAAAAATTCCTCTACCAAACACTGAAAAGCTCAGAAAAATATTGCTACCAGCTGTCAGAGGCTATCTCTATTTAGGAAAAAAGAAATACATACATGTTTTGTCAAAAATACTTTATAATTATAGAATTAAAACTCAGGATTACCGTATGTAAAATTCAAAAACGATAGACATACCCTGGCCTATATTGTGAACACCAATAGACATTCCCAAGAACTTTGACTTGGTCCAGATGTGAGCATTGAACTGAATTTTCTTCCTGGAACATTCTGCATAAAATGCTGAAACTTAAAAAGGACAAACAAATATGGTGAACTACAGTGCAGTAAATAAGCACAAAAACACATATTTGCTTTCCTAGTAAGAAATCTGGAGGAAAAAAATGGCTAAAGTGTCAAAATGTAAACAGCAACAATAGTTTTTTAAATAATTTACAAACAAAATAACTTACTTGGAGGGTGGTGGGAAACTTGTTCTGCTACAAATGTCACATTATTTGGGGAGACCCAGGGAAGAGGTCCATCTGCAACTGTCTCCTGCAAAACAGATTCCAAACTATGCATGATATACATTTCTTTTTGTATACCTGAGATATTTACAAATATTCTGGATGTGAAGGTACATTAAACAATAGAAAAGATAAATTTATGTCAGTAACCAAGTTCCTAAAAAACCCTCTGCCATGTATCTAACAATGAAAGGAGACTTGGGTTAAATGAAATAACTTTCCTTCATAGTAGAAACGCTACACTGGAATGATTTTTGAAAATAAATATATAAATAACACTTCAGTGCGCTTTAATATGGATATGTATTTTGCATGTTTAAAAATACATGTAAAATGAAGATTATGAGCACTTAAGACTTTTAAATTATTGTCTCTTACCCCTCTGTCCTAATGTGAGAATAGTGAGATCACAGAATATTTATTAGGAAAATAGTAATTAACTAACTAGAATAGAGAAATATTGGCATATTGTATACTATTAAAAAAACCCTAATTCATAAATTACACTGTCTTTAGAGTTCAAACCTCTAAATGCATACGGAATCTTCTTTATTGGAAAATACTGACTTGGTGCAGTATTCTTATAATCTCTTATAAGAATTGTTAAGTTAGTAACATGATTATTAAGTGAATTTGGCTTCACCTTTGACTTTTGTCAGAAGGTTGCAAAAGGCGGTCATGTGTCCCTGGGACACTGCAACCATTATTAATTTGAACCAGCTGTCAATCCAAATTTTGATCATATGACCACAGGGATGCTGTAATATTCGTAAGTGTGAAAAATGGTCATGACTCACTTTTTTTCAGTCCACTGTAACTTTGAATGGTCACTAAATGGATAGTTTGTTAAGTCAAGGACTGCCTGTACTTCAAAAATAAGGAAGTCTACCGCTTTCATTTTTGAAATAGGCATTTAAAAAACCTGTAACAGTAGGAAAAGCTCCTGTCCAGGATCAGTTTTCTTTCTAATTCTCCATCCTTCTAGTTTTCTATTATTCTTCCCTTGACACCACATTTCAAAGTTGAATTTGCTGTTAGTAAAATATAGTGGAAACATATATATATATATTTGAGGTCCGATTATCAGCATAAGATGTAGACAGGTTTGTGAAATTCTAATAAAATACTGACCCCAGCAGAAAATTATCTTCATTCATGCTATATTCCACATTATCCTAACAATCAGAATGGGCATTCTTAACTATGAGTATATACAAACATTATATGGAAAACGTAATCTTCAATAAGACTATAATGGACTACAAATATACTCAAATACTACTTGGAAAGTTACTAAAAGTCTCCATTACCCTATATGAGGAATAGCCAAATAAATATTCAGGGCAAGGGAAATGAAAAGAATTATGTTATTTTATTCAACATATATCTCTACTGAAGACATCAAACCCACTGAACATAAACTGATCACCATGTTTCAGTCTAAATGATTTCATAAGGTTATTAGCATGATAAAGTTTGAGGATAGGGTAACTCCAAACATTATTATGGATTCCTTGAAGAAAAAGTTGGATGTAAATACAATAAATAATCTGAAATCCAGATAATGGCTATGAAAAAATATGAGCAGAAGACAAATGGCATAAAACACATAATGGTTTGATGTTAAACCTGTAAATTCATATTTAGAGTTGAATGGCTTATATACCTGGAATTTTTCTTATTTCAAATATAATCGAAATCAGGGAATTATTGAGAGATGACTGGGGAAAAAGTTGCATTTAGTGTAAAAACTATGTTTAAAACTACAATTCACAGAAACATTCTATGTTGTTGTTGTTGTTAGCTGCGAAGTCGTGTCCGACCCATCGCGACCCTATGGACAACGTTCCTCCAGGCCTTCCTGTCCTCTACCATCTTCTGGAGTCCATTTAAGCTCATGCCTACTGCTTCAGTGACTCCATCCAGCCACCTCATTCTCTGTCGTCCCCTTCTTCTATTGCCCTCGATCTTTCCCAGCATTTGGCTCTTCTCCAGTGAGTCCTTCCTTCTTATTAGGTGGCCAAAGTATTTGAGTTTTAGCTTCAGGATCTGGCCTTCTAAAGAGCAGTCAGGATTGATCTCCTCTAGGACTGACCGGTTTGATCGCCTTGCAGTCCAAGTGACTCGCAGGAGTCTTCTCCAGCACCATAGTTCAAAGGCCTCAATTCTTTGGCGCTCAGCCTTTCTTATGGTCCAACTTTCACTGCCATACATTGCAACTGGGAAGACCATAGCCTTGACTATACGCACTTTTGTTGACAGGGTGATGTCTCTGCTTTTTAGTGTGCTGTCTAGATTTGCCATGGCTTTCCTCCCCAGGAGCAAGCGTCTTTTAATTTCTTGGCTACAGTCCCCATCTGCAGTGATCTTGGAGCCCAGGAAAATAAAATCTGTCACTACTTCCATTTCTTCCCCATCTATTTGCCAGGAATTGAGAGGGCCAGATGCCATGATCTTGGTTTTCTTAATGTTAAGTTTCAACCCAAGTTTTGCACTCTCCTTCTTCACCCGCAACAAGAGGCTCTTTAGTTCTTCTTCACTTTCTGCCACTAGAGTGGTATCATCTGCGTATCTTAGGTTGTTGATATTTCTTCCGGCAATCTTAATTCCAACTTTTGATTCATCTAGCCCTGCCTTTCTCATGATGTGCTCTGCATATAAGTTAAATAGGCAGGGCGACAGTATACAGCCTTGCCGGACTCCTTTCCCAATTTTGAACCAATCAGTGGTTCCGTGTCCAGTTCTCACTGTTGCTTCTTGACCCGCATATAGGTTTCTCAAGAGACAAATAAGATGGTCTGGTACGCCCATCTCTTTAAGAACTTGCCACAGTTTGTTATGATCCACACAATCAAAGGCTTTAGCATAGTCAATGAAGCAGAAGTAGATGTTTTTCTGGAACTCCCTAGCTTTCTCCATGATCCAGCGTATGTTGGCCATTTGATCTCTAGTTCCTCTGCCTCTTCGAAATCCTGCCTGTACTTCTGGTAGTTCTCGATCCACATACTGCTGAAGTCTAGCTTGTAGGATTTTAAGCATGACTTTACTAGCATGAGAAATGAGTGCAATGGTGCGATAGTTTGAACATTCTTTGGCACTGCCTTTCTTTGGAATTGGAATGTAAACTGATCTTTTCCAATCCTGTGGCCACTGTTGAGTTTTCCAAATTTGCTGGCAAATTGAGTGTAGCACTTTTACTGCACTGTCTTTTAAGATTTTGAATAGCTCAGCTGGAATACTGTCACCTCCACTAGCTTTGTTGTTGCTCAGCTTTTCTAAGGCCCACTTCACTTCACATTCTAGGATGTCTGGCTCGAGGTCAGTGACCACCACATTGTGATTATCAGGGACGTTAAGCTCATTCTTGTATAGTTCTTCTGTGTAATTTTGCCACCTCTTCTTAATCTCTTCTGCCTCTGTTAGGTCCCTGCCATTTTGGTCCTTTATCATGCCCATTTTTGCATTAAACGTTCCCTTCATCTCTCCAATTTTCTTGAAAAGATCTCTGGTCCTCCCTATTCTATTGTTTTCTTCTATTTCTTTGCACTGTTCATTTAAGAAGGCATTCTTATCTCTTCTAGCTATTCTCTGGAATTCTGCATTCAATTGGGCATATCTATGTTTTTCTCCCTTGCCTTTCGCTTCCCTCCTTTCCTCAGCTATTTGCAAAGCTTCCTCAGACAGCCATTTTGCTTTCTTGCATTTCTTTTTCTTTGGGATGGTTTTGGTTGCTACCTGTTGTACAATGTCACGAACCTCTGTCCATAGTTCTTCAGGCACTCTGTCTATCAGATCTAATTCCTTAAATCTATTTGTCACCTCTACTGTATATTCAACAGGGATATGATTTAATTCATACCTGAGTGGCCTAGTGCTTTTCCCTACTTTCTTCAGTTTGAGCCTAAACTTTGCAAGGAGAAGCTCATGGTCTGAGCCACAGTCAGCTCCTGGTCTTGTTTTTACTGACTGTATAGAGCTTCTCCATCTTTGGCTGCAGAGCATATAGTCAATCTGATTTCTGTGTTGACCGTCTGGTGATGTCCATGTGTAGAGCCATCTCTTGGGTTGTTGGAAAAGAGTGTTTGCTATGACCATCGTATTCTCTTGACAAAATTCTATCAGCCTGTGCCCTGCTTCATTTTGTACTCCAAGGCCAAACTTGCCTGTTATTCCAGTTATCTTTTGGCTTCCTACTTTAGCATTCCAATCCCCCATGATGATAAGGACATCATTTTTTGGTGTTAGTTCTATAAGGTGCTGTAGGGTTTCGTAGAACCGGTCAATTTCATCCTCTTCAGCACTGGTGGTTGGGGCATAGACTTGGACTACTGTGATATTGAATGGTTTCCCTTGGATTCGAACTGAGATCATTCTGTCATTTTGAGGATTGTATCCCAGTATTGCTTTTCCTACTCTTTTATTGACTATGAAGGCTACTCCATTTCTTCTGAGGGATTCTTGTCCGCAGTAGTATACCTGATGGTCATCTGAATTAAATTCACCCATTCCTGTCCATTTTAGTTCGCTGATACCTAAGATGTCGATGTTCAGTCTTGTCATCTCTTGTTTGACCACGTCCAGCTTTCCTTGATTCATGGATCTTACATTCCAGGTTCCTATGGAGAAAAAATCTTTACAGCATCGGACTTTCCTTTCACCACCAGACACATCCACAGCTGAGCGTCCTTTCGGCTTTGGCCCAGTCGCTTCATTCTTTCTGGCGCTACTAGTACTAGCCCTCTGCTCTTCCCCAGTAGCATATTGGACGCCTTCCGACCTGAGGGTCTCATCTTCCAGCGTCATATCGTTTTGCCTTTTGGTACTGTCCATAGGGTTTTCATGGCAAAGATACTGGAGTGGGTTGCCATTTCCTTCTCCAGTGGATCACGTTTTGTCAGAACTCTCGACTATGACCTGTCCGTCTTGGGTAGCCCTGCACGGCATAGCTCATAGCTTCATTGAATTACGCAAGCCCCTTCGCTACGACAAGGCAGTAATCCATGAAGGGGGAAACATTCTATAACAATGTATTATTTTATTGCCAAGTGGTTCCTCATCATGGCTACAAGCTACCTTTTGCAATTTGTTTTCTGGCAGCTATATTATTCAAATACAGTACAAAAACTTCTACTTTCCATAGCTTCTAGCTGAAAGTGACGTGCAGATACCAACCATATTTTCTTCTTGTTCAGCACTTGGTAGTATCCAATGGCATCGGAAGATTTCTCCCAAAATGGGATTGTAAGGTTTTTTTGCAACAGATCCTTTCCTTCCTGCATGGAAAGCTGAGAGATACCATTTCACCACTTGAATCATACGATCTTTTGGATCTTTGTAGTCACTAATACTAAAGAAAACACAAAAAAATTATCTTACTTTCAAACTAAATATAAATATTTCCTCAAGTTTTTAAATTCCAAATCGAAAAATGTTTCTATAGTTACCAGAAAGGCACATTGCTTTATAATATATATTTATACAATATATATGTATTTATATAAAAATGTAGCCAATGAAATAGATGTAAGTAAGTTCAGTGGTGGGATTCAGCCGGTTCAACACCACTTCAGCAGAACTGATAGCTATTTTTTTGTTGCCCAGAAAGCGGTATCCACACAGAGAACCAGTTGTTTACATATTTGAATCCCACCACTGACTAAGTTTGTATGCAACTTGTATGGAAGTTTGTATTATCCAATTTACATTTGGTAATAAGGTACAAAACCAGTATATGATCAAAAATGTAATACCTCACAAATAAATCAGGATGCGCAAAGAAGTCTGCATACATTTCTAAGAGTGATCTTCTCTCCAAAATAAAAGTTGGAAGAACCACCTGAGGAAAGAAAAAACTTAGCAAGTTCAAATTTCAAAATCATATCAATTTCATTGAAAGTGATGCATTAAGTTTTAAGGCACATTACTAGGTATGACTGCCTTATAGACATTGTCTTTAATTAGCATTTGCTCAATCCAAATAAAATACTTTATTTATGGTCTCAAGCCATTAAAATACAATTTAAAATATAGAAAAACCAATTATGAACTGATTTCATAATTGTCAGTTTTACCGAGGTGCTGGTAAACTTTTATTTCACCTCCTATATGTCTGATATTTTAACCTTTTTCTAAGTAATAATTTCCAAGAGTTCAAAGAGTCTCACCTTTGTTAGGTCCATTCCTAACCTAACTTGTGATAAAAGGTGCATGATAACACTTTTGTGTTCTTCCACTGACTCCCCTTCAACATCATCGTCTCTGTCATCATGAGGATCAAAAAGATCTGGAAAAAGTAAATGCATCCCTGTAATTTCTTGGCCACATTTTAAAAATACAAGAAGTAAATAAAATTTATTTAAATTATTTTTAAATATCTATATCAGCATGCTGGGACTGATATTAAAGTGATTAAGAATCTAAATAATTTGTGAACTTCTCTTACCAGCATCATTTGTCCCATTAGACACTGAAGAGTTAAGGGACTCTGCTGTATCTGGGCGTTTCATGCTACTCCCAGTGTTGCTACGTGTTAGAATTGTTCCAGATCCTGAGGGGCTATGGAAAAATACAAAATTCTTATAGTTGAATGTAGAACATATCTTGAGATAATTTTAAACATAATCAAATTTGAAAGAACTTTCATACTACAGTACGTATAAACCTGGAAAAAAGTTTACATAAATAGCAACTTATGTAGAGAGAGTAAATATACCATTTAGGGAAGAGAACACAGACAAAAGGAAAACAGTTTACATTTGTATAGCAAGTTCAAACAAATAATCACACAATTTGTATCCAAAAAAATTAAAAAGCCTTCTTATAAAAGACTATCCCACTACATCTGTAGACATACTAGATTGATTAGAACTGGGATTACATACCACGCCCTAAGATACATCAGCTCATGGATAAAAACCCAATCTTGAAAATGCAAACAGATTGCTTCCCAGGAGTTAATCGCTACAGTAATATTACCACAGTATGAATGTTGCATAAGCAAGGCACAATTTTAGAGCCAAAATTGTTTGTGTACTGTACAAAAGTTAACTATTCACAATACATTATGGGAAAGATTCAGAGGCTGATATACAGTATGTGTAATTTTGCATATTCTTAAGAGGAAATAATTGTCTGCATACTTTTTTATCACTTACTCCAAACATCTCTTTGGGGATGAACTAGTCTGATAGAATTCATCGGCATCATAAAATTCATCTTCACTGCTAGAATAAGAAAAATCTGGAACTGTATTTGGAGACAGATTGACGTGACTTGGAGAAGTTAAACTGCTGCTGGGTGCTGACTGTCCACTTCCTGCAAAGATTATGCATACACATAATTCCCAAGTGTTTCTGATATTTAAAATATTATTTTTTTACTGCGAGTCAAGTTAAACTAATGTAGTGAATTTAAGTTTGATCATCAACATAAAATAATGAAAATAACAAAAATAAAAATCAGGAAGCTGCAGATTGCTTAATAGATTACCCTTCACCTATTAAGAATATATTTGAGCACATAACAATACAAATCAAATTTACTAGAATGCAGTTTATGCAAATATTTAAACAAGTAAACCAACACAAACAATACTGTACAGAGGTGCAGTAACTAATATTTCTCCCTTTACATACAAATTTATTTAAAAAGTGGGTAGAAAGCTAAGGCATTTATTCCTATAAATGCTTCTGGATCCCATAAACAATACAAAAGAACACAAAATAAGATGGGGTGAAAAGGAAATTCTAAAATGCTTAAAGGGATAGAAAGGAAGATTCTCACCAATCTGTTTTCTAGTGAACATTTTTATTCTTTGCAACTGGCTGCCATGTATACGCAGACAATTGGTGAGTATGCAAATCTTGCCTAACAGCTGTTTTGCAAGAACATGTTATTTGTTCTCAAAATTTCAAATTATTAAATGCACTCTCAAAACCGAAATTATCTATCCTGCTCTCAGATACTAGTTTGTTTCCTGCCTACCTGCCTGCCTGGATTCTAAACATTTGCCTTGCTAAACAATTTTTAGTATGCTACAAGAAGTGTGCAATTAAACAATTAAAAGTGGGTAAAGCACCAGGAACAGATGGTTTGACTGCCATTTATTATAAAAATTTACAGTTAGAAATGGTGGAACCTTTAAGAGAATTGTTTAGGACAATTCAATCTGGAGGAGAAATGCCTCCATCGTAGAAAACAGCTTTTATATCGTTGATTCCAAAGGAAGATCAAGATCTTACCCAAACCAAAAATTATAGACCAATATCGCTTTTAAATACTGATTATAAGATATTTGCAAAAATTTTAGCAAATAGATTAATGAAGGTTATGCAGCAAATGATTCATAGTGCTCAAACAGGATTTATAAGTGGTAGACAAATGAAAAATAATGTGAGACATATTGTAGATTTATTGGAATTTTTGGAGAGAAATAACCAGGTCTCTGCAGCGCTGATCTTTTTGGATGTTGAAAAGGCTTTTGATCAGTTGAATTGGCAATTTTTATTTAAAGTATTAGAGAAGATGGAGTTTGGGGATGAGTTTTTACAACCTATTAAAGCAATATATCAGAAGCAAACAGCTCAAATAATAGTTAATGGTAGTTTGACAGAAGCATGTAATATTGAAAAGGGTACACAACAGGGGTGCCCGTTGTCACCTTTGTTGTTTGTTTTAACAGTGGAAATATTATTGATTAAGATACGTGATTCAAATAAAATTAAGGGAATTAATATAAGAGATCAAGATTATAGATTGAGAGCGTTTGCGGATGACCTGGTTATTACATTAAGTCAACCGACTCAGTCGGTTGTAGACCTGATGGAGATAATATTGTTATAAGGAAAAGTTTCTGGATTTAAGATAAATACACAAAAAACTAAAATATTGCCTAAAATTATGACCACAGAACAAAAGGTAGTCTTAGAAAAATTAACAGGATTTGAAATAGTTAAAAAGATTAAATATTTGGGGGGTATATCTTTCAGTTTCAAATGCGAAATTATATAAAAATAATTATGAATTGTTATGGTTAAAAATACAAAAAGAGTTAGATAGTTGGAAAAAATTACAATTGTCTTTATTGGGAAGAATCGCAGCAGTGAAAATGTTTTACCAAAAGTTTTATTTTTGTTTCAAATAATACCTATACTCAAAAAAGATTCAAATTTGGAAGAATGGCAGAAAGGTATTAATAAATTTGTTTGGGCAGGGAAAAGACCAAGAGTAAAATTTAAGATAATGCAAGATGTACGTGAAAGAGGTGGTCTTAAAATGCCCAATTTTAAAGTATATTATGAGGCTGCGGCTTTATCATCAATTAGTGATTGGTTTAATCTAACACAAGGGAGATTACTGAATATTGAGGGATCTGATTTATTATTTGGTTGGCACGCATATTTATTGTATGATAAGAAGGTGGATAATATCTTTAAGACACATATATTATGGTATGCCCTGTTGCGAGTATGGAAAAAATATCAACATAAGCTAAATTATAAAATACCAATTTGGGCAATACCTAAACATGCAATAGAAAATATAAGTCTGGGATTCAAACATGATGTGACTACATACAAAGAAATTCTCAGAATGGAAAGGAATGTATGGCAATTAAAGCCATTTAATATTTTAAAAGAAGAAAGAATAGTGCGGACTTGGTTTCAGTATGGTCAGTTACAAGCTAGATGGATCAGAAAGTTGGTATTTCGACAATTGATGAAAATTTGGTTAAACAAATAAGAGATCAAAGTCCAGTGCATATAAGGATATATAATGCATTGATAGAAATAGATTCAGAAATGGAACTTGTTAAAGATTGCATGATAAAATGGGCCCAGAATTTTCAGGAGCCCATAGCGATGGATATCTGGGAAAAGATATGGGTCAGAAATGTGAAATTTACACAGGCACAAAATTTAAGAATTTTTATAGGATGTTTTATAGATGGCATTTAGATCCAAAAAAATTAGCATGTATGTATCCGAATTATCAGCCTAAATGTTGGAGGTGTGGTTGTGAGGATGCAACCTATTATCATATATGGTGGACTTGTAAAAAAGTTAAAGCTTTTTGGATTAAAATTTGGTGGAATATGCAGAAGATATTTAAGAAAAAGATAAGGTTTTCTCCACAGTTATTTCTGTTGGGTATTATTACAGATTGTACTGTTATAGATATTAAATTGTTGTTAATTTTAATTACGGCAGCAAGACTCTTGGTAGCGCAATATTGGAAGAAGGAGGAACTGCCTACTATAGAAGAGTGGACTTTAAAAGTTTCAAAGCTGGCGGAAATGGCAAAGATTTCAGCATATTTGAAAGAACACTCGCAACAGAGATATATTTTGGAATGGAGAAGATGGATCGATTATATTCAGAATAAATATGGGACTAGAAAGTTTCATTTAGTATATGAATAAGTATTAGTATTATATGATGTATTATTAATCAGTTATTGTTATTTAGTTATGTTAAGAGGAGTTAAAGTGCAATAGAATTTAAAGTTGTCTTTTTTTAGTTGGTTAGCATATTTTAGCTTAAGTTGGTTAAAGTTTATACCCTGTATTCAGCTCTGGGAAGTCAGGGGGGGAGGGGAAGGGAGGCGAAGTGGGGGGGGAGGGAGGGAGTTTATGTTTTTAAAAATGTATTTTAAAACTTTTCAATTAAAAAAAAAGTGTGCAGTTCTCCTTAAAAATTAAGTTGCTCTCATCTATAACAATTGGGAATGTCTGATAGAACCATATTATGTGAAAATGTAGTTCAGAATTGTATCCCGTCATTACTGAGACAAATTCAAAGTGTTGTTAATAATTATTTAAATTGTACATAACTCAAGATGGAAATTTCATAAATTTCCATTATAAAAGGATCTCCAATGTTCTTTCTCTAAACCCTTATACTAAATTAGATGAGGTGGGTAGTTATTAGATAGATAGCTATTTATTTATTTTATATCCTGCCACAATCAAACAATTTTCATTTGCAGCAGTAGAAATGCAGGTGTGGAATATCTCCTCCAAAGAGAACTGAGACTATTTGAAGCAAGGCAGGACTGTCATTCTTTGCTATGGATAACTGTATCTAAAGGATTTAGTGAAAAAACATGCTTCATTAGCAAAGCTATTCTTGTACTCTTCATAAACAAAACTCCTATAAACTTCCATATTTAATAAGGCAAGAGAAGACCGTTGGGCTATACCTGTACTATTTGGTGTTGGAGTTTGATGACTTCCAAGTAATGCTACCACTGGTCCAACAGGTAGGGATGATGGCCGCTGTTCTGATTTGCAAAGTTGAGTTGGTTCTGAAAACATTCAACAAATCACTCGGCTGTTTTATTTTTAGTTCTAACTCACTCTCCTGAAGGCTTATTAATCCCTTTAATTCACCCCATTCCCTTTTTATTTTTCTCAAAAGTCTGCATTTTAATCAATAAAGGAGAATATTTGTAGCTCAGGATTGAAAAGAGGGGTCCTTGGTGCTCTCTGAGCTTGGTTGTTTCCTTGAAGACGTTTCATTCCTCAAACTAGGTAACATCATCAGTGATAGTAAGGAATGAAGTTTTGCTCTCAGTTTATATTCTAGTGCAGGGGTCGGCAACCTCGGCTCTTTTATGACTCGTGGACTTCAACTCCCAGAATTCCTGAGCCAGCATAGCTGGCTCAGGAATTCTGGGAATTGAAGTCCACGAGTCATAAAAGAGCCGAGGTTGCCGACCCCTGTTCTAGTGGCTTGCCCTCTCCGTGTTAGTGGGGGCAGACTTTGAGGTTCTTTGGTTGGGTTGTTTACTGTTGACTTGTTTGGCAGCTCCTTGATTGGGAACCAAGAATCAGCTAAACAATACCCCAATCAAGGAACTAAAGTCTTACTACAACATATTTCCTTCAAAATGGCAGGAGCACCTGGGGAAATTGGAAAAAACATTGTTCAGTCTACTATATTGCTTCCTCTGTATGGATAGAACTTTTATGGACCACTTGAAAATGTGAGCCATTGTAGGAAATTCCCATTTTAATTTACAATGGATTAGCAATTTTATATATCACAAATCATTTCCTTTCTGCATTCTGTGAAAATAAATGGAAAGAGATGAAAATATTTTTAAAGCATTTAACAGATATTAGCAGACAGGATTTTTTTAAAAATACGATACCTGGAGGTAAGACAGTCTGTGTAGGCATTGTGCTATTCACTGAAGGTTCCAAGAGACTAGGTGGATATATTGCATCAACAGGATTAATAGTGCTCTGTGATATAAAAAACAAGGTCAACTCCTTTTGAGAACCATAAAATGTTTTGTGCAGGAAGCCAGTCCTGAGAGAAACACAAAACTAAATGCTTTTATGACATTAGTAGTCTGTAACAATAATAATTATAGTCCATTAACGTTAATTCAGTTGCTCTAGTATCATAAAGCCAAGGATTCCTGCTTTAAAGTTTAATCTGCTGATGTGATGGTAACACACAAAATTACAAGTCATTCAGGGTCATAGTTTTATTTTATATTTTGCTTATGCAACCCAACAATATTATCAATCAAGATGCTGAAAGAATTTGTCAAGCATCTTGAAGAAAACTATAAACATGTACCATTAGATTGAGTATTTCAGTCTGATTATGAAAGTTTATGTAAACTAAGTGAAAACAATGCATTATTCTGGGCTGAAACATAACTCTTCACCAGTCTCATTTGGTGACCTTTTTATTAAAATTATCAGACTAAATTATTCTTTAAAGCTTCCTCATGGCCAAATCTTGATGAAGGAATGAAACATTTTTTTATTAAAATCAGGTAATGAACATATGTCAAGTTCGGATGTCCTGACCTAAAGAGAAAAAGTCAGCAAAGTTTTCACCTAGTTAAATAACTACTATATGAAATTGGTTATTTCCTACACTAGTAGACAAGATATTTCATATGTGTCCGCTATCATACATCTAACATTCAACTGGGTGACCAGATTCAATGGGAAAGAGAATTATGAGAACTGGGTTATTTTGTGTAGAAATTCTCTTGCATCACACTGCTAATATTGGAGAAAGGGAACTTATTACTTTCCAGCAATTGATGAAGTACAATTCCCAGCATTTATCAAAATTGGCCATACTAGCTGGACTACCAAAAGATATACAAGTAGTCTTCGACCTACAATAGTTCATTTAGTGACAGTTCAAAGATAGAACGGCGCTGAAACAAGTGGCTTATGACCATTTTCCACATGACCATTGCAGCATCCTCATGGTCACATGTTCAAAATACAGACACTGGGCAACTCATATTTATGCCGGTTGCAGTGTCCCAGGGTCACTTGATCTTCTTTTCCGACCTTCTGACAAGCAAAGTCAATGGGGAAGCCAGATTCCCTTAACAATCGTATTATTAAGTTAACAATTGCAGTGATTCACTTAACAACTGTGGCAACAAAGGTTGTAAACTGGGGCAAAATTCACTTAGCAAATGTCTCTTATAGCAACAGAAATTTTGGGCTCAATTATGGACGTAAGTCGAGGACTATCTGCACTTCAAAGCATTTGAAAGGCCAGAGATTCCCCACATCAGCATTATATGAAACAGCACACAACTGCCACATCATTATGCACTAGATTTTCCACTACTCATGCAGGAATCAGTTCTCCTTCATTAGAACAATTCTGAATATGTTGAAAAGCAATATAATTACCTCTTCTGTTTCAGAAAACAACATAATCTATATTTGCAATTTGCAAAATGTATTATCAGGAAAGTAGTAAGTTATATTCAGCACAAATAGTAGAATAACAATTT
This sequence comes from Vipera ursinii, assembly GCF_947247035.1. Lineage (NCBI taxonomy): Eukaryota > Metazoa > Chordata > Lepidosauria > Squamata > Viperidae > Vipera > Vipera ursinii. The sequence continues at coordinate 61,790,507 of NC_139516.1, read as the reverse complement.
AAACTTTAGGAAGATAACTGAATCCAGTAGCATTTGTTTAGAATTGGAGAAGTCTGAGTATCAAAGCAAAAGAATAAACCAGAAAAATCAACAACTCAGTTAATACGAGAAATGGAAATACAGAGCACAAGTTTCCAGCAGTCAGCATCAAGAATAAAAATAAAGGAGAACTCATGAAGAGATGAAGGGAAAATGCAATTGTTGAAGAGTAGCAAAAGCAGAATATATTTTCATTGTGCAAATTATTGCTAACTGTCCATAATAAAAATGAATTTTTCAGAATTTATAGTTAATTATAATCAACTTGGTGAATTGGACATAATTCTTAGAATAAATAAATAAATTCCAGGTCCCAATTACTTTAAAAAAAACATACTGTGGGAACAATTATAGTAACGGTATCTTCCCAGAAGAGGAATTTAAAATGGAACAGCTTTAGTCTATACAAAAGGACACAGATGATAATTACAAACTGGAAAAAAAGAAACCACTGATGGTCCATTATTTTCAGTGAATAGTTTGCTTTGTTCACAAAAAAAACCTGTATCTCAATCAAATCTGAAATATTTCAAGGACACTTATGAACTAGACATATAGTAGAATCTTGCACATAATTATTTAATTACATCCAGGATGCTCATATGATATTTTCTGTTTGTTTCCTTCTTATTCTTAGATTAATACAAACCCAAATGATGCCTTAAACTTAAAGCATAGTACCAAAGTATCTAATATTAAGCAGCAGTCAGTCAGTTGTCTCAGTACCTAAAATTGTTACATGACAAAATGGGAGTATCACTTGTACTAGCAAGTACTAATTGCAATTAAATTATGTGAATTATAGGAAGGGTCTTATCTATAAAATTAATGTTCTTCACTACTAAATGTTCTTCACTACTATTAAGATTAATATCATCCTGCAATTTCTCTATCATGGAAGTAAAATTGTGGTCTCCTTAACATCACAAGAGAAGTGAAAATTGCTTGTTTGTGGAACGACCTACAACTGGAAAACTGTTCTGGGAATTTCCAACCCATTCTGTAACCCTTTTTCTAATGAATCATTGTAATGCCAATCATAAAACTAAAGTTGTAAAAGAGTTATTTTTTTTCACTCCCAACAGAAAAAATCTAAATTCAATAAAAATGGGATTATATTTCTAAAGTAAATTTTAACTAGCTTCAATCATACCAAAATTCTCTTTTGAAGCACCCAAATTTCATTCATCTTACTCTGTTTATGTATTATGTTTACATTAGTACAGCAAAAGATCTATATGACAGAGATTAGCAAACATTACAGAACTATGCCAACCATCAACGACTAGTTTCTGAAAATATATGATGTTTATGTGTTTGAACTGATCCAAATATGCAATTTCTACATGCTACTTTTTTTTAAAAAAATATTCAAACTCATGTTTAATCCTACATCATGCATATTGGAAATTAACCAACACAAGTTGAATACACAGGTAGTCGACTTACAACCATTCAGTGACCATTCGAAGTTACAATGGCATTGAAAACAGTGACTTATGACCATTTATCACACTTATGACCGTTGCAGCATCCCCATGGTCACAAATTCAAATATGGGTGCTTGGCAACCTGCTTCTATTTATGACGGTTGCAGTGTCCAGGGGTCATGCGATTACCTTTTTTGACCTTCTAATAAAGTCAATAGGGAAGCAGGGCTCACTTTACAATCGTGTTACTAACTTAATAATTGCAGGGATCCACTTAACAACTGCACCAAAAGAGGTCATAAAATGCGTCAAAGCTCACTTAATAACCGTCTCACCTAGCAATGGAAATTCTGGGCTCAATTGTGATCATACGTCAAGGACTGTCAATTCTACAATGAACCTGGCTGCAGCCATCTTTCTCGTTCTAGGTTGCCACACAATGGGAGGGAGTGCGGAGGATTTCTGCTAGTCTAAACATTTTACTGTCCTGTGGGAACCAAGGTCATTTCTGTCGGTCAGGTGGGAGGACGTGAGACAGACTACCTGTAGTCTTAGAATGGGAGTGATGTTCCCATTCTAAGGAAGTTAAGAGATAAAAGTACTCCAGAAACAACAGCTTCAAAATGTGGGTTTTATCAACATGCTTAATGTTGTAATGCATCAACTGGGCTCGATACTTTGGTTTCATCCAAAATTAATTATTATGTTTATATTGTTCTACTCTTCAAGACCATCTTGAAGACTGAATTGATTCAATATTGCCCAATGCAGTAACATACTAATTTTTCACAGGTTTCACTGGTTGCTTCCTGGATCAATTCACAGATCTGATTTTGACATATGGATCCTAAATACTTGAAAAATATCAATTTTTGATATTTAAAGGTGTAAAGCTACCAATCTATTGTGCTAAAGAAAATGAAACCCTTATTCTTTTCAAATAATGTATTGCATTTTTCTCTAAATTGGTACATCAGCATTATCACCCAAATCAGCATAATCATCCAATATATTCCTATCACTATGTGTTACAGACACTATTTATAATGTTGACTTGTAGTCAAATTACAGTTTGCCATATCTAAACACAGTAACAAGAAAACATTTCAATCTCTTTGTGTTAAACACAGAGGAAAAGAAGTTTCAAAGATTGTTATGCAATTAACTGTTAAATGATGTGCACATGCTGTTTTGAATTTCTCTGTTTAAATATCCATGATAAAACTTAAGATTCCATTTTTAAAAAATGAAACATCCTTTATATAGATAAGTTATGAAGCATCCTTTATAGATGTAGATTTGTTAGGAAGTTCTATTACCATAAACATTTAAACAGTATTGAAATAGGATTATAAAAAGAAAAATACAAGATACTATAGGCTTCAACTTTATAAATCATTTTAATATAAGCTCTAAAATACAGCATTTTGCTATTCTGCATGAACTATAAATAAAAAACTCAGAAATGTGAATAATATGTTAACACACAGGTAATGCTCTGAATATGACCATTCAACAGAGCTGAATGAAAACTTACAACCAGGCTGCAAAATTCTGTCCATCACAGCATCCCCATGGCTGTGCAATCCCAGTTCAGGCAGTTAGCAATTAGCTCACAATTATGACAATTATAGTATCCCACGGTTACATGAGTACCATTTGCAATCTTCCCTGTTTCCACAAAGTCAATGGGAAAGTTCCAGGAAGACCCAAGTCATTCCTGCTCCTGCTTTTTCATCCACCCACCCACCTATGGCATCTGTCCATGATTATGCTTGCCCATGGCACCCATCTGCTCAAGTTCCATAGTGCATGTCTACAGGACTCACCCACACATGCTCCATAGTTCCTGCACACAGCACCAATGCACCTGCGTTCTTGCCTAGAATTCTCACCTCTTCCCATGTTGTGGTCCCATGAGGTCCTCAGTTAACGATCCACATGGTCCTGGGGTTATGATGGCAACTGGGATTGTTGTTGCTGAGCAATAAAATCATGTGACACTGCACTTTATGATATCACTTAACAACCAAAATTCCAGTCCCTATCACTGTTGTAACTCAAGGACTTCCTATACCCTAATCCTCAGTAAATAGGCCCATTATCACAGAATACATCCAGAATTATATATAGAACTCTTTACAAACTCTAAAAAGGATTAATACCATCTTTTTAGAAACTCAAAAGAACAGTTTATCTGTTACCATAGTTCTTTGAATTATTTGAGTCACATGGATTATATATCTCTGCTTAGTTACATCAAAACTTTTCTATAGCTGAAAAGAAGTTTAGTAAGAATTATAAAGAATGTGTGCACTAGGAATCTTACATCCCCTCAATTTTTAAGGACCAACGAAGCAGCCATGAAATCAGGAGAGCTTACTTACTCAGACATCAGAAGGGAATATATATTACCAAAGATGGGAGATGACCACTTTAAAAGCTTCAATTATAGGTAAACAGTATTCTTTACCCATTTCTGTGTGCAAGAAGCAGCAAACCTACAGGATGATGGGTGTACAGAAATTCACCGAGGAAGAACCAAACACAAATATCTATTCGTACATGCAGTATAACTCAGGCTAATAGTATCTGGTAAATGTCAAGGTTTTCAACCAAGTAGCTTTCTACATAGGTCAGGCAGTAACATCCCCATGGTCAGTGTTGCTAATGTTAAATAAACCTACAGAGAATATGCTTGCATGAATCAGAAAATCAATGCTGCTTTGTGTCATGAGACAGCAATTTGTCAAGTGCTTCACTCTTTTAAATCATTTCTATCACTTCACCAATTATCCATTTTCCAATTCCACTGTCAAATTGTATTGTTAATCCATTGACAAGTAGAAAAGAGGGAATTGGAATATTTGGATAAAAAAATGTCAGAGGGAAGTTCAGGCTCTTTTCCCAAATACATTTTCCAGAGATCAGAGGTATGGATTAAATAACAAACTTTGTCTAAAGAAGGTTAAGGTGAGGAACAGAGAAATAAACTGGAACCAAGAGGTTAATTCATACAAAAGAATAATCTCCAAAAAATAATTTAAGTTATAACCTTAGAAAAATACTCCCAAAGCACACCCTGAGAAATAGCAAAATTAATTTCAAAGGAAAATGCCTCGTTTTTACCTTATTCAACATAAAGAACTGCAAACTTCAGTAGACTTTTTAAGTTTAGCCACAAATGTTGTCAATCATAATAAACATATAGCTAAATATAGATATTGAAAATTTGGATAATACATTTTTCTTCTGTCCGTAAAGAGTTGATCTAGCCTGGCACTGGGTTGCATTGTTTCTGACACGGGTCCAAGATGAGGAATTTTCCTAACATGATACAGGTTTATTCGTACCAAAGATTCTCAGCTATCGAGAATCTGGTGGAGCTTCATTGCAAACATAAAACATATACATGATGCACAAATTATGTTTTTTAAACAAGAGGCTTCCATTCTGACAGCAATCACAATTTCTGGCACATCAGACAATTACATTTTCTTCCTATTCATACTGGCATTTAATTTTACTTTATTAATAGGAAACAGAGAATGTTAACATGAGAAGAAACAATGGAATTTAGAGGCTTTAGAACACTGACAAGATACTGAAAATGAAACACTTATTTCAGGGAGAGAGAGAGAAAAATAGAGAAAGGAAGGAAGGTGGAGGTTCAAGTCTCTGTGTTCACATGACTGTAGCTTTAATGCTCTGCAGAGATAAAAAGTAATAGTTTACATTTAAACTTACTATAAGTCCATCTGCGTGCTTCTCCTCATTAGTTTGATCCTTAAGGAAAAATGTTACAAATATTAACATAACAATTTGTCATCAATGTAATTAATGCTGTTTTTATAAGATTCATGTTCTTAAGAAGTTACCATTACACTTTTTGAAAGGAAAATTTCCTCATTAGAAATTTTGTTCATTATATAGTTCAGGGGTGTCAAACTGCTGGCCCATGGGCCGGATGCGTCACATAGAAGCCATACCCACTTCCCTCCAGCAAGGGAAAAAAAAGTTGCAATACGTCACAACACATCACGTGATGCGGAGAGTTTGACACCCCTGATATAGTTGTTCATTATAAGAAATTCATTTATTTTAGAAGTAGATAAAAAGTTTTTTCTAGCAAATGGATCTGCCATTTAAAAGCCACACCAAGTTGCATTTGTAAGATATGAATTGCTAAAATTGAAGATATACATTCATATAAATAGAACTCTTACAAAAGGTTCTTACATCCTTTACATCTTACATCCTGTTTTTTTAATTCAGAAACAATATTCCTGAAAATCTCCAAAGAAAAATCACACAATAAATACTATAGACAAGAAAAAAATGGCATTTGAGGGATTTCTGAGTAAGATACCTCTACCATTCTTCATTCATTGATGCCTTCTGATCTTTCCTTTTAAATGAAAACTCCTTTGATTCCTACTGATTTCATTAAAGCCATTTGAATTGCCTGTCCCTGGATGATTTTGATTGCTTCAACTAACCTACAACCCTGAGATTTCCTGATGATCTCCACACGTATTAACTAGATTCAATTCAGTTGGGTTATGAGATTAATCAAAGTTTTATTAGGAAAATACCACACTCATTCTGTCTTCTCCCATTATGTGAAAGAGAGATCAGCAGAATATATATACATATATTAGGCGCACGGAACGCTGTTACCTTCCCACCGTAGTGGTCCCTATTTTTCTACTTGCATTTTTATGTGCTTTTGAACTGCTAGGTTGGCAGAAGCTGGGACGAGTAACAGGTGCTCACTCTGTTACGCGGCACTCGGGATTCGACTAACCCACTGAGCCACCGCGTCCCATATATTTGTTCCACTGTTCTTGCCTACTCATAATTTTAAAAGCAAGCAAATGATGTTCACTGGTTTAGTAGTGCCACTATATACAAGATATATTTTGCTACATGTTCCCCCCCCTCCTCGCCAAACTGCAAATAGCAACTACAGCTGGTATAGCACTAGTTCGGTCTTAATCAAGAGCAAGAGCAAAGGATCGCTCTTCGCTTTATTAATTCCTTCTGGACTTAGATTTACATCAACAACTTCACAGTTCAACCCTGAGCTTTATGCTGTATATTAATAATAATAATAATAAAGTTGGAAGGGACCTTGGAGGTCATCTAGTCCAACCCCCTGCTCAGGCAGGAAACCTTATACCATTTCAGGCAAATTCTTTTATGTTAAAGTACCTGTGGACCACTGGATCAGAATATGAAAACACAGAATGTGTGAAGCAAAATATAAACCAGCTTTTGGATGATGAAACACAGTTTGAATGTGTTGAGTGCATATTATGGACATTTTCACAAAATGGCTGACAGGAGATCTTGGCTATTAATAAAACATTAACAGAAAGGAAATTGGTGAAACTGACATGCTTTTACACTTGTGGTTAATGTTTTCTTCTGGGTAAGTAGAATACACCCAAATTTGAAAGATACGGCAAGCCACTGTAATTACAAATATATAGTAAATTAAAGTTAACCCATAGTTCCAAGTTAATCAGTACTTTACGATAGGCATTTAATTTCTTTTATGAAGTGAAATTATCTAAATTATCCAAATTACCAAAATTAGCCAAAGAGAATGGATTACTGAAATTTTACCTAATCCCCGTGCAAAGTGATTAGGACACTGAATTCTCCTCTTCTCCTCTTTATTAAAAGACCTCAGAACTTAGTAAATCTTTTCAGAAAATGTCAAAAAAATCCTAAGGAGTTTGAAGTTGTCTCACTCAGTGTTGATCATTTTGCTCCCAAATTTTAGTATATAATTTGGGGGTGTCTGGGTATAATTGTAGGCTGCCATCCCTGCTTTAAATAATGTTGTAACTGAAGGCAGTACTTCATTTAATAATAGTTGCAGCATATGCAATTACTGGAATAGAATGTTGTTAACTGCTCATAACTGATAAATATGAGTAATAGGTTTAATGTGATGTTTTCCCTTACAATGACTACTAGGAAACATCATGTTCTGACGGTCAGTATAAACCCCATTATGTAAAACTCTGTATTAGAGCTTGACAAAATATAATATCTGCCACTCTCTGCATTGAAAATTTAAGGGAAAGTAGCCTGTATATACCATTTGAATGCACGTGGCCCAAATAGAATTGTTTTAGACATAATCTTTAATTTATTACATAATAAAATATAGTAATATTAGAGTTTTTATTTATTTATTTTTATTTTAATTCCATTTATATCCCGCCCTTCTCCAAAGACTCAGGGCGGCTTACAAGCTTAGCAGTAGCCTTCATTCTATGTATATGCCTGCTTGTTAGGGCTTTCACACACACCCCCAAGTGGCATTATTACAAAGTCAGCTTATTGCCCCCAACAATCTGGGTCCTCATTTTACCTACCTCGGAAGGATGGAAGGCTGAGTCAACCTTGAGCCTGGTGGGATGCGAACCTGCACTAATTGCAGGCAGCTGGTGTTACTTAAGGAGGCATTAGCCCACTGCTCCACCAAGGCTCTGATATATGTTCCTGATATATGGAACTTCCTGTGTGATTTCTCTGGTATTTATGTAAACTGATCAAGCTTTGTATAAAAAACAAGGAATAGAAAAAACTTTGCACATAAAATCAGAGAGCCACTCAGATAAGAAAACTCCCACCACTCCAAGTTAATCATGGTATGTAACTTTCTTCCCATATTACGCCATTTGGTGGCTTGTGATAGGGTCAGAAATGCAACTTTTTATGCAACTTAAATTATTTTTTATGATAACTCAGCTTTAGAGGTGCTGAGTTTTTCATTTTGTCAAGTAGAAACTGCTACTACAAACTTCTGTATTTAGAATTCAGAAAACATAGCAAATACAAATACAAATCTTGTCTTAGCAGTTTTGAACTACAGTCAGTGAAGTGCAAGAATCTTTAGCAGTAATGTCTGATCTGAAAGATACATTCAATTCACGTGAAAAAGAAAAATAAAGAATGACATCATACATAAGTTACATTAGAAAAAGGCAAAAACATTTGTAGTTTGGGGTTGGGTTTTTTTTTTATTTTATTGACATGAATCTTTTTGGCCCTTTCTTTCTCTTTTCTCCTTCTACTGGTTTGAACTAAGATATGTAGACAAATTAGAAAAAGAAGCATATGTTAAATTCTTATTACATCTGATGTTGGAAGGGATTTCATAATCCCAGAAATTGAGAAGCAATCTTTACTTTTATTTCTTAATCCCAGTAAGATAGAGAACACTGCTGCAGTCATATAAATAATGCCAAATTGCTACAGACCTCCCATTTAAAGGCCCTAATTAAAAACAAAGTCATGGGCTCGAACAGCACGGTTCCCACTTATCTTCCTTTTCAGCCCCAATTTTCATTGTAATGCTGTTGCTTTATTGTCTCTCTTGAGGCGTTCCTACCCATCACAATATCAGAAACTGTCAAAAAGGAAGACTACAGTTCAGAATCTGAAAATTGGCTGTGTTTGTTTTTCTGACTTTGAAAATTGTCAAGTTTAGTTACCATACAAAAATGCCAGGTCTGGCTAAAATATGAATTTTCTATATTGGGGGGGGGGGGGGGAACTAACACCCAATGTAGTTCATGAAGCTTTGAGCTAAATTACAATTATTGGTACAAATGAAGATTATCGCAGTACAAACTGTACAATAGACCATTTTGTATTTGTGTCATAAAGGATATTAACAGTTTAGGATTTAGGAGCACATGATAAGCTTTATTTGAAATTGTTTCCTAAGAATTTTTTTAAAAAAATATTCAATACACCTAATTTTGAAGTAGTATTAATAACTATAATATTTCATTATAAATATTCTTAATAAAATAATTTAGTTATTGTTTATATTACTTCAGTATATAAAAACTCCATATTTCAATAAAACAAATATCCTGAGTTTTGTGTGTTTTATCCGTATTGTACATATGAAACATAAAAATATTGTTTTTCAAAATATATATAGAAAAATTAATATTTTTCTACTTTGAACTAATATCTGAATGTTGCTCTTGATTATCCTTATTTTCCAATATAATTTAAAATTAACTAAGCATAGCTACCATTATTGTCATATTTTAATCATTCTCAATAATAAGGAATATTTCCCAAATTTTAAAGTATCAGTAACATTTTACCATTTTTTGCAGGCTTTTATTATTTCAAGAATGTCATTCATGCTTATTTTAACTTTTCAGGCAATACCCTTCCCTTACCAGCATACACTTTATCTTACCAGCAGACCAGAGCAAGCATCTCTTCTTCCTCATATCAATTCTTAATGTCAGAATTGTATCTAAAACAATTTTCTTAGAAGAATTGTTCAAATGTATTTTGGCACAAGTGTACTGCTATCTAGCCATTTCTATGAAAATTCTGTTCTTTTGCAACTAAGGATAGTAGATACTGGTCTTGCACTCAACTCCAATCCATGGTATCAGCTACTTGTTGCTTGATGGTTTGTCAAAAATTTCATTCTTGAATCATTTTTTAAAAAATTGTTGTATTACATATTACCTGATTATACTGTATATATTTATTCTTTTGGACTTTGACCCCAAATAGATACATATATAGATAAATGCAGCAACTACCATCACCAGTTTATGTTAAGATATTTTTTAGTTGCCCCACAAAACTAAATGGGATTTTTCATATTTGACATTGCAATAACTTCTATGCCAGAACTAATTAAGCTCATTAAGGATAGAAAAATAGTTAAAATTTTATTTCACTAAGACATGCAAAATGATGTAGAGAGTGAGGACTTTAGCCACTTTTGCCCCCAAAACTATCCCATTTTATCAGTTCTATGTCACAAGTTCCAAGAAGAAATGGTGAAATATTTCAAATCTATTATCAATACATTGAAAAATCAATGGTCAAGATGGCCCCTCGAACACAACAAATTTTAAGATCACCCTTTCAAATTCATACAATTTATTTGTAACCCAGTTCAGGAAAAAATGATTAGTGTTTGCTTCTTCCTATTTCAGCCTGGAGTTTTGTGCAATAATAACCAGAGGTTGTTGCCTCTGGACATTTAAAGAGATTGGCAGAAGTCAAACTTGTGTGAGTGGAAACCTACATACGCAAGGTGTCTTGTACTATTCTTTCTCTTCCATGTAGTTCCATGCTCCAAAAATCAACAGCAGTTGGTGATAATAGAATATTAAGTATGTTCCCCATCAACAGTAAACTATTTAAGTGTGGCAACTCTGTCATAAGATTATGTACAATGAACATTCTCAGGAGTTCAAATCATGAAATACTGATTAGAAAGCCAAGGAATTTATGTTTATTAAACACCATATTTTTCGGACCATAAGACGCACCGGACCATAAGACGCACCCAGTTTTTAGAGCAGGAAAACAAGAAAAAAATTCTTTCTCCTTCTCTCTCTCTCCCTCTCTTTCTCTCTCTCTCTCTTTCTCTCCCTCCCTCTCCCATTGTCCTTCCTTCCTTCCTTCCTTCCTTCCTTCCTTCCTTCCTTCCTTCCTTCCTTCCTTCCTTCCCTCCCTCTTTGTCCTTCCCTCTCTGCATTAGAGCAGTACCCGCGGAGGCGGCCCTGCAGCCCGGCTTTCTCTTGCAGAAAGCAAACTGAAACGGAGTGAGAGATTACCAGAAATGCGAATCAGCCGATCTCGCGCTCCTGCAAACTCCCTCGCTCGGTTTCAGCTTCCCTTGCTACAAGAGAAAGCAGGCTGAAACGGAGTGAGGGAGATTGCCAGAAATGCGAATTGGCCGATCTCGTGCTCCTGCAAACTCCCTTGCTCGGTTTCAGCTTCCCTTGCTACAAGAGAAAGCAGGCTGAAACGAGGTAGATTGCAGCAGCGCAAGATCAGCCGATTCGCATTCCAGGCAATCTCCCTCACTCCGTTTCAGCCTGCTTTCTCTTGTAGCAAGGGAAGCTGAAACCGAGCGAGGGAGAGTGCAGGAGCGTGAGATCGGCGTTTCTCAGCACGTGCCGATTCGTGCTCCTGGCAATCTCCCTTGCTTTCCACTTGCGGAGGTTGGGGCTGGCCATACGGATCACCTTTGGACCATAAGACGCACCCTCATTTCCCCCCCCACTTTTGGGAAAAAAGTGCATCTTATGGTCCGAAAAATATGGTAATTCACACTAAGAAAGCAAGATTTTGGAACCTAAGTGGTACATCCATACAAACACCTCCCCTTCAAGTTCTTAAATTACACAACATTACTACAACATAGCAAACAACACATAAACATTTTCTGCAAAAAAAACAATATTTTCTACCATTTGGTACCGATAAAAATACTTACTTTAGCAATCTGCAGCAACACAATACAGTGTTTTATTGATTCGACCATGCTCTAAGGAAGGAAAAATTAATATAAGTTTTTCTAAAAGCTTAAATTATTTTTAACAATTAAAGCAATCCAAAACACTTGCAAAAAGGTCACCAATTTTGCATTTTTTTCATAGATATTGTTATAAATATCTAACAACCTTAACAGAATAAATGAGGATATAGGATATACTTCAGAGTTTCTTAAAATTAACTCCTATTTTACCTTTACTGCATAAGGTCCATTGCTTGTCCTTCCAATTTTAGACAAATGAAGGGAGAAGACCCTTCAGGACTACTTAACAGAAAGGAGCAGACTGAGGAAAACATCCTTACATACTAAATCAAAGATGCATCTACTTTAAGTAGTATCTGCACATTACTCTGTACACATATACATATATAAATTAGTGAATGGAAGCTAGGAACATGCTGACTCTATGCCAAGTCCAATCCTGTCCTGCTCTGCTCCCTTAGCATGTAATCCCCATAGACCAGCATTTCACTTCCGGGAAAAATATTGGTTGCACTTGCAAATAATCACAGTGTATAAAATTTTGATAAACAAGTAATTAATAGCTATTGTTATGGTTATTTAGAAGTGATTTCACTTTAAAATACATTATTCTGATAGCTATCTAATCAAATAGATCTTGTCTTGTAAATGTAGTGTGTGTGTGTGTGTGTGTGTGTGTGTGTGTGTGTGTGTGTGTGTATAAAAACTACAATGAAATTCACCTACCTTAGAAGATAGTCAGAAATGAATAAATTTAGTCTACTACAAGGTGAGAATTATTCCTGCTGATATAAATCATTTATTTCACATTTCTCCATTAATGTATCATAAGAAGCACTATGATACAAGTCACGTGTGGAAGAAGGGTAATCATACCAACTCATTTAAAGTATTCTACTAGTAAACACATTGTTAAAGATGAATATGTACATAAATATGAACAAGACTTTAAAAATATTTTAGATTATCCTCCTTCATCCTGGTCCTCCTCACTGCAATGCATTCTAAGGGAATCAGATGAAATACGATTTCAAGTGCATAGGGATTTTAAAAAAAACTTACACTGGTTGTTTCTCTGAGGTTTTCAATCTTCTGCAAACACATATAAAAAAACATTTAAAGGTAGAAATGATATTCTTTAAATAGATTAATACTGTTTCTTGTTTATTTCTAACCAAAAATAAACATTATCTACAAAACTGAACAGTGCAAACTCAGACAGGCAAGTTGTATTAAGTCTCTGGGATCTCAAGCACATTCCAGACAAAATATTGCTTTACCAAAAGATTAGCAGACATCCTTCATCACTGTACAATGACCCTGATATTATTTTTTCTTTGATAAGAAGCTAGAATGCAAACGCTGCAACTTACCAGCACATTTAGCAAATCTCATAGTACAAATAACTTGCCTCTACAAACTTATTCTGTGCTTATGCTTGAAACTTATTATTTATACTGCCAACTCCATCTATAAATAAACAAAAGGACTCTTAAAATAGCTAGTTTTAGCCACATTAGAGTCTTTTAGTTATAAGCAAATTTGCCGAAAAGTTTTGTTTAGCATATTTGAAAATTTTAAAATAATTATTTTGTATTTCCAAGTTATAATATTCAATCAAGATTCATGCTCAACAGATGTCCACATTTTTGCCTCTACTTATTTCTTCTACAGGCACAACAACTAAGTAAGCCATTTTTCAAAATTCCTTATAAATAGTAAATGCTTAAAGGATACCTCAAGAACATTTTATTCTAAACATATTTCTACTAGAAATAGATGGAAATTTTGATACTTGTCTTGGATCAATGGATTCGTTCAAAAGAAAAAAAAACAGAATTCATGCAACGAATCAGAATTCATGGTGTTAAATTATGGGGTAACAACAATCTGACATTTTTTCTTCTGATATGGACAAGTTTTTAAATGCTAATTGCCAGAGAAGAAATCAACTATCATCTTTTATAACATCAAACAATCATTACAACAGAGTAGATTATAAGTAATTATAAAGTCTCATCTCTCTAGCAAACTTATATAAGAAAAAACACCTATTCAATAGTTAAGACAATTTTTCTCAATCTACGTACGACAGTCTTTCCCTGTCTGCACTCTGCCAATGCTTTGATCCCCAGTTCACATAATTCTCAGCCAACTGCTCTCTGTCCATATTGGATAAGAATTCTGAAGGGCACTCAAAAACATCTAAAGGGGATCAGGTTGAGAAAAACTGTCTTAAATGTATTTTATAATCAGCATGTTACTCTGTTCTAAATACAAAATGGTCCTTATTTTAGCAGAGATGGCATTTAACCTTTTATAAGAGATATATCCCCACAGGATCTCATTGTGGGGGCAAACATGATCCAGCAAAAAAAATGTGTTTTCCAAAAGAAAATACACTAAAATACAAATAATCTTTTTTGCCTGGAGGGAGATCCGGAGCAAGGTTAACAAGCTGCAGGACTATCCCTCCCATTCAGTTTTGTTTTGTTTTTGTAATAGGAATGTCAATCTTATGGAAGCAAGTCTTCCAGAGTCAATATCCCCTTATTTATGAGATCCTACTCGTGGAACAGCTTGCCTTCAGAAATCGTGGGCGCTCCATCACTGAAGGTTTTTAAGAAGAGACTAGACAGTCACTTATCTAAAATGGTATAGGTTCTCCTGCTTGAGCAGGGGGCTGGGCTGGAAGACCTCTAAGGTCCCTTCCAGCTCTGTTCTATTCTATTCTATTACATTTGGGCAACAGAGAATTGCTGGTTATTTTCATAATTTAGTTGTGCAGGTGCATGCACAAGTATCTGCATGCGGCAATTTGCATAAAATACTTTGGCACTTTCGACCTCCTGAAAAGAATGGAAAAACAAGCAGGCAAGCCCAAGACAGTGGTGGCAGAGAATAGGCAGAGAGAAAGATTCAGAGGAATCAACTGGTTCTGTGTACATTAACTGCAGAAGGAAAAAAAATCAATGTGATTGTTTTCCAGACCAGAAAAAAACCAAACTTCTAAGCTGGGAAAAGCAAAAGCAAAAAACAGCTTCCATTCCTGTTGAAAGCTCTCTGTTAGCATCCCAGATGTGATGCTTCCTGAACTCAGTGCTTGAGTTAACAGCACGTCATCTGCAAACACTAAGTTCCTGGGTAAGAAAAGTAGAGAGAGTTCTCTATCCATATAGTGATGGTTCCTTCTGGGCTACACAGAAAGTAATAGATATTACCTTCTTTAATGACCTTGCCGAAGAAGTGTGGAACAAAACTAGAGGAAGGACCATTCTGTATGTCACAGTGAGCTTTGAGGATCAGATATAAATCCATAGAAGTAATTACCTTATTTGAATGAAATATTATTATTATTATATTTCTTATTATTCTGTAACTATTTTTCCTGCACCTACTAGATAGAATCTATAAACAAGCTATACTTTATTTATTACCTATACATAAAAAGACCAGTAAAGTTGTATCTTAGAAAGAAATTTATAATCTAAGGTCATCTGTATAAAAATATACTTGCTTTTCTCTGTTCATCATCTTTGCAGTTCAGAAGTTTTTCATCAAAAAGCTATAAGAAAAAAATGTTAAAAACATGGGAAAAACTTAATAATTTAACAGGATAGCAAATCACTTTAAAAAGTACATTAGTTTCTGTAGAGTAAGAGTAAGTATATTTTTTATCTGTCTTACCAAAAATAATATTCACATTGCCTGTGGCTTTAATAATAGTTTTTATCTAAAACAAACAGTTGCTTCCATTAATTCATAAACTCATTTGCTTTCATTGCAAACTGTAAAGAGCAATCATAGGAGGTGGGATGGGAAATAGGAATATACTCTGATCACAATAATACATATGTGAATAATCAGCATAGTACTACAAACAGGAGAATTTTCATGATTAAAAACATGAAAAATCATTTTCATGATTAAAAACAGATGGGGCCAGTTCTGCCCCTTTTGTATGCACATCCATGATAAAGGAGTGGGGCTTTGATTGTGACCATTACCTTGACATTTTTTTGGAGTGGTACACAATCATATATTCACGTTAAGCTAAAAAAAACATTTCAAAATCATTGCTTTAGAAATAAAATATACTACTGCTTCTATTTTTATTATCAAATATTTTCTTCATTTCCAAGATCAATTATTTGAGCCATTTGATAACAAACTAAGTCAATTCTACTTAGACTTGAAATCTAGAGCAACTCTGGTTGAGGGGGTTAAGGCACCAGGCTAGAAATCACGAGACCGTGAGTTCTAGTCCCATCCTAAGCATGAAAGCTGGCTGGATGACTTAGGGACAGTCACTCTCAGCTCAACTCACCTCACAGAGTTGTTGTTGTTATTGTTGTTGTGGGGAAAATAGAACAAGGAAGGAGTATTAGGCAGGATAAAAATTCTAAAAAAAAAATCTATAACATCACAAATTAACTGTGATGCACATAATGTAATGCAAAAAGAGACATATAGACAAAATTGTTTAAATAAATGATCAAACAACAAAGTTTTTTTACATGCACTTAAAACATCTAGATTCAAAACTCACTGAAATTGAAACTTTTAAGTAGAGTTATTTTAGATTTTTGATTGATTTTCAGTTTTAATTAAGCATTATGAAATTAAGCTTAGATTTTACTTAAGTGAAGCTTATACTGCTGTTCTTAGAACATGACTATAATGTGGAAGTCTGCAGATTCTAATTTCCACCTAAGCTCCTTAGATCTAATCTCTTGAAGCAGGAACTGTCAACATACTATCTTTGTATTTTGAAACAGAGGTTAGAAAGGTTATTTGCTTTTCAAGAAAATACATTCAAAATTCCAACTAAAAATGTATGCTGTTCCCATTTCTGGCATTATCTGCAAGAGAATTATACTTCTGAATTTTAGAAACAAAATAAAGTATATAATTGCTAGAAAATTATTTACATCTATAATGGAGTCATTACAGAATTAACATACCTTCAATTGGTCTATCAAAATTTGTAAATAAGCATCAGCTTCTGTAAGTTTTTTATCAAAATCCTGGACACTTGGAACAAATCCAGGCTCCACACCCTATAAATAATAAAAAATCAAATTAAGCATAAGAATTTGTTTTTGTTTACCAACATGCAAGAAAGCAAATTCTTTAATTTTCCAATGTAATACTAGCTGTAAAGTTATTTTTAATTCCTAATTCAAAAAATATTAGAAGATATTACCTCATTTAGAACATATTCTTTTTAAAAAAATCCTTCTCAAAGTTGATGTAAAGTTAGACAATTCTGGCTGTCTAGGAAGGAACTTTCAACAGCAAGTAATATAGTTTACTGTTTTACTGCTTTTGTCTTCTAAAAATTAACAGGATTCAAAAATCCTCACATTTAGTAGAATTATGACCAAGGCTTTTGAAAACGGAACAAACTATTAGCAATAAACTACAAGTTTAGAGCTTTTAAATAATTCTATCATTTTAGAACTTTATTTTTATAATCCTGTACAGTCTGCCTTACACTGATAAGTTTGCAATTGGATGTCTTCTGCAGGCCTCTTTTGTTACTAATAAGGTAGGAGTTTTCAACTGACCTACTTCTCTGATCATTCTAGAATTTGTGTTTAAAAAGTTTGCCACACAATTTTAATATTGCTTTTTTTGTGTGTTGGCTCCTGGTGATTGCCTGTAGTTTTTTAAGCAAGGTTTTTCAGAAGTGGTTTACCACTGCCTGCTTTCTAGGACTTTTCAAGGTCACCCGGTTAGCTTTGTAAGCTGACAAAATCTTCTCTTAAGTTCACCAACCAGATGGGCCAGTTAAATATTAAGAATGTATGAAACTGTTAAAGGTTGCGCACTATCCATATGTAATTAAAAGGGTTTTCTCCTCTGAAAAGGAATCTTTTTAAGTGAACAGCACCAAATTTCTGTATAAAAATAAAAGTACTTAAGGTAAAAGGTAAAGGTTCCCCTGCACATGTGTGCTAGTCGTTTCCGACTATAGGGGCTGGTGCTCATCTCCATTTCAAAGCCGAAGAGCCAGCGTTTGTCCGAGGACGTCTCCGTGGTCATGTGGCCAGCATGACTAGACACCAAAGGGGCACGGAATGCTGTTACCTTCCCACTGTAAGGTAAAAGGTAAAGGTTCCCCCGCACATGCGTGCTAGTCGTTTCCGACTCTAGGGGCCGGTGCTCATCTCCGTTTCAAAGCCAAAGAGCCAGCGTTTGTCCGAGGACATCTCTGTGGTCATGTGGCCGGCATGACTAGACGCCAAAGGCGCACGGAATGCTGTTACCTTCCCACTGTAGTGGTCCCTATTTTTCTACTTGCATTTTTACATGCTTTCAAACTGTTAGGTGGGCAGAAGCTGGGACGAGTAACAGGCGCTCACTCTGTTACGTGGCACTCGGGATTCAACCTGCCAAACTGCCAACCTTCTGATCGACAAGCTCAGCGTCCTAACCCACTGAGCCACCGCGTCCCTCAAAAGTACTATGTAGTAAATACTTGCAGTCTTTATTAAAAAAAAATCACATGCCACTATGGATGCTTTACTGCTTTTTTCTTTCCTTTAAGCATGTTTACAATTCCCCCAGAAATACACTATCATTTTATTCTTGCACAGTTGTGGCTTCTCACTGCTTACAGAAAACCTGATTTTATTCTTGTAATTCCACATTCTGTATAGCTTTGGCTATGTAAGGAATTCAGATAGCTAAATTCATCCTTAGTAGGCTGGTCTAACCATGTGTTCATTAAGGAAAGCCTACTTTACATGTTGACCTGCAATTTGAAAGCAATCAGTATGTTGCTATCAGCTATATAGCAAACTTATAGATAAGGAAGTCAAATTCTCCTGACATCATTAACTCTATAGCTTTCAGTATTAATGGCTTGCCTCACAGTCCAAATGTTAAACCCAGCAAAAGACCCATTTAAATAACAGAAGTAGCAATAGGAGTAAATCAATTAAGTCATCCACAGTCCAGTTTGAAAGCCAAATTGACTCTGAACCTCCAACATCCGATGCCCTCATTTCCAACATCCAATTTCGGCGATTGATGACACTGAGCGGAACTAGTGAAAACGCGGAACTGCAAGGAAAGGATCCGCCGGGTGGGTTGCCTACTCGCCTTATTTTACAAGATCGCATCAACTCCGGACGCAAAACGGAAAGTGGGACATTCGCAAAAGCGCGCTTGCTAGTCAATATGCCGGCGATCGGGGAAAAACGTAAGCGTCGGGAAGGGGGGGAGGGAGGGTTGCTCGAGAATGCCAGCAGACGAGAGGATTTCCATTCCCTTTTTCTGTCAATTGCGCACGTCACTACCCAACATCTGCTCCTACTCACACTAGCCATTCTTTTCAGAGCCGGTCACGCCTCTCGACAGGTTATTTTTACAAGATCTCCCTCCTCTCCTTTCCCCACCCCGCCTTCTCCCGGTAGAGCGGCCGCGTCGCCAACCCGCAGTTCACAGAGTGACCGTCTTAAAGCCAAGCGGGACCCGATTGGCTACGGGTCAGGTGTCCTTTAGCCTGATCCGTCCTCCCTCCCGCGGATTCATCGGGGAAAAAAAACACGAACCGTCAAAACGCGATCGCTTTAAGCGGGGACTCCGACGGCGGAGAAACAGGAAGAAAAATGACCACGCGAAACCCACTGCTGGCTCTGCCCTTCGCAAACCCATTTATCGTCCTAGAACTCCTCGCGCAACGCAGACGATGCCACGAATCCATTCATTTTCTCCGCCCCCATTTTAGCATTTCGGTACGCCTAACTTGCTTGCAATTGGCTACACGGCGTTAAGTTGTGGTGTTGTTTTTTTTTTTTTTTTTACTTTTGGCTCACAGTGATCATCCGCCGAGTTCGATTCCCCGCCCCTCTCTGCGAGTTTCAGCTTAGCGATACAGAATCTCCTTACTACGGAGCGGATTTAAACATTTTTTACAATGTTGATAAACTGCCTAATATTTATTTGACAGGTATCGACAGAACCTGCCTTATTCTGCCCCGGAGCTTTCCCATTCTTCAGACTCCTAGCTGGAATCTTAGAACCAAAAAAAAAAAATTGCTCTAAGGGTCAAAGGGACAGTGGGGAGAATGAATCAATATGATCTCTGTGTCTGAGAGACCATGAGTTTGGCAAAAGATAGGAAGAAATCGAATAGTCTTAAGGTGGATAGACTTTCAAGTAAAACTTCTTAACAGGCTGCAACTGTCCATCTAAATCTAGGATTGCTTTTACAAAGATTTATTGTTTGAAAATTATTGTGAATGCCATTTAAATGTTCCACAGCAGAACACTTTTTTTTATTCAATCACACTATGCCCAAAGTGAAAATGTTACAATTTAGTCTTAAAAAGAACTCCCCACTTTGTAATATGAAAGAGTATTTCAGAGTTGAATTACGCTGATTCAAATTATAAAGTTTAGAAGAAAGTTAGTCATGTTTTAATGTATTTGCTGATGGTTTTTTGTTTTGTTTTGTTTTGTTTTGCTGGATTGCTATAAACACAATTTAAGATTTAAGGCAATAAACCAATTTTGGTAAAAGCTTTGCCTGCAGATGTTTATATGAGGAAAAGACCTAGTTGCGTAAGACATACCCTAATTATGATGATATAGTCTTATTTTTACCAAAAATAGACACACTCATGCTTTTTCCTTAAAACCTAGATTAAGTTCTATTTAGTTCCATTTACAAGCTTCCAAACAACAAAGATAGTTGCACTGAAGTATTTGGCTTTTTGGTTTTATTTTGAATTTTTTAAAAACTTCAAAAAACCCAGAAAACTTAGAACAGTAGTATTATTTTAGTCAATGAATTTATATAGCTGTTCTCTATTTTAGCATAGAGAATTTACATGTGTTTCCAAACCTGACATGCAGCTATGGATGAATATATAAAACAATTCAACAAAAATACAAATGATAACCGCACGCCTGTTGCTGGAAAGATACTAAACAAGACATATTTGAAAATACTTTCAATTAATGTCCCTAATTTTTCAGTTCTTAATCGAACAGTTTCTCTCTGTCTATTGGCAATACAGTGCTATTTCAAAACTTATTAATTCAACTGAAATGCTTTCTGTTTGAAATATTTTAAATGCTTTGATTTTATAATTAGTACTGATATACTGTATTTGCAACAGAAAGTTGTATTCATCTGAATATACTCTGGAATGTATTCATCAATTTTTATGAATTCATTTGAGCAAATACTTTTAACAATTTTATAATTTTAAAGCAAATGAACTTACTTGGAGCTGAAGAGTATGACGAAGGATAGTTTCCTCTAAAGCATGAATCCATTTCTCTCTTTCATCAGCATCTCGAGCTGAAAGAATATTAAAAATGTACTTGTGGCCTTAATTTAACAAATATATAAATAGGGAGACACGAAAGAGGCAAGCAGACAAGAAGAGGGCACTGCAGGGGGAATTCAAAGTGGGAGATAAAGCTGCCAAAAAGCCTCAGGCAAGTTCACCCAGTGTTTCACTGCAGCCTGCTGGAACCTTTCCGCAGTTGGGGGATCCTACAGTAACTGGATTTACGATCCAAATAATATGGAAAGGTCCTATATACTTGGGGCCCAAACTTCTTACAAGGCTGCCTCAGGTTGAGAAACTTTGTAGACCAGTACACTATTTATATAAATACATAAACACCACCCAGAGTAACTTTTTATGGGATGGGCGGTTATACAAATTTTATTAATAACAGTATTTGACTAATAAATAAAACAAGAAGGCTAACATGTCAGTCTATCGTGGATTATTTCCTTACTGATTTTTTCCTAATTCTGGGAACAGATATTATGTATCTTACAATAAGGCTAATTGGTAGGAACCAGCCTCTTTCTGTTTGAACACTAGTCTTTGTATTTCAGAAATATTATGGGCCTGAAAACAATAGCATAAAGGAGACACAAATTAAAATGTGCTTCTGATTTAATAGGTTTGTTTTTAAAATATCAGGAACAATATAATGAACCTTATTAATAGTAACCTTCTAAATCACAGTAAAGTTTCTTTACATGCTAATTAACCAAATAGGTAATATAATTACAATAGTTCACTACAAATATTAATTCCTAAAATCAAGATCACAACAAAATAAAACAAAAATGTAGGGTCTGCTATATACTATTGGCTTACATTCCACCTCAACTACCCTAGCTGAAAGATACTGTCAACTTTACCACGCAGGCCATAGAGGAACATGACAAGATAAGTCAATTCTACTTTATTATAAAGCTACACTAATAAAATTTTGAAAATACAATTCTCCTACCATTATAGTGAGGCAATTTTAATTAATAATAGGTCATATTGTGCTTATCTTTGGTTTGCTGTATCATGGCTACCCACACACAACAATTTAGTAGGTTATGATTGGTTATAACTGTTAGCCATTTGAAGTAGGCTACATTAGGAAACAGCCACAAGAACTATTCTACTTTTTTTTAAAAAAAATAGTTTTTATCAAAAGATTTTACATATATAGTAAAAACGTTCAAAGAAAAATATAGTAAAATTAATGTGGAAAAAAAGAAGAAAAAGGAAAAAAAAGAAAAAGAAAAGAATTATATATGTATGGATTCTGATCTTTCTCTTAGCAATTATACACATAATTCTGATCAAACCTCTTTAAGATTATGTCGTAATTCCCTTCTTTCTATAACATATTTTTCTAATCATCAAAAATTCTATTTTATTATATGGTATAATAACAGAATCTTGAAAGGCTTCTTTCCCTCCCTCTTATAACTGAGAGAACCAAGGTAAGCCAACCCTGAATTTCTTTGTTATTCCTTTCAGGGCTAAACTGGTAATTTTTGTAATGGCTGCTGCATATTTCCTTCAAGGCTATCTCCATACTCCTCTACAGTGGCCCAGTTTCACTGAAGTGCTGCTGTTCATTTGCCTGCTTGTAAAACTCCTCCCAAATTCCCTCATCTGTTGTTTATGCTAACTCTGAGAAAAGAAGCAGGGCAATGTTTTTTCAGATGTTGATGTTCTTATACTGGATTAGTATTTTGTTGAATGTATCCATTATTTCTCAAATTGAAAGAGATTATGAATTGTGTTAATAAAATAGTACATTTTTATAAGGCAGACAAAAGAGACTATTATGAAGTCTCTGTATGGAAAGTTGAAGCATTGTATCAGATTTTAATAATATTAATCAAATGAAAAAGATCTGCTATAAAGAAATTTCAAATGTTAGATTTACATTGCTTCTAATCTAGGTGTACAGAAATACCTATTCTGATATTTATGTATTTACAGGACTTACATGGCCACCTAGCTCATATAATGGATTCAAATGGCTCACAACAATCCATAAAAAAACATAAGTTAAAAGCAAAAGTAACACCCCCCCCCTCCACACACACACACTGAAACAATCGTCCTCACAGCTCAATCTTCATACTAGCCCTCGCTTCCACTTGGGGAAAAAGTCAGATCTGAAGGCTAAAAGGTTATGGATCTGTTGGATCTCAGGTGGGAGCTGTTCCAAAGGGAGCAGCTACCGAGAAGGCACACCTCTGAGGTCCTTTAACATCCTTCCCATCTAACCTAGTAGGATAGACAGATACCCTCAGGGATAGGCAGTCCCACAAGAAACCCAGCCCTATGTATGGAGATGCTACCGTAGCATCTTCAATTGTACCCAAAAAGCAACTGGAAGCTAGAGTTGCTCATGCGGGAATGGTGTTATTTTGATGAACCATTTCTAAAACTGCTGCTACTTTCTGGACTATCTGCAGTTTCCAGGTGGTCTTTATCATCCCTACTATTAGCAGCAACAAAACTTATATAAAATATTTGATCTTTCTAATGATGGAATCTAAAACATTTACTCAGAAGCCTCAATGCACTCAAACCCAGGAGAAGGTATGAATTATACAGCCTTAGATCCCTTTATGTCTAAATCATAACCAAAATATTGTCCCTATATACTATTATATCCAGCGGAGTTCACAAGGTCCATCTTGAGAAGATAACTGGATTTAATTATAGTAGTGTCATAATTCCTGGTTGTAACACTGATTATTCTTTCCAGAGGATATTTCAATCAATTTTACTTTTTGGATTCCCAAATTTTAATAATCAGTAGTACAGTTCACAACTGTATAGTCTCAGATTCATTTCTACTGAACATAATTAGTTTATCACATGCTTTACCTGTTGCTTACCAGTCTAAAAAAACACTCTGAATGTATATATTATTTAAATCAATTTCTTATCCTTCATAACATGTTTCATCTAAAAGTTTAGTGATAATTTATATAAAATTAAACAAAGAAGCCCCTCATTTTCCCTTTGCATTTTTTTCATAACTAAACCCTACCATTTTAACGCTTTCAAATATTCCCAGACAAAACTTGCTGACAGTTAACAACATGTGTATCTATGTCACTATTATCAAGAGCTATTACTAGAACTGAATTAAAACACAGTTACAGGAACAGCTTGGTGTCATATTAGATTTTGGTTACTATATAATTTAAGATGAACACTGAAGCATGCCTCAGATACAGTAGAAATCTAGTGTAGATACTACAGCAAGAGTATTTTTTTCTAGAAATCAAGCAATCTCCATGGCAAACTACACATATTAGTACAATTTCATAACACTTTCCCAGAAGTAGTCAAATGGAAATAGATATGAATATACAACACTATATAATACTATTGTAAGATAGTTGGTAATATACACACATGAATAATGATTAGAAGACCTGAATAAACCAAAAAATGATTACATCTTTCAGCTGACTAGTATGATGAAACACCATCAATACAACCTATAGTCTAGAAGTGAATACAAAGTGACTCATACTTCAAGTACAAACCAGTTGAAAACCCTTAGTTATAGGTTCCTATTAAATACTATAGCATGACAGGAATTTATAACTGAGGAATTAAAGTCATTTTAAGATCACTGGTTTTAAACATTTTATTTTGAATACAGGAAAAAATTACCAATCCATATCCAGCTACAGAAAATTATTTCATCCACACCATCAACAGTAACTGCACTTGTTATCAGCAACTAGCACTGCTTTTACAGTATATATTTCATCTACACATACAGGAACAAACAGCTCAAATACACAGGAGACAAAAGATAATGGGAAGGGATGAAAAGAGAAAGCACAAGGGAAGAGAAGATACAAGGGCAGTGTTTTCTGAGTAACACATTTTATATGCACTTATTGGTCAAGGTTCACAATTTGTCCTATTATCTATTTTAAGACAAAATCCAACAGATCCTCTGTTCATTATTTCTTGTTAGCCACTTTGAGTTCTTTATTACCATGGCTGACAGTGGAATCCACTGGTTATTTCCTCTGTCTCAGAGTCTCAGTGCAAAACTTTGAAGCAATTTATAGAATGAGTAGGCAGGGCCATTTATTTATTTAAGAGTCTGGCTCACCTCCAACAATTGAAGGTAGCTTACCTGGGATGCTCCCTTTTATCACAACAGCAGCCCTCTGAGATAGGTTGGCTGAGAGAGAATAATTTATTCACAGTAAATTTCCATGACTAAGAATGAACTTGAACTATTTCTTTCCCACATTCTCCAGAACCTGGTTCACATATAAACCTGGTGCACATATACTCAGTGCAGTCTTATCAAAGACTCTTTAGGCTCAGATAAAGGATCATGCACAGAGAAGGCACTGCCACGCTTTTGCAGTGTTTACCAGAATGTATAAAGGATCTGTTCTGTCTCTTGAGAACAAATCCCACCTGTGCTAAGTAAATCAGCAGCCAAAGGTGCCTCAAGTGTACAGTCATATTTAATGAAATAGGGCTATAATTGCTGCACCTAAGGGCATCTTGCTTGATTTCAAAATTAAGTAGATACTGTCCTCATAAATTTTGTAAGTATTGTAATCTGTTTATTATTGGGACTACTTCTTCAAATGTTTAATAGTGTTTAAAAGAAAATCATGTTTATTTAGAACCTTTTCTACTTTTAATTATTTTATCATCTCTTGTATTGAAATGCCTATAAAGAGGGAAGGGCTTTTGTCTCCCTCTCCACATAGTCTTGGCAGTTGGATAGTATATTTTTAAAATATAATAATAATAATAAGTTGGAAGGGACCTTGGAGGTCATCTAGTCCAACCCCCTGCTCAGGCAGGAAACCCTATACCATTTCAGGCAAATGGCTGGCCAGTCTCTTCTTAAAAACTTCCAGTGTTGGAGCATTCACCACTTCTGGAGGCAGGTTGTTCCACTGGTTAATTGTTCTAACTGTCAGGAAGTTTCTCCTTAGTTCTAGGTTGCTTCTCTCCTTGACTAGTTTCCATCCGTTGCTTCTTGTCCTGCTTTCAGGTGTTTTGGAGAATAGCTTGACTCCCTCTTCTTTGTGGCAGCCCCTGAGATATTGGAACACTGCTATCATGTCACCCCTCACCCTTCTCTTCGTTAAACTACACATACCCAATTCCAGCAACCGTTCCCTATGTTTTAGCCTCCAGTCCCCCAATCATCTTTGTTGCTCTTCTCTGTACCCTTTCTAGAGTCTCGACATCTTTTTTACATCGTGACCACCAAAACTGGATGCAGTATTCCAGGTGCGGCCTTACCAAAGCATTGTAAAGTGGTATTAGTACTTCACTTTATCTATATAGTCCTTTTATATTTTATTCCTTAAGTGTTTCCTCTTGAATAAAAAGTTGAAAACCATTCATCTGGCTTGCATTTTTTAAAGCTGACTATGCAGCATCTAGTTTATTTTTAAGATCGATTCATTATAATATGAATGGCAGTAGTTCCCCTTTCTCTGATTCCCAAAGAATTCAAAAAATGCAGAGCACTATAGGTTGAATTCTGACTAGTGTTTATACCTCATATATTAAATTATTATTTCCAAAATATGTAATTTGTCATATGATTTCAGTAAACCTTTCTATCTCACTTTCTAGCCAAATGGAACAAATGTTTAAAAAATAAGTCTGCTTACAAATAGTTCGCAGCTATCCAAGATTTTTTTTATTCTATAGATTTGATTGCTTTATCTAATGTAAAAAAAACATAACACCTGAAGTGGGATTTAGATTTTTTTTTTCTCACCAGCACTTTTAGTCTTGATTCTGCCATTTCTGACTGACTTTGCCCTTGGAAAGATTTTGGAAAGAAAAATCAATTTGTATCTTCCCATCATAAGAAGTTATCATATTCAATATTTCACCTACCTCTAAAACAGAAGATAATACTGTTAATCAGAAAGAATCTCCCAGTGCCTCCTCTTTGAAAGGGAATTCTTCAGATACTGTAAACTGAAGGCCTAACTCAAAACATCTTGAGAAAATAAATGCTATCCATTTACTCATTTCATTGGGCATGGTTTCAAGATAGCGCAACCATGGTGTCAGGTACCCTTAGGAAATTCACTCCCTTTTCTAACAGTTTATCAAGTCAAAGGTAGAATCAACATTGCAACTTTTATAGTGTGATAACTGTAAAATAATTGCCACTCACCAATGGGAGTACCACTACTGTACAGGCTTGAAAAAATATTACATTTTTTAATGATAAATCTCACTGTCTTAGTCACATAATGAATGAAATGTCTGCAATTCTAGTAACAACTGATGTAAATAAATGTACACTCTCATGATTCTGCAGATTTTGCTAGTGCCAAGTGTTTCATAATATGAGAAGAGCTTGATAAGGAACTCCTGTACATTTTAAAAAATCATAGCAACCTCCAAACTCTCTTAATAATTTTTTGACTACAAAACTAAATATGTGTGCATGTTCAATATGTTCAACACACCTCTAAAACTGCAATTTTCTATACAGGGGTTTACTATTTCATAATAAAACTCAAAATATTATATACTACTGAACAAAATATTATATACTACTATTGAACAATGTTGGGTAAGAGACATTACAGTAAGGGCCAGAAGAAACAGTGTATACCACTGCATCATAAAGAATTTTGAAAAAGAAATAAGCAACTTCTTTTGAGTAGATTCATATAACTGTCTTTTAATGTTTTAACTTTCTAGATCACAATTCCAGATAACATTTAAAAATGGTTTCCAACTACTTTTCACCAAATTGGCCTGAAATGGAATAACTGCATATTTTACATGTTTTAAGCACACATCCTAAATAACACCAATATTAACAAAAAAATTACCACATAAATAGGAGCAGGTCTTACATCTGATGTCATAAACACTAATGTTTTATCTGCAAGTGTAGTTCAAATCAAGCCAGAACTAATGAAGAATTTATTTTTCTTGCCAGGTCACATTAAATATATTCCCATAAAGAAAATCCTAGTATTATTGAATATGCAAGATTTTATAGTATGTCAATAGGCTTGGGCAAATCATTCAGATTTGTAAACACATTCCACATTGGTAGACCTGGTGCAATTAGTCTTCTATACATTAACATGCCTGATCAGAAAACCAAGAACAGGTCCCAAAATAGTCATGTCTTGCCTCTAAGAGACATGGATATTTCAATTCTTGGACTTCCGGTGGCGGCGCGGCGCCGAAGACAGCCTTCCCGGGCTGCCCGCGGCTCAGCTGTTTGTTTTTTCGCCCGAAACAGCGCCGATCAGCTGTTCGGGCGAAATTGAAGCCCCCTCCTCGGGAGAAGAGGAGGGGGTGAGGCCCCAGGTAGGGGTAGAGTTCTCCGGGGCCGCCTGAGCTTGGAGCTTGGGCGGCTGAAGGATTGAACTCCCCCGAAGCCTGGGTTGCTCCCAGCTGGCCGGCGTCTCTGCTCCGAACTTCTTGGAGCAGAGCCAGGCGTCTGCGAACCATCCCTGCCTGAAGAAAGGACTATGATTTAAAGGAGCAGGCAGAGCGGTACAAGAGGAAAAGGTGAAGAGGATTATTTTACTATACTCTCGAGCTTGTTGGACTTTTTAAACTTTAAGTGAAAGTGCGTCATAATTGAGGACTAAAAGATGGCGGCGAAACCTCCCCCTAAAACTCTTCGGAGTGGTGGATCCTCGCCGGTGCAACAATCATCACTACAGGCGTTGCACCCTCCTGAAGCGCTGGCATCGAAGGATTTGCGAGATGCTTTGGATAAACATGCCCAGGTACTTTTGGAATCAATTAATCAATCAATTGCTGATAAATTTGCACAGATGGAGGAGAAATTGGAGAAATTGGAGGAGAGAATGGAAGAGAGGATGGAACAGAAGTTCAGCGTGATGAAGGTAGACATTTTGTCTTCAGTGCATAAAGTGGCGGAATGTGTGGAAGAATTAGATGAAAAAATGGATGATCTGGCTCAAAGGAATGCTATATTAGAAGTAAAAGCACGGGAGAATGAAAATGCAAGAGACAAAGTGGAAAGGGAGTTAAGCCTAGCCCAATATTACCAGATGCAGTTTGCTGTCAGAATCAGAGGTTTAAAAGAGAATATTAAAGAAGATTTAAAGCAGCTGATCTCTGAGGCTCTCGAAGTGGTATTGAACCAGCCAGCATCTGAAATAAGAGCAGCTATGGATAAAGTGTTTCGGGTGAATTCATGGATTGCCAGACAGAGAAAGTTGCCTAGAGATGTGGTGGTTTATTTTGCAAAAAGAGAAATTAGAGATCAAGTTATACAAGCTGCCTATGATGCTAAAGTGGTGATTGCTGAACAAGAAGTCTTGGTTTTAAAAGAAATCCCTCCAAGGATTTTAAGGGGAAGGAAGGACTATACATTTCTTGTGCATGAGCTTAAGCAAAGAGATATAAGGTTCAGATGGGAGATTCCAGATGGGCTGATGGTGATGCATGAAGGTAAAAGGTATCGGCTGATTACTGTGAAGCAAGCGCGTGATTTCTACAATAATGTCTTAAAAGCAACCCCATTAACACTTCTGGAAGCTGGAAAGGGATCTGGAGAAGGAGAATATCAAGAGGATGAAACAGAGGAAAGTGGTGCTGGAGGAGATCAAGCTACAATTTCTTTGGATGATCCTAGAGAGCAAAGAGTAACGCGTGCTGCTTTAAAACGAGCAAAGAAAATAAAAGAACAAGATCTGCAAAAGTCTTCAGATTCTTCACAACGCACATATAGTCAAGCTGTGGGAGGAGCACGGCCTAAAGAAGTTAGTCCTATCAAAGCTGTGGTCCAAGAGCTTTTGGAGGATATGCATGACAACTAAATTTCTAACCTGGAATGTTAATGGACTAAATTCACCGCAGAAGAGGAAGAAAGTTTTTCAATATTTAAAACAATTTAAGATAGATGTTATATGTTTGCAAGAAACGCATATTAGAGTTTTGGATCAAAAGCATTTACTGAACTTGAGACTGGGTACGCAATTTGTTGCTTCTGCAGAGAACAAGAAAAATGGAGTGGTTGTTTATGTTAAAAGTGCCTTAACAGCAGACTTAATTGAAGCAGATAAGCATGGAAGATATGTTATGATTGAGCTGTTGTTAGAAGGTAAAAAGACGCTTCTAGTTGGATTATATGCACCTAACCAACAACAAGCTGACTTTTTTAGCTTACTTCACACAAAGCTTACCCAGTTGGATTATAAATCTTTTATTTTTATGGGAGACTGGAATGGTGTTTTGGATGTACAGTTGGATAAGGCTGGAGCTTTTAAGCGCATTCCAAGTCATGCTAGACTGCCTAAATCTTTTTGAAATGAAGGATGACCTGGAATTGCGAGATATTTGGCGTGAGAGACACTTGCAGGAGAAGGATTATACTTTTTATTCTGACAGACACCAATCTTTTTCGAGGATTGATTTTATTTTGTTGACTAATGATTTTTTTTTGAGAACTAAAAAGGTGAAGATTTGTGCAAGAACTATCTCTGACCACAGTCCAGTTTGGTTGGAGATTGATAAGGAGAAAAGAGATAGGCGCTCGTGGCGCGTAAATGAGAATTTGTTTAGAAATCAGAGAAATGTGGAAGAATGCAAACAGCGGACGAAGGATTTTTTTGAGATTAATATGAATAAGGGTACCTCTATGGATATGGTTTGGGATGCTAGCAAGGCCTATATGAGAGGGGTGTTGATATATATGAATAATAGACATAGACGTGCAGTGGAAACTAAAAGGAAAGAACTGGAGAATGAAATAAAGGAAAAAGAAAAGGCTTTGATTTTGAACCCAGAGGATGTGAAGATCAAGGAGGCTATTAGACTGCTAAGAGGACAATTTGATAAATTAATGGCAGATCAAGTGGCGACCAATCTGCGGTTTGCTAGGCACAATACTTTTTGCAACGCTAATAAACCAGGCAGATGGTTAGCTTATAGACTGAGGAAAAAACAAAGGGCCTCTAATATAGATAAGATTGAGTACAAAGGAAGGGTTGTGTTTCAACAGAATCTTATTAAGGATGCTTTTGTGGATTTTTATTCGAAATTATATACTAAAGAGGAAATTAATGTAAAAGATATTGATATATACTTGGAGAATGCTAGCATCCCGGTTCTTACGCAAGTACAAAAAGAGGGGATTAATCAATTGATTACAGAAGAAGAAATTTTTACAGCAATTAAGGAACTGAAGGTGGATAAAGCGCCAGGCACGGATGGCTTGACTGCGGCCTATTATAAAAATCTACAATTAGAGATGATAAAGCCGTTAAAGGAACTGTTTCAGACAATTCAGAGGGGGGAAAGGTGCCACCGTCTTGGAGAACAGCTTTTATCTCTTTGATTCTGAAGGAAGACCAGGATGCTACTCAAGTTAAAAATTACAGACCGATATCGCTTTTAAATACAGATTATAAGATATTTGCTAAGGTTTTGGCTAATAGACTGATGAGGGTTCTGCA
Organism: Vipera ursinii; assembly: GCF_947247035.1. Lineage (NCBI taxonomy): Eukaryota > Metazoa > Chordata > Lepidosauria > Squamata > Viperidae > Vipera > Vipera ursinii. The sequence goes on along the minus strand of NC_139516.1, from coordinate 61,758,931 downwards.
ACAGGTGATCCATGGGGATCAAACGGGGTTTATTAGTGGTAGGCAAATGAAAAATAATGTGAGACATATAGTTGATGTGTTAGAGTTTTTGGAAAGGCACAACCAGATCTCTGCAGCGCTAATCTTTTTAGATGCTGAAAAGGCCTTTGATCAATTGAATTGGCAATTTTTGTTGAAAGTTTTAGATAAAATGGATTTTGGGGGAAAATTTTTACAACCGATTAGGGCATTATATCAAAAACAAACTGCCCGAATCATAGTTAACAATAGCCTGACAGCAGCATGTAATATTGAGAAGGGCACAAGGCAAGGGTGTCCGTTATCGACCTTGTTATTTGTGTTAACATTAGAGATACTATTGGTTAAGATTCGGAACTCGGAAAAAATTAAGGGGATACAAGTTGGAGATCAGGACTATAGATTGAGAGCATTTGCAGATGATCTGGTTGTTACAGTGACCCAGCCAGAGAACTCTGTTGTGGACCTGATGGAGATAATAACACAATATGGGAAGGTTTCTGGATTTAAAGTAAATACACAGAAAACTAAAATTTTGGCTAGAAATATGACAGTTTCAAAGAAGGCTCTCTTAGAAGGATTAACTGGATTTGAGATTGTTAAAAGGGTTAAATATTTGGGGGTGATTTTGTCACCCTCTAATACAAAGCTATATAAAAATAATTATGAAAAACTATGGGGGAAAATTCAAAAAGAATTGGAGAGTTGGCAAAAATTGCAATTGTCTTTGTTGGGACGGATTGCAGCAGTGAAAATGAATGTCCTGCCCAAATTTTTATTTTTATTTCAAATGATACCGATTCTTAAGAAAGATTCTAATTTGGAGGAATGGCAGCGTGGTATCAATAAATTTGTGTGGGCAGGGAAAAAGCCACGAGTTAAACTTAAGATTATGCAGGATACTCGTGAGAGAGGTGGCCTTAAATTGCCTAATTTTAAATTATATTATGAAGCTGCTGCATTAGTAGGAATAAGCGATTGGATTAATTTGACGCAATTGAGGTTATTAAATCTTGAGGGCCATGATTTGTTGTTTGGCTGGCATGCATATTTGTTGTATGATAAGAAGGTAGATACTGTGTTTAGGATGCATATTTTAAGACAGGCATTGCTGAGAGTTTGGAAGAAGTATAGACATAAGTTAAGCAGCAAGATACCATTGTGGGCAATTCCAAAACACGCAATAGAAAATATACATGCTGGTTTCAAACATGATGTGACTACGTACAAGGAAATTTTAAGCCTGGAAAGGAATGTTTGGTGTTTGAAATCATATAGTTTCTTGCGAGAAGAGAAGGTTGTTCAAACTTGGTTTCAATATATTCAACTGCGGGCCAGGTGGAAAGAAGACCAGAAAAATGGATTTGCAATGACTGATGAAAATTTGATAAAGCAAATTAGAAATCAGGGACCAGCACATATCAAACGGATATATCTTGCATTGATAGAGATTGATTCAGAAACAGAGCTTGTTAAGGATTGTATGATAAAATGGGCCCAAAACATTCAGGAAGTTATTACAATGGACACGTGGGAAAAGATTTGGGTGAGGAATGTAAAATTTACTCAAGCTCAAAATCTAAGAGAACTTTTACAAAATGTTTTATAGATGGCATTTAGATCCTAAAAAGCTTGCAAGTATGTATCCGAATTATCAGCCTAAATGTTGGAGGTGCGGTGATGAAGATGCAACATATTTTCACATATGGCGGACATGTAAAAAGGTTAAGGCTTTTTGGATAAAAGTCTGGTGGAACATGCAGAAGATTTTTAAACAGAGGATAAAGTTTTGTGCGCAATTTTTTTTGTTGGGAATAATTGTTGACGCTACAGTTGTGGACTCCAAGTTGATGTTGAATTTAGTTACAGCAGCAAGACTTTTGATAGGTCAATATTGGAAGAAAGAGGAACTGCCGACCATAGAAGAGTGGACTTTAAAGGTTTCTGACCTGGTAGAGATGGCGAAGATTTCGGCCTATTTGAAAGATCATTCGCAAGAACGTTATATTATGGAATGGAGAAAATGGATTGAGTTTATCCAGAACAAGTATAGGGTTAAGAAGTTTTATGTAGCATTCGAATAAGTCTTCTTTCGTTTGTTTTTTCTTTTTCTATTCTGGTTTTTTATATATATTTAATATTGCTAAGGTGTGTTTTATCCTATATAAGCTAGAGAGTGATGGATTTTAGAATTTATAGTTGTTAGTATATGGTTGTTTATGATTGTCTTTTTATATATATATACCTTGTATTTAGCTCTGGGAAGTCGGGGGGGAGGGGGGGAGGGAGGGGGGGAGGGGGGGAGGTTGGGGGGAGTAGGGGGGGAGTAGGGAGGGGGAAGGGGGTTTTTTTAAAGGAAAACTGTATTTTAAAACTTTTCAATAAAAAAAATAAAAAAATAAATAATAGGATATTTCAATTCTGTGAGCTGCTGGTTTAAGTAAGTGCTTTTGAAGTGGTTTTCTGAATGGTTTCATTTCCCAGATTATTATACTAATAATCAGTCAATACAGTTCCTAAAAAAGGAGAAAAGGTAGCAAAAAAAGGTAGCAAAGAGAAAAGGTAGCAAGACTAACATATTTCTACCGTATAGCTTTAAAGCAAGGAGATAATTACAAGGTCTTCTTCTTTAGTGCTTGCTTCCCTCTTAAAATTTAGAAACACTAAATATCAATAGAAATCTAGAAAAGAGCTAATAATTCCTTGCCCTATAAAACTACCATATATTATATATCAACACTAAAATGCAATTATTATATTTTTTGAACATGATAAAACATAATTCTAAAGCCTATACGATGTATTCCCCCCAAAATCTGAAGATAACCAAGAGATTATAGTAGAAAATTCCTTATTGTATCAAACCAGATCTCACTGACCAAATTTCAAAAACTGCAAAGCAGGTTTTACCCATCTCTGCTCCAGCCATGGCAAGGAGGAGGAGACTGTGCACTTAAGAAATAAAAATTGAAAAAAGCCTAATATTCTCAATCCCTTGCTAACTAGATCAAGATTCAATATTGCAAATTATGTAGTTTAAAAAAACCTTGATTCTCTTGTACAGTTTTAAGATACTATTCAGTGAAATCCATAAACTTTTCCATAGCTAAGATTTGTTGTTGTAGTTATATTTTTAATTCCTAAAAATAATCAACACAGCAATAAGATTCCTAATTAAAAGATAAAAATAAAGTTTTAGGATACAATGTTTTGTAATTATTCAGAAAACAAGAACTTCCAGAAAATTGAGCATCTCCGCTATCACTTGCAAAAATGTACAAGTTTGAATTTAGACTATGGAATTCTGAGCAAGTGTGAAATTTATGTAATTTTTATACTGCTCCAATCTACTAATTCTGGATAAGTTAGAAGGATCTCAACACCAATCCTATCATACAATGACATCAATGAAAATAAAAAATGGTGTATTTCATGAAAAGTCCTCTTAAAAGGTTTTCATAAGTTTTATAAAAAACAGGAGAAAAGTGGCCAAAAGAATCTGCAGAGTCAAAATGTTCCACAACTAAACTATAACAACTAAAGCATCATCTTCTGGTTCAAACCTCCCTTCATATGGGCAGTGCTATCTTCAACAAGGTCCCTCTTGACAGCCAAATATGCAGTCCTTGTTGTAACCTGGCACTATACTTTACAAAGCTGTATAAGTTACACTCTGTATTTTAAATTGGAACTAAATGCAAGAACCAAAATAAAAGGTGTTTTACCCACCAGCGATTTAACAGCTCCATGTAGTATCCTGTATTGATTTAAGTGTGTGATAAAGGTCACTGTTGCCAATGCCTCCTCTCCAAGCAGGGCTATAATTTGTGCAGCAACCAAAACCAACCAAAGGCCTTCTTGGCCACAGCTTCTTCCACTAGATGCTGAGAGTCAAAAAGGAACCCCACCTCACAAACCTATTCCTTCAATAAACAATACTGTACCTGTACCCTAACTAGAGCCTCAGTGTCAATCTTACATAATGTGACTTGCATCTAGCTAGCACAAGGGCAGTACTGGTTATTCCCTAGGTTTCTTAAATTGTTGTGGCCATATGTCCTCCCCGCCCTTGGTATCATGGTTCATACAGAACCTGAAACTTGCAAGAGCAAAACTCTTGACAGGAGAACCTCATTAGTGCCTAACCAAATCATATTACTGTTGTTATTCAGCGTCAGCCTGTTATACCGGCAGCTGAGTCTGATGATTCTGAAGAGGAAGAGGGGCTTGGAGAGCCTTTGGTGTCAGAGGGAGGTTCTGATGCACTGCAGGACTCTCAGCCTGGCCTCTCCCGTCATGTTCCTCATCAGACTCAGCCATGTGAGCATGAGGTATTGGACGTAGATGATTTACAGCTGGATCTATTCAGGGATGCTAGGAGCAGGAGGCAATCCAGCAGAGTAGAACAGAGAAAGGCCATGAGGCAACTCGGTGAGAGGAGGAGAAGGCAATGAAAAGCCACGCCTTGGGACTGCTGATAAAAGGGGAAGGTGTGGGAGGTGCTGGTTGCTGAAGGCAATCGTTTGAAGATCTTCTGCTAGAGTCCTGATCTGTTATTCCTGTTTAACTCTTCTTTGAACTTTTGATTTCTTTGTAAATAAATTTGGTTGGGTTTTTCCAGCCTGTTGACTATAAAAAGGGGTTGTCCCTGACATTCAAACAGGACCAGTCGTAGGCTGGAACAGAACAATTACTAGAATCTACATGCTCATCACCACTGAAGCATAGATAGATACAGTTTTATTATGTACAGACTAGGCATTTACTAGCACTGGCCTGAATGTAATCACTGAATAATCTGACCACCACTTACTGGGACAGAAGAGGAAACCTGCACTAGTGTACAAGTATAAGTTTCCCTTTTCCTGCAATGGCCTACCCAGCATTCTCTCTGCCCATCATTGTCAAAATGTAAGCCCAATCTCTTCACCCACAGAGCCGTATCCCAACGCACATAACCATTTAGCCATTCAACATTTCTGCCCCAAGAGGTTCTTCATATTGATCGATAGGATAAGGAAATGCTCGTATTGATCTGTATACAGTATGTGTATCAATATGTTTCTGAAGGTATAATTGGATAAATTCTAAAATTAACGAACTGCGTCAGCTCTTAGAATGTGCAGATGTAATTTCATTTCTCTCGAATACTGAACCAAATGTAAGGAAAATCTTTGCATTTCATAATACAAATGTACCGTATGTGTTTGTGTGTTAAAACATAACTAGAACTTTTTAAAAGTACAATTGTATTTTATTGTTCTTAAGTTGATAATAGGCCATAGATAATAGCATTGCTAATACATAAGTAATTGATCCACATAGCAGTAATCTCCTAGATATATTTAGTCTTTGTTTTAAAAATTGCAGCAGCATTCCATGCTATATACCAATATAACAGTAATGTTAAATTTCAAATAATTAAACAATCCAAGTATAATTAATTTTAGTGGATATTTCAAAGAAAAATATAATTACATTATTTTGTTTATGATGGCCTTATCTCTCAGTTCCTTTAATAGCTGCAGTAGAAAACGATATTCATCAAGCTATGCAACAGAGCTAATACCTTCCGAAGTGTATAGATTATTAGCATTAATTTTTCTGCTGCAAACAATGAGGTTAAAAATTTGTATTATGCTGTATTTTGTAGTTTTAGTCAGAAATTCCTAGACTGTGAGATAAATATACATAGTAATACTGCAAACTTGTAATGCAATTTGTTCTATTTTGCAATGTTTAATGTAATCCCCTTCCCACCAAAAAGCTACAGGATAGCCAAGTAACAGACAATGCAAGTTACATATGTACACACTATGGAACAAAGAATTTATCTTTATAGGAATTTCATGAATGTTGACAAATATCAGAATTTCCTATACAAAGATAAAACAAAGATACTCTACTATAAATTCTATAGATTTTTTTAATGCAGAATGAACCAATCTAATTTTAAAAAATAAATGCTTACTCATAAGGAAATAATTTACAGGTTACTGAGAATGAAAAACAAAAATTTAGCAATCAGAGAAAACAATTGTGATTTAAAGTAAAACAACAATCTTGGAAATGGTAACATGATATAGAATTTATATCCTAAAGCAGTATAGGTATAAACATATATTTTGCAAGCTATATAAAGTACAAATAAAAAACACAGTACCTTACCCTTTCTACTTGTCAACCATAGCATGCAATGACGAAACATAGCAGTAACAGATGGCATTGGAGTTAGTAAATATGAATAAAAAGGTAAATGGCAGCAGAATGGTGATTGGTTGACAAAAGCAATGAAATATAGATGAAATAAATGAGAGCATGTAAATCCTGCATCAGAAGTCCACCTTTAAATCAAATGTTCCCTCTCATCTCCCATTTAGATTCTATATCAACAAAAGCTGCAACCTTACATGGTCTTTGTGACTCTTTCCGTGCAGAAAGCACAACAGCAGTTCTTGATATTAAAGACCGGTGGTGCTTTCTTTCTTTCTTTTTTTTCCCCCCAAGCAAACCCATCAACAAAAAACCATTATTCTCTCCCCCTTCACTGATACAGCCTTTAAATTTTTAATCCGCACATGCTGCCAATGCTACAGTCTTTTCCAGCACATATGTATACACTGCAGATATAAATCCCTGCCTAACCCATGGTGCTCCCGACTCCAGAATGTTCTCTGTGCATTTTTAAGCACTCTAATCTCTACAGTTTTTAAAATTACTCTATGAATTGAACATCAGAACATTTTCTGTGATTGGAATTAATGTAATAAAGAGCTTTTCTTTCAGCTCACCCTGGAAATGGAAGGTTTTCTGATCAACAGTTATTGTGAAGGTGCTGTCGTCTTCATCATCTATACCAATCACAGCTCCCTGTGAAACAAAGAGCAAAAATCCTGATAAGCAAAGCAGTGACATCACAGCAGCATGCAGTCTATTTCTACAAGACTAGAATGCAAAATTCAGGCAAATTTTCCAAGCCTTACTGATTCAGTTTCTAAAAATTAAAGATAATGTTTATTAAACTAATTGTACCTTATGCAGATTATGACACTGCAACATTTTATTTCAAAACCCAACAGACAGGGGTGTTTTAGCAGGAAATTACAAACTGAAAAAATAAGTTACTTTTCCAGCATTAAGCTTAGGCTAAAATAACCTAGGCATCCTCAAATCCAAACATGGCTTTGAATGTTCTTATAAAGTCATGTAGCTCACATATATGAGAATTAGGGTCCTTCACAAAATTATAATGGCACTGTGATTTAATGGTATGCTTAAAATACGTCTTGTTCTATTGTTTTCAGTCTACTATTGCAATTAGTTTGAATCTGCAATTTTACAGCAATTTGGATTCCAGATAACTTTTAATTATAATGTTTTCTGTATTTTCTAAATGGCAACACAATTAGGTTGGAAAGTTCAGGCGTGCAAGGGGACTGCAGCACAAGGAGACTGAAGAGAAAGATTAAGATCAGAAAGGTGTTGGGGGAAAACAATGAAGAAAGATCACAGAACAGAATGAACAGGGTGGAAAGATTAAGGTGAAATAAAGGGAGGGATGAATACATAGGGAGACACATAAGCTGGAGCACTTTTAAGACAAGAAAGAAGGGAAGAGAATAGAAACAAACAGGGAGACTACTAAGACAGGTGAAAAAATGCAGCGGGCATGGCAAGAAAGAGAATGTTGGGAGATGAAGGGTGGTGAAGGACTATGGTAGGCTACCCAAATCCCTTAATGGACTGCATGTTGACCAGTGGTTTCACTTTCTGTACTCCTGCTATGAGGTATTCCCCACATCAGAATAGTAGTGGATTCCAGAAACTACAATAAATAACCACCTTTTTTTTTTTGCTTAGGCACTTGCTAGGTGGACTGAAATGATGATCCAATATGCAGATGATTAAAAAACGTATGAGAAATGCCTTATTCAGTGGATCAAAATGAACAGGGTGTAATTTAATAAGAATGATCTAGGTAAGAAAAAATCAATAGCACAAATAGAGGTAGTCCTTGACTTAGAACAGTTCGTTTAGTGACAGCTCGAAGCTACAATAGCACTGAACAAAGTGACTTATGACTGCTTTTCACACTTATGAACATTAGAGCATCCCCATCGTCATGTGATCAAAATTCAGATGCTTGGCAACTGACTCATATTTATGATGGGGTCTTGTGAACACCTTTTACAACCTTCTGTCAAGCAAAGTCAACAGGGAAGCCAGATTTACTTACGACTGTGCAACTATTTTAACAAGTGCAATGATTCACTTAACCACTGTGACAAGAAAGGTCATAAAGTGGGGAAAGATTCACTTAACAAATGTCTCCCTTGGCAACAGAAATTTTGGGCTCAGTTGTGATCGTAAATCAAGGACTACCTGTACAGGATGGGGGAGAATTGGCTTGGCAGTAGTATATGAAAAGATTTTAGGTGTTTTAGTATAACACAGATTAAATTCAAGCCAAGACTATGGTGCATCTGGTGAAAAGGCAAACACTTTGGGGTGCATTATAAAAGGACCATAAAGTGGAGATCACAGGAGATAACTGTCACATTCTATTTAGGGTAAAACCCACTGAAAATTGTACTGTATATTTCAGGCATCCAGTTAAAAAAAAAAAAACAATAGACAAAGTGACTTGTGAAGAACTGGTTAAACTGGATTCCGTTTAGCTAACAAAAGAGAAAATTGAAGGATATATTAGAATTGGAAGGACTAACTTGAGATGTGGTTGGCTTAGATTTTTATGGTACAATAAAGTTAATATGGATTTTAAAAATCAGTATGTGAGATGCCATACTAAATATATGGAGCAAATACAAACCCCAGCTGTGTCCAAAAATAACTTTATTGGTCTTAGCACAGGAAACATTTTATAGAAGAGGAACAGAGGACAGAAGATTTATTAATACAGTTAGATGAAGAACTTAAAATGAAGTCAAGCAAACTATGTCTGCAGAAAGTCATAGTTTTCAATGGCTTTCATATGCACAATTAAAAGAAATCTTTAATACTGAGGGTTATTATAACTGAAAAACAAAAAATGAGTAATGTAGAAATAATGAATATGTAATTGCAAAAATGTATAAACATTTGTTAAGATTTGAAGCTGAATAGGACAAGTTAAGGGCTGTATAATAAAATGGACTATGAGGTTTGGCTTTAATATACAGATGGATGCATGGGGAAAATGTGGGTAAATAGGATAAAATTTACATTGTGTTATAAATGCTAGGAGGAAAAATAATAATTTAAGAAAAAACATTATAAAATTATGTATTGTGGGTACATAATAGTAGAGAAATCACCAAACATGTATAAAAATACCTCAAGGCAATGTTAGAAATGTGAAAAACATAGTATCATACTGTTGAAAGGGACCTTGGAGGTCTTCTAGTCCACCCCCCTTGCCCAAGGCAGGATGAAAGAACATTTTACCATGTACTTGTGAAAAAGCCAAGAAAAGTTAGATACAAATACTTACAATGATACAAAGTGGTTTTCTTTAAAAAGATTTTATTGCAAAGAGACTAAAACATTTTTATTGGGACTTATGGATACTGAATTAGAAAAGACTTGTGGAAGATTAATTTTACATATGGGAATAGTAGCAAGGTTAGTCTATGTACAAAGTACTTAAAGTCATACAAAGGAGGACTGGTTGTAGGTATAATTCATTCAGCGCTATTATTTTTGGGATCTTCATAAATGAAGCTAGCATTCCATGATGTGAATTAAATTTTTGTAAGTAAGTCAAATGATTACAAATTCTTGCACAGGGGAAAGAATCTGGACATGGGTTGTTCTAGCAAGCTGGAACCTCCTCATTTTATTCCGTATTAAATTTATTATAATCATTATTTTAAACAGCTCTTAATTTGAGTCTTAAATATACAGAAATCTTCAAAGAACTGAAAAATCAAAGTTAGAACAAGAAAAAAAGCAAGAGAAGTTATACTTTTTGACAGACCACTATGTCTGTTAAAAGCCTAACTTCTCTTGCTTTTTCTTGTTACATTAAATTAAGTAAAATTCTCTCTTAGTGATTAACCATTTTCTTGCCCTATTAATGCTCCACAAATTTTTTATTTTTTTATGAACTTACAAGGATACAAGGATAAATGACTATAAATGCAGTAGTAAATATATCTGCAAAGGGACTACATAGAATATAGAAACACTGATTACTCAGTTCAGTGGCAAACACATTCATGTGCAGTACTGCAGTATTAATAAATAGGCCTCTTGGTGAATTCTCTTTAATTCCCATGTCATAAGGTTATGTCCCAAAGTATAGTCCTTTTGCACTTCTGTAAATTGACCATTTTTTCTACCCCATGCTTTGTTAAATCCAACTGACAGATACCCCCAATAAAAAAGATGAGACATAATCAAAAATCCCAAATGATCAATTCTGCAATATTAGAGGTAACTAAGAACTGGAAATTTATGACAGTAGTTTAAAGATAGACTTTCCAATTGACTTTTAACATAAACAAAATCAAGAACAACTATTGTAACATGCATAACAAATCTTAATTCTAAGTCCTGGTTACAATTCTAATGAGTGTTGGAATTAAAGTAGATTCCCTACTGCGTCTTCAAAGCTTATCATACATATGTATACTCTCAAAAAGAGCTGCTTTATATACAAGTTACTAGCATATTTTAATTATATATTTTAGGGAGAATTGTCTTCCGTGCAGTCCTGGGAGATCCTGGAAAAATATTAATACCTTGTCTATGATAGACATAACCTCCTTCAAACATGCACACATTTCAGAACAAGGCACAGAAATCACACCAAAACATAATAGATATCGTGACATAGGTTTTTATATAAATATACTTAATTTGTAAACCATGTTACATGAATCCAGCCAAGTTTGGTTTATTTAACAAACCATAGTTAAAACAATTCAGTTACAGTCAGATTCAAGCTGAACAGCCAAACTGAACCACAGAAAGCTCCCATTGCTCAGTAGGAATATCTCAAGACATTTTTCTACCTGAGGTGAACCAGCAATGTGGTCCTGGACCATCACTATCTCTGAGGTAAGCCTATTTCATCAAGTTGATATAAAAATAAGCCCTTTAGCTTCTGGAGGGAAGATAGAATATAAATACAAATAAAAAAGAATATGCTTGTAAACTTTTGGACAATTATATATTTAAGCTGTTTCAGCATGTAAATTTATTTATTTATTTATTTATTTAGATTTATATACCGCCCTTTCCTGAAGGACTCAGGGCGGTTTACAGGATATTTAAAAGAAAATCAATACAAAAGCTAAAAACAATTAAACAATTAAAAAAGATTACCCATTCCCTGAGAAAAAATAAAAACCCCAGTTAAAGTTAAAAAATTCTCAGCCTGGGCCAGAGAGCTCAAAGAGCCAGGTCTTCAGGTCCCAGCAGAATGAACGGAGGTCAGGGGCAGTCCTAAGCTCCAAGGGCAGCTGGTTCCAAAGGGCAAGCGCGCCCACTGAGAAGGCCCTCCCCCTGGGTGTTACCCGCCGGCAATCTTTAACCGGCGGCACCCTGAGAAGACCCTCCCTGTGGGAGCGCACTAGACAAAGGGAGCTTGATGCTGGCAGCAAGTGATCCCTCAGATATCCCGGACCCTCGCCATTTAGGGCTTTATAGGTCATCACCAGCACCTTGAATCTCACCCGAAAGGCAACCGGAAGCCAATGCAGCTCGCAGAGTAGAGCTGTTACATGGGAGTATTGGGAAACCCCCATCACAACTCGCGCGGCCACATTCTGCACCAGCTGAAGCCTCCGGGCGGTCCTCAAGGGCAGCCCCATGTAGAGAGCGTTGCAGTAGTCTAAACGGGAGGTCACAAGCGCATGAGTGACTGTGCGTAGGGCATCTCAGTTCAGATAGGGTCACAACTGGCGCACCAGGCGAACCTGGGCAAGAGCCCCCCTGGTCACGGCTCCTATGTGATCTTCAAAGCTGAGCCGTGAATCCAGGAGGACACCCAAGTTGCGAGCCCTATCAACGGGGGGTAACACCTCACCCCCCATCGTTAGAGATGGAATAGTCTGGTTAACCCGAGATGCCGGTATGCACAGCCACTCAGTCTTGGCAGGATTGAGACGAGGCCTGTTTCTCCCCATCCAGAACCGGGCAGCTTCCAGGCAACGGAACATCACGGCGAGGGCATCGCTGGGTTGGTTTGGGGTGGAGAAAAAATGTTGGGTATCATCAGCATACTGATGATACCCCACCCCGAAACCACGAATGATCTCGCCCAGCGGCTTCATATAGATGTTGAACAGGAGGGGCGAGAGAACCGACCCCTGAGGAACTCCACAAATGAGAGGCCTTGGGGCGGACCTCTGCTCTCCCATCAACACCGACTGCGAGCGGCCCAGGAGATAGGAGGAGAACCACCACAAAACAGTGCCTCCCACTCCCAACCCCCTGAGATGCCGCAGTAGGATACCATGGTCAATGGTATCGAAAGCCGGTGAGAGATCTAATAAGACTAGGACAGAGGAACAACCCCTGTCCCGAGACCGCCAGAGATCATTCACCAGTGCAACCAATGCCGTCTCCGTGCTGTGCCCAGGCCTGAAGCCCGATTGGTACGGGTCCAGATAATCAGTTTCATCCAGGAACAGAGGAAGCTGATGCGCCACCACACTCTCAACAACCTTCGCCAGAAAGCGAAGGTTGGAGACCGGACGATAGTTATTTAAAACAGCCGGGTCCAGGGCAGGCTTCTTGAGGAGGGGTCTCACCACTGCCTCCTTCAGGGAGGCAGGAAAGACACCAGGGAAGCAGTTATTACTGCCTGGAACCAGCCTCCTGTCTCCTCCCAAGCTGCATAAACCAGCCAGGAGGGGCACGGGTCCAACAAACAGGTGGTGGAGCTCAGCCTCCTCCTCATCCTGTCCACATCATCAGGGGAAACAGGATCGAACTCAGTCCAGATAACATGCTCAAGACCATCCAATTCCTCCACGTCAGACTCTGCCCAGTCAGAGTCTAAACTGGCCCAGATCTGAGCGATTTTGTCCGTCAGATGATGACTGAACTCCTTGGCCCGCCCCTGCAAGGGATCCTCCCTCACCTCCTGGTTAAGAAGGGAGCGAGTCACCCTAAACAGGGCGGCCGGGCGATTATCTGCAGACGCGATGAGGTTAGTTGTGTATTGGTTGTGCAAATGGTTAGTTGTGCATTATAAGTTGCACATATTTTTATACATTTGCTGTGAAACTAAAAAACTCCATATATGTAACATGTTTTGTACTAATTCCTATAACTCAGGTTAAAAATTCAAAACTGGAAAAAGAAAGTCTCTGATTCTATTTTGCCCAGTCAATATGCCATTATTTTTTTAATAAATATGGCAAAGAAAATGCATAGCAACATTTTTGCATTTCTTGTCAGAAACAAAAAACACTGAATTTAGGGAAAGAAAATATGTAATTGCCAATTTATATTTATTCGCATATTTATTTAAAAATCCAATACTGTTCAATATGATTTAGACAAAGTGTGAAAATAACTGTAGCACAGTTTTCTCCCTCATCACCTCATTTCTGAATAGACCTTCACAGTCTTTCTGACTAGACCTTCAGTCTTTCCAAAACATTTTCTTTTAGGAAAAATATATATGAATAACGGTATTATTATACTTCAGGTGTATCATACACTACCATAACTTTCTCCCAGTAGTGTAGGAATTTTTGTCATTACTATAATCTATTTTTATAGATACAATGGATATTCTATTTCTCAGAAATAGAAACAAAAACAATTTACAAGCAGTATTCAGGCAGTAAACGAAAAACTATGGACAAGGTGAAGTGGACATGTTTTTCCTTTTTTTATCTGAAAGCTGAGCAGACTGGCCTTGGGTGCTCTTGAAATTTCCTCAGTACAATTGTACAGACCTCAAATACTTTGCAACTGAGTAATTATTAAATGTATTTATATAAAACTAGATAATCCAGTGACCCATTGGGTTATCCTTTAAGAGAAAGGTAATAAAGTTTGGTGTGACCAGAATGAATAGTAAATTTAGGCTGACCACCCCAATGCTGAGTGGTTCCATGATCATCTAAGAAGAGCAATATACATAGAAATAATTGTATAGCAAATAATTGTAGTAGCAAATGAACTTCAATAATATTTTCTTACTGAAACAGATAAATGGAATGATCACAGGCAGGCAAAAAAACAGTTGAAATGAGAGCAATGACTTCCCCATTGACTTCCTTTTTGGGAGGCTTGCAGGGAGCATCAGAAATCACAATCATATGACCAAAGGGATGTTGCAACACCCAACAACTTTGGAAATAAAACTAGTCTAAACAATGTGGAAATTTCAGTTCCATAGGAGTAATGGGTCCCGAATTTTTTTACACATTATTTAAGTTAGCAGATTTTAGATACCTTCATTGAAAAATTGTTGGAATATAATTCACTGTTTGGACTAACTTGAGGGTACAAACAGATAAACACAATGTGAGTTTTAATAGTATATAAAGGAAATGTAAAATTGATTTATGTTTTTTTTTAAAAATAGAAATAAGCACATAAGCCATCTCAACTTTCCAGTCCACAAAAAAAATCTAAGAAATACTTACCCTTAGTCTAACACAGCCTCTGCGTGATCCTCGCATCATTTTATCTTTTGACTGAAATAGAAAAATAATATTCATTTCAAGAAAAGTTCAGCAACGGTTGTAAAATGCAAAGCAAGAGGCTGAGGTTGTATTTATTTTTTGTTTTTACTGCACTGAAAAAATATCGAAAGTCACCAGTTTTTTCTTTTTCCTTACCTTTCTTTCTTTCCTTCTTTCCTTTTCTTTCTTTCTTTCTTTCTTTCTGTTTTCTAATGTTTGGGGTTTTTTTCTATTTTTATTTTATAAAGAAACTTAATAAAAAATAGATCATCAACTTTTGATATCAATGCTGTAGCTCTTAACGCACATATAATGGAAAGAAGTTATACCAGTTAACACATATTATATACATTCTGACCATATTGTGACAGAGTCCTCGAGTTATGGTGGCAATTGGGACTGGAATTTCCATCAGTAAGCAATGCAGTCACAAAATACACAGTGGTGGGAATTCCAGCAATCCCAGTTGCTGTCATAACCCAGGACGGTGCAGATCATTAAATGAGGACTTCATGGGAACACTATGTGGGAAGAGGCAGGAATTTTAGGTAATCAGGCCAGTGGGTGAGAGCGGCAAGTGTGAGGCTACTAAGCAGCAAGGGGAATAGACAGATGCTGTGGCAGGAGCTAGGGAACAGAGGTGGGCGCTGCCGCCCTGCTAGGTAGGGGCCACAAGTCTTCCCCACCATAATGCACTGCCAAGCTGCAAGGCAAATTTCTCACTGGATCACAAGACAACGATGTTTCCGGAGCACCTGACAGGCAATTCCCGATAGCTACTTAGCCAAGGGCTTCTCACACAGCAAGGTAGCTGCAAGTGGAGGTTTGAGGCTAGCCAGGGTTGATGAGCCTGGCAGAGGCGAGGCAGGTGAAAAAGATAACAAAAGTTAGCTGGGGGGAAGGGTGGGGAGGACAGAGGTCATAAATGTGAACTGATCACAATGCACTCAAAATTTTATCATGTGACTGTAGGGGTACTGTGATGGTTGGGACTTCAAGGAACAGTCGTAAGTCAATTTTTTCAGTGCCACCATAACTTTGAACAAATGGGTGCAACCCAAGGACTACCTGTAAAATCTAGAAAGGTCTACAAAGAGGACAAGAATAGCTGCATAATGTTTTCTTTTTACTTTAAAAAAGAATTAAGGGAATAAGAAGGATGAAGATACTTCAAACCCCGTATGACAGAGCAGAACATAAAATTTTCCCAGTCCTACTGTATTTACATGGCTCATTAATAGAAAAAGCTAATAGAGTTGGACAGTGATCCAAAATCAAACCAAAAAAGGGGAGTTGACACACATGAACATGCACAGATAACTCCTACTGACAACACTTTAATGCAGCTACTATATATCATTTTTCCATGCAGCTGCTTAATAGTATATATAAAAATAAACTTCAAGATTGCCCAATTTTAAACTATATTATGAAGCTGCTGCATTAGTAGGAATAAGTGATTGGATTAATTTGACACAAGAGAGATTATTAAATCTTGAGGGCCATGATTTGTTGTTTGGCTGGCATGCATATTTGTTGTATGACAAGAAGGTAGACAATGTGTTCAGAGTGCATATTTTAAGACAGGCATTGTTGAGAGTTTGGAAGAAGTATAGACATAAGTTAGATTGCAAGATACCACTGTGGGCAATTCCAAAACACGCAATAGAAAATATACATGCTGGTTTCAAACATGATGTGACTATGTACAAGGAGATCCTAAGTTTGGAAAGAAATGTCTGGTGTTTGAAATCATATAGCCTCTTGCGAGAAGAGAAGGTTGTTCAAAACTGGTTTCAATATACTCAGTTACGGGCCAGGTGGAAAGAAGACCAGAAAAATGGTTTTACAATGACTGATGAAAATTTGATAAAGCAAATTAGAAATCAGGGACCAGCACATATTAAACGGATATATCTTGCGTTGATAGAGATTGATTCAGAAACAGAACTTGTTAAGGATTGTATGATAAAATGGGCCCAAAACATTCAGGAAGTTATCACAATGGATACGTGGGAAAAGATTTGGGTGAGGAACGTAAAATTTACACAAGCTCAAAATCTAAGAGAGAATTTTTACAAAATGTTTTATAGATGGCATTTAGATCCTAAAAAGCTTGCAAGTATGTATCCGAATTATCAGCCTAAATGTTGGAGGTGCGGTGATGAAGATGCAACATATTTTCACATATGGTGGACATGTAAAAAGGTTAAGGCTTTTTGGATAAAAGTCTGGTGGAACATGCAGAAGATTTTTAAAAAGAGGATAAAGTTTTGTCCGCAACTTTTCCTGTTGGAAATAATTACAGATGCTACAGTTGTGGACACCAAGTTGATGTTGAATTTAATTACGGCAGCAAGACTCTTGATAGGTCAGTATTGGAAGAAAGAGGAACTGCCGACCATAGAAGAGTGGACTTTAAAGGTTTCCGACCTGGCAGAGATGGCGAAGATTTCGGCCTATTTGAAAGATCACTCGCAAGAACGCTATATTATGGAATGGAGAAAATGGATTGAGTTTATCCAGAATAAGTATAGGGTTAAGAAGTTTTATGTAGCATTTGAATAAGTCTTCTTTCTTTTTTTTCCTTTTTTCCTTTTAGTTTTTTTTATATATATTTAATATTACTAAGGCTTGTTTTATCCTATATAAGCTAGAGAGTGATGGATTTTAGAGTTTATAGTTGTTAGTATATGATTGTTTATGATTGTTTTTTTTATATATATACCTTGTATTTAGCTCTGGGAAGTCGGGGGGGGGAGGGGGGGAGGGGGGAGAGGTAGGGGGGGAGGGAGAAGGGAGGGGGAGGGGGGGTTTAAAGAAAAATTGTATGTTAAAACTTTTCAATAAAAAAAAATAAACTTCAAGAGATCCAAAGGAACTAAACTTAAGGCATAACACTGACATTTTATAAATGTTAGGCATATGGTGATAGCCTACAATGTTGGGTTGAACATATATTAACCATGATGTTATGTCTTTTAAGATGTTAATTGGCCAATGGGTGCGTAAGTGTTCTCATGGACATAAGAGGGAGCTAGTAACGTAGCTTCTCTCTCTCTCTGAATTCACTGCTCTCTACTATTACTGTTTTTGCTCTGTGATAAACCTGAACTGTGTATTGACCTCTGGACTGGTAAGAAGACTTTGTATTTTGGATTACTTCTTGGACTGTTGCTATTGTGTATGACTTGGACTGTTTATTTTTGACTGTGCATTTTTGTTCTTACACCACCTCAAAAGTAAAGTACTTTTTGCTTTTACAACTCAGTGTACTCTTGTGTTTACTGTGTGATTCTTGCTGCTCTCAGTACCCTTCCTTGTCTGTGCAACTCTTTGGTAGCACAAGGAGACCTCTGCACAACAAAATTCCTTAACACTGGTTATGGGCCCAGGCCTGTACTGAGAGTTAGTATACATAGTAACATAGCTGAGTTTGTGTTAGCTATTTGGTGTAAAATGGCACAAGAACTGTTGTCAGGCATCTCCTGGATAACCCGGTTGCATGGGACAAACTATGTTTCCTGGTCCACGAAATGCTGCTTGCTTTTGTGCAAGGAAGGACTATGGACTGTTGTAAATAACCCACCTGATACTACTGCTTGGGATGCAAATAACGAAGAGGATGCAAAGAAGATAGACGACTTTAAACGAAACAATGAGAAAGCTCTTTGCATTATTGGGCTAATACTGAACGACCAGCAGCTTGTCCATATTCGTGGTGAGGAGTCTGCTGCTAGGTGTTGGGACGTTTTGCGAAGGCTTTATGTTCGAGACAGTGTGGGTGCACATATACACCTTACACGTAAGCTGTTTAGGGCTCGTCTGCAGAAGAATGGAGATATGCTGACCCATTTAAACTACATGAAGGCAACTTTTCAAGAGCTTCATGAAAAGGAGCTGATTTTTTCAGAGTTGCATCAGGTCTATATTATTCTGTCATCTTTGGATGAGAGTTATGATGGGTATGTTTCTTCTTTGGAAGTCCTGACCAGAGAGGAACTGACATTGACTAACATTACTGGGAGACTGCTGGAAGAGTCCAGAAGAAGGCGTGACAGAGACCAGTTGATGCAGACACAGCCACGAGAGGAGCAGCCATTCACCACTGCTAACAACATCAAGAAATGTTATTCTTGTGGGGCTAGAGGGCATATAGCCAAATTCTGTTGTAAGGGAAGAAAACAGAATGTAAATAGCAGTGGGAAGGCTAAGAAGAGCATTGGTTTGGCTGTTTCTGGTGAACCAACATCCAGAAATAATGAATTGTGGGTTGTTGATAGTTGGGCTTCACAATGCATTACTAAAGTGAAAAAGAGGTTTATTAATATGAAAAACAGCAATCAACATGTTTCACTGGCCAATGGTTGGAGGATGAAGGCCTCTGGTGAAAGTAATTCCTATTGTCCATGCATTAATGAACAGTTACCTATGTTATATATACCAAAACTAAGATTCAACCTGTTATCTGTAAGGAAATTGGTTAAAGTTGGTTTTGTGGTAACATTCAGAGGGGAGCAATGCACTATTGAGAGGAATGGAACTTGTGTAACTGCTAATTTGAAAAATGGTTTATTCGTTCTCACAAGTAACCAGGTTAGTACAGTAAAAGCCAATTCGATATGTGAGAACAAGAAGCCACATGACGAATGTATACATTTATTGCATAGGCGGTTAGGGCATGTGAACTTTAACTCACTACGTAAAACAGTTGAGTTAGTAGAAGGAATTAAACTGAAGCCATGTAGTAAGTATTTGAATTGCAATGCCTGTAATCAGGAAAAGAGTAAGGCAACTCCTGCAAACAGGATAAACGGCTTCAAAATAACTGTACCTTTGGAAGTTGTGTTTGCAGATCTAATTGGACCCATGAAGCCTAGTTTAGGAGGATCATGCCATATTTTAAGTATCCTTGACCATTACTCTCGATATGGTTTTTGTTATCTGATTAGGTCAAAGGCAGACACTTTCCAACAATTTGCAAACTGGCTGAAGTTTGTCGAGAGGAAAACAAAGAGAAAGGTTCAGTGCATAATTACTGATAATGGCACTGAATTTACAAACAAGCGCTTTGTAGATATGCAAGAATCAGCTGGCATTGAGCATAAACGTTCAGCCCCTTATAGGCCTCAACACAATGCATTTGTTGAGAGACGTGGGCAAACGTTACAAGCCATGATAAGAACTATGTTACAAGATTCTGGCTTAACAGATAGACTGTGGGGGGAGGCAACAAAATGTGCAAACCATATTCTGAATATAGTTGTTAATACTTCTACCGGTAAAATACCATACACAATATGGCATGGTAGAAAACCAAACCTTGATTATCTGCACACCTTTGGCACCCCAGCTTGGGTCCACATTCCTGCACAACTCAGGAGTAAAGGCCAACATAGGGCTAGGCAATTATACTTCGTAAGTTACGAAGCTAATCACAGATCCCATCGTTTCTGGGAACAAGGCACAACCAATGTATATAATAGTGCAAGTGCCAAATTCCTTGAGCACGTTGGTTGGGATAGGTTAGAGCAAGAAACTGTTAATACTGATCCTCTAGTGTTTGAGGACTCCTCTGATAACATAACTAACAATGATAATACATCTCCTGTAAATATAAAAAATGAAGAGGAGATAGGGGAGATTAAAGATGAATCAGAGGAAGGAAAGGAGTCAGAAATTCAAAGCCCTGTAATTCCTTGGCATTCAACGCGCATCAGACGTCCACCTGATCACTATGAAGCCAGTATAATATGTCAAGTTAGTTGCAGGGGTGTCAAACTCAATTTCATTGAGGGCCGCATCAGCATTGCGGTTGCCCTCAGGGGGCCGGGTGGGTATGGCCAGGGTGGGCATGGCCTACTGGGTGGGCATGGCTAGAGTGCGTATGGCCTACTGGGTGGGCGTGGCCAGCTCTACATGGTTCGCATCAAGGGTGCCTCTGGGGGCCTGGGCAGGAGTGGGACAGATCTGAGGGTCTCTGGTAGAAGGAGGGTCTCTGGGCCAGGGCCAAGGCAGTGGGGGCCGTTCCCTCACTGTTTCCAGGATGGCTTCGCGGGCCACATGAAACCACTTCGCGGGCCGGATCCGGCCCCCAGGCCTTGTGTTTGACATGTCTGGTTTAGAGCCTTCTAACTATGATGAGATCAGGATGTATCCTGAAAAGGAACAGGCATCATGGAAAGCTGCAATGAACAGGGAGTTGAAGTCTTTACAGGATCTTAAGGTCTATGAGAAAGCAAAACTGCCACCTGGTGAGCAAGCTATAGGTTGTAAATGGATATATAAAATAAAGAAGGGTGTAGATGGGACCGTAACCCATAAGGCACGTTTGGTTGCACAAGGTTTTGCCCAAACTACTGAGGATTATGACGAGGTGTTTGCACCCAGTCTGAGGGCAACTACTTTAAGAGCAGCTTTAGTGCGGGCAGCTAAAAACCAATATATGGTTAACCATGTAGATGTTGAAACTGCATATTTACATGCTCCATTGCAACATACTATTTATTTAAGAATACCACCAGGATTGACCAATGATAGAGACCATGATTGTTGGGAATTAAAGAAAAGCCTCTATGGATTGAAACAATCAGGCTATGAGTGGAATAAATGTATAGTCAATGAGTTGAGTGTGATAGGTTTTGTAGCCTGTAATGCTGATCCTTGTTTGTTTAGAAGAGAACACAACGGAGCATTATCTTTTCTTTTATTATTCACAGATGATATTGCAATAATAACAAAAACTGAGTTAGAAGCACGAACTATCATTTCAAGATTGGAAAATAAATTTACTATTAGGAATCTTGGGAAAATAAGCCACTATTTGAGGTTAGATATTGTAAAAACGAATAGGGGTTTTAAGGTTTCGCAAGCCAGTAAAATATCTCAGTTATTAAAGAGATACAAAATGGAAATGTGTAAACCAGCAAATGTGTAAACCAGCAAAAACTCCGATGGCTATGGATTTCAAGGATGTAAACCAGCAAAAAGTCCAATATTACATATAAGGAATATGTCAAAGAAGTCACTGACAAAATGTGAAAGCTTGTAATCATGAATATGTATCTTTGTTTATGTGCAAGCAACTTTGTAGGTGCTTTATATTGGGAAATTAGTTATATAAAAGCAAATGTTTCATACTTTAGGTACAGGTGATTGCTTATATGAAAAGAGCATGACTTTAATAACAACAAAAGAGTGGGAAGAAAGAAACAATGTTAATAATGAAGGTAGGAAAATGGGTTGGAGAAAGAAGACTCAGAATATAACAACTTGCTTCCACAGGAATTTAAAGAAAATTTAGGGAATTATGAATTCCTAAAAGTATAAAAGAATAATTCAGGTAGAAGAGAAAAAGGGTGGAATTAAAGGAAAATAAATAAAGGTTATTCTTTTATAAATTGTATAAAATGTAACACCAATGAATTGTATCAAATGTAACACTAAGATGTGGGGCTATCTATTTCCTGCTCAGACAGAGGTCTCACAAATGGTAATCAACAGTTTTTTTTTTAATGTTAAAAAGCTTCAAAGAAGATAGGAACATCCCAAGGTTGCAAGTAAACAAGATAAGATAGTGACGGATGTAAGGAAGTTGTTACAATAAGTCTTTTGAGTGTAAAAAGCTTCAAAGAAGATCTTTTAGAAATGTAAATGACTTCAAAGACTAACTTAAGTTTCATAGGGGGGCATGTATCGAGAAAAGAAAGTATAAATGCCTGGTTTGAAACTTGCTCAGTGCGCTCTTTGAACCCAACCCAATTTGGGAAGGGTCTAAGAGGCCGCGTTTGCAAACGCTTTCTTTCTTTATTATTTTCAATTTCTTTTCAATAAATCTTTGTTTTTGTTAACCAGACTTGTCTTTGAGTTGTATCAAATTTTGGATTTTTAAATCTCACACATTCATCAATTCACAAGCAAACTATTGCAATTCACTCTTAATGGGCCTGCCTTTGAAAACCATCTGGAAACTTACACCGATTTAACACAGTCACTCTGGTAATGATGGGCATCTATACACTTGCCTATATAACATGTTTACTCCAGGAGTTGCACTGGCTGTCAACTAGTTTTTCATTACATTCAAGGTTAGGGTTATCACCTTTAAAACCCAGTACATGTCTGATGTTAGTTATCTTCAGGACTGCTTGCTCTAAAATCCAGTGCCCTGCTGAGGAAGTCATTCCCATGGAGTTGCATTTGCAAAGACCCTGAAGTAGGGCATTCTCAATGCTGGCACACCTCCCTTGGAATAACTTAACCAGGAGGTGAGGGAGGATCCCTTACAGGGACGAGCCGAGGAATTTAGTCATCATCTGGCAGACAAAATCGCTCAGATCCGGGCCGGTCTGGACTCTGACTGGGCAGAGTCTGACGTGGAGGAATCGGACGGTCTTGAGCATGTTATCTGGACTGAGTTCGATCCTGTTTTCCCTGATGATGTGGACAGGATCATGGGGAGGCTGAGCACCACCACCTGTTTGTTGGATCCATGCCCTCCTGGCTGGTTGATGCGGCCCGGGAGGACACTTTGAAGGAGGGTGTCTTCCCTGCCGCCTTGAAGGAGGCAGTGGTGAGACCCCTCATCAAAAAGCCTGTCCTGGACCCGGCTGTTTTAAATAACTATCGTCCAGTCTCCAACCTTCGCTTTTTGGCGAAGGTTGTTGAGAGTGTGGTGGCGCATCAGCTTCCTCTGTTCCTGGAGGAAACTGATTATCTGGACCCGTACCAATCGGGTTTCAGGCCCGGATACAGCACGGAGACGGCATTGGTCGCGCTGGTGAATGATCTCTGGCGGGCTCGGGACAGGGGCTGTTCCTCTGTCCTGGTTCTATTAGATCTCTCAGCAGCCTTTTTTTAAAAAAATTCCATTTATATCCCGCCCTTCTCCGAAGACTCAGGGCGGCTTACTAGCTTAGCAGTAGCCTTCATTCTATGTATATGCCTGCTTATTAGGGCTTTCACACACCCCCAAGCAGCATTATTACAAAGTCAGCTTAATTGCCCCCAACAATCTGGGTCCTCATTTTACCTACCTCGGAAGGATGGAAGGCTGAGTCAACCTTGAGCCTGGTGGGATGCGAACCTGCACTAATTGCAGGCAGCTGGTGTTACTTAAGGAGGCATTAGCCCACTGCTCCACCAAGGCTTTTGATACCATCGACCATGGTATCCTACTGCGGCGTCTCAGGGGGTTGGGAGTGGGAGGCACCGTTTTACGGTGGTTCTCCTATCTCCTGGGCCGCTCGCAGTCAGTGTTGACGGGAGGGCAGAGATCTACCCCGAGGCCTCTTGTTTGTGGAGTTCCTCAGGGGTCGGTTCTCTCGCCCCTCCTGTTCAACATCTATATGAAGCCGCTGGGTGAGATCATTTGTGGTTTCGGGGTGGGGTATTATCAGTACGCTGATGATACCCAATTTTTTCTTTCCATCCCGAACCAACCCAGCGATGCCCTCGCCGTGATGTCCCGTTGCCTGGAGGCGGTCCAGGTCTGGATGGGGAGAAACAGGCTTCGTCTCAATTCTGCCAAGACTGAGTGGCTGTGCACACCGGCATCTCAGGTTAACCAGAGCATTCCACCTTTAACGATGGGGGATGAGGTGTTACCCCCCCGTTGATAGGGCTCACAACTTGGGCGTCCTCCTTGACTCCCGGCTCAACTTTGAAGATCATATAGGAGTCGTGACCAGGGGGGCTTTTGCCCAGGTTCGCCTGGTGCGCCAGTTGCGGCCCTATCTGGACCGAGATGCCCTATGCACAGTCACTCATGCGCTTGTGACCTCCCGTTTAGACTACTGCAACGGTCTCTACATGGGGCTGCCCTTGAGGACCACTCGGAGGCTTCAGCTGGTGCAGAATGCGGCTGCGCGAGTTGTGATGGGGGTTTCCCGATAGTCCCATGTAACACCTCTACTCCGCGAGCTGCATTGGCTCCCGGTTGCCCTCCGGGTGAGATTCAAGGTGCTGGTGAAGACCTATAAAGCCCTAAATGGCGAGGGTCCGGGATATCTGACGGAACACCTGCTGCCGGTATCAAGCTCACTTCGTCCAGTCCGCTCCCACAGGGAGGGTCTTCTCAGGGTGCCACTGGTAAAAGATTGCCGGCGGATAACACCCAGGGGGAGGGGCTTCTCAGTGGGTGCGCCTGCCCTTTGGAACCAGCTGCCAGTGGAGCTTAGGACTGCCCCAGACCTCCGTTCATTCCGCCGGGACCTGAAAACCTGGCTCTTCGAGCTCTCTGGCCCAGGCTGAGAATTTTAATTTTAATTTTAACTGGGGTTTTTATTTGTTCAAGGATTGATATAATTTTTTAATTGTTAACTTTTGTATTTTTCGTTTTAATCACCCTGTAAACCGCCCTGAGTCTTTCAGGAAAGGGCGGTATATAAATATAATAAAATAAATAAAATAAAAATAAATAAATTAAACTTGTCCATGTATATATAACCCATAGCCTCCCTATGAATTTCTCTAAGAACCTGATTCTGGGAATGAGATTTAGGGTATGTTAAATCTGGAATTTATCACCCTGGATTATGCTAGTATATTTGTCCTGTTGTTTACTCCTTATTTTTGCTGTGTATGCTACCCAGGCCATTTTGAGTAAAACAGCACAGAAATGTCAGCAAATAAATTAATCTGCTGGTGCTGATAACAAAATCCCAAATAAATAGTCTACACTACAGTATTCTTTTCTGAATACAGATTTTTATACAGTTCACAGCAAACATAGAATCAATCCATAAATACCTTTCACTATATATCTATAATTTAGTTTTATTTCCATGCAGAATTTTTTTTAAATCCCATTTATATCCTGCCCTTCTCCGAAGACTCAGGGTGGCTTACAATCTAAAGCACAAATTAATGTGCTTAGCAATAGCCTTCATTCTATGTATATGCCTGCTTATTAGGGCTTTCGCCCCCCCCAAGCGGCATAATTACAAAGTCAGCTTATTGCCCCCAACAATCTGGGTCCTCATTTTTGTATTCTTTTCTGTCTCCAGAAAGGTAAATTGTCACAAAGTAATAAATTAAAAGTAAAAAAGTAAAATTTTGCAAAGTTACAAATAATTTAAGAATTTAAAAGTGATTCATTGAACAATCAATTTCTTCTGTCTACATATAAGTACAGAAAGCAACCTTGTTCAATTACTACAAGTTCTCAAGAAGCTATTTACTAAACCAGACATGTCAAACACAAGGCCCATGGGCCAGATCCGGCCCGCGAAGTGGTTTCATGTGGCTCGCGAAACCATCCTGGAAACAGTGAGGGAACGGCCCCCACTGCCTTGGTCCCAGCCCAGAGACCCTCCTTCTGCCAGAGACCCTCAGATCTGTCCCACTCCTGCCCAGGCCCCCATAGGCACCCTTGATGCGAATAATGTAGAGCTGGCCATGCCCACCCAGTAGGCCATATGCACTCTAGCCATGCCCACCCAGTAGGCCACGCCCACCCAGGCCATACCCACCCGGCCCCCCAAGGGCAACCACAATGCTGATGCGGCCCTCAATGAAATTGAGTTTGACATCCCCGTACTAAACCAATGCAAACAGTTGTCCTCTCAAAATATCAACTGTTAAAAATACTGACACAGGAAAAAGGTTCTGATCTGGAAGGCTATTCCATTTACCTTGTATTAGACACAATTACATAAATTTTTAATCTTTTAATTCTATAATAATATATCAAACACTTTCAAAGTAGTTCTTTGCTCATATTACAAAGATGCTTGGTTGCAGCAAAAAACCCAACAATCCTGAAGTCAGATTTCCAAGCCTCCCAGATCCATTTTAATTGAAGCTGCTACTATCAAATCAGTGGGATTTTATTTCTCTTAATGCAGTTAAGCTTTGTTTTACTACTGTAAAATACATTTTACCTTGTCCTCACCAGTTTTCTTATTTATTTTACTGTGGTTTTTGCTTGTTGTATCACACTTTCTTTTTCTTTTTAATAAATTACAGTCTATGACTATAATAAAGTACCTATGAATCTAAAACTTCCAAATGTTGTAGAAGTATACTTTGTTACAACATATTAAAACATTCTTACATAATTTTCCTGAATGAGATCACTGCATAGCCCTTTATTTGAAGTAATAATACCACATGTAATCTGATATTACATGTACTTTCAGATCAAGTGCTTTAGCTTAAAGCAGAAAATATGTGCCAAATAAGAAACCAGTTATTTCACATTTCTGCTTTTGGAGGCTTTTTGTGCTTTCTGATTACTTTTAGTCCCGTTCTCAATCTCAGTTGGAGGTAAAAGGGGTATCTATACCAGCCTGCCAGAGTGCTTCCTAGCATTTTGTGTATCTGAGTTCAGTAACATTTATGTAAATACATAAGAGCCTTGGTGGAGCAGTGGGCTAATGCCTCCTTAAGTAACACCAGCTGCCTGCAATTAGTGCAGGTTCGCATCCCACCAGGCTCAAGGTTGACTCAGCCTTCCATCCTTCCGAGGTAGGTAAAATGAGGACCCAGATTGTTGGGGGCAATTAAGCTGACTTTGCAATAATGCCGCTTGGGGGTGTGTGAAAGCCCTAATAAGCAGGCATATACATAGAATGAAGGCTACTGCTAAGCTTGTAAGCCGCCCTGAGTCTTCGGAGAAGGGCGGGATATAAATGGAATTAAAATTAAAAAAAATAAATAAGTTCATGCAAATATATGACATAGAAATTTAAACTGACCTATCTTGTCCAGACCACTGCAGATACAATGGATATGGGCTTTATTTCAGCGAGGGGGGGGGGAAAACGACTGAAATAATCTGAATAGAAATGTAGTTTGTTTTATTCTAAGACCACTGAATGGAAGCCTGCTAAATTAAAGCTGTATTAAACTAGTTGTTACTTTATGTACTAAACATAAATTGATGAGCAAGCTATTTCCTAAAATAACATGATTTATGTTCTTTACAGATTAAAGAACATAAAGAACTAGTCTAGTAAACAGTGCTTGTAGGTATTTTGGACTATTAACCAGATAGTTTATCGAGCATGGCTAATAATCAAGGATAACATAACGTATATATACATTATATATACCCAGAGGGGAAAAAAGTTGTGTAGATTTAAAATAGGACTTAATCTCAAAATCATACATCAGAACTAGCACCTATCACATTCTGCTAAAAGTATCAGATTATTATAAAATAATCACCCAATATTATTTTATGCAACTTCCACTTCTTTTCCTATTTTAACTTCTATTCCAATAACATCAATATATATCAATAATCACTTAGAAAGTACATAGTTTTTATTATTATAAATCATACATTTAAGATTACTAAACAAATACATTTTAGGAAAAATATTACACAATGGTAAATTAAGAAATTATTTTCTTCCTCCTATAGTAGTTGAAACATTCTCAATGATAAATATTTTGTTAGTTTGCTTGTTTTAATTATCCTTCTGTTTGGGTACTGAGATTTTTGTCTAGTTTTTTAAATTATTATTTTACATTATAAATTCATTGCAGTTACTCTTGAATTGTTCCCTAAAGGTAGCAGTTTATCAATTATATGCATAAAAAAAGAAACTGGATACAGACAAAATTCTGTAACAGAAAGAAAGGATTACTGTTTTTTTATACTATGTTGAACTTGCTGCATATTGTATACAATTCTAGCATATAACAACAAAATTAGAGATGTAGAAATAACCAACAGAATTGGCCAGAACATAAAACAAGATAGCAAAATATTATCAACTGATTTTAAAGTAAGTCTCTCTGAAGGAAATGTACAGAGTAGCAACCGAAACTGGCCCCATAAGAGAGAGCAATTTCTACAACTTCCATAAGATTTAAATTACTAAACATACATTAATCTGAACAAATGAAAATCTAATAAACTGAAGGGATGAGAGGAATTAATATCTGATGAAATATGGTACACAAAAAGTCTGACACTGACAGTCAACCTTACTCAATTAAAAAAACTACTTTTAAAAAGTTTAAAACTTAATTTTAAGTTTGGTGAACAGTTTAAGACATCAGTCTAGAAATTGGGAGAGTGCAAGTTCTATTCCTGCGTTAGGCACAAAGCCAGCTGGGTGACCTTGGGCCAGTCACTTGCTCTCAGCCCTAGGAAATAGGTAACGGCAAATCACTTCTAAAAAAAACCTTGCCAAGAAACTGCGGGGACATGTTTAGGCAGTCTCTGAGAATCAAATATGATTTAAAAGAAAAAAAACCCTTTATATTAAAATAAATACAATTTTATATTAAATGCAGCTAAATAGGAGGCAGAAGAAATATAGTCTAATAAGTGAATTACTATAATTTTTCACTAGCACACAAACAAAATGCCTGTCTTAATGTAGTTTGTAAATGCAATTTGTTGGCCACTGTAGTACAAAAAATATTATGCTAGCTGAATTTTTTTTCAGACAGATTACTGCAGGACAAGAATAATGGTACCTCAAGAACATTTACCATGTTGTTGTTAGTTGCGAAGTCGTGTCCGACCCATCGCGACCCCATGGACAACGTTCCTCCAGGCCTTCCTGTCCTCTACCATCTTCTGGAGTCCATTTAAGCTCACGCCTACTGCTTCAGTGACTCCATCCAGCCACCACATTCTCTGTCGTCCCTTTCTTCTATTGCCCTCAATCTTTCCCAGCATTAGGCTCTTCTCCAGTGAGTCCTTCCTTCTCATTAGGTGGCCAAAGTATTTGAGTTTCAACTTCAGGATCTGGCCTTCTAAAGAGCAGTCAGGGTTGATCTCCTCTAGGACTGACCGGTTTGATCACCTTGCAGTCCAGGGAACTCGCAAGAGTCTTCTCCAGCACCAGAGTTCAAAGGCTTCAATTCTTTGGTGCTCAGCCTTTCTTATGGTCCAACTTTCACAGCCATACATTGCAACTAGGAAAACCATGGCCTTGACTATACGCACTTTTGTTGGCAGGGTGACATCTCTGCTTTTTAGCGTGCTGTCTAGATTTGCCATAGCTTTCCTCCCCAGGAGCGTCTTTTAATTTCTTGGCTGCAGTCCCCATCTGCGGTGATCTTGGAGCCCAGGAAAATAAAATCTGTCACTACCTCCATTTCTTCCCCATCTATTTGCCAGGAATTGAGAGGGCCGGATGCCATGATCTTGGTTTTCTTAATGTTGAGTTTCAAGCCAGATTTTGCACTCTCCTTCTTCACCCGCAACAAGAGGCTCTTTAGTTCTTCTTCACTTTCTGCCATTAGAGTGGTATCATCTGCATATCTTACGTTGTTGATATTTCTCCCAGCAATCTTAATTCCAACCTTTGATTCATCTAGCCTTGCCTTTCTCATGATGTGCTCTGCATATAAGTTAAATAGGCAGGGCAACAGCATACAGCCTTGCCGGACTCCTTTCCCAATTTTGAACCAATCAGTGGTTCCATGTCCAGTTCTCACTGTTGCTTCTTGACCCACATATAGGTTTCTCAAGAGAGAAATAAGATGGTCTGGTACGCCCATCTCCTTAAGAACTTGCCACAATTTGTTGTGATCCAAACAAATAAAGGCTTTAGCATAGTCAATTAAGCAGAAGTAGATGTTTTTCTGGAACTCCCTAGCTTTCTCCATGATCCAGCGTATGTTGGCAATTTGATCTCTAGTTCCTCTGCCTCTTCAAAATCCTGCCTGTACTTCTGGTAGTTCTCGATCCACATACTGCTGGAGTCTAGCTTGTAGGATTTTAAGCATAACTTTACTAGCATGTGAAATGAGTGCAATGGTGCGATAGTTTGAACATTCTTTGGCATTTCCTTTCTTTGGAATTGTAACGTAAACTGATCTTTTCCAATCCTGTGGCCACTGTTGAGTTTTCCAAATTTGCTGGCAAATTGAATGGCACGTTTACTGCATCGTCTTTTAAGATTTTGAATAGCTCAGCTGGAATACTATCACCTACACTAGCTTTGTTGTTGCTCAGCTTTTCTAAGGCTCACTTCACTTCACATTCTAGGATGTCTGGCTCGAGGTCAGTGACCACCTCATTGTGGTTATCAGGGACGCTAAGCTTGTTCTTGTATAGTTCTTCTGTGTAATTTTGCCACCTCTTCTTAATCTCTTCTGCCTCCATTACGTCCCTGCCATTTTGGTCCTTTATCATGCCATCTTTGCATGAAACGTTCCCTTCATATCTCCAATTTTCTTGAAAAGATCTCTGGTCCTCCCTATTCTATTGTTTTCTTCTATTTCTTTGCACTGTTCATTTAAGAGGGCATTCTTATCTCTTCTAGCTATTCTCTGTAATTCTGCATTCAATTGGGCGTATCTTTCTCTTTCTCCCTTGCCTTTCACTTCCCTTCTTTCCTCAGCTATTTGCAAAGCTTCCTCACACAGCCATTTTTCTTTCTTGCATTTCTTTTTCTTTGGGATGGTTTTAGTTGCTACCTCTTGTATGGCTCAGTGGGTTAAGACAATGAGCTTGTCGATCAGAAGGTCGGCAGTTTGGCAGGTCGAATCCCGAGTGCCGCATAACAGAGTGAGTGCCTGTTACTCGTCCCAGCTTCTGCCAACCTAGCAGTTCGAAAGCACGCAAAAATGCAAGTAGAAAAATAGGGACCACTATGGTGGGAAGGTAACAGCATTCCGTGCGCCTTTGGCGTCTAGTCATGCCGGCCACATGACCACGAAGACGTCCTCGGACAAGCACTGGCTCTTCCGCTTTGAAACAGAGATGAGCACCGGCCCCTGGAGTTGGAAACGACCAGCACGCATGTGCGGGAGAACCTTTACCTTTACCTTGTATAATGTTGCGAACCTCCGTCCATAGTTCTTCAGGCACTCTGTCTGTCAGATCTAATTCCTTAAATCTATTTGTCACCTCTACGGTATATTCATCAGGGATGTGATTTAGTTCATACCTGAGTGGCCTAGTGTTTTTCCCTACTTTCAATTTAAGCTTAAATTTTGCAAGGAGAAGCTCATGATCTGAGCCACAGTCAGCTCCTGGTCTTGTTTTTACTGACTGCATAGAGCTTCTCCATGTTTGGTTGCAGAGCACATAGTCAATCTGATTTCTGTGTTGACTGTCTGGTGATGTCCATGTGTAGAGCTGTCTCTTGGGTTGTTGGAAAAGAATATTTGCTATGACCATCGTATTCTCTTGACAATATTCTATCAGCCTGTGCCCTGCTTCATTTTGTATTCCAAGGCCAAACTTGCCTGTTATTCCGGTTATCTTTTGGCTTCCTACTTTAGCATTCCAATCCCACATGATGATAAGGACATCATTTTTTGGTGTTGATTCTATTCACCATAGCATAATGTTTATCACTTTTTCTATTGTTTTTTTTAATTTAATGGATCTTTCATTCTGCAAAGAAAATTTAGTTTCCAACACGTGTGATATACAAAATTATTATGAAATTTATCATACTATCACACATAATAAACCCTACCTCAGTTTAAGGCTTAATAGATGGGAGCTACAGAGAGTTCACTTGGAATTAATTTCAAGTTTGCACAGGTTAGGGACGCGGTGGCTCAGTGGGTTAGGATGCTGAGCCTGTCAATCAGAAGGTCGGCAGTTTGGCGGGTCAAATCCCGAGTGCCGCGTAGCAGAGTGAGCGCCTGTTACTCGTCCCAGCTTCTGCCAACCTAGCAGTTCGAAAGCACGTAAAAATGCAAGTAGCAAAATAGGGACTGCTATGGTGGGAAGGTAACAGCGTTCCGTGCACCTTTGGCGTCTAGTCATGCCAGCCACATGACCACGGAGATGTCCTCGGACAAGCGCTGGCTCTTCGGCTTTGAAACGGAGATGAGCACCGGCCCCTAGAGTCGGAAACGACTAGCACGCATGTGCAGGGGAACCTTTACCTTTGCACAGGTTACTTGAACTAAGCGGAAAGAAATTACGTGCATATGTGATAACCTCATTATCCAGAAATGTAGTATTTCCATCCTCAAATACCATCACAACAACAGTTCCAGTCTTTATTAACAGAAGCTATTACTAAGTAAAGTATTATCTTTACTAAATTTTTTAAGTATGTCTTTATTAAGAAGAGGTCGACCTGTTTTCCAAAATACCTGAGGACAGGACGACAAGTAACAGATGGAAACTTTTTATCAAGATGAGATCCAAATTAGAACTAAGGAGAAATTTCCTGAAAGGGCAATTAATCAGGGGAAAGGCTTGCCTCCAGAAACTATGGGTGTTCCATCACTGGAGGTTTTTAAGAGATTCGACAGCCATTTGTCTGGAACGGTATAGAGACTCCTGTTTGAGAGGGGGTTAGACTACAAGACCTCCAAGCTCCCTTCCAATTCTGTTATTCTGTAATGCGAAGATCTACCTATGCCAAGAGAGTCCCCTTTTCACACCCACTGATTTGTTTTGGACTAGCGTTGTTCTATTCATTTCATAAACCAAACAGTACATTCCAAGGACCAGGCCGGGGACTTTAACCTCTTCCCCACTTCAGTCGCGGTAAGTTAAAAGTTAACTCTCCCGCACGCTCCTTTCATATAAATCTTCCAAACCTAACTCCTCATTGGACACCAGCAGGATTTCACCTATCCCCATTGGCTTTTCGGTAGGACACGCCCTCTCTCAGAAACCTCCCCCCCATCTCCTATCTCTACCAAGCGCGCAGCTTGACGGGCTGCTTCCGCCCCCCCCCCAACACACACGAACATAATACACACACAAACGCACTGTGCGCTTCGTTTACATTCCAGCGCGGCCCCTCCTTCCATATTCACCGTGTAGTAGGAAAGCAGTCCTGCGTTGTAGTCGAGCACGAACCAGCGGTACTGCCAACCTTTCATCAGGTTGGTCCATTTGCTCAGCGGACCCTCCATGATGGACGCCATATTGGGAGCCGGTAAGATGCCAAACAGCCCGCTCAGGGGAACGCCAGTCTCGCGAGCGGGGGTTAAAGCGAAAGGGAGGGGTGGGGGCGAGCGGAAAGAGCGCGAGCGCCGTCAATGAGCAACGTCTGAGGGAAGCAGCGCGAGACGAAGGAGGAGCAAAAAAAAAAAAAAAAACGGCCGCCGCGGAAGGAACAAGTTGGGAGACGAATAAGGAGGAGGGCGCATAAGAGAGGGGGCGTGGCTTCGTCGTGCGGGGTGAGGCAGTGAGAAAGGGCCCCCAAAAAATCGCAAGGGGGCGCGCGTGGGTCCCTTTTGTCCCAGTGTGACCGACTTTGCGGGAATGGATTGGGACTTCAAGCTGCCTGCTTGGGACAAACCGTTGTCGGCACTCTTCGGATTGAGATTGAGATTGAGATTTGGATATTAAATTCAGTCAGAATAAAATCAGATGTGGAGAGAGAGGACAAAAAAGGGGGGGAAACCCCTCTTTATTTCCAGCTCGTTCCTGAACTAAGATTTCTTTTAGTTGAAATTCCTCCTTCCCAAAGTGGTTAATATCGACACCCAAGTGTCGATGGGTCTTTTCCAAGGGATCAGTGTTATTATTTGTAGTACCATTAAAGTATTTATTACATTATTTTCATTTAATAAATGCTCGGGGTCGGTAAGCTGAAGAGTTTGCCACAAAGCAATCTGCTTCTCCGAGGCAATATTATCTGCTTTTCTTTCTTCCCCTGAAATAAAGTAAAAAAGGGAAGGGGGGAAAGTGAGAGTGATGAATCAAAGGCAGTAGTTCAACTCTTCCTGAAGAAATGGCAATTGAGGCAGGAAGTAGAAAAAGTTGTCCATCCCATCCGTAAACCTGGGCTGCTGTTTTGTTTTAAATATTGATACAAAAAAAAAAGACAGTGGAAAGGCCAAATTGAAAATGAGCCTTCAGGGAGCTTGCAGATCTGGTGGAAATGTGGCAAGCTGGGCAAGGAAGGGTTACAGTCTCTGCAGCCTAGAAGCTTTGCAAGTTTCACTGGATAGAAAAATGAAAGCCTTATATAAGTACACAAATCATTTCAAAGCATCTACATACTACGGTTATATACAGAACACACAGCATTTGTCAAGAACACCTTAAAACAGACATGTCAAACACAAGGCCCGGGGACCAGATGCGGCCCGCGAAGTGGTTTCATGCGGCCCAAACAGTGAGGGGACAGCCCCCGCTGCCTTGGCCCTGGCCCAGAGACCCTCCTTCTGCCAGAGACCCCCAGATCTGTCCCACTCCTGCCCAGGCCCCCATAGGCACCCTTGATGCCAACGATGTAGAGCTGGCCACGCCCACCCAGTAGACCATACGCACTCTAGCCACGCCCATCCAGTAGACCACGCCCACCCTGGCCATACCCACCCGGCCCCCTGAGGGCAACCGCAATTTTGATGCGGCCCTCAATGAAATTGAGTTTGACACCCCTGCCTTAAAACAAAACACTGCTTTCCCCAACATCGTGTATGAACTTGGTAAAAAAAAACCTGATCAATATTTGTGAGTTTGATTTGTGTGCACCAAGGAGATCTTAATAAAAATGTCAAATTGTGAACACATTATATGGTCTTCCACTTTTGCCTTTTTTTTTCCAAAATGTTGCCAAAAATTGAGTCTAATGAGGCCCAGTTATACTTTGTGTTCCATCCTGATAGCTTTTTTCAAGATCAGCCAAGATTGTCTGGGAGGGCTGCTTTTATTCATCTCTTAGATATATGCCTGATTATCTCAAATTAGAATTGATCAAGTATAAAATCTACCTCTATTTATCAAAGTTTTATTCGGGCAATTTTTCTTTGTACTTGTTAACTAGCTTGTCCAATTAATCCAAATTTCTGAATTTGCATGATATATTGAATTACAAATGAACCAAACAGGCTGAATGTATTCCATCCTCTAGCTTAAAATGAGTAAATATAGCCATTATGATTTGTTCAACAATCATAGTTAAAATATAATGTAATGTGATCTTTGCAAGTTTCAAGACATGTAGTTCAAACTTAATACCTTAAGACAAATTGTCTAAAGAAAGCTCAGAAAGCAATAAATTACAGTTATAACAAGAACATTCTTTCTCTCAGACAACAGCTGTAATTCGGAAAAATGACAAAGACTCCACTGCATAATGTAGATGCCTGAGGCCTTTCTCTCTTGAGCACTGATTTTTTTCCCTCTCTCCCATCAACATCTGCAAGGATTAAAGTAAGACTTATTTTTATATGATATTTTCTGCTTCTTCTAAAATGTCAAAATTGTTCTGAATATTTGGAGATAAATTTAGCTTTCAGTAAAATAAATCTTTTATTTTCCTGTAATTCGATTCCTGTGATAGAAAAAAGTCATCCCCAAACCCCACCTATTTAAACTTAATCTGTATTTCTATTTTGCATGTTCATATTTACCAACCATTTAGTTATGATCTTATTCCCAAACATCTCAGCAGTATTTTAATTTACCAATATTATCAATAGAAATGATTTTTTTAAATTCTCTCATCTCTACTGTGATGGTTTTGTTTTATTTAGAAAATAAAAGTACAAGGCACTTAAAAATAACATTCATATGACAACATAAAATTGCAAACTTACTAAGAAAAAATGGGAGGAAAATAGACTATAGTCAGAAAGAATAGAATCGCTGTATCTAATTGAAATTTACTACTTAAAAGTCTTTAAACAGGTTTTGAAAATACAGCCTTCTCCTCCATAATATTTCAGACTTGTATATAGAGTAAGGGTGTCAAACTCACAATGTATCGGAACTTTTTTGCCATTGCTGGCAATGGGGTAGGCATGATTTTGCTACGATGCATCCGGCCTGTGGGCCGGGAATTTGACACCCCTGATATAGAGGGATCATTCAAACTTATATATAGGAAGAAGCCAATGTATTTCCTGGGTGTGAATTGATTTGAATTAGTTTAGGCATCTGTGCATACAAAATTAATTTCCTCTGAGACATTTTAAATAGTTTCTCTTGGTTTAATTGCGTGGTTCCTTCTGGTTGGTCCCCATAGCATCATTATTCATGGATTTTAGCCAATGGAAAAGATCTGTCTCCTCACCAGTAAGTAGCAATTATAGTGATGTATATGAGAGCAATAGGAAGAGATTTCAGAAATACTCAAGTATTTCTGTACAATTTAAAGAAGCATCCTACCACTTGTATTAAAATATCTACTATGGTATCAGGGATGAACCTGATTTTCTTAGGATACTTTCTGATAAGTCTGGCTTGGGGAAATCTAAATGATAATGATGATAGCTCTTCCACTGTTTTAGAAGAAGAGCAACCCATTATAACAAAAGAATATTTTAGGGAAGAGTTTGATGATGGGGGTAAGTGACATTTTGCTTTTTTTTCTGTCTTAGAATATAACTCTTGACTTCTAAATCTTCTTCATAGAGTCACTCAATCTCAGAATTATATTCTGCTTTTTTACCATTGTTAAACTATAATGAATATTTGTATAACATCATATCATCCAATGACCTGTATGCACATTTATTAATACTGTAGAAATGTATAAGGAAGAGAGAAGTCTAAACTTAGCAACATGTTTCTAAGGATAGAATTTTTAGATGGATATTATAAATCTATTGAATGATGCCAGGGTGGGAGAAGAAAAAGGATATGAAGAGATATATCCAGGATCCCTTATGCAGTGTGCCTCAAATCATGATTCTCAGCCATTTAAAAATAATAATAATACAGTAAACTTTTAAAAAAGTATTAGTAATACATTTTGTATTATTAATTTGTATTCTGTAATTTCTAAAACCAAAATATCAAAATTACTATTATATGTTCTCTCTATGTAAAAAGGAATCATTTTGTATTAACTGAACTTATTTCAGTTTCTTTTCCTTATATCAATTCTTAACCACTCCTATATACATTGCAATTTTATTTATAGCAATAATTTAAATAATTATAAATTCAAATATATGTAATGCACGGTTTGGGATTGATTTAACTTGGTTAATTCTTGAATATTTGCTTACAAAGGAAAGAAAGATAAAAATATAGGGTCAAATATATTGTATGTCCTTCAGTGATCTCCAACCCATTTCATCAGTTCTTCCAGCTTATTTTTGTCCAGGAAGATCAACACAGGTTGTTATAACTGTAAATCCCTTTGTTTAGGAGATTAGCTCTACCTAAAAGTTTTTGTTACTTAAATTATTTCCAGCTTGAACTGCACTTTGCCTTAGTGTGATTTTCTTATTATACAATAGGTGAAAATATAAATAAATTGGTTTTTTTTAATTATTGCTGCATATTTAATTGTAGATTGAGTGATTTAAACATGGAACAACTTAGGCAATTCACCAGACATGATTCAACATGCATTACAGTCCCTTGGGTCCAGGAGCCGTTATCACAAGCTCCAGATGGCTTTTGAACATTCCTGAGTAACATGCATTTTATGGAGTTGTTTTTACTTATATGCATTATTGATAAAACTTGAATTATTTTTAAAAGTTTATTGACTTTTTCTTACATTGCAGTAAAGGAGTTATGTAATATTCATAGGGAAAAATATAGCTGTAATTTTAATAATTTTGTATACCAAGCTACACAATAATAAATGAGTTGTATTTCTTAAATGTTTTCCTGTTATTATAAGTTCATATACATTGTAATCCTAGGTTTATTGCAAACTATATACATGAATCAAACTTCATAGAAAGTGAAGTAATACTGCTGTGATATCTTTTGTAAAACGGAAACGTTATTTTTCTTTTTCAGATGGATGGGAGGAACGGTGGGTTCTGTCTAAACATAGAAGTGATTATGGCAAATTTCGAATAGGATCAGGAAAATTTTATGGTGACAGAGAAAAAGATATAGGTAAAATAATACATTTTTTCCCAGGCAATTATGAAACTAGGTTTTTTTGGAATGTTTTCTAGTGAATTTCTGGATTTTTATTATGCAGTATTATGCAGATATTCACATCGGTTTGGCTAATGCTAAAATATCTGCATAATAGTATTTGCACAATATATTTCAAAAAAAAGGTTGTGGATTTTTATACCTCAAAGAGAAATTTCTATTCAACATCATATTATCATTTTTAAAAATAAAAAAATTTAAAAGTTACC
Organism: Vipera ursinii; assembly: GCF_947247035.1. Taxonomy (NCBI): domain Eukaryota; kingdom Metazoa; phylum Chordata; class Lepidosauria; order Squamata; family Viperidae; genus Vipera; species Vipera ursinii. Next base: position 61,720,301 of record NC_139516.1, on the reverse strand, counting down.
TGTGATTTGACAACAGAGTCTGGAGTTAGAAGAATTTCAAAGCTTGATTGGTCAGAGTCAAGACTTATTCCAACTAGCTGAATCTTTTATTCTTCAGTCTCATATTAAACTCCAATCATCTTCAGTTTAAATCTATTGCATTTGTATAAACTGGGATCTTAACTCTACTGTCTGTGCTAAAGATGTTAATTTCAATGTACATTTTCCAAGTAACTCAAATGCTTTTATATTTTAAATTGATCCATGTTAGTTGTCCAATTGCTATTCTACCATTACACGTTTAAATTAATAAATATGTTTTGACAGTACAGGTTGTCTCATGTCTAGATGGATTATTTCCTTCCTTTAGTCCGAAATGGTGTCCCTCTCAATTCTACCATGCAGTATATAAAATGTCTCTCAGGTTTGAAAATGTTGTCACTTATGCAGTAATGGTATCTTGGACTTTATCCTATTCTATACAGACTTTTTTTAGTGTTACTAATATATTCTTAAGGTTGATTCATACAAAAATAGTTATAGTTATCTATTACTAGTTTACTAAGTATAATCCAACCCAAGTTTTCTGTTACACTTTTCCTAGTGTTGGGTCTGTGTAAGAGAGAAGAGTGAATTCTGAAATAGCCCAGATGGAACAGAAATCCTCTAATATCACTTTCTAGACTCAGATATACTGAAGCCATTATAAAACTAGGCCTACAAGTCCCACCCTAAGGAAATGACCAGAAACCCATATCATATTTGACTGATGCCAGAGAGATCCAGTTTCTACTCCATCTGCAGCCACAGGAGCTCACAGATCACTTTGAGCCCATCCTGCCCCACAGAATTGTTGTGACGAAATATAGGAGGATGGGTTTTTGATGCATTCAGTATATTAGCCCGTGCAGGGTACCTTGATTCAAAAATTGAGGTTCTGTGGTGCACATTTTGCTCAGTTTATGTATTGACAAAAGTTTTAGTAGTATATACATAGATAATACATAAATCACAATGAAACTGCAATTTCTTACATGCTACCTGGGAAGCAGGTAGCCTCAGGTACCTGGGAAGATATACAATTAAATTCAACAAAACTTACTTCTGAGTAGTCATCTACAGTAATGCATTAGAAATGAATTTAATTTCTAGAGTTTCCTTTAACAGAACTATTCTATATTATGATAGCATATATTACATGCTATATGTATTAATAGAAATACTTTCGGGGGGGAAAGTAGCAAGTGAAAATATAATAATGTATTTCTAAGCTATGTTTATTAATATATGCCTCTAAAGCAGAAGCAAGTATATATTATCTCATAATTTTCACAAAGTCATTGTAATCCCATGTAAAAGAATAATAAAGCATATATACAGTTCATGCCTGTGGCAAATCACTTGATTAGTAGCATTATTTGGATATTTGAATATCATTTCTTTTTATAGGTTTGCAGACAACTCAAGACATTAGGTACTATGCGGTATCAGCAAGGTTTCGGCCTTTCAACAATGAAAATCAGACTTTAGTGGTTCAATATACAGTAAAATATGACCAACAGGTTGATTGTGGTGGGGCCTATATCAAACTTTTTTCTGTCGATTTGAATCAAGAGATCCTGAATGAAGATTCACCTTATTATATTATGTTTGGTAGGTAAAGGTAAAGGTAAAGTTTCCCCCGCACATGCGTGCTAGTCGTTTCCGACTCTAGGGGCCGGTGCTCATCTCCGTTTCATAGTCGAAGAGCCAGCGCTTGTCCGAGGACGTCTCCGTGGTCATGTGGCCGGCATGACTAGATGCCAAAGGCGCACGGAACGCTGTTACCTTCCCACCGTAGTGGTCCCTATTTTTCTACTTGCATTTTTACGTGCTTTCGAACTGCTAGGTGGGCAGAAGCTGGGACGAGTAACAGGCGCTCACTCTATGAGCTCCCTAGAGACATTGTTTTTCAATATTTTTATCTGTTCTCTTATATATGAAAGAGTTGAATGAATTTTACAGTAAGATCTATATAAAAATATGAAGAGATTAGCTGGGTAATGTTAGGACTGTGGTTTAATATACTGTCTTGTTTTTTACCATGGCTAGCTAATTCAGGAACCCACTGGGTGGGATATAAAGTCAACAGTTTACCCTAGTTGTATGTCAAAGAGTATTCCATTTTGGAAATTCTAATTAAAATCATATTTAGCAATATACAGATATTGTACACAAGTATCAGCATATTGTCATGTCCATGAAATAAATTTATTATTGCTTATGTGAAAAAATATGTTTTTATGGGCATTTTAAACTAACTGGCTAATTTCATTGGGTACTTGTCTACTGCTAGAAGACAAAAATGTATAGATTTTGGAATTTAGGTTTTCTTCATATGGATTTTAATTTTTATTGTTTAATAGTATATGTTTCTAAAATAATATGACTAAGTTCAAGCTAATTAGTGGGAAAAGGGAAGCTATGGTTTTCTAAAATAAATATTATAATAAAATGTAGATAATAGGGACAATATAGTTTCTGAGAATCCTGGAGACAGTAGATTATCTGGACCCCTTTTGAGTTGCATTTCAAACCTGGATTTGGGACTCACAACATTGATTGCAATTGTGGATGACCTCTGGCGGAAACAAAATTGGAGTGCTATGCTTATTTTTGTTCTCCTTGACTATACACACACACATATATATATATGGGGGGTCTGGGTGTGTATATGTGTGTAGGTATATATGTATATATAATTCTGAGAGAATAATTTGGTATTCTTTTATTCTAGGACCTGATATATGTGGAAAATATAAAAAGGTAGTACAACTTATTTTGAACTATAAAGATGACTACTATTTTATTAAAAAGAACATTACATGTGAGGTATGATCAATGTTTTTCAGTGAATTATTAATGTTTAATTTAGCTTGCAATTTTTAGCAGTATTGTTTGGGAGCTTGTTGACTAAATCTAAATAAATTTTGTAAATTAATTCAAGTGTCAGAAGCTAACAGCAAGTCATCTGGAAAATTAGCAAGTATTTGGGTACTACCTACCAAAATGAAATTCAGTGGTGAAAAAAGTAAGGTTCTATATTTAGGCAAGAAAAACCAAATGCACAGGTATAGTATAGGGTAGGCATGTAAAACTCGTGATGTCATGTGACATCGCGTGACGTATTGTGACTTTTTCCCCATTGCCGGCAATGGGGAGGACGCGGTTTTGTGATGCATCCGGCCCGTGGGCCGGCAGTTTGACATGCCTGGTATAGGGCGTACCTTGCTCAATAGTAATAACTGTGAGAGGGATCTTGGAGTCCTAGTGGACAATCACTTAAATATGAGCCAGCAGTGTGCTTCAGCTGCCAAAAAAGCCAACACAGTGCTAGGCTGCATTAACAGAGGGATAAAATCAAGATTATGTGAAATGTTAATACCACTTTACAATGCCTTGGTAAGGCCACACTTGGAATACTGCATCCAATTTTGGTCACCACAATGTAAAAAAGATGTTGAGACTCTAGAAAGACTACAGAGAAGAGCAACAAAGATGATTAGGGGACTGGAGGCTAAAACATATAAGGAATGGTTGCTGGAATTGGGTATGTCTAGTTTAATGAAGAGAAGGACTAGGAGAGACATAATATGTTCCAATATCTCAGGGGTTGCCACAAGGAAGAGTGAATCAAGCTATTCTCCAAAGCACCTGAAGGCAGGACAAGAGGCAACAGATAGAAACTAATCAAAGAGAGAAGCAATCTAGAACTAAGGAGAAATTTCCTGACAGAACAATTAACCAGTGGAACAACCTGCCTCCAGAAGCGGTGACTGCTCCAACGCTGGAAGTTTTTAAGAAGAGACTGGAGAGCCATTTGCGTTTCCTACCTGAGCAGAGGGTTGGACTGGATGACCTCCAAGGTCCCTTCCAACTTGATGATGATGATGATGATGGCTGTTTCCAGATCACAAATTCACAAAAATACATCCTGGAAAAAATGAAGACATCATCACACTGAGGAGATGGAACTGGTGGCAAATACTAAATTTTTAAGAAGAGACTGGACAACCATTTGTTTGAAATGGTATAGGGTTTCCTGCCTGAGCAGAGGGTTGGACTAGAAGACCTCTAAGGTCGCTTCCAACTCTGTTGTTGTTGTTGTTATTTACTATTAATACCCCTCATTTTAATGTATAAATGGATCGTTGTTATTTGCATGTAGTCTAATGCAGCAAAAAAACTTGATATTTTTCTAGGATTATAGTTTTCTTGGGTGCTGCACTGATAGATCATACTAGTAGCAGATATTATTTTTTTAGACCTCATGAAATTTAAAACTGTCAGTTGTACAGCACTGGAAAAACATTTCCATGTTTCTGTAACAATGTTTGCTTTTGTTTTGTTTTTCAAGACGGATGACTTTACCCACCTCTACACTCTGATTCTACGTCCTGATTTAACTTATGAAATAAAGATAGATAATTATGTGGTTGAGGCTGGCCATCTAGAAGAAGATTGGGACTTCCTGCCTCCAAAAAAGATAATAGATAATGATCTGCCAAAACCTGATTATTGGGATGAAAGAGAAACTATTCCAGATCCCACAGATAAAAAACCAGATGTATGGTTTCACTTTGAACTGCATGATTTTACAGTCTATATAAATTTGCCTGCTGTGTTTCACTGATAGTCTCTTATTGCATACATTGAAATTGCCACTGCAACCTGATTTTTAATTAATTGTAATAACAATATATGCTCCATAGTTTTTTTTGTAAGGATGTATAGTTTAAGTGGTGGGTTTTTTATCTAATTTCATAGTGGTAGGAATTGGGACTAGACTGTAAATTCTAAAATCAGTATTAGATCTTGGCAACAGATTATGACTAGTATTTAACATTCTACTACTCACAAAAATTGAAAATGGAATGATAGAAGAGACTTACTTAAAAAGCCTTCATGCCATCTTTTTCCTGGTCTCTCATCTCAATTATAATACCGATTATATAAATTACCTATAAGTAGTTTTAGACTTGCAGTGGTGGAATGATTACCTCTTCTGTCTAAACTGCAGACTTTATGTGAGCAGTAAAAAGCTAAATTATATTTGGTGCAGCTGTATAATTGCTAATCATGTTATCTGATGAGCCTCAAATAACAATCCAGTGAATTGCTGAACGTATTTTTGTAAATAAGAAAAGCAATTTGCCCATTGTTACATTACAGATTCATTCAAAATTGCTTTTTGAGTTGTATTAATTACATTCCAAATTCAGAGGTACATAAAAGGTTTCTAGTAGCTGCCACTCTGTAGTCATAAAACTTCCATCTCATGAAGAATTAAATGGTTGGGTTGAAATAAATGTCTATTACAATATATTTTATTAGCAGGTTCCTTGTTTTGAGTATGTTAAGATAGTAAAATATTGCAGCTAATTCTTTCCAATAGATATTTGGTGACAAAACACTGTATCTTGGTTCTTGAGTGAATCAGAATAATAAAATTATTGAAGCAGTCATATAAACCATATTTTGAAGAAATAATATTAACTAATTTTCTTTTCCTGTCAAAATACTTATAGAAGCTAACTATTACAATTAGTAACATTGATGAAACTATTTTAGGATTGGGACCAACCAAAAAGAATTCCTGATCCTACTGTGATAAAGCCAGATGACTGGGATGAAGAAATGGATGGGGCATGGGAACCACCATTGATTTCAAATCCTGAATATAAAGTAAGAGTATTAGTGAAAGTAATAAAATAGTGACTAGCCAAGAGGTTATTTAATCTTGCAACGTAATTTAAATACTAATTAAGCTATAAGATATTGAATCTAGTTTTATTGTTATATAAATCATCATAGTCTTCATTTCACTAGTCTTCATTTGCCCATTTCATTTACAAATTTACACTTGGCTTTTTGATGATTTTTTTTTAGAACAATCTTCCAATCCTTGAGTCATCTTAGGACTTTGCATCCCATTCCAGCCATCTCATCAATAGAATAACTTCAGCTGGATGCTGATAATGCCTTTCTTACAGCAACTCCCTTTCCTTTATTTTCATGGCTTTGTATTCTATCTTATTCTTCTCTCTTTCTCATTTATGTTTCATTTTTTAATGAACTTTCAACTTTCATTTTTAATGAACTTTCATTGTGCAGCTTTGTATGTGGAATTAATATATCTTTAAGCATAATTTGATGAATAAGCTATAACCTGCTTAAATGATAAAGTATAAATCATGCTTTACAAATGACAAGAGCTACCAAACCATATAATCACTAGCATGTTATTAGTTGTTGACTAAACACTGTTTAAACACTGCATGGGCTTTTCTCTCATTATCATGAATTATTATCTGCCACTCTGAATTACTTACATTGAATTCCTACCAAATTATTGTATAGATTTAAAAATTTCATTTGAAAATATTCACTTCTCAGATCTGATAATAAATCTAGTTTTACCTTTCTTTCTGTTTTTGGTTGCTACGTTACATTCCAACATTTTCTGTTATGCCTTTTTTCTGTTGTCATTTTTGTTGTTTGCATCATGTTAATAGCTGTAGATAGCATTCAGCATAATATACATTTTTAAAGTTTTAACAACATTTCAAATTATTTCACTAAGAAGTCAGTGGTGTGTTTTCTTTATTTCAATAGATTTCAGCCTGTTTTATATGCCTTGGTTTAAGCAGCTTTGGGAAGTGATACTCAACCATTTTTCCATTTTTTTAGGGCATTTGGAGACCTCGTATAATTAAAAACCCTAATTATAATGGCATTTGGGTCCAGCCAGAAGTTGACAACCCTGAATACAAACCAGATCCTAATATTTACAAATATTATAACATTAGTGTCATTGGCTTAGAAATTTTACAGGTATGTATATTACGAAGTTGCAAAATGTATTGTTCAAATTATGAAGATAATTGACAGTTCTGGAGATATTCTGTACCATCATAGTAATTAAATAAAATAAAAAATCTTCAGATAGTCCTTGACTTAACGACCATTAATTCAGCAACCGTTCAAAGTTACATCAGCACTGAATGAATGGTGGTTATAACTGGTCCTTAGAGTTCTGGCTGTTTAGCACCTCCTTGATCACATGACTGTGATCAAGGTGCTTAGCAACGGATTCTTATGGCCAGTTGCAGCACCCCTGATCACATGATTGCCATTTGCAACCCTCCCTGATGGCTTCCCCAGAAAGTAAATGGGGAAGACAGCAGAAAAGATCATAAGATCCTGGGATAAGTTTGCCTCAGCAATGGTCCCTCTTCTGGCCCCTCTGTGCCATATTTGCCACTTCCACCTCCCTGCCCCATGCATCTTCCCTGTGCCTCCCCTGCCACTCATGCATTCCACGCACCCTCCCCAGTAATGTGCATCTCACATTACTGTGCACCCCTGTACACTCAGAGCCTTAATGCAACTCCCTCACTTCCTTGTGCACTCTTCCTAAGCCTCATTGTGTCTCTTTTGCACACCCTCCTCAACCCTCCTCCTTACAGTCATACACCCTCTCCAATCCTTTGCAAATCCCTGCACACATTCCTGACTCTCCGGGTGCCTCCTTCATACCTCTGCACTTTCTCCCTGATCTTCACCCTGTTCCAGACCAAGCACACACAAGTACACAAAGATACTGTTTTGTTCACTTTACTAAATGAGCCTTGAAAACACAGGACTTGCAGGATAGAGATAGGTTTTCTCCAAGGTTTAGCAAGCTGGGCTTATGAGAGCTCCCATTCACAGCAGCTTCAAAGCCAAGGTTACAAGGTTCAGAAGTCAAGGCACACAGACACGGACAGTGAATCCACAGACTATTGTTATCAACCGGCAGCTTATGTTTGCTGCTCCAGTCTAATAGAAGAAGCCCCCTTGTAGCTTATTTAGTGGGGCGAGACTCCTTCTGTGTGAGCAGTCCTGCAGAGTCCCTTTGCTCCATTCTCTTTGCAGCCTGCAAAGCTCTTGTGATGGGAGGAGGGGTTAATTCCACACCCTCATCTTTGGAGAGCAGCAGCAGCTGTGCCTGCTGGTTGCTGGCCAGCCTAACTCTCTGCCTGCTCAGATGGCAGTCTGTCCAGTATTGCTGAAGTTGGCTGTTCATATACTGCCAGTATGCCTGGAGCTGGCTTCAGAACTGGCTGCTTGTCATCCTCCTCCTGAGCCCACCATGACACTGCCATCCTTACACATCATCACACCCTCTCTGTCCCTTGAAGCACATCCTTGTACTTCCCAGCGCGCATGCACACACACACACACTCTCTTCCCCCAGCCAAGAAGCTGCCCCTTGTCCACTGGCTGCTTCCTACCGCCTTTGCCACTGAATTGGTTGTGGGAAGCCAGCAGCCTTACCTAATGACTATGGATTCAATTAACAGTAACCAGAACTGCAGGCATTACCACTGCTAAGTGATCCGGTTGTGCTTTACAACCATATCACTTAGTGATGTAAATTCTGGTCACAATTACTGTTACAAGTCAAGGACTAGGCATACTCTGCTTGCCCAGGAAAACAAAAATGTTAAGGATCATATTTATGTATTTATTTATTTTAAAATGTGTGTACTTTATTTCATAGTTCTGGCATTTTGGCCCTCAAATCCATCACTAGTTAGTGTAGGAATCCAGATTAATTGTAATTAATATAATAATATAGTATAGGTGGTACCTTGCTCAATAATAGTAACTGTGAGAGGGATCTCGGAGTCCTAGTGGACAATCACTTAAATATGAGCCAGCAGTGTGCTGCAGCTGCCAAAAAAGCCAACACAGTGCTAGGCTGCATTAACAGAGGGATAAAATCAAGATCACGTGAAGTGTTAATGCCACTTTACAATGCCTTGGTAAGGCCACACTTGGAATACTGCATCCAGTTTTGGTCACCACAATGTAAAAAAGATGTTGAGACTCTAGAAAGAGTACAGAGAAGAACAACAAAGATGATTAGGGGACTCGAGGCTAAAACATATAAGGAAGGGTTGTTGGAATTGGGTATGTGTAGTTTAATGAAGAGAAGGGCGAGGGGGGACATGATAGCAGTGTTCCAATATCTCAGGGGCTGCCACAAAGAAGAGGGAGTCAAGCTATTCTCCAAAGCGCCTGAAGGCAGGACAAGAAGCAACAGATGGAAATTAATCAAGGAGAGAAGCAACCTAGAACTAAGGTTGCTAACTAACTTCCTCACTGTTAGAACAATTAACCAGTGGAACAACCTGCCACCAGAAGTGGTGAATGCTCCAACAGGAGAAGGGCAGTATATAAATCAAATAAATAAATAAATAAATAACACTGGACGTTTTTAAGAAGAGACTGGACAGCCATTTGTCTGAAATGGTATAGGGTTTCCTGCCTGAGCAGGGGGTTAGACTAGATGACCTCCAAGGTCCTTTCCAACTACTACTACTACTACTACTACTACTACTACTAATTATTATTATTATTATTATTATTATTATTATTATTATTATTAATTATTCATCGTAGACAGATGGTTGTCTTGCTTCTGTTTGAACATAAGTAAATGATACTTTATTCATTCTTCATTGGCTCCATTAGGAAGTATTTTTGGAAGTATTATCTTCTTATAAATTAAATCCATTATTTTGTATTATGGTATCACAGAGAACAGATCTTGAACTATCACATTCTTGCAGATAGATGAAGAGTGCTATCAAATCCCTTTCTGGGCTTTTCAAAGCTGCGTATTCACAATTCCTTCAGTACAGGATGGTATGCAATTACGTGACTAAAGTAGTTCTGCCATTTTTTATTTCAACAGGGAAAATCTGGTACAATATTTGATAACTTTCTTATTACAAATGATGAAGACTATGCTGAAGATGCTGGGAATGAAATGTGGGGTGTCACTTTTGTAAGTAATTTCAGGATGTTTCATGATTTATTTATTGCAACGTTTAGATTGCTCCTCTGTCTTTATGAGTATCAAGCACTATACAAATATTAAAATAAAGCATAATGTAATAAACTGCCAAAAGCAGTGTCATATAAAATAGAAGGCTACAAATGCAATAGAAGAAGCATTCACTGATTTGTGTTTAAGTCCACTTAACAGTGCATAATTGTTCTTAATTTCCTTATGCTTTGTGTTTGTATGCAAACTGGGGTCCCAGTTTGTTTTTACTATTGTTTTTCACTATTGTTCAATCTGTATACCTACCTTACTCTGTACACCGCCCCGAGTCCCTCGGGAGAAGGGCGGTTTATAAAAACAAACAAATAAATAAATAAATAAATTTTCTAAATAAAAAAAAGCTTTAAACAATATTTAACATTTCCAACATTTTCCATGTTAATACTCTGGGTGCAATTGCTTACATAACCAAAAAGCTCAGTGGCTATTAAGTGTTGCAGGTAGAAACAGAAAATAAGGTGGAAGAGAAACTCCTGATTAACAGCATGACCAAATAGTTGGAATAGTGTGTGGGATGCACATCACAGCATACTGTTGCTGAATTCTTTTGCTAAGTAATTTGTTATTGTCTATGTGGTGGAGTATGGAATGCAATAAGGCAAAATGCCCATTTAGATATTTGTCTAAATGTGTGCTAGTATTAAACCCTGAAGAGGGCAGATTTGTGCAGATTAGTTCTGCCATATTGTCCTCCTCCTATTCTGTTTTGTCCCTTGTTCTTCCCATCTTGAAAAAATGTAAATGTAAAGTTTGAACCTGTACATAATCTGGAACCCATTTAAATTGTGTGGGAAACTGCTCAGGAGATCATAAGTAAATTCTCCTGCAGATGTTAAAAAAAAACTTAGGAAAGTGAGACTTGAAGAGGTAGGTTGCATAGCTATATCCTTACATAATTTAGTCCAATCCTTACATAATTTCAATTGCTCATACATGTGGGAAAATTCATGAATGGAACAGTTGAGGATTAAAAAGATTACAAAATTACCAGCTTGATTCTGTTGAGCAATAAGCAGTACATGCACAAATATTTTTAATTGCATTATCCATCTCCATTACACTGATCATAATTTACTAAAACAAAAGGTTCACTCATTAGAGATGGGAATAAATAGATTACTTGAATAGCAATAAGGTTGTAACAGAAAAAGAGAAGAGAAACTATTTTTATTATGTTTTTTTTTATAAATTATATAGCTGTACTTCAAAAAACTTCTTGCTCAGTGTTGTTTTTGTAAGATCACAATATAAGCAGCATAGCATGCTTTGTGAAAAACTGATCAAATAGCAGGCAAATATGGTAAAGCGAGGATGATCAAATATGTTATGAACTGCAAGAATCAGTTTTAAAAATTAGCTATTGATACTTACATTTATTGATATTGAATAAGCTAGAAAAATTTTCTGAACTTGAGTAGCATTATTTGGGTTTGTAGAGCTTGGGAAGTTTGCTGTCTACATAGAATAGAAGAGTTTATTTGGCCAAGTGTGATTAGACACACAAGAATTTTGTCTCCGGTGCATAAGCTCTCAGTGTACATGCAAAGCAACAAAGTAATAATAATCATAATAATGATACCAATAAGAGAAGGTAATTGAAAATATGAGAAGGATAATAGTAATACAGCCGTACTACATGGGTAAACAGACATAAGTAGTGGGAATTCAGCAGAGTGATGGCAGGAGGGGAAAGAACTGTCTTTGTGTCTGGATGTTTTGGCATGCAATGCCCTGTTACTGTATATTCAAGGGAAGGGTTGAAACAGCATATGTCCAGGATATGAGGGGTCTGTTGATATTTTCTCAGCCCTTTTTCTGACCCGTGCAATACACAGCTCCTCAATGGAAGGCAGGTTGGTTGCAGTTGTTTTTCTTCAGTCCTAACTATCCGTTGAAGTCTATACCTGTTCTGTTTGGTTGCTGTACCAAACCAGACAGTTATGGAAATACAAATGACAGATTCAGTAATTCCTCTGTAGACCTGTATCAACAGCTCCTGGCCAGTCTGAACCTTCTGAGTTGATGCAGGAATATCATTCTTTGTTGTGCCTTTTTAATGATAGTTCTGATGTTAGGTGTCCATTTCAAATACCAGAGGTCCCCAACCTTTTGGGCATCAGGGACGGGTTCCATGTAGAGAGGTTTTTCCACGGACTGGAGAATGCATGGTTTTGTGTGCTGCCTGCATCCTGCAGATGGGGCCTTGCTAGTTTATGCGGACCGTTTGCTGACATGCCACGGCCCGGTACCGGTCCATGGACCAGGGGGTTGGGGACCCCTGTTTTACAGGACATTAACAATCTAGAGAGTAATTGCATATTTTTAATTATAAAGTTTGCTCACTATAAGTATATATTTATAATTCTCACTTATACTCACTATAAGTATGTTATTATAATTCTTTTGTACTTTTTGTTGCTGTAATATTAAAATGATTATCAAAAATGAGGTCTCAGTTATTAATTTTAATTTAAAAATTATATTCTATTAAAGACAGAACTATACATAATGATAGAATTTGATCATCAAATTGTATCAAGTTTGAGTTTATTAATTATATATAATTTCTTCTTCTAAACAGGAGAGGGAGTGGAGGAGACGGGAAGGACAAGATGCGGCATTTAAAAATATTAATGAACAGGAGCCAAAAAAAGAGACCAAGAAAGAAAAGAAGAAAAAAGTTATCAAAGTCAAAGATGAACTCTGATCAATCAAACCATTGTATAATGACTGTCACTCAATCTGGTCATCGCTGTTGGGTAGTATTGTACTTATTTTCTAATGTTACCCAAAATGCAATGGTGATATGAAAATCCTGACAATTTTTGTACTACTAGATGACTGGTGAATACCCCCCAAAATGTATAGTTTCTATAGTTTGTTTTATACATAGCAATCTCTGCAATATTACAATCTATTGATGTTCAGAAGAAGCATTAATTTCATATAGATGGAGGAACTTATACACTGCAGAGATGTGAGACACATAATTCACACTCATTGAACACAAAATCATTTCTGAATTGAAAGGGAGAGTAATTATTTTCAAATACCCATAGATAGTCTGAAATCTGAATGAAACTACTGTAATCAGAAATACAAGAAGACCTTATGTGTTATTTGTTAATTGTATCCAGGTTGCATGGGGAAATGCCATGTAAAAAAAATCCTCATATGTGATGAATTTTCTGATTTTTTTCTGATTTTTTTTGGCTTAAAAAGGAACTGGAAATAGGTCATGAAAGACATATAAATCAGCCCCCCCTCCCGAATCAGAACAAAGACTTATAATTATTAGCAAAAATTGATTTATTGTAAAGGCTTAGAATTGTCAAATTGGAAAGTAACAAAGGGTCATCTATTCAAATCCTTTGCAATGTGCAAGAAAACCCATTCAACATGTCCAGCCTATTCTTAAAAACCTCCAGAAATGGAGAATCCAAGCCACTGTGGGGAGCTTAAACCTTTGCCTTTCTTCCAGTCATCGCATGAAAAAATCTTCCTGATAGTCCATGCCATTTGGGTTTTACAAAAACTGAATCTGATAAGTTCGATTTCAAATTCCCTAAATCCAAAATGGCCTCCATTCAGATGCTGAGGCTTTTCTCTCTTTAATGAATCTTATGTGATGTGGGAAGCTAATGTTTGCAATATGATTTTTGTTACTTTTTTTGTCATTTAGCATGGTAGATACAGAATGCATTTTGATACAGATATACAGCTTACTGTAGAATATTTCACATCACCCCTTCTTTCGTGTTTAATTTTTCCTGAAGTTGTGGGAAAAACTGGTAGCTGCTACCATGTGTAACCGTATGACTAAACAATAAAAGAGCTCCTCCTATATTTATACATAAGAATAGTTTTCTAAGAAGCTCCTTAACCAACTCTTTATCCAATATTGAATGACTATAATTTACTTTTGGTTTCTTCTTGCAATGATTTTTTAAATAATTACTAGTCTATACATATACTCCCTTCCCAAAAGTCTTACAAAGGAAAGGCCACAAACACAGACGAGGCTTATTCATCTCCGTTCACAAAATGTCTAGCAGAAGATGAGACAGAAGAAATAACCATCACTTTTCGCAATACAATGAATATTATTGTAAAGGACATGGTCCAGAGTGAGGGGATGGTGACATTTCTCTGAGAGAGTGAAGAACCATACGCTTTGAAAGAGCAAGTGGTACAACTTCTTTCGAGGAAGGTACCTCTTTATCTAGCCATTCTTGCAACTTTAACTCAATATTCGACTTTCCTGTTCTAAGAAAATTGAGAAGCTATTTGGGAATCAGCTGTTGTACAGAGGTTCCTAATTTAAATGGGTTATCTGAAACCCTTTCAGAATGGATTCTGGCCTGGGCATGGAAATACTCATTGATCACTAGGGTAGAGGACTAGGGCCTAGAAGATGTGAATTTGCCCCTCTTCTATAGAAGTTCAATTAGACTTCCCACAACAATAGAAAATATGCATATCCAAGTACCGGTACCTCCAAAATCCACTTGGCCTTACTAGAGTTCAGCCTGAGTATTGTCTTTTGCATCTAGACTCTGATAATATCCAGACATGAAGACAGAACTTTGATGGCATTGCTTGGTTGATCTAAAGTTAAGATATTTCAATTGATGACTTCACTAAAGGTTTTTTACTACCAAGCATGGTACAAATAGGTTGAATCCCAACAAGAATAATATATTGTTTGTCCAGGAACACTTTGCTTTATTGACAGCCCCAGCAATTGCTCTGGGCAGGACTACATTCCCACTGAAGAAGCAGATCTGCAATTTACAGGCCCTTCTGGATTCATGGGTCCCACTAGAACAGCAAGCTATGGTTGGTGGAGCTTTGCCCAGTTTATGTGGATACATCTGAACTATGAAATCATGGTGATACACTGATTCAGGCCATCAATCACACATGCTTAGACTATAGTAGTATCCTCTGTATTGGGCTGTCCCTGATGATAATCCAGAATCTATGGTTTGTACAAAATGTGGCAGTCAGAATGCCAGAGAGTCATTGCTGAACATGATTATCCATTTGATGCACTGCTTACCAATAGATATCTGAGGTCACATTAAAAGGTTGGATTCGACCCCACTAGTCAGAAATGAAGTTTCTTGGGTGAGGAATGAAACATTTTTTTTAAAAAAGTCCAGTTGCCTTTTGGAAAAAGCATCTTTGACATCTGGATGGGGTTGCACTATTCAGAAAGAAGTGATGCATAGTTTGGAAGTCCAAGATTCACAGCTTTTGTTCAAAGAGCAGGACATGGTTGTAACCATAGCTGTAATGAGGAAGGCCTTTGACAGATCTATCTGGTTGCCAATATAAAATTGGGCAACAGTCATGAGTGTGGGGACGAGTCATAAGTCACTTTTTTTTAAAATTCCATTTATATCCCGCCCTTCTCCGAAGACTCAGGGCGGCTTACAAGCTTAGCAGTAGCCTTCATTCTATGTATATGCCTGCTTATTAGGGCTTTCACACACACACCCCCAAGCGGCATTTTGTCAGTTCCTTTGTAACTTCGAACAGTTGCTAAATGAATGGCTGTAAACTGAGGACTACTTCTACAAGCCCTTCTTCCAGGCACCTCAACAGGAACCAAACAGAGTCCAACTATAAGCCGATCTAAGCAACTTTATCTGCCAAATGGCACAAATATTTCTCACAGCATCCCTGGAGATGATCCTATGGCCCATCCTTTCCAATAGGGAGTAGTGGGTCGCCTAAAATGGTACTCAAAAACATAGTAAAAGCAGAGAAAATTTGCTATCCTTAATATCAGTATGATGTATTCTTTAATATGGGTTCTTAGTCTTCCTCAATCGGATTCACTCTTCATCTTCCTCCTACACACTCCAAGCATCTCTTCACATATTTCATTTCCTGGAGCTCCTCAGAAAACCAAGACAGTGTGGGTGGCACCAATGAGCTGAAAAGGAGCAAGAAAGTGATTACTATGTCCTCCAAAATCAGATCACATCTCAGCTGTCCTGAGGAAATGTGAGACCTCCAGTATGCATCAGGCCTGTGACAACTTGAGACAAACCCATGGTTGCCAAGGAGGCCATGAACTCCCGAGTCACCTCAGACTTAACATTGTCAAGTGGCAAATTGAAATCCCTGAGCCGCATAAGCCTTGGGATCTTAATATGCTTCAGGTAGTTCCCTAAAGATCAACTTGTTGAAATGTTTACAAATTTGGAGCTCAGATGGCTCTCCTCCGTAGCTGCAACACTTAAATTTGATAGAAAACACATAGGCCAGCAATGAAGAGTTAATGGGGGGAGGGGCAACAGGCACAACTAGCACAATTTTTCAAGAATATAGCAGCTTCTTAGACCCTAGCATTTTCTCACAGATAGATCCATTAACGATTTTGATTTGTTGCAAGCTTGGTGAGCATTTTCTTTTTCTAGAAACATTTCAGTGATTGGTCAAATTGGTTGTATTCCATCCCATCTTTCTCATTATCCCAAAACAGAACATATGCTACTGATCATTCTTCATTATATAACCAGCCTTGTTGCTTCTCAGTGAGCAACAATGAAAGGATCTTGTTTTTGTGTTGTACTGAAAGACTATTAGTTCAACATGAAGTTCCATTATTAATCAACTCTATCATGTGATTATAAAGGTGCCCTCAAGTTGAGTTCAACTTCTAATGATTGCATCTATCCAGTTTTCTTGGTAAAATTACTGGGTAGTGTTCCATTGTCTTCTGAAATGTTTTTTAACTTCTCAAGTCAATTCAACACAAAGCTTCTACAAACACACCAATCAGAGACTTATGGCCTTTTGTTACTGTAAATACTCATCCAATTTTATATTCAAGGCTCCGCTATAACTTATTCACATGGTCATGGATAGTTTAATATAGCTCTTCTTTATAATGCAGGCAGCCCTTACTTAACAACGTACCAATCAGGCTTCAGGCCCAGGTACAGCACGGAGACGACATTGGTTGCGCTGGTGAATGCTCTCTGGCGGGCTCGGGACAGGGGATGTTCCTCAGTCCTAGTCCTGTTAGATCTCTCAGTGGCTTTTGATACCATCGACCATGGTATCCTACTGCGACGTCTCAGGGGTCGGTTCTCTCTCCCCTCTTGTTCAACATCTATATGAAGCCGCTAGGTGAGCTCATTCATGGTTTCTTTTTCTTTCCACCCCGAACCAACCCAGTGATGCCCTCGACGTGATGTCCCGTTGCCTGGAGGCGGTCCAGGTTTGGATGGGGAGAAACAGGCTACGACTCAATCCCGCCAAGACTGAGTGGCTGTGCATACCGGCATCTCGGGAGAACCAGTTTTGTCCATCGTTAACTATGGGGGGTGAGGTGTTACCCCCCCGTTGATAGGGCTCGCAACGTGGGTGTTCTCCTGGATTCACGGCTCAGTTTGGAAGATCATATAGGAGCCGTGACCAGGGGAGCTTTTGCCCAGGTTCGCCTGGTGCGCCAGTTGCACCCCTATTTGGACCGAGATGCCCTACGCACAGTCACTCACGCGCTCGTGACCTCCCGGTTAGACTACTGCAACGCTCTCTACATGGGGCTGCCCTTGAGGACCACTCGGAGGCTTCAGCTGGTGCAGAATGCGGCCGCGTGAGTGGTGATGGGAGTCTCCTGATACTCCCGTGTAACACCTCTTCTCCGCGAGCTGCATTGGCTTCCAGTTGCCCTCCGGGTGAGATTCAAGGTGCTGGTGATGACCTATAAAGCCCTAAATGGCTTGGGTCTGGACCATCTAAGGGAACACCTGCTGCCGGCATCAACTTCCCATCGTCCTGTGCGCTCCCATAGGGAGGGCCTCCTTAGGGTGCCGCCGGTCAGGGAATGCAGGCGGGTGATCCCCAGAGGGAGGGTATTCTCTGTGGGCGCACCTGCCCTTTGGAATAATTTACCTGTGGAAATCCGGACTGCCCCCGACCTGCGGTCGTTTCGCCAGGACCTGAAAACCTGGCTTTTCGATTTATCCAGCCTGGACTGAGGGGGGTTTTAGTTTTAAATTTTAACATTGTTTTATTGTTGGCCTATTATTAATTTAATTCTTTTTAATTCTATTTTTATCTTAATTTATATTGTCTTTTAAATATTGCCCTATAAACCGCCCTGAGTCCTTTGGGAATAGGGCGGTATAGAAAACTAATTAATTAATTAAATAAATAAATAAATTTTGGGCTTTAAATTTAATTAATTGTTTTTTAAAAAATTTAACTTTTGTATGGTATGATTTTAATTGCCCTGTAAACCGCCCTGAGTCCTTCGGGAATAGGGCGGTATAGAAAACTAATTAATTAAATAAATAAATAAATAAATAAATTTTGGGCTTTAAATTTAATTAATTGTTTTTTAAAAAAATTAACTTTTGTATGGTATGATTTTAATTGCCCTGTAAACCGCCCTGAGTTCTATGGGAATAGGGCGGTATATAAGTCAAAATAATAAATAATAAATAAATAAACAACCATTTGTTCAACAACTATTCAAACTTCCTATGGCACTGAATGAGTCTTACTTACAACTAGTCCTCAAAATTCCAGTAGTCCCTGTGGTCATGTGATCATGATCCAGGCAGTTGACAAGTGGCCCAGATTTCTGACCATCACAGTATGCTGTAGTAACATGATCATGATTTCCCTACCGGGTTTCCACAAGCAAAGTCAATGGGGAAGCCAGCAGGAAGTCAAAATACGTGATCATGTGAGGTCCTTGCTTAACAACTTGCAGTGATTGGCTTAATGGTAGTAACTGGGAATTGCCATAACTGATATTGCTAATCATAGTGGTTACATGACATTGCTCTTTACAATCATATTGCTTAGCAATAGAAATTTGTGTCTTTGTTGCCATTGTTAAGTGAGGACTACTTGTATAACTGGATTTCAACAGTTACAACTATGACTTGCTTAATCATGGTTTGTTGAATAGCTGGATTTGCACAATAGTCTAATCCAGATATGTCAAACTTACGACGTCACGTGATGTCACGCAACGTATCAGGACAGTTTTGCCATTGCCGGCAATGGGATGGGCGCAGCTTCCACATGATGCATCCGGCCCACGGGCTGGCAGTTTGACACCCCTGGACTCTAAGCCTTTAATGCTTAGAACAGACCAATTAATTCTAAAAGGCATTAGTCATTAATAAAAAAAACAGTTTGGAATAAATTATAAAAACGCAGATTTCAATGTCTTCTGCTTATTGAAATATCATAAGTTGTCGTGTTTATTGCTTATTATGCAGTAGAATTATTTCAGGAAAGCTTTATTTTTGTCGTAATACATTATGTGAATTTTGACAGTGATATATTAATTGAAAATCATATGCCTAAGTCAAGTACGTTTGTAGACTCCTTCGATGGAAGTTGAGTAGATAGGCGGCAAATATATTTTGCAAATAAATAGAAGTTGCGTGTCTGGGTGCCCCTGCCACTGGACAATTTCCATTTGTTTTAATGGAGCTCCTCAGGAGGAATTTAGTAATTTGTAGATAAATCTCCTATTTACAGAAATTCATACTCTCCAGAATTCAGAGATTAAAAAGAGGGACATTTGAGGGCATCTAACGCTATTTCTGAGCATCTCTGGGAGCTCTTTTCTCATGTGCAGGTTCGCATCCCACCAGGCTCAAGGTTGACTCAGCCTTCCACCCTTCTGAGGTAGGTAAAATGAGGACCCAGGGCCTTGGTGGAGCAGTGGGCTAATGCCTCCTGAAGTAACACCAGCAGTGGGCTAATGCCTCCTGAAGTAACACCAGCTGCCTGCAATTAGTGCAGGTTCGCATCCCACCAGGCTCAAGGTTGACTCAGCCTTCCATCCTTCCGAGGTAGGTAAAATGAGGACCCAGATTGTTGGGGGCAATAAGCTGACTTTGTAATAATGCCGCTTGGGGGGGGGGCGAAAGCCCTAATAAGCAGGCATATACATAGAATGAAGGCTATTGCTAAGCACATTGGTTTGTGCTTAAAATTGTAAGCCGCCCTGAGTCTTCGGAGAAGGGCGGGATATAAATGGGATTAAATAAATAAATAAATAAATAAATAAAATAAATAAAAAATAAATAAATGTCCATCATTATAAATTGCTTCTGTAGGCCTTCACTTAAAAAAAAAACAATGCACTGATTTTACTATTCAAGAAGTGTGAAGATTCTGAATTCATTTTTGAATAGCATGTATAGCTCTGCAACGTCCTATTACAGAGAAGATCGACAAAGGAATTTCTGCCAGCCACAGCAGAAGCGTAATTCACAAATGCTCTAAAAATGGAACTAAGCATCACAGGCCAGTTTGAAATTCTTTTAGTTGTTAGGAACTGGTTTGTATACTTAAAGGAACTACTCTTTCCGTGTTTACTTAAGCTTGAGAACGCCATCGAATGCTCCGGGATTTACCCTGAATAAACACGCCTAGACTCTCTCGGGTTATCTTGAGTTCATCCTAACCGGCCCAACGAAAACCGATTTTCAGTCCACTCGTCCTTCTTAAACCCACGCCACGTATTTACAGTTGCTGCTCTAACTGGAGCCGTTCCGAACAATCCGGGCCGGAGAAACATGTCGTGTCATAAACGTTCTACGGCCGAGTTCAGGGACCGAGCGATGGCTCCGATCCAGACGGACTTTCGGGGGAAATCCGACTCCGGGATTTGTCGCGTAGCGAGTGGGCGGGGCCAGGCCGGGCTAGCTCGGGGAAGTTGCTGAAGTTGGAGGGAGCGAGGGCTGAGCCTGGCAAAGCTTGCTTGGGCGGCCGGGCCTCGCTGGGTGTCTTGGGGGCTTCTTTCGGGTCGGGCGGTGCATGATGGAAGCAGCATGGCGAGTCATTTTTCCATGACCCAGGTAAGGGCTTCCTTAGGAGAAAAGGGGGCTGAGGTGTGCGGGCTTAGCTCGGGGAAGGTAGAAGGCAGCCAGGCGCTGAGCTGGCCTCCTCTCGCGAGGAGCAGCGGGGGTCGCGCTTCCAAGCGCTGGCGCAGAATCTCCTTCGCAATGTCGTCGTCGTCGTCGTAGTAGTAGTCGTAGTCCGCTGCTCCGAGCTCTTTCCATCTTCGTGTATCCCCGCCTGGCCGGGCTAGTGAGTCGTAGGGCTTCCGCCCGGCTCCTTCCCGGTTCGCACGTTCTCTTTGCCGCCCGAGCGTTATTGTGTTTGCATCGGGGGCGCGATGTTGCGGCATCTTTTTCTCTTTCCCGCTCTCGTTTTTTCGGAACTCGCCCTCGTCGTTTCTTTGGTTTTCCTCCATAGTCTCTTCCCCACCTACTTCGTTGTAGTCGGAGAGCCGACTGTGCCGTGCCTACTACGCCTTGTGTGCCTACTACGCCTTGTGTGCCGTGTGGACTCGCCTGCCCCCTTTTCAGGCCGTCCTCCCCAGCTGCTGAAGTCAACCGACCTTCCCAAAAGCGCTTCGTGCAGCATCAAAGATAGTGCCGGAGAGGGATTCCCTGCAATTCCTAAGCGGGCAATCATTTCTCTCTCTTTTCCAGTGTGGTTACTGCATGGATGTTACCATATCCTGTGCTCTAATATGGATTGGTTTTAAAATGGGCATTTCAAAAGGGTGCGTAGTTTTGGAATCTCTGGGCATTTCCAAGTCCGGTGATTACATTTCTGACACTGGAGATTGCTGGGTTTCCTTCATAGTCATAGTCCACGTGATTGCTTTTTCTGTTTGTGATCTGTTCTTATCGATTCCTTCAGTTTCTTAGGAGAGACATGCTTATTTTAGGCCCATGTATCTCTTTTCCACTTGGGCTTTTGGTATGATTTCTGGTGTTGAAAATGTTAGATGTATTGCTCAGAAGTCGTCTCATAACAGCAGAGGTATGTTAAATAGTAAATTAAAGGAAGGGCTTCGTAACTGTAGTTGGAGGGCAGTAGCTTATTTTTCAAGGTTTCTTTAACGGCAAGCAAAAACAAACATTGTTTAAATTATTATTCATTATAGTGATTCTAGATGCTACTGGGTAATATAGATTTACTGGGAAAATCCCAAATTGTGCTCCTAGTTGAAATTCAAGTACATGAATTCCTACTTCATATGCATAGAAATGAATCATGTACTTCAGAGGGGCTGATATATGAACACTTAACTTTTAGAATGGGAGATGTAAAATCTAATTACTATATGAATCTGTAGTTCTTGGAATCTTCAGTATAAATCGGATTTATACTCCATCTTGTGGATTTACGCAAAGAAAGCAGTTTATCACATAAGTTAGATCAAGGGGTCTTCAAACTCAGCCCTATTATGACTCATGGACGTCAACTCCCAGAATTCCTCAGCCAGGCACATTGGCTGAGGAGTTCTGGGAGTTGAAGTCCATGAGTCATAAAAGGGCTGAGTTTGAAGATCTCCGAGTTAAATGTTACGGTCAGTTTATATCAGACATGTCAAACTCATGACATCATGTGATTGTTTTGCCATTGCTGGCAATGGGGTGGGCGTGGCTTCCACATGATGTGTCTGGCCCACAGACTGGCAGTTTGACACCCCTGGTTTATATCAAACACTGCTCCACAGTGTTTATCATAAGATGCTAGCACATGGAGCCATCAAATGAAATTTAAAACTGCTGTTCTAACTTGAGAGCCAATTGGGTATAGTACAGGGGTTTCCAAATATGGCAACTTTAAGATTTGTGGACTTCAACTCCCAGAATTTCCATGGCTGGCTGAAGAATTCTGGGAGTTGAAATCATAAGTCTTAAAGTTGCCATGTTTGGAGACCCATGGCATAGTGGTTGATGCATCAGGCTAAAAACTGGGAAATTGTGGTTCTAGTCTGTCCTTACGCCCAAAGCTAGCTGGGTGATTTGGGGTTTGTCATTTTCTCTTAGCCCTAGGAAGGAGGCAATAGCAAACCACTTCTGAAAAACTTTGCCGAGAAAACTGTAGGGACTTGCCCAGTTTGAACTGAAGAAAAAAACTTCTATATTTGTTTATAAGAAAACTGCACAGATGCTGTCAACAGGAGTTGATTTTTAACTGAAAGGAGTTTTTACCATGTCGATGAAGTGGGAAAGAAATTAGAGAATGGATATATGAACAAATGTGAGACTAGTATAAAGCAGCAAATACATTAGTGCTGTTATATGGGCTTCCATCTTATATCTCTCCCACCACCCTCCAGCATGTTTAGCAGCTTTGTTGTTGTTGTTGTTAGCTGCGAAGTTGTGTCCGACCCATCGCGACCCTATGGATAACGTTCCTCCAGGCCTTCCTGTCCTCTACCATCTTCTGGAGTCCATTTAAGCTCACGCCTACTGCTTCAGTGACTCCATCCAGCCACCTCATTCTCTGTCGTCCCTTTCTTCTGTTGCCCTCAATCTTTCCCAGCATTAGGCTCTTCTCCAGTGAGTCCTTCCTTCTCATTAGGTGGCCAAAGTATTTGAGTTTTAGCTTCAGGATCTGGCCTTCTAAAGAGCAGTCAGGGTTGATCTCTAGGACTGACCAGTTTGATTGCCTTGCAGTCCAAGGGACTCGCAGGAGTCTTCTCCAGCACCATAGTTCAAAGGCCTCAATTCTTTGGCGCTCAGCCTTTTTTATGGTCCAGCTTTCACTGCCATACATTGCAACTGGGAAGACCATAGCCTTGACTATACACACTTTTGTTGACAGGGTGATGTCTCTGCTTTTTAGGGTGCTGTCTAGATTTGCCATGGCTTTCCTCCCCAGGAGCAAGCGTCTTTTAATTTCTTGGCTACAGTCCCCATCTGCAGTGATCTTGGAGGCCAGGAAAGTAAAATCTGTCACTACCTCCATTCCTTCCCCATCTATTTGCCAGGAATTGAGAGGGCCGGATGCCATGATCTTGGTTTTCTTAATGTTAAGTTTCAACCCAAGTTTTGCACTCTCCTCCTTCACTCGCAACAAGAGGCTCTTTAGTTCTTCTTCACTTTCTGCCATTAGAGTGGTATCATTTGCATATCTTAGGTTGTTGATATTTCTTCCAGCAATCTTAATTCCAACTTTTGATTCATCTAGCCCTGCCTTTCTCTTGATGTGCTCTACATATAAGTTAAATAGGCATGGCGACAGTATATAGCCTTGCCGGACTCCTTTCCCAATTTTGAACCAATCAATGTTTCCGTATCCAGTTCTCACTGTTGCTTCTTGGCCCACATATAGGTTTCTCAAGAGACAAATAAGATGGTCTGATATGCCCATCTCTTTAAGAACTTGCCACAGTTTGTTATGATCCACACAATCAAAGGCTTTAGCATAGTCAATGAAGCAGAAGTTGATGTTTTTCTGGAACTCTCTAGCTTTCTCCACAATCCAGCGTATGTTGGCAATTTGATCTCTAGTTCCTCTGCCTCTTCGAAATCCTGCCTGTACTTCTGGTAGTTCTCGATCCACATACTGCTGGAGTCTAGCTTGTAGGATTTTAAGCATAACTTTACTAGCATGAGAAATGAGTGCAATGGTGCGATAGTTTGAACATTCTTTGGCATTGCCTTTCTTTGGAATTGGAATGTAAACTGATCTTTTCCAATCCTGTGGCCACTGTTGAGTTTTCCAAATTTGCTGGCAAATTGAGTGTAGCACTTTTACTGCATCGTCTTTTAAGATTTTGAATAGCTCAGCTGGAATTAGCAGGTTATATAAGTTTAAATGTGATATGAAGACCTAAAACAGCCACTATTGTCCGTTCTCAATAAGTGGAATTTAAAACAACTGCAACTCACTAATTTTTGGTTAAGTGAACTTTGATTTACAGAAGTAGCCTAACTTCCTGGGTTTGTACAAAATGCAGAACCAAAAACTTAAGCATACAGAGTCACAACTAGTCAAGTACCCATTTATCTAACATATTGCATACATTTGATATAATTCTGCTTTGAAAGTGAAAAAATATTTTGCACTAATTATAAGTGGAAAATCTCAGATCTCTGTAAACTATTTTTCTCTTCAGAGCAGAAAGTCTTAGGGAAATAGAATGTGAATTGAAATAGTATTTGGTAAAAAGACTGATAAAGCTGTGCAACTGAGCTAGGGTATACTAATAGTTTAATACAACTGAAATAGCTGTGTGCTTAAAACTTAGAATATTATGTGTGAATATGACTCACAATTTAGGAACTTTATTTTCTTTTGAAAACCAGTTTGCTTCTACTATAGCCAAATATCACCTAGGGTCACTGCATCCATTTAGCTTCAGGTCAGAGAATTTATGTCCAAGCAGCGTTTGTTAAACTTGGCTGTTTATATTGACTTCTATGTATTATTTCTTTTCACATTACCCTTTTTACAATATTGTGATGTGTGATCTATATTACACTCATTTGTTAAGCCCTGACAGATGCAAAAATATAAATGTTTTTAATTGAACTGGGAAAATTCCCTTGAAGGGAAAATTGTAGTTGTGAAAATCGCAGGATGTCAAGAATTGTTAGATTATTTTGTTTTCCAGTTTTGATGACATACTTACTGTAATGTGAAATGCTCAAGCTTGATATATGTTTTAGCATTACACAATATGTTTCTTCTTTTACTATATTACAGTGATGCAAAACTAAAATAATAGAAAAACAAGGTTTTTCTAAGATTCTAGCAAATATTTTAACTATATAAAAATATTCTGAATTTTATACTTCAATTTTATAATTATCCATTCAAGCAAGTGAAGCATCCGGGTATTAGAAGAGGAAAAAAATCAGGTATGAGAGCATTATACATTGTCTAAAGCAGGGGTGTCAAACTCGCAATGTCATGTGACGTGTCGTGACGTATCATGACTTTTTTCCATTGCTGGAAATGGGGTGGGCACAGTTTTGGCATGACGCATCCAGCCCGCGGGCCAGCAGTTTAACACCCCTGCTCTAAAGACTTGGAAATCAGTTTCAAAATTAGACACTCTAGAAACTCTTTCGGTTATCAGTTAAATATTACTGGTGGTTGTATTTTCAGAGCAATATATTCAATGATGATTCAGAATTAGAGTATATACAATCTACTCTTAGGCTTCCTTGAAGTATCAAAAAAGGAATGTTGCAGAGGGCTGTTGCCTGAAACTCTTAGTTACCCAAATTGCAAATGACATTAATTTAATTCTTACCTGTAATTCTGCTGGGAGCATGATAAGTCATCACTCTTCAGTAATGGATTATTAAAAAATGATTTACATAAATAAACTGTAAGAGCAGAATTATTACTGCAGGTAAAAGGCTCTAACATTTTAATGTATTTTTGGCAATCATTTCTGTGTTTCTGAAGAAATTGAAATAAATGACCATCAGCTACAATCTTTCTAAAGATAAAAACTTTTTGTTTCATTTGATCACATCCTAACTTAATTTGCAATCCAGTGTTTTATAAATTTGATTGTTACATTGAATATTAATAACACAAATTATGTAACTTCAAATAATTTTACTACAGGGATATGTTTTAGGAGAGGGGATATTGTTGTTAGCAAAAAGCTAAAATAAAATCTGAAAAAGCTTGAGAAGAGTAAATAAAAATTAAAATATTAAGGGGGGAAAAAAGAAGAGAAGGTGCTTGCATCAATTTTGAGATTTTTTTAAATTTTATTTTAATCCCATTTATATCCCGCCCTTCTCCGAAGACTCAGGGCGGCTTACACTCTAAGCACAAGTCAATGTGCTTAGCAATAGCCTTCATTCTATGTATATGCCTGCTTATTAGGCCTTTCGCCCTGCCCCCCCAAGCGGCATTATTACAAAGTCAGCTTATTGCCCCCAACAATCTGGGTCCTCATTTTACCTACCTTGGAAGGATGGAAGGCTGAGTCAACCTTGAGCCTGGTGGGATGCGAACCTGCACTAATTGCAGGCAGCTGGTGTTACTTAAGGAGGCATTAACCCACTGCTCCACCAAGGCTACATTTTGGCCCCTGATATGCTGCTCAAAACCTGGTGTGGCTCTTGAGCTACCAGAAATTAGCTTACATTTGAGGTAAAAAACTGTTTAGCATCAGTGACATTTTGGAGGAAACAAATTGTGTTAGTGTAGCAAAAACCAGTTGTTCAGACAAATAACATGCACATAACTGATGAGAGGTGTATGTATGGAATTCACTGCATGGGAGAGGTAACTACAGGCAAGTTACACCACTGTTGCAAGCATTTAATTACTTGCCAATAGGCTTCCAAGGGCCATGCAAAGTGCTAATTTCAACTTGTAAAGCTTTACATCCATTGGTTTCTAGATACTTTCAAGACTGACTTCTCACCTGTCTCTGGTGGCCAGGTTAGTTAGACCAGAGGTCCTCAACCTTTTGGGCACCAGAGACTGGTGCCATGGAGAAAGAGTTTTCCATGGACCAGAGGGGGTATGGTTTTGAATACAGCCTGCATCCTGAGGATGGAGCTTTGCTTGTTTGTGCAGCCCGCTTGTTGCCATGCTGTGGACCGGTGCCGGTTCACAGACCTGGGGTTGGGTACCCCTGTGTTAGACTACTCCAGGGTTATGAGGTGAGAAGTATAGGATCCCAAAGGCAATATTTTTCTTTAATAGGCCCCCACCATATGGAACAGGTTTAAGTTATAGTTATGCTCCTTTTATTTAGGAAACCTTGAAAATAGCTCTTTTGCTAGATATTTGGAGCCTAATACTTTAGTTCTGTAGCACTGTGAGTTTCTGTTATGTTGCCTGTTTTTAATTATAGTACTCTGCTTATTTCATTGTGTTGATTTTATGAGGTAAACTTCTAAGAGTTGGTTGAAGCTGGTGGCTTACAAAAGGATACAGGCATGCTTTCTGAGGTACATTATATATCAAAACTTTATGCAGAAAGTTCTTGCAAAGGAAGATCAACTCTGCTAACACTTTTATATAGTTTTAGAAAAATTGTAACAAAATAAGGACTGAATGACCTAGATCTTGTACTCTGGTGTTTTAAAAAGAAAGAATTATTGAACTACTTTGTGGTAGCAGAGATCCTAATTTGCTGAATCAGCTTTTTTGAAGTTGCATTAGCTAGCCTAAAATTTCCCTCCTCATTTTCCCTTCCTTTTGGGTATTTTTTTTCCTAATAAACTTCATAGCAGACTTCCTCACTGGATGGTAAGTCATTTTAATACCCAGATCTTTATCACTTTCCAGTTTTAATTTCATAATTCCTGAAAGTACTCTCAATGTAAAAACATGCCAAAACTGTTACTGTTTTGGTTGACCTAATGCATTATCTGCAAAAAGGCCTAGTTAAAGTGACTATACCACATATAAAAAATATAGTCTACTTTAAAATTGCTTCAATTTAAGTTATAATCAGTAGGATAATTTCAGTCATAAGTTTGCATAACTTTTTTTTACTGTATTCAGTATTTAATTCCTGTTATAAGTGATTATAATAGTGGCTGACAGCAAGAACATGAAAATATAATTTGTAAAAACAGCAAAGACATAATTAAGTCACAAATAGGAGACATACTACAATCATAACTATGAGGAGGTATAGTAAATCTGTGGAACCAACAGATTTATGAAAAACTAGCAGGTTCAAGAAATTTACCTTGACAGAAGTGCCACAGGGAAGCACTGGTAATGTTCTTCCCATAAACCAGAACAAAGGCATTAGAAAAACTATAGTAGAAGCATGATCTATATTCAAACTATATCATAGTTTATTTTTTAAAAAAAGTTAGGTGGCTTGGATAGCAATAATTATTGGTTGTACAGCCAGATGTTTTAGACTGTATTTGGCATTTTTATCCAACAATTGAGTCCTTCCCAAGGACCTGAGATGGGCAAATATTGTTTTTTAATAATATAAAAGGTACTGTTTTAGGATGTAGACTGTTCCAAGTAAAGCTGCCTTTTACAATTGACTAATGTTCAAATGGTGGTCAACATGTCTTGGAATTGCACCCAAGGCACCTATTACTAATGGTATATCTTTGCCTTTTTTGGCCACAGTTATTGTACCTCTGTTTGCAGGTCTTTATGGTTAAATCTGTCTATATGTTGTGAAATTAAAAGAATTTTTGTCATGCCTTTTGATTGCCAGTAACTCACTACCCTTCCTGGATATCTTGATCAGCAGAGACCACAGTGGCAAACTAGAAACACAAGTCTACAGAAAAACCACCCATGCTAACCAGATGCTCCACTACCAAAGCAACAACCCAATCTCCCACAAGAGAATCTGTATAAGGACTTTATTTAAAAGAGCCCAAACTCACTGCAGCAACCCAGATCAGCAGAAAAAGGAAATGGAGCATCTATACAACACATTCCAACTATATGGATACCCATGCAACTTCATCAAAAAGTCCCTCACCACTCAACCCAATACAGCACAACCAACACAAACCCTAAAAAGAATTACACTGCCATACATCAAAAATATCTCAGAAACTGCAAATAGATTACTACAACTACATGGAATCAGTGTAGTACAGGGGTGTCAAGCGGGTGGCCTGCAGGCTGGTTGCATCATGCGGAGGCCACGCCTACCCCAGCTCCCGCAAAGTGAAAAAAATCATGATACATTGTGACACTTTGCATGGCAAGTTTGACACCCGTGGTGTAGCACATAAGCCAACTGAAGTCCTTCAAAACATCCTAAGTAAACCTAAAGACCCAGCAACCCCAGAAGTAAAAACAGGAGTTCATCTATAACATACAATGTAAGAACTGCAACAACCATTATGAGGACCAACAGGCAGAAGACTAGCAGAACTCATCCATGAACACTAACTGGCAGTCAAAAGGCATGACAATTGTTTAATTTTACAACATATAGACATATTTAACCACTGCTTTGGTAGTGGAGCACCTGGTTAGTGTGGGTGGTTTTTCTGTAGACTTGCGTTTCTAGTTTGCCACTGTGGTCTCTGCTGATCAGGATGTCTAGGAAGGGTAGAGCGTTACTGGCAGTCAAAAGGCATGATGAAAATTATTTAATTTCACAACATATAGACAGATTTAACCCTAATTTCAATTGGGAAAATGTGACAATCCTAGAGCCGGCCAAATCCAAAAGTGTCGGGGAATTTCTAGAAACGTGGCTCTCTGACAAATCAGCCATCAATAGGCACAAACACATTTAGCAACATCTATAGATTATACAAAAGAGACAATCAACCAGCCCAAAAGAGAAGGAAGACTCCAGTACCTCTCCACCAGTAATCAGCACTCAGCTCAGCATAGATTAACTCTAAGGTCACCTTCAGACCAACAATCAAGTAAGCAACACCCCAATCAAGAAACTGCCACAGAACCATTATTAAACAGCCCAACCAAAGAATCCCTAAGACCACCTCCAGCCACCCGGACAGGCAAGACACTAGAATATAAACAGACAGCAAACAGCACTGTGTACCAGATGTTACCTAGTTAGGGTAATGAAACATCTGCAAGAAAACAGGCAAGCTCAGAGAGCACCAAGAACCTCTGTAAAGTTATTTTTCACCACTTTATAACTTTGAATGGATGTTAAACAAGGCAGTTGTTATCGACAGCTACCTGTACATTTTCTAGCCTTTAGGGCCTGATTAAGAGAAGTTCTAAGCAAACGTTTTTTATTATTTTTTAAAAAACAACATTTTTGAGTGTAAAGTTTGAAAAGAGAAGTGTAGTCCAAGGCATATAATTTAAATAGACAGGAATGTGTTAGTTTTTCTGAAGTCTTATTCTTTATATATCTGCTGACTAAAGATGTTTGGGATGTTAAAATGAATGTTAAAATACAGGATGTGAAAGAGCATATGTTTCCTATGCTACAATAGCTTTAAATTTTTGTTTGAAAATGATGACTTTGCTATAATTGGCCTTAAGATGTGACAATATTAATTACTGTATTAAGAGTAGAGAAGGAGAAACAAAAGGTAAATTTCATGCTTGGAATCACTAGGAAAAGAATTGAAAGAACTGCTGATACAAAATGTCCGTATGCAAATTTGTGATGAGTTTATATTTGTTGTATATAGCTCTGACCACTGCATCTTAAAAAGGATATTATACCACTAGAAAATAGTGGAAAGAAGAAGCAACTAGAATGATTGGATGTCTGAGCAACTCCTCTGTGGGGTTAGACTACAGTCATTGCGGGTTTGGGATTGGAATGAAGATGGATAAGGGAGACAGTGACTGAGGTGTAAGCAACCACACAGGACATATTTACTTTGAGATAGGGAAGTTTTGACTCTAACAAACATAGTATTAGAATTCAAGGTCATCTACTAAAACTAAATGCAGAGAGAGAATGACCTCCATAAATAAATACTTTTTCACACATTATATAATTAAACTTTGTAATGTGTTATGATTGGTCTTGAAGGAAGATTTTAAAATTTCCTGCAGAATCAGACCATTAATTATTATTAATTGTGCATGTGTTTGTATGTGTATTTTTTAAGAATTTTGGTTATAATAGTAACATCTAATACAAACTAAACATAAGAGAATAGAAAGGAGTAAAAACTGCAAGAAAAAAGGGAGAGAAAAGTAAGAATGTGATAAAGAAAAGAAAAAGAAATATACAGGCAGTCCTTAACTTACGACTGGTCACTTAATGACTGTTTGAAGTTACAATGGATTCAAATAAAGTTACTTAGGACCTATCTTCGAAGTTAAGACTGCTGTACCATCCCTCCAGTTACATGATCACATTTAGGGCATTGGCAAGTAGCTTGCATCCTATGGTCATATTTTATGACAATTTTGCCATTTTCTGGTAAAACCCAGCAAAAATGCCTGTTGGATAAAATGGGTTTGCAGTTACAACCGTGTGGTTCACTTATCCATCATAAAAATGGTCATAAAATCAAGTTTGGTCAAATGGTGCCTTGATTTATGACTGCAACAACTTATAACCAAAATTCCAGTCCCAATTGTGATAGTAAGTTAAAGATTACCTATATAAAGAAGTGACTTCCAACTTTTATGACAAGTATAAACAAATTTAGTGACCCTTTACCCCCTCTGAAATTACAAATATGTATTTCTTCATTCCATGTTCCATCTCTTATTCATAAACATCATCTTTTCAGGCCTGGTGTCATCACAAAATCCATAAAGAGTTGCCAGAAGTAAAAACATTTTATTTTAATTTTGATCAAATAAACCAACTTTATATTCCTTTCCCTTACTTCTAACAGTCCTGATCTTTAGTTCATTCAGATGTCATAGGATTTGATTTCTCTTCATCACGTCTTTGTCCCATCACACAGACTTCTTCAAGGCTTTGAAACAAGCCTCTTTTGTAAATCCAGTGGGGGGAAAATAACCAGGTCATTCTCTTGGTTTGTCATATGTCATATGTACATGTCATTTCTTCAGTAACCTTCCTCAGAAGTCGTCTAATGATTGCTACTATTGATTGTTTACTACTCTTATCCCAGTTATATTCAGCATGACTACCGTACATTGGAGTCATCCTGGATTGGCGGGGAATATAAGCCATAGCAAACAAATTATTTGTAAAAATAATAAAGGGATACAAATAAAATACTGTTGCTGGGAAATGACAGAGGAAAGGGTTATTTTCTTTCCATCTAAACTTGTGGTCTTATCAGGTACATCCACTTGGTCATTGCATAATGTGGAATGCTGGCCTAAATAAATAATTAAATCTTATTTCCTGTTTTAGTAGGGGTCTTCTAATGCCCCATTAAAGCCTAGAACTATAACTTGTCACTCTTGTTTGCCCCTTTGAATTTATTGATTTAAATTAAATTGAAATTTTGAAGTATTTGAGCTAATATTAAACAGTTTCACATACTTACAGTGCCTAATGATGAAATACAGATTCTCAAAAAGAAGTTCCAAGCAATTTTAGAGATAATATTTCAAGGAAGAAGAATTTCTATTTTTGTTGTAAGGTTGTAGAAAAGGATTGGGCAAACCTTTGGCCACAGGGACCACCACCATCCTATTTTTTTTTTTTTGTAGGAGAGGAAATGCCATTGTAGAAAATTGTAACATCATAACATAGATAGGAGTGGGCAGTTGTTTTGAGCCTAAAGAAACTATGATTTTACTGCTTGTTTTCCTCATGATATGCCACCCTCAAAATGTAAATGTTGAGATTTATGAATAACAACCTCCTCAAGATGGAGTCTGTGTAAATTTTGTAATATTTCAAATTTTTATTTATCAAAATATAAAATGATGTTAGTTGCGAAGTCATGTCCGACCCATCGCGACCCCATGAACAACGTTCCTCCAGGCCTTCCTGTCCTCTACCATCTTCTGGAGTCCATTTAAGCTCACGCCTACTGCTTCAGTGACTCCATCCAGCCACCTCATTCTCTGTTGTCCCCTTCTTTTATTGCCCTCAATCTTTCCCAACATTAGACTCTTCTCCAGTGAGTCCATCCTTCTCTTTAGGTGGCCAAAGTATTTGAGTTTCAACTTCAGGATCTGACCTTCTAAAGAGCAGTCAGGGTTGATCTCCTCTAGGAGATCTCCTTGATCGCCTTGCAGTCCAAGGGACTCGCAGGAGTCTTCTCCAGCACCATAGTTCAAAAGCTTCAATTCTTTGGCGCTCAGCCTTTCTTATGGTCCAACTTTCACAGCCATACATTGCAACTGGGAAGACCATAGCCTTGACTATACGCACTTTTGTTGGCAGGGTGATGTCTCTGCTTTTTAGGGTGCTGTCTAGATTTGCCATGGCTTTCCTCCCCAGGAGCAAGCGTCTTTTAATTTCTTGGCTGCAGTCCCCATCTGCGGTGATCTTGGAGCCCAGGAAAATAAAATCTGTTACTACCTCCATTTCTTCCCCATCTATTTGCCAGGAATTGAAAGGGCCGGATGCCATGATCTTGGTTTTCTTAATGTTTCGTTTCAACCCAACTTTTGCACTCTCCTTCTTCACCCGCAACAAGAGGCTCTTTAGTTCCTCTTCACTTTCTGCCATTAGAGTGGTATCATCTACATATCTCAGGTTGTTGATATTTCTCCCAGCAATCTTAATTCCAGCCTTCGATTCATCTAGCCTTGCCTTTCTCATGATGTGCTCTGCATATAAGTTAAACAGGCAGGGTGACAGTATACAGCCTTGCCGGACTCCTTTCCCAATTTTGAACCAATCAGTGGTTCCGTGTCCAGTTCTCACTGTTTCTCAAGAGAGAAATAAGATGGTCTGGTACTCCCATCTCTTTAAGAACTTGCCACAGTTTGTTGTGATCCACACAATCAAATGCTTTAGCATAGTCAATGAAACATAAGTAGATGTTTTTCTGGAACTCCCTAGCTTTCTCCATGATCCAGCGTATGTTGGCAATTTGATGTCTAGTTCCTCTGCCTCTTCAAAATCCTGCCTGTACTTCTGGTAGTTCTCGATCCACATACTGCTGGAGTCTAGCTTGTAGGATTTTAAGCATAA
Organism: Vipera ursinii; assembly: GCF_947247035.1. NCBI lineage: Eukaryota > Metazoa > Chordata > Lepidosauria > Squamata > Viperidae > Vipera > Vipera ursinii. The sequence goes on along the minus strand of NC_139516.1, from coordinate 61,686,084 downwards.
CTTTGCTAGCATGTGAAACGAGTGCAATGGTGCGATAGTTTGAACATTCTTTGGCATTGCCTTTCTTTGGAATTGGAATGTAAACTGAACTTTTCCAATCCTGTGGCCACTGTTGAGTTTTCCAAATTTACTGGCAAATTGAGTGGCACGTTTACTGCATCGTCTTTTAAGATTTTGAGTAGCTCAGCTGTAATACTGTCACCTCCACTAGCTTTGTTGTTGCTCAGCTTTTCTAAGGCCCATTTCACTTCACATTCTAAGATGTCTGGCTCGAGGTCAGTGACCACCTCATTGTGGTTATCAGGGATGTTAAGCTCGTTCTTGTATAGTTCTGTGTAGTTTTGCCACCTCTTCTTAATCTCTTCTGCGTCTGTTAGGTCCCTGCCATTTTGGTCTTTTATCCTGCCCATTTTTGCATGAAACGTTCCCTTCATCTCTCCAATTTTCTTGAAGAGATCTCTAGTCCTCCCTATTCTATTGTTTTCTTCTATGCACTGTTCATTTAAGAAGGCATTCTTATCTCTTCTAGCTATTCTCTGGAATTCTGCATTCAATTGGGCGTATCTTTCTTTTTCTCCCTTGCCTTTCGCTTCCCTCCTGTCCTCAGCTATTTGCAAAGCTTCCTCAGACAGCCATTTTGCTTTCTTGCATTTTTTTTCCTTTGGGATGTTTTAGTTGCTACTTGTACAAACTTCCGTCCATAGTTCTTCAGGCACTCTGTCTATCAGATCTAATTCCTTAAATCTATTTGTCACCTCTACTGTATATTCGTCAGGGATAGTGCTTTTCCCTACTTTCTTCAATTTAAGCCTAAATTTTGCAAGGAGAAGCTCATGGTTTGAGCCACAGTCAGCTCCTGGTCTTGTTTTTACTGACTGCATAGAGCTTCTCCATCTTTGACTGCAGAGCACATAGTCAATCTGATTTCTGTGTTGACCGTCTGGTGATGATGTCCATGTGTAGAGCCTTCTCTTGGGTTGTTGGAAAAGAGTGTTTGCTATGACCATCGTATTCTCTTGACAAAATTCTATCAGCTTGTGTGCCCTGCTTCATTTTGTACTCCAAGGCCAAACTTGCCTGTTATTCCAGTTATCTTTTGGCTTCCTACTTTAGCATTCCAATCCCCCATGATGATAAGGACATCATTTTTTGGTGTTAATTCTATAAGGTGCTGTAGGGCTTCATAGAACCAGTCAATTTCATCCTCTTCAGCACCGGTGGTTGGGACATAGACTTGGATTACTGTGATGTTGAATGGTTTGCCTTGGATTCGAACTGAGATCATTCTGTCATTTTGGGGATTGTATCCCAGTATTTCTTTTCCTACTCTTTTATTGACTATGAAGGCTACTCCATTTCTTCTGAGGGATTCTTGCCCGCAGTATTATACCTGATGGTTATCTGAATTAAGTTCACCCATTCCTGTCCATTTTAGTTCGCTGATTCCTAAGATGTCGATGTTCAGTCTTGTCATCTCTTGTTTGACCACGTCCAGCTTTCCTTGATTCATGGATCTTACATTCCAGGTTCCTATGGAGAAAAAATCTTTACAGCATCGGACTTTCCTTTCACCACCAGACACATCCACAGCTGAGCGTCCTTTCGGCTTTGGCCCAGTCGCTTCATTCTTTCTGGCACTACTAGTACTAGCCCTCTGCTCTTCCCCAGTAGCATATTGGACGCCTTCCGACCTGAGGGGCTCATCTTCCAGGGTCATATCTTTTTGCCTTTTGGTACTGTCCATGGGGTTTTCATGGCAAAGATACTGGAGTGGTTTGCCATTTCCTTCTCCAGTGGATCACGTTTTGTCAGAACTCTCTGTTATGACCTGTCCGTCTTGGGTGGCCCTGCACGGCATAGCTCATAGCTTCATTGAATTACGCAAGCCCCTTTGCCATGACAAGGCAGTAATCCATGAAGGGGAAAATATAAAATACAGAAATACAATTTTTTTTAAAAAAGAAAATAATAGGAAAATAGGGAAGGGAATGGGAAAAAGAAAAAGTGTAGGGGAAAGGGGAAAAGAGACAGAAAAGCATGAACTTCCAACACTTTTGGGTCAGTAGAATAAGATAACACACAAACTCAACTTTTTACTAATGGAGTATATGTAGATTTTGGCACACAGGTTGCCACACAAGTAATGATCCTAAGTGTATTCAGTTGTATCAGTGGAATTGTGGTGTCTTTAATCATTGATCTTTGCTCAGATGTATTGTAAGAAACAATAGAGCAACCAAGGACTGTTTCATATCCATAGTTGTCATCAATAAGTTGTTGCACTTGCACAAACAATAATGGAGCCAATAATGAGTGTGTACATAACTGTACCAGTGAATATACCTCTGCATGAGTGCTACCTTTTTGTGACTGAATTTTCTTGTGTTCAAACTATGAAATGAAGCATGTGCAAAAAGTGCCTGTAAAAGAAAGAAAACTAAGAGATCACAGTAATTCACTTATAAATAGATACCGTATTTTCCGGCATATAAGGTGACTGGGCGTATAAGACGACCCCCTACTTTTCCTGTTAAATTATAGGGTTTGGGCTATACTCGCCGTATAAGACTACCCCACTGCATACAAAGTCTGCTTGGATTGGGTGGGTCAGCTCTCCCTCCCTGCCTGGCCAGGCCTCCCTGTCTCCAAGATGATCCGAGCGGTAGTACGCAATTTTTTTTAAAAAAATCCCATTTATATCCTGCCCTTCTCCGAAGACTCAGGGCAGCTTACGATATAAAGCACAAATCAATGTGCTTAGCAATGTACAAAGTACACTTCCGGCATCCAGAGCCTGCCTGCGTTTCTTTAACCTCCACATGCTTCCGACTCTCGACAACTTCAGCGTTGTAAACCTTGCTGCTGTTAGTATCCTGGGTGACTCTTCTCCAAACCCCCTCTACCCCAACCCGGGTGAAAACACTAACGTGCTCCCAGTGTGTGCCTATCCCTCTCCAACCAACTGCCCCCCCTCATCCGTATCTGGCTCCAGCGGGCTCGTCCACACATCCCAGGGCCGCCCTCCAGCAGTCCCCGGCTCCGGTCCATCTGACCGATGGAAAACAGCCGGCCCTTGCCTCCAGCGCGCAGGCTATAGCATGCAGTCCTGGCACAGGTCCGTCGGCAGGCAAGGGAACAGCTAGCATGTTTTGTAGTGCCCAGGCTCCCTGTACGGCAAGGCAGACTGGGCTGTCCTCCTGAGTGCCTGCGGGGTCCTCAGCAAAGCCCTGCGATGCAGGCGCGTGCAAACGCCGTGAAGCAGCTGGTCGTCGGGTTTGCAGAGCCAGGAACCGACGATCAGCTGATAGTCGGGCTTACTGATTACGGGCGACCTCCTCCCTTGTTTGTCGGAGCGCCAGGTCATGGAGCGAGCCGTGTGCAGTGGGGGGGTGTGAGTAGGTGAAGCAGGGCTTGTTTTTGGAACGAGACCCCCTGCGTAGTGTTGGGCCCGCAGGGCTCGACAATGGACAGCAATTTTGTGATTCCCTCCCCCTTCCTCCCCCCTATCAATGAGCTGCCGAGGTTGGCTGCATGTGTGTATGTGTGGAGGGGTGTTGCCTCTGGTTTTTCCTGTAACATTGGACAATAAAACTGCCCCTAACCCTAACACCCGACGTATAAGACGACCCCCGACTTTTGAGAAGATTTTCATGGGTTAAAAAGTCGTCTTATACGCCGGAAAATACGGTAACTTGAGTTGAGTTGTTTTAACATTCTGTTGTGCCATAGCCAATTAAGTAATCTTATCTCATGATGTGTAACTGCCATGATTTTACATGATGTATTGCCTTGTAAGATTTTCCTACTGTAAACTGTATCAGTGATTGGGATTACTACATGATGTAAATATAAATATTAATACTATTAATACTATGATTTTGAAAATGTGTGGGCTGAAACTTGCTATTCTGCAAAAGACTGGCTGATATGAAATAGGAATAAAGAAATAAATAATTAGTATCCTAAGTAATGATTCATATATTTTACATTAATACCCTACTGAATTTGTGTTTCAGAACAACTGTCAAACCTTAAACACAAAATTTAACAGAACTGTCTTTCAGCATAAAGAGTTTTATGGCATAGTCTCAAGCTAATCATAATATTTTGTTGTATCTTACAGTAGTTGTTTCATATGAAAGGGAATCTTACCATTTTGATTTCATAAGTTAATTCTATGCAAATACTCATATCTTTAGTTTTTGAATGTTTATCTAATTGTACTAATCTATTATATTTTTAAAATTAACCCATTTGGAAAATTGAGCAATAATATATTATTATTATATTTTGTTAGCTGTCAAGTGCAAATCCAGTATACGAAAAATATTATTGTCAGGTAAGTGTGAGCTTGTTTTCTTTGCTTTTATTTTAAAATAAAATAACTTCCCATTTGGTTGTTGTGGTTAATTGTCTTAAATAGAATAAAATAAACCACTTTGTAGTTTATAGAGCAAAATCAGCATTTTAAGTATGCTAAAAGTTAATTTTATATCTTAGCACAAAATCAAAGGACCTTGTTTCATATCCTGAATAATTCCAGTTCAAACTTTATCGTTGTTTAAGTGATTTGTTTGAATACAATGTTTATCAGTACTAATGGTACTTCATGCCCCCTGTCCTTGGTGCTCTCTGAGCTTGGTTGTTTCTAGCACTGATAATGTTACCTGGTCTGTACCAGCCTGCTACCAGCCCTGCAGAAAAGGCAGGGACAACCCCTTTTACAAGAAGGCAAGAGGCTGGAACTAAGCCTGCCAAATTTATGGACACAAAAGCAAACAGAACAAGACACGAACCATGAAACAGGAGCTATTCAAACGGTTGCCTTTAGCAAACCAGCCCTCCCACGCATTCCCCTTTTAAACAGTTCAGGGCGTGGCTTCTCTCTGCCTCCTTCCGAGGTGCCCCATTGCCTTCCTCTGTTTACTCCTGATTGACTGCCTCCTGCGTCGGGCGTCCTTGAACAGGGCCAGCTGTGGGTCATCTTCATCCACGCTGTCAGGCTCACACAGCTGGGTCTGCGTCGTAACCAGGTGGGAGGGGCCTGGCTGAGGGCTCTCATCAGCAAGCTCTCCAACACCCTCAGCAACCTCTCCAACACCCCCTTCCTCCTCCTCTGAATCATCTGACCCAACTGCTGAACCCACAGGCTGACCCTGAATCACAACATTACCTGGTTTGGGAAATGAAACATATACAAGAAAACAACCAATATATATTTAGTATATTGACTCTAAGGCAGAAGTCCCCAATCTTTTTGGCACCAGGACTGGTTACGTGGAGAGAGGTTTTTCCATGGACCAGAGGGGGCCTGATTTTGTGTGCTGCCTGCATCCTGTGGATGGGGCTTTTCTTGTTTGTGCAGACCAGTTGCTGGCATGCCACGGCCTGGTACTGATCCACAGACCGGGGATTGGGGACCCCTGCTCGAGAGACTGCAAAGATGAAGTGAGAAAAGTTAAGGCTCAAAATGAACTAAGGCTTGTGACCAAAGTCAAAAATAACTACAGAAAAAGCTTCTTTCAACGTAAAAAACAAGAAAAAAGTGAAGGAAATGATTGGTCCATTGGTGGGTGAAAGTGGCAAGAAGGTGACAAGCAACAGGGAGAAAGCAGAACTATTTAACTCGTTTTTTGCATCTGTCTTTACGCAAAGGGAAAAAACAGACCAACCTATCAAAAATAGTGCCATAAAAAACAGAATAGAAACACAAGTTAAGATAGGCAAGAAAATGGTAAGTGAGCACCTGTCCAGCCTAGACGAGTTCAAATCACAGGACCAGATGGATTACACCCCAAGGTTCTCAAGGAACTGGCAGATGTGATCTCAGAACCACTGAACTATATTTTTCAAAAATCCTGGAGCACTGAGGAAATACCAGAGGACTGGAAAACAGCTGATGTAGGTCCCATCTTCAAAAAAAGAAGGGGGGAATGGATCCAGGAAATTACAGACCTATCAGCCTGACCTCAATACCTGGGAAGATTCTGGAAAAGATAATCAAACAACGAATCAGCGAAGACCTAGAGGCAAACAAAGTCATTACTGAAAGCCAACATGGGTTTGTCAAAAACAGATCATGCCAGACAAATCTTATTGCGTTCTTTGACCAAGTGACAAAATTAGTGGATCAGAGGAATGCTGTAGATGTAATTTACTTGGACTTCAGTAGGGCATTTGATAATGTAGATCACAACCTACTACTTGATAAGATAGAAAAATGTGGGTTAGACAGCATCACCACCAGATGGATTCGTAGCTGGCTGACTGGCTGTACTCAGCATGTGGTCCTCAATGGAACCGCATCTACATGGAGGGAAGTGTGTAGTGGGATGCCCCAGGGCTCTGTTCTGGGCCCAGTGCTCTTCAACATCTTCATCAACGATTTGGACAAGAGAATAGATGGGGAACTCATCAAATTTACAGACTACACCAAGCTGGCGGGAATAGCCAACACTCCAGAAGACAGGCTTAAGATACAGGAGGATCTGGACAGACTTGAGCACTGGGCGCTATCTAACAAAATGAAATTCAGTGGTGAAAAAAGTAAGGTTCTACATTTAGGCAAGAAAAACCAAATGTACAGGTATAGTAGGGCATACCTTGCTCAATAGTAGTAACTGTGAGAGGGATCTTGGAGTCCTAGTGGACAATCACTTAAATATGAGCCAGCAGTGGGCTGCAGCTGCCAAAAAAGCCAATACAGTGCTAGGCTGCATTAACGGAGGGATAGAATCAAGATCACGTGAAGTATTAATACCACTTTACAATGCCTTGGTAAGGCTACACTTGGAATACTGCATCCAGTTTTGGTCACCACAATGTAAAAAAGATGTTGAGACTAGAAAGAGTACAGAGAAGAGCAACAAAGATGATTGGGGGACTGGAGGCTAAAACATATAAGGAACGGTTGCTGGAATTGGGTATGTCTAGTTTAATGAAGAGAAGAACTAGGAGAGACATGATAGCAGTGTTCCAATATCTCAGGGGCTCCCACAAAGAAGAGGGAGTCAAGCTATTCTCCAAAGCGCCTGAAGGCAGGACAAGAAGCAACGAATAGAAACTAATCAAGGAGAGAAGCAACCAAGAACTAAGGAGAAACTTCCTGACAGTTAGAACAATTAACCGGTGGAACAACCTGCCTCCAGAAGTGGTGAATTCTTCAACACTGGAAGTTTTTAAGAAGAGACTGGACGGCCATTTGTCCTAAGTGGTATAGGGTTTCCTGCCTGAGCAGGGGGTTGGACTAGATGACCTCCAAGATCCATTCTAACTTTATTATTATTATTATTATTATTATTATTATTATTATTAGTAGTAGTAGTAGTAGTAGTAATAATAGTAATAGTATTAATATTAGTATTAGTATTATATAACATCTGGGAGCTGGATAGATGTGTTTGAACATTTATTTGTTAAAAGTTGTTATAGATGTAACTTTTTGTAACTATATATGTACAACACCATGATTTTAGCATATGGTATACATGGTTCTACAGTATTGTGTATGCAACATAATTAAATATTCCATAATTCTTTACTCTATTTTCTGAGTTAATAATTTTTTTGTTAAAACTGTATATTTTTAAAAGATTTGCTTGTTTTAATTAGTTGTATTGCCTTTTTTGGCAGGTTGATCCTAGTAATTCTGGAAGAGTGTTGGCTTCTGATGCAGCTGTCTTTTTGAAAAAATCAGGACTAACAGATTTGATCCTTGGGAAGGTATTGATATCTTCAAATAAGGGGATAATCATCTATTTTGGCTTTTAGGAAAACAAAAACACTGTAACTTGCAGAATCTTACATTTCACAGATTGCATTGTTATTGTAATTCTTATTGATATTATCTTATGCTGGTCTTTCACCGAAATAAAGATTCAATTTGATCCTGCATATATTGCTATTTTGTTAACAATTTGTCTTACTGCTACATTCTGCATTGGAGTTATAGCTACATTTCTTTAATCATTTCTGTAATTAGTGGAACTTAATCATTTTTTTTAATTAAGTGTGATTATGTGTGTAAAATAAATCATTAAGTTCCACTGATTAAAGATACACGTATATAAAAAATTATAATTATATTATTATAAAATGGAATTAATCAGAAGTTGTGGGGGCTCCAAATGGTTGTCCAATGTCTTTTAAGAAGAGATTGGACAACCATTTGTCTGAAATGGTATAGGGTTTCCTGCTTGAGCAAGGGTTAGATTAGAAGACCTTCAAGGTCCCTTCCAACTCTGTTATTCTGCTATTCTTGGAAAGTAGTCATTTTAATTTTAAGTGGTTGAAGTGAATCCAATATTGGGTGTGTCCAGGAGTATTTAGTAGCTGCGTATTGAAAATGAAAGTATTACTTGATTAAATTAAAGATTCTCCAAGATTTAGTGTAATCTAAAGATTTTTAAATGCATAGAAAATATTTAATTTTTAAAGATATTCAAAAACTATAAAACCTGATTCAGATTGATTTCTAATAATTGTAATATTGTAATCTCTGTTAACTAAGATTAAAAAGTTAAGCTGTATTAGTATTGAAATATTGCCAATAATAAATATAACATTTTAAAAATAGATTGATAAGGTAAATAGAAGAACTTTCTGGCATCACTTCACATGCTTCTTTTATCTAACTATATTTTAGGTTTGGGACCTTGCTGATACAGATGGCAAAGGTATCTTAAACAAACAGGTAAGACATATTTTCTTTTGTATATAAATACAGTTATGAAATAACAACAGGAAAAAGCATGTCTCAAAATAGTTTAAAGAGATTTCGGTATCTGACTATAGTGTGAACATCTGTCTTTGTTTTATTAACAAGGTAGGGGAGCATGTGTAGAAAATAGCCTTGAAATTCTATATGTATGTATGTATGTATTTAGCATATGAGCTAGCAATCTATCTTAACAAATCACCAAGATTAATAAAACACTATAAAATATAAATATGTTCAAATACTAATGTCTAGGCCGTCTAAGCATTGAAGCACAGCATCGTTTATATTAAACAAAATCAGATACTGGACCAATATATGCCCTCAGTTTACAGCCAGTCACAATGTGATCTATGGTTTGACATGGGATCCTGCAGTCACACTGTCTGAAGGATACTGTAGCCCCATTTATATGGAGACTCCCAGCAGATGCCTTTTGAGGTGCAAATTCTATTCAGGATTGTCCATTGCTGACATGGTAGTTAAAAGCCTGGCACCTTTTTTTGGGGGGGGGTGTTATCATTTACACCTGTTAAAGTTGTTGGGCGGATGTTGTTCAAGTGCCGGTGGGGACTTCCTGGATTTGAGTCTTCCAGCTGTACCTGTATTTGCTTCTGTGTAATCGAGTAGCATTTTCACTTTTCCCTCATCTTGTCTCTGTCACTGTGTACGTGTGCGCGCGCACACATGTGCATGTGCATGCATGCTTGGAAGCACAAATAAGTTGCCTACGTTCTGCTGTGAGTCACATAACCAGGAGGGAGCAGTCATAGATTGGAGCAGACAGCAAACTTCTGAGAAATTATTTAACTACCTCCGGCAGGAATGCACTGGGAATAGAAGGTGTGGAATATTTTGGCCTCTGCTTGGCCACTGTCTTACATAGGACACTCACCTTAATGGACCCTTGACCTGATTCAGCAGAACTCTTACAAAATAGAAGATTGACAAAGATGGAAATAAAATTTCTCATTAAGTCTGCACTCCTTGTTATATTAAGCCCAATAGATGGGAGAAAAATACATTGGGCATTGTATATCATTAAAAGTCTCTAAGACAAAAGAGAAATATTACAAATTACAGAATAATAAATTATACAATTAAGCCTTTTGGGAAATGTGCACTGTTTCTCAAGTCTAGTATAGAAAAGTTTATAAACAGACAAGAAATCCTATATAATTACATGAGCCTCTGTGTGCTTCCCTCTTCCAATTTATACTTTAAAAACTGTTTAGGGAACAAATCACATTATTTTGCTAACAAAGCACGTAATTTGAAAAACAAGGACAAACCTCAGTTCATATCAATGCACAATGCAGTGCAAAAATTTTTTTAAAAAAATTTGATGTTTGAGATTTGAATTAACCATGCGTTATCTGTAAAACTGTTTTATGTTACTTTTTTTTCCTTTATAGGAATTTTTTGTGGCTTTAAGACTTGTAGCCTGTGCACAGAATGGATTGGATGTTTCGCTGAGTAGTCTTAACCTGCCTGTTCCTCCACCTAGATTTGTAAGGCACTTTAAAAATGAGTTAATCCATTACAGGACAACAGAAAACTGTTCACTGATTTGATCAACAACTTAAACATTGTTATGTAATTGTGTTTGCCTGGATTGTGCCTTAATTGTTTAGTGATGGAAGATTTTTGTTTCAAATGTTTATTTTATTCAAAAAAAAGTTTAAAACTCCTAAAGATTAAAAACAAACAAACAAAAACACATAGCAATAAGACATTTTTAAAAATTTGGGAAAAAAGAAAAGCTAACACCTATACACATACCCACTAGTTGAATACTGATTGATACGTTACTACCATATTAATTTACCAACACTTGCAAAATAGGCTCAAAAGATTTTTAAGCTACTAAAACTATTTGCAAATTACTAACATGTCATCTATATACTATATTAATGACAAAACTGTTAACAGGAAGAACAATACTGATAAAAAAGACAAGGTAAAAGTTTCAAAAACCTCTGGTAACAACTGTTATTGTAACCTGCTTATAGAAAATTTTGTCATGTTATCATCCAAAAAGTTAACAGTAATTCATCCTGGATCAAATATCCACATTTGTTTTTTAATTTCATATCTTATCAAACTGGTGAGGCTGAAACTAGTTTTGCTCAGCACTACTGCTGGTCAGACCAGGCAAATCACTACATATATTATTAGTGTAAATATCTGCTACCCTCTCTGCCCATTAATCACATTTTTTAATTTTCTGGATTTATTAATTTTATATCACTGTTGTATAGCTTTTTACTCTGTGCTCTCCAGAGTCATGAGATGGCCAGTCATATAAATATGAATGAATGAATGAATACATATAAGCAGAACATGTGCAGTCTCAAGGTTGGAAAAAGGATGAGCAAAACTGATCTGAAAAAGTGATTAAAAGGTGCATCAGATAGGGTTTGATTCTTACATTCCACATAATTGTGTGTAATTATTATCCTTTCTTCTCTGCAGTAAAAAGTTAATCTAGTAGTATTACAATTTTGAAATTTCAGCAATTATCTAGTTCCTAAATCTAAGGTTGTATTTCAATAAGTATAAAGAATTTTGATTATACATGTCCCAAAATCTACACCGGACATTTCCTATGTGCATGACTGTTTTTACATGGAATTCTTTTCTAGTTGCAAAGCTGACATTATTCAGTGAGTTTTTGCGCAGTTTCTCTTTTCTGTGAACTCTTGCATTAGTTGATTTCTAGGAATTTATTTTTTCTAATGTCAGAAGAATGGCTGGTTTTCTTATTAGAGGGTTTTGTTCACAGCAGTTTATCTTTAAAATGTGTTGTATATCATGACTGAGCTATAACATAATTTTTGGTAGTTACCACTTATCCACCAAATTTCTCCACTCTCTGTACCAGAGCAATTCTGGGATTCTGTCTTCTTCAGATTATAATCATAATTCTGTATTTTCCAGTTCTTGTAGCTATTGCAAGAAACCATCATTATGTCAAGTTACCAATCAAAGTTCATAACTGCCAGATAATGTCCCATCTTTCTCATGCATATTAAATAAGTAAGACATTTGGTAGGAAGACTTTTTCTATACTATAGCTTGGTTAATGACAGGTGGCATGCTTAACTCTTTAATAATTGAAAATAATCCTAGCAGCCTATTAAGAATGATCCAAACACCTGCCAGTAATAACCTGCGATGATATATAGTTTAGGAGAGAAAGATAATTCATTTAAATCTTTGAATTCTTTACTTGTGACAGGACCGAAAGAGGTATTTGTGAGTAGAAATAAATGGTGGCATTGAACGTGAAAAAACAGATTTATAACAAGCAATTCAGATAACACAAAATACGTGCCAGTAATAACCTGCGATGATATATAGTTTAGGAGAGAAAGATAATTCATTTAAATTTTTGAATTCTTTACTTGTGACAGGACCAAAAGAGGTATTTGTGAGTAGAAATAAATGGTGGCATTGAACGTGAAAAAACAGATTTATAACAAGCAATTCAGATAACACAAAATAGATTTTTAAAAACATCTTTTTATTTTATTTTCTATTAGAATGATTCCGCAAGTCCATTATTATGTGGGGGAGCTCCACCTGATATCCCTTGGGCTGTTAAGGTAAATGAATTAATTGCACTACAGCAAGTGATCTCAGTGAATATGCTTCATGGTATTGGATTCTTACTAGAAAAAGTGTTCCACTTTCCTTGTTCTAGCCACTTTTCCAGAACAAAAGCCAATTTGGTATAGTGGTTAAGGTGCTGATCTAGAAATCAGAAGACTATGAGTCCTGCCTTAGGCATGAAAGCCAGATGGATGACTCTGGTCCAGTCATTCTCTCTCAGCTCACCTTCGCAACAAGTTTCCTGCTGTTGGGAAAGTAGGAGGAAGAAAGAAAACTAGATATGTTCGCTGCCTTGACCAGCTTATAAAATAATAAAAGAGGGGACACGGTGGCTCAGTGGGTTAGGAAGCTGAGCTTGTCGATCAGAAGGTCGGCAGTTTGGCGGGTCGAATCCCGAGTGCCACGTAGCAGAGTGAGTGCCTGTTACTCGTCCCAGCTTCTGCCAACCTAGCAGTTCGAAAGCACGTAAAAAATGCAAGTAGAAAAATAGGGACCACTACGGTGGGAAGGTAACAGCGTTCCGTGCGCCTTTGGCATCTAGTCATGCTGGCCACGTGACCATGGAGACGTCCTCGGACAAGCGCTGGCTCTTCGGCTTTGAAACGGAGATGAGCACCGGCTCCTAGAGTGGGAAACGACTAGCACACATGTGTGGGGGAACCTTTACCTTAAAAAACAAAATAAATCTAATTGGGAAAACAGGTTTCTTTTTTTATGATGGTGCCTTGCTGTATTGTGATTTGGCAACTAAGCATAAAACCATAACCACTTCACATATACTAGATACCTGGAAATGGGAGGGGGGTTGCTTAGGTCTTGAGCATATATGAAGGCATACAGCAGATATGGACTGCTATGTAACCCAGTCTTAAAACTATAGCTTTCTTGAATAAAAACTAAGTTATGTAACCCCTTAGTTTCTGGCCTTGATTATGACTTCCTGGCTGCTATTCCACTGCCAAAATACTTCACTTTCTTGTCCCTATATTCATAGACATCCCACCATAAATTCCTACACTACCTTTCTTCCTGCTTATTTCCAGCATAGGGTCCTTATGATTATTGTCCAAGTACTTTAATGGTCTTGTCATTATTGATGTCTGCATTCATATCTCATTATCTTAATATCTTGACATTTTCTTCTCCCAACTTTCTACAAGTAGTCCTCGACTTAAAATAGTTCATTTGGTGATGGTTTGAAGTTACAATGTCACTGAAAACAGTGACTTATCATTTTTTACACTTAAGACCATTACACTCATGTGATCAAAATTCAATCACTTGGCAATTGACTCATATGTATGGTGGTTGCAGTGTCCTGGAGTCATCCTGTACTCCTCTTTTGCAACCTTCTGACAAGCAAAGTCAACGGGGAAGCTAGATTCACTTAAGATCCGTGTTACTAACTTAACCCCTGAAGTGATTCACTTAACAACTGTAGCAAGAAAAGTCATAAAATGGAACATAACTCACTTAACAAATGTCTCACTTAGCAACAGAAATGTTGGGCTCAATTGAGGTTGTAAGCCGATGGACCACCTGTAGATCTTACCTTTTGAAAGGTTCATTGATATCTTCAGTAACTCTGCTTTTTTTCTCCTTAAGATACAGACTCATTCCAAATCGTTTTTAGGTCCCAATGGTTGTCATTTCTCTTTAAATACAACTTAAGGCCCCTGTCTTTTCTGTGACACAATCTCCTCTCCTCGATCTCTTGTTTACAATGTCCTTTTCTTTTTCCCCCCCTTCTGTTTCCTTCTGTCAAATGGGTCTGAATCTCCCAATAGCAGTCTTTATTTCAATATATTTCTGAAGCATAATGCTTATTAATAATGCTGTCATTAAACTTGGGTGATGAATGCCACAAAAGAAGGAATCAAAGTAGGGATTCAGAAAAACAAGGGGAATCTCTGTTATATTACAGAAGACTGAAGTATTTAGCTCTTTGAGCATACCTAGTAGTGATGGTATGTTGATCGATGGACGGAAAAGAGAAAACGGAAAGCTAAGAGGTAGGAAATGGAATAATCTGTTGGAAGTGGCACCCTGCTTTTAGGAGGTGAGGAAGTATGTTATAGCACCACATTGTAGGTTCTGTTTCTTTCCCACCTGGCATCGAATCTGTGCACTCCTATACTGGAAACAATAAGGAGTGAGGCAATGATTTCTGTGTATTTTACACATTCTTTAGGTATGCAGGAATGTATTCATTTATAATTTTTTTTAAAAAAATCCAAAATAGTTCATGGAGACCATCCCCTGCCTTTCAGATGTGGAATGTTGGCCACTGGGGAAAGAGAGAAGAATGTCTGAGCCATAATCCCAGGTTGAGGCATTGCTGGTGATGACCTATAAAGCCCTAAATGGCGAGGGTCTGGGATATCTGAGGGAACACCTGTTGCCAGCATCAAGCTCCCTTCGTCCAGTGCGCTCCCACAGGGAGGGTCTTCTCGGTGCCGCTGGTTAAAGATTGCCACCGGGTAACACCCAGGGGTAGGGCCTACTCAGTGGGCGCGCCTGCCCTTTGGAACCAGCTGCCCACGGAGCTTAGGACTACCCCCGACCTCCGTTCATTCCGCCGGGACCTGAAGACCTGGCTCTTCGAGCTCTCTGGCCCAGGCTGAGAATTTTTAATTTTTAATTTTAATTTTAACTGGGGTTTTTATTTTCTCTCAGGGTTTCATTTAATCTTTTTTAATTGTTTTAACTTTTGTATTGATTTTCTTTTAAATATCCTGTAAACCGCCCTGAGTCCTTCGGGAAAGGGCGGTATATAAATCTAAATAATAAATAAAATAAATAATTAGATAAAAGTAATTTCTGCTGTGGTTTCAAGAAAAAAAGAAAGAAAAAATAGATATCTGCACATCTGCACTGTGGCTGTTTGATCAGTTTTTTATAGCTTGTAAGCCCAATAAATGAATATTTTAGGGGCAAATGCTTTCCTTATAGTTTTATTCAGAAACAATAAAATCTCATAAATAAATAGGGCTTACTCTGTATTTGGCACATCTGATGTTTACAATTATATTGTTTCAAAGTACTCCTACAAAACTTCAAGCAAAATCTCTAAGAAAATGGCCCTCTGATTTCTTCTCTTGCTGTCCTGTTTTCATTTCCTCTAATTCTCCTGAAACTGCTTTTGTTTGTCAGACTTGGTTAGATTTCCTAGGAAGGGTGACTGTAGTTTTTTTTAATATATAACACGTTCCTGAATTTTTGCATGTGCCAGTGTTGTAAATTAAGTATAGCATCTTATTATCTTTATAACCAGGTAGAAGACAAGGCCAAGTATGATGCCATCTTTGACAGCTTGAATCCAGTTAATGGATTATTGTCCGGTGATAAAGTGAAACCTGTTCTCTTAAACTCCAAACTACCAGTTGATATCTTGGGAAGGGTAAGAACAACAAAGAATTTCGCAAACCATAATATTTGTCCCTTTGAATTCTATAGTTAGAGTTGAAGAAATGTGCAATCGTCCCTCCACTCCCATTATTCACAGTTGCCTAAGGAGAGTCACTAAAAGGGGGCTGCTTGCAGATTGCTGGTTTCTCACAAGAACAGCTTTAAGGAGGTTTGGGGTAGAAAGATTAGTACTAGCAATTGGGCTCAAGATTGCCAGTTTCTAGCGATCTTGCTCAGAGTATGGATAACCCTTGCTTAACAACCACAGTTGGGACTGGCAGCTTGATCATTAAGGAAGACTTCACAAAATGTTGATAGACCTACGACCTCACTTCCATCGCAGTCATTAAGTGAATCACCCATGGTTGTTAAGCAAGCTCTCATGTGAGCACGACTTGTGATTTTACTGCTGGTTTCTCCATTGACTCGCCATTTGCATGTTTCACAGCCAGCTTCAGACAGGAAGCCAGCTGTGAAGCATGCAAATTGCGATCGCATGACTGTTGGCTGCTGTTGACAGTTATAAATGCCTGCCAATTGCAAAGTGCTGAAATCTTGATCACATGACTGTTGGAACACTGCGACAGTTTTAAGTGTGAAGTTGTTCCTTGCTTTCCCCTTAGGTAGATAATCTCTCTAAATCATTAAGAATTGTTAAGGCCATGCATTAACAGGAGAGTCAGTCTGGTGCAGTGGTTAAGGCATCAGACTAGAAACCAGGAGATCATGAGTTCTAATCCCACTTTAGGCATAAAACCTGTTGGGTGTCATTGGGCCATTCAGTCTCACACAGTCCTAGGAAGAAATGGCAAACCCCTTCTAAAAACCTTGCCAAGAAAACTTCAGGGACTTGTCCATGTAGATGCCAGGAGTCAAGAGGAACTCAAAGGATCCGTCCTCCAAATGCATTATTTAGGAAACATTGTTTTTTTGTCTTAAAACTATATATTTCTCCCCCAACCATAAAATGAAATTTTCTAATGATGTATCTAATAAAGATTTGCTGACATACTGTGTAGTCTTAATCCCAAAGATTTCGCTTTCATGTATAATGTACATATGTTGCAAGTAAGAATAGGGGTGTTGGCTCTCCAGATATAGAATTATAATGTGAACCACTGTGCTGCTAAATATTTCTCCTGCCAGTCACATGAATTATGTTTCAGCAACATGTGGAGATTCAAATGTGATTTATAAAAACAAAACATCCCTTTCTCAATAAGAATGACATTTTTAGTACTTTATTATTACATAAATGACATACAAATTGCTCATTTGTATTAAAATGAAAATGAGTTTCTTTAAATTACATTCAGGAATAGGCAAATAGCATATCGGGGAAAAACTTTCTACCTTGTGTTTTCTTTGAAAATATTTTATAGGGAGGAAAAAGGGAGGGTCTTTTTTGTTTTTTTAAATCCCATTTATATCCTGCCCTTCTCCGAAGAACTAGGGCGGCTTACAATCTAAGAAGCACCAATCAATGTGCTTAACAATAGCCTTCATTCTATGTATATGCCTGCTTATTAGGGCTTTCCCCCCCCCCCCAAGCGGCCTTATTACAAAGTCAGCTTATTGCCCCCAACAATCTGGGTCCTCATTTTACCTACCTCGGAAGGATGGAAGGCTGAGTCAACCTTGAGCCTGGTGGGACTCGAACCTGCACTAATTGCAGGCAGCTGGTGTTACTTAAGGAGGCATTAGCCCACTGCTCCACCAAGGCTCTTTGATGGATAGAAACATTCCTGACCTTGCTAATTTTCACCTGCTCCTGATTTCAGATTTAATTGGATATTGTGATGTGGGAACAATATGAAATGTATGATTTGGTCTTGAAATGAATAATTTATCTCTAATCATAAAGGGCTTGGTAGGCCACTATGCCAGCAGTTTGAATATTTCTTAATGTCATAAAATATAATAATGAATATATGATAAAGTTAAGGTATTTGCCTTTAAGTTTAATTTTAATCTTTAACCTCTTAAAAACTACTTGATAACTGGTGCTGAAATGTGTCACATTGACATATGTATGATCTTTTAAAAATGTAAAGAAAGCAAACATCTGATAATTGACAGTAATTTGAAAAAGTAAAATATTATCTTGAGATGGGCTTTTTGTTGTTAGGTTTGGGAGTTAAGTGATATTGATCACGATGGAATGTTGGATCGGGATGAATTTGCTGTTGTAAGTATAAATTTATATATTACAAAATTTTGAAACTGTTTAAAATAGTTAAAAAGGGCATAATGTAATATTTCTTGTTGCATATAATTTTTTGGAGGAAGAGCTATTAAGGGATCTTAAAATGCAAATTCCAACAGTAATGGTTCTTTAAAAAATGCAATTTTTATCTTTTATCTAATGTGATACTGTTTTCCCATTACATGATGCCTCCATAAAGTGTTTGTTCAATTGGATATGGCTTCTACTTTTCAGAAGAGTTTTTTGAATGCTTATTGTGCACATTGGTCAAAATCCTTTCCCAGAAGGTGCAGATTTACTGTTTAAAGCACGTTCTTCAGTATTCATTTTATTTACAAAGCCAGCACATATATAATGTTCTAAGCTAAATATCAATATAAAATTACACAGAAATATTGCGTATTTAACCTATATACAATCCAACTTATTTTGCTATACCATATAAGACTTTTAAGCTGTGTTCTACGCAATTGTATCCAAGGGTCCTGGAGGGATATTTCAGGATTTTCTGCGCTCACACATTCTGTTTAACATCTACATGAGGTTGCTGATGACCCATTGGTTTGGGATCATCAATATGTGGAATATACAGTTTCTCAATCTCAGGCTGACCAGGTAATACTGCCAAGGTCAAGTCAGTCCTGACAAGTCTGTGATTGTGTTTTTTGACACCTCTTGTTCCCAGTGCTAAGGATATTTCATATGTAGTCTTGAATGGGCAGCCCTTTTACCCTTTGGAACTGGTGCCTAGTTAAGGAGTTGTCCTGAATTTATAGCTTCTGCTCAGAGAAAAGGTGGCAGCTGTGGTTAAGAAGACCCTTACACACCAATTACACCAGGGGTCTTTAAACTTGGCCCTTTTATGACTTGTGGACTTCAACTCGCAAAATTCATCAGCCAGCGTGCCTGGTCTGAAGACCCCTGAATTATACCCTTATATGGACTGTGAGGCTCTTCAGATACTCATGCATTATTCACCTGATTAATATAAGGTACTCTATATGATGCTGGCCTTGAAAAACACTCCAAAGCTGCAACAGGTCCAGCATGTGGTAACACAGCGAATTATGGGCGTGTCTCATCTTGTCTGTGCAATACTTTTGCTCCATGAGCTGCACTGGTTATCATTAGGCTTCTGGGTGCAATTCAAGGTGCTGATTAAAATTAAAATGTGATTCTTCACTCAGCTTTGGGTTGGAATGAATAGCAGGTACCCATGTATGTGAGGGTCGTTTTTTAATATGCTGCTCACAGTTGTTATAGACACGAATAGCATTATAAATTTAATAAAATTAAAAAATGTCTAGTTTCTGTGCTTTTTTGCTTTACTATAATTTTAAATATAGTAAATGAGCAGAAGAGTAGCTAAGAGGAAAGTCGAAAACATTTAAGAGTTAGCTCAACTACTGCATTAACTATGAGTTTGCATAATAAGAAACTAATGTTTGGTTCATGTCTTTGATAACTTCAAAAACATTTATTCAGGCCATGTTCTTGGTATACTGTGCTCTTGAGAAGGAACCTGTGCCAATGTCCTTACCTCCAGCGTTGGTGCCACTATCTAAAAGAAAAGGTATCAGCATTCCAGGTGTTGGGCAGTCAGTTTCACCTTCAACACCCAACAAAGAGTGTAATCAGTCCGTGTTACCTGTCAGCCTATTACCATCCACATCATCAGTAACACAGGTACCTTTGACAAAGAGTAATGTTTTGATCTGTTGGGTTCACAAAGTGTAATTGAAATGTAAAACTTAGTTATTGCTTTACTTTACAGTGGGTTGTATCACCTACAGACAGGATAAAATATCATGAAATCTTCCTGAAAACAGACAAGGACATGGATGGCTTTGTCTCTGGTGTGGAAGCTAGAGAATTATTCTTGAAAACTGGTTTGCCTTCAGCTCTACTTGCACACATCTGGTAAGAGTTTTCCCAGCATTTCTTGAAAAGAATAAATAATCTAATTTCTTTAAAATTAATGAAAAATAACTGGTTATTCTAAATTTGGAATTTATTCTACATGCTGGTATTCAATTGTGCACTCTAACCCAAATTATTATATTTTTAAGAATTGAAATAATTACTGTTGATGCTTTTTCTAAAGTGTATCCTAAATTATGATATAAAGTATGTGTTTAATGTCACTCTTCTGGGTGCCAACATGGATTTTGTCATGTTAGGTTCTAAACAGATCTTTAAAAAAAAAAAAGATGAAAGACCTTGTATAGAATTGACTTAGAGCCAAGAGGCATAAAATGCAATAATAAATGTTATCTGCTTCAAAATGTACTCTACAAATATTTAGCTCAGTTGTATTAGATTGCTCTATCTTTTCTTTTTTTCTTTGAATCAAACATTCCCAAGTCGTCATTCTAAAATATAATGTCATTTATTAATTAGAGGCTTATTACGAAGTGTGAACTCAGGTATTATGAGCAAATGGAATGCAATATGTATGGCTAGATTTCAAAAGTAAAGAGCTTTGTAATGATAGTCTTTTAGTACAATCTTTATTCTGTTTTTAGACCATTTTAGAGTTATAATGCTTTCTAAAATGCTATCCAGTTGGTCAACTTTTAAAATAAATGGGTTTTTTTAGTTGTCTCTTAATATTTTATTTATTTCAGTTAAATAAGATACATTTTAATGTAATATAAAATAAAGTTAAATAATGGTAGGCTTAGACTTAACAGCTTAATGTTACCTAGATGTGTAGGAGTACATCTCCCCTTATTTCTAACTAGTGTGACTGAAAGTTAGGTTGGAGAAAGATAACATCTTTCCTGGTAAAAACTGCAGTGTTGGGTCAAAGCAAGATATGTCTAATTCCAGATTAATTTTTTTACAGAAAATAGCCAGTTATTTTGAAAGTTTTCTAACTGGGCAGGAAGATGATGCCTATCCACATATATTGGCCGTTCCATATTTTCTGCTGCTGCTATTCTGTGCAATAATGTGTGAACTAACGTATATCTGTAAAACCTTTTAAAGTATACATAGTGACATAATGTTACAGAATTGTTTTAATCATTGAACATAAGTAATTTTTAATCTAGACAGCATGTCCGTGCTATGAGAAATTTCATTAGTCATTTTCTTTCTTCAATGGATTTTACAGGGCTCTTTGTGACACAAAGGATTGTGGGAAACTTTCCAAGGAACAATTTGCTTTGGCCTTCCATTTAATCAATCAGAAGCTGACACAGGGCATTGATCCTCCTCAGGTGCTAACTACAGACATGATTCCTCCATCAGAGAGAACTGCTTCACAAAATGTGAGATTTGGAACATTTCATAAAATGTGATAAAGATTGGGAGTCCGAATAAAATATCGTACTATGTGTTTGAACTTGGTATCTCGGATAATAATAGATATAGAAACTGATTAACAGGAACACACAAACTCTGCTCATATTATCTATAAACTTTCCTTCATCTCACTAGCCAACCAAGCAGATACAAGTTGTTTGTTTAAAATAAAATGTTACTTTATTAGAAAATGGATCTATGACTTGCAAGCTTAAAATTGCTTTATTGAGTGCTGTTATATCTTGCTGTTCATATTTTAGAGCTGATAACAATTCAGTTCAAAGACCAGGTGGATTAAGTGCTAATAAATTACTAGAGTCAATTCCATGTGCAGTAAAGCATGCATGCAGATGTGTTCTCAACATTGCAGTCAGTGGAAAGGCAAATAACATATTTCTGCTATATATTATGCAAGAAGCATCTAATCATAAATTTCTGATCTCTTTTATGAAGTATACTTATTGAAAAAAATTCCATGATTCCTAAGATGTTTATTTTAACAAGGACATACTGAAATAATTTCAGAATAAGCAGGATAAATTTATATGTTGTGTACTTTTGTGGCATTGTGCCATTTTAAACAATATCCACCCAATAAAAAAAACAAAAAGCTAAAGTTCTCCCAGTTTGATAATTGAGCTTCTTCTTGGTTGTGCTAAGCCATATTACTCAAAATAAACTGAACTCCTTATCAGAAATTACACTCAAAAGTTCTTCATTTTGTTTGACTTCTACAATACCAGATTTATTTTTGTTTATTTTGAAAAAAGTTGCTTTTATTTCTTGCTTTACTAATCTTTTTATATGTTTGCTTTCTTCCTATGTCTTTCCTAGTTTGGACTATATTTTCCATTCTGCACCATTCTGCTTTGCATCTTTATTATACTGTCAGTTTCTTAAATCTGCCATCACAAGGTTAGAGATTCTTCACTTTTCCAATATTGATTGTTTAGTAATGAACATCTTTTTCACATCACACATTTTCTTTTTAAACAGCAGAGTGCTGCTTAAATTTCTGAAAAAGCTGTGCTATTCTCACATCACTGTTCTTACTTCAGGATGCTGCATGCATTTCCAAAATTGACAGAACAGTGTTCTGTGTACTTGATGCCTGCTGACAACAACAACATATTTTATAAACATTTATATTTTTTCACAGTTGTTTGGGCTTAAATATATGCCCTGAGTTTAAGATGCATACCTCAGTTGAATATTTAATTTTATTATCAGACATGAATTGTGAAGTCTTAACACATGTAATATCACACATATATGAACACACTAAGCCTTAAGCTATAATGAGGCTGTAATTATACTGTTGATAGTTGCAGAAAGGTTTAAACCTGAAATATGAAAAATAATGAATGACCATGCACCTTTAAAAAGGTGATTCTACAAGCAGAGGTCTGTCTTCATTGAAAATTAGGCTTTGTCCCTTTGCTTCACATTCTTGAAGGGAAATAAATATCACATATCCTTGTGTCTTTGGTGCAATGAATTATATGTATTAACAAGTGCAACTATGTGGTTTACTGTTGCAAGTTCAGAAATATGACAAAAATTCTCAACTGAGAGAAAACAATTATCAAGGAGAACTCATTGCCAATAAATGAGTCAGTATAGGTATTATGGAAAACTCTGTTGAAGCATACACATTTATATCTATGTAGCAGAATAGACTAGTTCAGACCTGGA
This sequence comes from Vipera ursinii, assembly GCF_947247035.1. Taxonomy (NCBI): domain Eukaryota; kingdom Metazoa; phylum Chordata; class Lepidosauria; order Squamata; family Viperidae; genus Vipera; species Vipera ursinii. The sequence continues at coordinate 61,663,135 of NC_139516.1, read as the reverse complement.
TATTTTATGGTCCCTAGGCCACAGCCAGCCCTTTGGCTGTCTCTGTCCGGCCTGCATGAAGTCAGTTGGAAATTGGAAATCAAATATTTCATAAGTACGCCACGGGGTGGGAGAATAAGTCGAGTCGGATCCAGATCTGCACATCACTATGCAGTCCTTCAGTCAGCTGGCCAGTTGCAGGAGGGCGAGAAAAGAGAGTGCTTTTCTGCACCTGTGCAGCACTCACCCCTCTGGAGAAATCTGAGGAGGCGATGGTAGTCATTGTATGAGGGGACCTGGGCTTGGCCACCTTGGTCAAAGCGCATCCCTGCAGGCACAGCTGAGAGCTCTTGGTTCAGCCTTCCACATCAGCCCCAGTTTTTGATGTGGCTCCTTGGGAAAATTAATTGTCCACCCCTGGAATAGTCAGTTTGATTGCTATGTTACAGTATATAGTTTTATCATCTTAAAAACTGATTGAAATAAAAGGAAACTCAGTTTAGCCTTTGAAGCTCACCACCTGTTTGGAGCTTATGTAAGCTTTACGTTTGGAGTTTTTTTTAAAAAAAAAAAGGCGGTACATTTTCTTTGATCTTAAATTAGAAGCCAGTTAATTTTTTCCCACCGAGACAATCAGAGTATTTGTTCTGGAGGCAAGTAGAATCAGGCCATATTTCCTTGTTTATTTTTCAGAATTTACTACGGCCAAATTCTATAGCAGATTTTTCCGCAATCAAGGAGTTAGATTCTTTAAGCAATGAAATAATTGACCTTCAAAGGTAAGACAAAGAAATGTACACTTCAATTATAGTGATTTTTAATGTTTGTTTTATTATTTAGATTTGTAAGAGCTGCTCCATGGAGCATAGACTGGGGGAAAAGCCAATTTTTTAAAGACTGTCTAAAAATGTGTACTTTTGATGCAGTCCAAAACTGGGCAAAGTGGGTTATTCCAAAGAGGTGGCACCACGCAGAGGGGACGTGAAATATGCCTGCTTTGTTAGATCCTCCAGGATAGACAGAAGTAAGGAGAGAGATGTGGTCCCTCAGATAGCCAGGCCCTATGCCATGAACAGCTCTATAGGTGATGACTAGCATCTTTAATTGCAACCAGAAGCGTATTGATAACCAGGACAGCTCACGCAGCAGAGGTGTTACATGGTTGTATTGAATTTTGCCCAATTATTCACTTGGTTGCATTTTGGACCACCTGCACCTTCCGAGTGATCTTCAAGGGGACCCTCATGTTGAGCACATTGCAATAGTCACACCTAAAGTGATCAAGGTATGAATGATTGTGAGAAGACTCCAGTCCCTGAAACAGCTCAGTTGGCACACAAGATGACCCTGCAAAGGCCCTCTTGACACAACTGCCACTTGCTTATGGCTAGGAGTTGTGAACCTAGAAAAAAAGCCCACATTATGCACCAGCTTTGTATGAGGGGGAACCATTCAGATCAGCAATTAAAAACCACCAGCATCAAGAGAACAGTGTATTGTACCTATAGCCACATATTCTTTTAAGGGTGAGTTTGAGCCTGTTCTTTCCTATCCAGACTCAGTCTTCAAGCACTGGGATATTACTTGGACTGCATTATTTAGTTAACTAAGACTCAAAATATACAGCTGAGTATCACTATACTTTTGGTACCTGACCATTGTTAGTAGATGACCTCACTAGACACTTTCCTGCAGATGTTAAATATTTATCTTACTATGGTATCTGATTCTGAAATGTATAACAAAAACTTTTATACAGCAACTGTGTTGATTCATAAACTGTTTAAATTCCTGAGCTCTGTCTTTTCCAAAAGTATTTGGATTATCTGGAACAATTTGTACTTCTTGGCATTATATTCAAATTAAGTATTTCTTCTGTGGATTATTTGATCCAGATGCTATTGCTGCTTGAAGTTCCAATGCCATTAGACACTCTAGAGGGATAAACTGCAGCTCCTGGCTCCTAAACCAGTAATCCTGCTTTGAAGGATGTTGATGAAATTGATACTACGTACTTATGTGTCCTTTGAAATAATGGGAATATCTTGTCCTGATAAATGGAACATTGCAGTATACAAAATGAAATTAGTTTCTGTAATTTTAGAATGAGATTTAGGTAACAACAACAATGAAATGCTTTGTGTTTTTGAAGCCTCAGTTTGTTCAAAATTTTTTTAGTTAAAATTAGTCTGCTCTTGAAGATATACAGTGCAATCAGAAAGTATTCAGACCCCTTTCACTTTTGTCAATTTTGTTATGCTGCAGCCTGATTCTAGACTTGTTGAAACTCTTTTTTTCTCATTAATCTACCCTCAGTATCCCATAATAACAAAGTGAAAACAGACTTTTAGAAATTTATTTATTAAATTTATTAAAAAGAAAAAACTGAAATGTCACATTGGCATAAGTATCCAGACCCTTCACTTAGTACTTTGTTGAAGCACCTTTGGCAGCTGGAGTCTTTTTGGGCATGATGCGACAAGCTCTTGGTCACCTATCTTACTAAGGCCCTTCTCCCCAAATTGCTTAGTTATTGGGCAACCAGCTCTTGGAAGAGTCCTGGTTGTGACAAACTTCTTCCATCTGAGCATTATGGAGGCCACTGTGCTTTTAATAACCATCAGTGCAGCAGAAATTTTATTGTAGCCTTCCCTAGATCTGTGCCTTGCAGATTAATGAGAAAAAATGAATTTCAATAACTAGAATCAAAATTGACAAAAATGAAGGAGGTCTGAATGCACTATATCTTAGGAATTAGAGGATTAATCCATACAGTCTGGTCTGGCCCTGCTGTTGCATTTTGGGTTGGCAGCAACAGAACTGCTAATATGTCTCTGGATCATTTCTATATTAAAAAATATGCATGTTCTTCTTAGCTGTGATCCTCATATTTGGAATCTATCCAGCAATGTTAATTTTTCTGGCATGAGGATTGGCTAAATGAATGATTATAAAACACAGAAGAAGAAGTCTGTCTGATTTGCAACACTAGACTGTTAACTGGTGTGTATGTGTAGTATTTTAATCTTTCTCATTTTTCAGAAAATTTGAACAATTGAAAAAAGATTGGGGATACTCTGCTGGATTTCAAAGATCCATTAAAACTGTTTTTTTTTTCTTTTCAGTAGGTCTTAGGGGCAAAAGTGCTATGGAAAATTCCCTCATATGATTTAGCATTTTGTTGGAAATGGATTTATTTTGTCAATTAAGTGATCATTTGCCTCTAATATATTCCTGTATCATTGGTGACCTTTTACAGATACCTGCTTGCTTCTGTTTAGCTAAGCAGTTAAGATAACCTTCATGCCTTGGATGACCTTGATAAGAGTATATACTCCTAGTGTGTACTCCGAGCATTGTTTGCTCATCCCTTCAGTGAACACACCACTACCACCACCACAATGAGGCAGCAAGGCAGACTTTGGGGAGGATTCCCTGTAGCACTAAAATCAAAATGTATTTTTACCATGATTTGCAGTGTTTCATCACCACTTCTTACATAGATGTTTTCCTAAATACTTTGGGGACAGTAACTTCTTGTTTTTTAAAGTATGGACTTTGGTGTTTTGTTTTGTTTCTGAAGTATGAATTTTTTAATGAACTGTTTGATTCTGCGTGCATTATTTCATATTTGGGAGGTCAGTGGAGGAGAGAAAGACTTTGGGAAACTGTTATTTCACCCATTTTATTGACTTTTGTTTTGGGTATATATACTTGTGAAATTTGTATGAACAAATTCATGCAACTTTTTAGGCAACATCTTAGGACACATTTCTATTCTTCAGGCACTGAAATATTATTACTTGGACTGCATTACTTGGTTGACTAGAGGGAGGAGGATGATTGGCCCAATGTCATCTGTTGGCTTCTGTGCCTAAGGCTGGATTAGAACTAGTCCATTGCCTTAACTACTACGCCAAACTGGCATTATTGTACATTAACTTTGACTTTAAAATGATATATCAGTCCCGGCAAATAAATTTAGTTAGCACTTTATTAATATAATGATTAAAAGGTAAATGATTAAAAGGTAAGTTAAAACCAGCCTTTCAAGTTGCTGTATTCACTATGGTATGTCAGTAATAAAGCAGGCACAGTTATGCTTATTGCCTTCAAAAGCCAACTTAAAATATTTTTGAAGAACTACTGGATTGTAACAACAATTTGGCTTTTTTTTTGCATTGAAGCAGGTTTGTCTATGTATTACTTACATTTTGTGAATGCATTCAGTGTTCATTAACTTTTCTTTAACCAAAGCAAAAGAAAGTGTTGATTTTGCATATTCAATGCCACTATGATAGTGTTATAATAGAAGAATTCAATAATAATAAGGATTTATGAGTCTTTTCCAGCTACTCCACTATCTAGATATAGGCTATGTTCATATATTTTTCAAAGCCGCAACATGGCTTGTTAGTTTTGGCTTATAATAATGTGAACTCCACCATACACATACTGTGGCTTAGTGTTACAGGTAACTGCAACTCCTGATATACAAGAGTTTGGCTTTAACAGTATTTCTTTTAGTATAATTTTTCAGCAACATGGAAAATAATGGTGGCAGGTGTAGAATAAGACATTCAGTGTGTGTGGTCAGGCGATTAATAAGGTAATACTAGAAATAGCCTGTGTGAATGATAAATACAATGTGTAAATGGATGCATGAATAATCTAGCTAAATCCAAAGGTGCTCTTTAGTTGGGAGACATCTTTAGCCCTTGGAAAAGTGTACGCTAAGCTAAAGCAAGGACATGGTCTGTTTGATTTACTGTTAATGAATGAAAAAAAGCTGCTCTCGAATTGATGTAGTATAAGCTTTATGAAAGCTTCTATGAATGAATGAATGAATGTACGAAGAGGATTGTGAAATTGAACTGTTACATTTGTGGTTTTTCACATTCATTCCCTGACTGAAAACCTGATGAAAGCTGCAGCATCCTAAGTCATGGGAAAAAAATGTAGACATATAGCTTATCTTTAAGATTTTATGCTTCAAGTAACACAAACCTTAGTATTTTTATAGAGAAAAGAAGAGCTAGCACACGGCTTTCTATCTTGCATAAAATACGTGCAATTCTAGTTCCAGAAGGGTTAAGTATATGAGAGTTGATGCAGTCCCTCCCTCTTTTTGCCAGACGGTTGTTCCATAGCAACAGTGAGATCACTGAAGACAGTATTTCATTGATTTTTTTTCCCCCTTTCCCCTTTGCTTTCTCTTTAAGCTGTCATTTCCACCTATCCATGTCTGGGAGAGTAGACATTTTTTTTATATTTTAATATTTGAGCTACGTAGGACATTCCTTCCGGCTTTTCTTTCTAAAACAACAAAATCAGTCTTATAAAAATTACATGTTTAACTATGCATTTAAAAAGAGAGACTGGTTTGGGAGGTTGGATAACTGTGCCTGGCGTAACGGATGTTCTTAAATATTCCTGCCTTATTTGTTGGTCTTCTAGGGAAAAGAACAGTGTGGAGCAAAACCTGAAGGAAAAAGGAGAGACAATCAAGCAGAGGACAAGTGAGGTCCAGGTAATTGTCATTGGAATTTTCAGATTTGGTTGATATAAATAGAGGTTATTGGAAAAAATGTCTTTCAGTGAATGGATTAGCCTTTTACCAAGTATGTTATTAGGATTTGTTCTCATTGTGATCAATATATTTGTTAGCTTAGGGATTGAAATGGACACGGTTAATTACATGAATGTCTACATTACTTGGGAAATAGGCTGAGGGGGAAATGCAGCATTTTTGTTAGATGACAATTTTGCCAGCGATGTTAGAATCCAAGCACTGTGGCTATGAATAACAGCTTCAGGTTTTTGTGTGATACGAACAAGGATTTGCATCTAGATTTTATATTTTCCTTAAAGTTGAAAATCTCTCTCAGTGCTTAAATGTAAATCCAGATGAGATTTATGCATGAATAAATGAATCGTGCATCCTAAGCTTTTACAGAATCATTTGATCCCTATTGTAACAGAAACAAATACGGAGCAAAATGCAGCCTGTTATTAAAGACTCCATAATAGTTCTTTTGGATGGAGCCTTTTTAATTTATTCTTAACCAGTATTTTGCTGATCATGCAAAATCAAGGAGCAACTTATATAACGCTATTTAGTTAGTTAACAGTTTTGCTACAGGTGTTGAGATATCTTAAGATTTCATATAATGCTAGCAAAATAATTCCCATGTATGATTTTTATTATTTCTTTCAGTGGATGACTTAGTCCTGTTCAATAGTGATTTCTAAAATATTTGCCCTAGGACACCAAAGAAGCGACTACAGACCCCCGAATTTGGCTCTGGAAATTTCTCTCCCTCTCTCCCTCCCTCCCCCCCCCCCCACACACACTATCAGTAGTGTTCCATTGTAATGGAAATGAATTTTAAAATTTAGAAAAAAGGTTTTAACAGAGAAGTAAATTAATGGTTTCCCTTGAATGTTCTCTATTATAGATTGATGAACAGCTTGTTTTTGTACAATTATTTCTGTAGTTAGATTAATATTACATTAAGATTACAAGAAATATTACATTTCTTGCAATCATTCCAAGAAATACATTCCAAGAAATAATCCAGGCAAAATAATAATAATAATAATCCAGCTTGCTTTATATGCTTTTCTGGGAAGACATTGACACTTTACAAGATATGATTTTAAAAAAATTATTATAATACATTTTTTGTCATGTCTCTGTACCCAAGGACTTTAGCCAGGAGTGAAACGTTCAGTATCATCACTATAAAGTAGGAATGTTTACAGAATGAGAATATAGCAGAATCCAAGTGTTCTACCAGAATAATCAAGTTAGTTGTGATTAAAGTAATTAAAATAAAAATGGCTGAAACTTTTATTCTTATTTCAGAACAGCCCACTCTGAAGTTGAAATGGCCCGTTTTGTTTTCTGTGACTGGAAAGCCTTGATCTGTTCTGAAATTAGCATTTTATTCCCATAATAAAACAAACTGTCATAACATGTCTTGCTTCCAGTTAAAAAACATTTCACATTCAAATTGAAATGAAATACCACAAGTTTAATGAAGTTTAATTCTGTTAGTGATATTGAAAGTTGTGGTCAAGAAGCAATCTAAATTGTGTGAACCTTTTTACTGTTGATAAATCTTGAAATGTATTGTATTTCACTGATAGGTGCTTGTATCCTGCAGTGTCTTAGCAATGTCTTTGGATACAGGTTTTAGGTGGCACTGGATGAATTGCAGTTGTCCTGTTTGTGGGCCACTCTTATGAATAATGCCCAGCAATAGCCAACAGACATCAGTTTGGGAAACATTTTATTCTCTACCTTTAGCTGCCTATCTGCTATTTTCACCCACTGAATTGCACTACATTTGTTACTAAGAGGCAAATTTTCTCAGTAGTTTTGGTTAAGTATTGTTTTTTCGTTCTGTTTATCCAACTCATTACTTTCTCATACCCTTCCAACCTCTATTTTGATTTACCTTTGTCCTTTTCTGTGTGTATCCTATGAATTTCATATGGCCTTGTTCATGATAATCCTTGCAAAGTATGTATGCTGAGGCTATTTTCTTTTCTTCATTTTTTCAAATACGTACCTACCTGTTCACATCCTGTCCCCTTCATCTTACATCACAAAGTTAAAATCATTATCATATACAATCATTACAACATCATAGTTTAAGAAGAAATGCAGGCCTGTATTTTTCACTTTTCAGGATCTTCAAGATGAAGTAAGGAGGGAGAGCAATAACTTGCAGAACCTTTTGACCCAGAAGCAGGAGGCAGAAGAAATCCTGAATGGTCTAGATGAGGAGAAAGCCAAGTTGGAAGAGCAGCTTAGTATGATACGGCAGAAATGTACAGAAGAAGTTGATCTGGTGAGTATTTTTACCTCAGCTGTAGAAAGCTGCATTTTCTGCATGGTTTCACTGGGACTGTTGTATACATGTTGTATCTACTTAGGGATTCCTTGTATAAAGAGATTGGCATGGAAATAAATGATTAAAAATTATTTTAAAAAAAGAATAATCCCTCGACATCATTGTTGATTTGATTGCTATGGGAATTGTTGGACTATTGTTAGTATTCTGTTGTGTTACATGGTTTAGAGTTTTAAGCATTTTATTTATTCATTGAGGAAGCTTTAATTAATTGTATTTGTATTGTCGTTACTCTGGCTTTTATTAATTAAACAAAGGGAAAAAATGAATTAGAGAAAAAGAAGGAAAGGAAAGGAAAGGCTAATTGTAGCCCCACATTTCTGGGACACGAAGGGGCTGAGGCTAAAAGGCGCTGCTCTTCTGTGGCAATGCTGATGCTGTGGAACAGCTTTCCTCAGAGGTCTTTGCCTCCTCCCTTCTGGCTTTCAGGAAACTACTAAAAATGGAGTTATTCCGGAGGGCATTCTCTTAATTTAAGCATTACATCACCTTTATGTAATGGTTTCAGTAAAAGACTACTATAATTCATGGTAAACTTTCATACATAATCTGTCTTTCTAAGCATGAGTTTATAAATAAATAAATCATTGTTATTAAATAAACAGAGAGAAACAACTGAGATAGGAAAATCTGGCAAAGAGCGGGACATTCAAGTCCACTCTAATTTTATGTTTTAAATTTTGAGAATAAACAAACATGAAAGTATGCAAGAGGAAGGAGGAAGCCTCTGGCACACTTTTCAGTTTCCCAAATCACGATTTTGCATTTCAGGAATATTTTATCTGGGCCGTCTGGTAAAATGACACAGCAGGAATAATGTTTATGCAGTACAGCTTTCCTTGAATGTGCCATGGAAGCAATCTCATAATTCAAGTATTAGAATGCTAGAGTGGAATATTTCATTTTTTTATTAATTTATTTCTACCCCGCCTTTTATTATTTTTTTACAAATAGCTCAAGGCGGTGAACATATCCAGTGCACCTTCCTCCTCTTATTTTCCCCACAATAACAACTCTGAGAGATGGATTGAGCTGAGAGAGAAAGACTGACCCAAGTCCGGTGCCTTAATCACTAGACCAAACTGGCTCTGATATTCTTCTGTTTTGGTTAGCTCTTTCTTGTTAAAAATGTTGATGGAGAGAACTGCTAGCTAGTTTTATATTCACCTTTCACTTTACAGATTACATCTCTGAAAAAAGAAATAGGAGAGCAGGAATCCAAAATCTCTGGATATAAGGATGATTTGAGTAAAGCCCAGGAAGAGCTTAGCAGGCTACAGAAAGAAGCTTCAGAGTTAGAGAAAAGTGTGGAGGAAGGAAAATTGCAATTAGAACCTATTCAGCAGGATCTTCAACACTCCCAACAAGAAATTACTTCAGTAAGTAACCTCTGAGATTGTTCTTTTTCATCATGCTTCCATCGTTGGATTTCCTCAATTACAAATGTTATTATATCATTCTACATTTAACTAAGAAATAAACCTGAACTCAGATTTTTAAAGCTGAATTCCTCCTGTTTTGGCTTTCTGTGTCATTCATAATATATTTTTTTTATAGTGTAAATACTCAAGTTTCATGGATTATAATTCAGATGAGTGAGAGCAGTGCTTTTTTTGTAAAAGAAAAAGGTGCCCGAACTCACACATGTTATACAACCCGCCTTGCCTACCCTACAAGGTTCCATCCAAAAAAGGTGCCGGAACTCCATTCTGAGCGTTCAATGAGAAAAAAAGCCCTGAGAGCTATTACCATGAGATAGGGAAATATATGTGTATTTATGTTGCTTTTATATATTTAATGATTTTGTCAGAATCCATTTAGATCACATTCATAAATGTATGTTTAAAACATTATCACACACCCCCCCCCCCTGGATTCTGCCATCTCCCGAGGAAGGAGGAGCAGATGTGGATTCAGCCTGCCGTAGGTTATTTCAAAGACCAAGGGAAACCTTTTGAACTGGGGGAACAAAGGGGAGGGTTAGGGAAGAAGGCATCTGGCCTGTGTCTCCATTTGAATCTGTAAAGGAAGAAGGCAATAACCGTAAAAGATCCGAAGTTCCCTTTTTCCCACGAAAGGGATGACACAAAGTAAATGATGGGGGGCTGACCAAATGGGGTTGAGGGAAGGGGGGGTTGAACCAGGAAGTCTTTATAAAGTTTCAATCTGTAAAACAATACCAGGTCCTGTCTTGTATTTCCACAACCAAACATGTCCTAGTAAAAATTCCTTTTGGACTAGAACTGACTCCAAGAGTTTTTGTTTCCCTAAGACGTGGATTGGGGTGGGTCCTGACAGATTTATATGCCACCCATCACTATTTTAGCGCTCTGTGTTTTACAATATCATTGCTTTTTTATTGATAGCAATATTGATCAATTGCTTTTTTGCAATTCTCCAAAACCATTTTGTCAATCAGAAGTTGATGTTTTGCACCTCTGCTTTTCTTTTTATTTCCTTTCTGTTCCATTGGAAGGATAAGTAATCTTGGATGTGAGTATGTTAATGGCCTATAGGTTCATAGTGTTGTTCCTTTTGCTGGATTTTTTTTTGAATCAGATAAATGTTGCCAGTTATTAACCAGTCAAAGCTCTTTTCTTCTTTATGCAATATTTCATTAACCTGTTTAGCTGTAATTGGATGTTAACTAGTCAGATATGTGAGCCCAAAGTCACACAATTGATCATTCCCAGGTCTACTATTTAATCCTTTTTATTCAATTTTTAACTATTTCTGCTTTTATTGTCAGTTCTTCCATTTGATGTTTAGTAAATTCATCTTCAGATATTTTTATCCATCCAGCATTTTTATTATAGTCTTTTTGACTTTCCCATAATCTTTTTCTAAACTGGATTGTTTCCTTTTTGCTTGGTTTTCCATTTTCAGAATTTCTATTGCCATTTATTCTTTGGTAGAATTGTTTATTTTATTTTGTTTGTTTATTATCAGGCGCAAGAAAAATTGCTGGAGCTCAAAGAGTTGGAAAACAGCCAGTTTAACTGGGAAGTTCAGCCACATGGCATATTAATTAATGGGAATGCGGATCACTCTAGCCTCAGCAACAGCAGCAGTGAAACTGTTAATCTAAATGAGAATGCAGAAAGAGAAAATTCAGCAGATTCTGAACAAGTAAATTATGAAACTCCTGTGAGTGGTGCTTGGATTATTTTTCAAAAATCTGATGAAACTCAAGTGAAGCTTGGGTTTCAATGTGATAAATAAAATATACCAAGTTTTGTTCTAGATAGAACAAGTCCAAAGTATATAAGTAAATTGATGAATTAAAGTATTTTTGAATAATTATTACCTAATTAGGAGATTTCAGAGAAGGTTGAATGTGTTGTTATACACTTTTTGGGGGGCGGGTGTTGCCCAAACATAGTATAATATTAGAGAAATAGTTTAAAGGCAATGGATTTTCTTCTTCCAAAATAAAAAAAATGAATGAACTTAATTATTTACAAGGTTCACATAGTTCTTATAGATTTGATTCAACAGGTAACAAGAGATTTATATTGCCCTTTTAGATGTAACTTGGTATTTGTACCCTAAAAGGGTACAGTTGTAGCCACATTTAATTATATAAAAGTCTTCTTTATAAGGCTTGTTTCTTAACATGATTAAAAGAGTTTGCATGAACATTATTAATACAAAAAGTACATGTCAGAGTTGTATCCATTGTGAAGAATTATCATCAGGGAATGACATATAGATTCGTTGAGTCAATTTTTCTTAAATAAAAGTCACCAGAAAAAAATTATACCAATCTGTAGATTGTTGTTGGGAGAACTTCTATGTCTGATTCTTTTTTTTTTTTCTTTTTTCTTTCTTTTTTTTTGCTCTGAAAGGCTAGAAATAGTCCTGAAGCGACACATGAAGATACAGAAGAAGAAAAAGAGGAACTGCCATCAGATGTTACCAAAAAAGTGAGTTTAAACATTTTAATGTTTAAGCATTTTAATGTACAACATTTAAGCATTTTAATATACAACTTCTAAGAAGCATCTACATTTTGTAGGTTGATGTGAGAACCTATACAGGTAGTCCTCAACTTACGACCACAATTGAGCCCAAAATTTCGCTTGCTAAGCGAGACAGTTGTTAAGTGAATTTTGCCCCATTTTACAATCTTTCTTATCATAGGTGTTAAGTGAATCACTATAGCTGTTAAGTTATAACACTATTGTTAAATGAATCTGGGTTCCCGCATGACTTTGCTTGTCAAAAGGTCACAAAAAGGGATCACATCTTCCTGGGACACTTCAGCCGTTATAAATATGAGTCAATTGCCAAGCATCTGAATTTTGATCAAGTGACCATGAGGATGCTGCAACAGTCGTAAGTGTGAAAAATGGTCATAAGTCACTTTTTTCAGTTTTATAACTTTGAACTGTCACTAAATGAACTGTTGTAAGTCGAGGACTACCTGTAGAAGGAGTAGGGTTTTTCCCATTATTCCCATAAGAATCTTACAATTCCATGCTCTTCTGAAGTATCCTCCATACGAGACTGTATGGAAAAGTCAGACTAAAATAATTGGTGTACTAATGCTAAAACTGGGAGGATCCATAAGCAGAAACCCGCTCACTGATACACAGGATCCGAGCTCCACTTTATTATGTTGTAATTTCCCTAAGGTTAATTACAAAGGATCTTGAGAGTACAGAAAAAAATGTGCTCAAGATCTTTTTTTTTACTGATTTAATTAGTTTGGGAGAAGAGTTTCTTGTCTTTAGTGAGATGTAAGTGAAAGAGGTGACTTATATCGGAGTTCCCCAACCTTTTGGGGTTGGTGGCCTGGAGCTGGGGGAGGAAGAAAGAAGGGATGGTTTTGTGTGGGGATGAACCCGCATGCACTCACACAAATACCCATTGCTTGCGCGAGTGGGGGCATGAGCACTCTTGACGCTCACATGAGTGGGGCCACAAACACCCACAATGCTCATGCGAGTGGGATTGTGCGTACACACGCTCACCGGCCAGCCATTCACATGGCCCATTGGCCAGTAGTGGTAGTGGGCTGCGACCCACAGTTGGGGACCCCTGACTTATGTAATAACAATATGTACATTTAAACTTTTTTTCTTCTAGGAAGATCTAGTAAATGAAGGTTCTCATCAACCCTCTGATCAGACAACAGATGCCAACTTGGACTTTTTTGAGTCTGATCCCTTCGTTGGTAGTAAGTATGTTCAGTTTCCTTTCCCTAACAATTTACTAAGGATTCATAGTGATACTTCAATTGACCTTTGAACCAATTATCCAGTGAGTTAGTTTCATTTAATTGGGCAGCCTTTTGATGAGAGTGGATTTCTGCATTTATCAAGGCGATTGAACTAAATTATATCAATTTATACAAGTTTTTTGTTACAGTAAATATTAAGTATATTATTGTCCCCACTTAAATTTTCCTTGTTTGAAAGCTTTGCCTTTTTTAAAAAAAAAACTACTAAATAAAGGCTAAATAACTGAAGATCTGTCTATTGTTGCTCATTTGATATCAGCTTCACTAGACTAGATAACCTAGACCAGGGGTCGGCAACCTTAAACACTCAAAGAGCCACTTGGACCCGTTTCCCAGAGAAAAAAAACACTGGGATTAATTAAAAAGAAATAGAGGCTGCTGTGCATGAGTTTTCTCTTTCTCTCTCTCTCTCTCCCTCCCTCCCTCCCTCTTTCTCTCTCCCTCTCTTTCCCTCCCTCTCTCTCCCCCCCCTCCCATTCTCCGATCTTCTGGTCACCTGGCAAGCTGGCTTCACACTGTTTTCGGACAAGCTGACACACATACTTATTGGGCTGGCTCTCCTCCTGCTGCTGCTGCTGCTTCCTGTGGAAATGCAGCAAAGGCAGGAGCCCCGCCCAATAAGCTTTTGAGCTTCTCAGAGAACAGTGTGAGTTACACACACGCACACACACACAAACACACGGGGGGGGGGAGGAAGCGCAAGTGCCTCTCTCTGTCTCTCTGCAAATGGCAGAGGACGACTGGGAGCCGCATGTCTAGGACCTAGTCCTAGACCAATAGGTTATTCAGAGTCACTTTGGATAATGAAATGGGCAGCAAGTAAAACTCCACAGGAAAGCTAAACCAGATTTTGAGATCAGCTATAATAAGATAACTTGTGTACCTCCTCCTCATAGTTGTGAACCTATCTTTCTGATCCAGTTCTGAATGTTATCTGGCTGTTTTGGATTTAAAATACATTTTATCCCTTGTTCCATTGGCAAAAGGGTTTCATATCTCTGACAAGGTCACCTTCCTTAGTTGACCTAGTTCCTCATTTCTATAGTTAAGCGACATTTGTTTCTTTTTTTGGTTTGTGGACACTAAGACTTCCATTGGGGAAAAGTCCAAATAGTTATCAGTGGATATTAGTGAAGAATTTTTTTTAAAAAAATGCTATTGCACTATATAGAGTGGTTGTGGCAAACAGATTGAGATAACTATAAACCTTTATCCATATTGCGATAATTTTGAACAAAGCTGAACAATGTTTTACTCTCTAAATAGATGATCCTTTCAAGGATGATCCATTTGGCAAGATTGGTGAGTATTTATTTTCTTTCCTTTTAATCTTTTAAAAGAAAAAAAATTCAAGATGGGAATCCATAATTAAAGAATGTTAAAGACTGCATAATGGGGTGGAATTCTTTATTGTATAAATCCTCCAAATATTTTGGTTTCAGTTAGTATATCAGCAAGCTAGAATGATGGGAGTTGTAGATCAAACATTTGTGGGGGGATGGAAGGGACCATTTTGGAAAAGACTCATGTACGGTTAAAAATTGAGTGTGTTGAAGTAGCCTTTACGCTGGGGGACAAAATGCAACATGGAGCATTAATTAATGTTCTAATTGGTAGAGAATACATAAACTAGCAATGTAATATTAAAGCTGGGCACGTTTTATAGTTTTTGTGATAAATATTTACAGTAGGAAACAACTAAGCACACTTCTAGTAACATTGTCTTCATTTCGCTGTCTTTAAGATCCTTTTGGTAGTGATCCCTTTAAAGGTTCAGATCCTTTTGCTGCTGATAACTTTTTTAAGCAGTCATCATCAGATCCCTTTGGGAATATTGATCCCTTCAGTGCAACCAGCAACAACAATTCCACAGTAAGTCTGAGAGAAGAGATTAGTACTGTGTGTATGGCGGATTTTGGTATGAAATGTCTCCATTAGTTTTCATATAAATAAACTTGCTTGTTCCTTGTCCTCTATGGACAGGTATATTTCACAGACATTAGACACTTGACCTTTTATTTGCACAGCTGCATTATGAATCTTTGCGATCACCTGGAGGTTTGGCTTAGACAACCTAAGTCTCTTGGTATTTAATGAAATCTAGAATTATTAGATAGCATGAGATTTCACAATGGCTAAATAGAACTGTTATATCTTAGGAAGTTCTCAAAACAACTGTTCCCCATTTCCCTTTTATTTTAAGTGAATCCACTTGATCCTTTAATTCATGGCCCATATAATTTAATGTGATACACTTAAATGGTTTATTTTTATTTATTTATTTTAATTCCATTTATATCCCGCCCGTCTCTGAAGACTCAGGGCGGCTTACAAGCTTAGCAGTAGCCTTCATTCTATGTATATGCCTGCTTATTAGGGCCTTCACACACCCCCTAAGCGGCATTATTACAAAGTCAGCTTAATTGCCCCCAACAATCTGGGTCCTCATTTTACCTACCTGGGAAGGATGGAAGGCTGAGTCAACCTTGAGCCTGGTGGGATGCGAACCTGCACTAATTGCAGGCAGCTGGTGTTACTTAAGGAGGCATTAGCCCACTGCTCCACCAAGGCTCTTTTTAAGAGTTAAGAGTACTATGGTTAAGAGTACTGGTGTTTATGGAGAACCAGATGTAGACTAACAGTATTCTTCACAGTGCTGGCGTTTTAATAACTTCAGAAGGGATACCGGTTGGTTCAGTTTGTAACCATATATGAAAGGTTATTGATGCTTCAACCAGAAAAGAATTTGTTTTAATACTGCAGTTTTGAAAATAACTTTCTGAAAAGCTAAATACTGGACTAGATAGAATATATTTTAAATGACTCAAGTATAGTTTAATGTTCATTTAGATTTCTCTCTTTAATACTCAGGCAAAAATTAGCATGTTTGATTTTAAGAATTTGTAGCAAGCTAGTTAATGGATTTTAAATTTTAGACAGAAACATTGAAACATAATGATCCTTTTGCTCCTGGTGGAACTGCTGTGACTGCATCAAGTGATCCAGGTAAGAAATTATGATGACAATATTAAACTATTTGAGATGTGAGGCATATTTGGATTTTTGAGAGTACATCATAGCTGCTTACCCAAAATGGCTCCCACAGTGGGCATAGATTATCAAGGAGCCTTTACAAGGAAGCAGAGTGAAGACAGTTCCTACGATACCTCCTCAACCATTATAATCAGGCCCAACTTACTTTACTTTTTTTTCTTTCCAAGGCAAGTTTGCTCATTTACATAATACTGGATTATGATTACCATTGACTGTTAAGCATGCTACTGAAATTATGCAGTTTAATAATTTTACTTTTAAATTCCTGTTAGATTAAAAGAAAGTAATGTAGGGGAATCTGATAGATACCAAGTAATGTCTCCATAGGAATTCGTTGTCCATAAGCTGTATCAGGGGTCTCCAAACTTTGGCAACTTTAAGACTTGTGGACTTCAATCCCCAGAATACCTCAGCCAGCCATGGTGACTAAGGAATTCCATGAGTTGAAGTCTGTAAGTTTTAAAGTTGCTATGTTTGGACTATATTTTAGAACTCCCTTGTTATGAACAAGCCAAGTTATACAGACTAAGCTTCATTACTTCCCCAATTTAAGTGTGTTAGATTTACCTGCATTTTGTAGGTTTCTAAAAGACATCAAGCTCAGTCAGATTAACCATTTTAATAGCTTAATTACTTTATTTTTCAATCAAAAATGAACAGTTAATGCATTTTGATGTGTTTCATAATTTTAAGCATAACTTGACCTTACATCTGCCAGAATACATTTTTGTGTTCTCTTAACTTAGATTAACTTCTGTAAACATGTTAAATTTGATTAGCTTGAACCCAAGAAGTATAATTCATTTAAAATCATTAGCATTAAATGTGATTAGCACCATAATCAAATGTGATTATGTAATGGCTTTGAGGTACCGGTTTACAGAAATATTTGATACAATGATACTTAATTATTATACTTTGAAGGCATCAAATTTGACATAATTGTCACACCCAACAGCAGACAAGGATTTAAACATTTTAAGAGCCGAGGAGTTATTTAACACACCAGAAGTGAAAGCACATTCTGACACTGCTTCCAGCATCTGACCGTTTCACATTTAGAAGCTTTTATACTCAAAACTTTTCTGAATACTCCCTTTCCTATTTTTCCCAGTTAGACATAACATTTTGGTGTTATCCGAAAATCTGTTTATATATAACTTTAAGTTGAAAGCTGAAGTTCTGACAGCTGAATTTCTACATGCTGGTGTTTTAAGGGTTAAATAGATACTTGGACAAGTCCTAAATTGCTCTTCCAGCTCAGAGGCTACCTGGGCTAAGCTAGTCTTTATTCCTTATCAACTCTTCTCAGATTATAAAGTAATATCACATAAGCCTCATCATTTCAGAAAAAAATTGACCAAATGATTCATAACATTACATAAGGTTTTACTAATCTAGATCCCATATTTAAACTCAAATCTATGGAAAATTGAATCAAGATGTCCAATATGTTCCGAAGAGAATTTATTCCTGAAGAGTCAGACTAAGTGCAGTACAGAGTTTAAATTTAGTGTTTTTGTTGAAACTTCAACCATAAAAGACAATCTAGAGCAGGGGTCCCTGATCCGTGAACCAGTACCAGGCCATGGCATGCCAGCAACCGGGCTGCACAAACAAGCAAAGCCCCATCCACAGGATGCAGGCAGCACACAAAACCACGCACCCTCCGGTCCCCAGAAAAGCCTCTCTCTGTGGAACCACTCCCTGGTGCCCAAAAGGTTAGGGACCTCTGACCTAGCGGGCTGGCCTTAATAGTGCCAATATGTGGATGATGAACTATCTGTAGGAGAACAATGGCAGCACACAAAACCACGCACCCTCCGGTCCCCAGAAAAGCCTCTCTCTGTGGAACCACTCCCTGGTGCCCAAAAGGTTAGGGACCTCTGACCTAGCGGGCTGGCCTTAATAGTGCCAATATGTGGATGATGAACTATCTGTAGGAGAACAATGGCAGCACACAAAACCACGCACCCTCCGGTCCCCAGAAAAGCCTCTCTCTGTGGAACCACTCCCTGGTGCCCAAAAGGTTAGGGACCTCTGACCTAGCGGGCTGGCCTTAATAGTGCCAATATGTGGATGATGAACTATCTGTAGGAGAACAATGGCAGAATATGGGGGCAGAGTTAAGGGATCAGTCTAGAATCTCTACGTAGCCACAAATGGACTAGGTCCAATCCCTTGATGTCTATGGAGATTCTCAGTCTTCCAGGTCATAGCTATCCCAAAGGTGCTTTTTCACAAGGCAACTGGACTTTCTAGTTTTTCTTTGAAGACGTTTCACTTCTCATCCAAGTAGCTTCTTCAGCTCTGACTAGATGGTGGGGCATGGCACAACATAGAACAAACCCATCAGGACAAGATTCAGCAGTCCATCTGCATTTAAAAGACAAAGGCCACTCTTTCAAAGATAGCAAAGTCCACATTTTGTACAGAAAGGACCGCTGGTTTGAAAGACGGGTCAAAGAGGCCATCCTTGTCAAAATTGAGCAGCCCTCTCTCAACAGAGGGGGAGGGATCCGACACCATCTATCTCCAGTCTACAACACAGTCTTTTCAGCAGTTCCAAGAAGGCTCCACACCCATTTGCACTACTCAGGTGACCCTGATGACACAGATAAACTTCCAGGTGGCCTCAACGACTCTAAAAGAATGCAAATGATCAGCTGCCTGCAAGGAGTATAAATCCTTCCATTCCCCACTATCCAGTCAGAGCTGAAGAAGCTTCTTGGATGAGAAGCGAAACATTTTCAAACAAAAACAAGTAAGTCCAGTTGCTTTGTGAAAAAGCACCTTTGGTATCCACTCCCTTGAATTCCATGAACCTTTAACTCCAAACAGGTGCTAACCTTAGTTGATAAGATTCCTGTGCATAGGCTGTTTAGTAATAAATCAGTTTATTTGGACCCTCATGTGCGAACCCGGTCTTTTACACTACTTCTTATTATATAAACATCCAAAGCTGCTTTTTCATGCTACCTGGGGTTTGTATTCAGATGCTACTGTTTTTGTGTCGGAAGCACCGAGTCACTTTTGGTTTGAAAGAATTAGTTAGTGACATCATTATTGCCCAGGAGACACCCAGTTGGGGGCTCCTTTCATGTCTCCATTAATATGCCCAGCAAAGGGGCACCTATTTATCTACCTGGGTTAGCACACTTTCAAACTGCTAGGTGGGCAGGAGCTGGAGCGAATGACAGGACCTTATCCCATCACATAGCAGCACTTGGGTCTCAAAGGTGGGCTTGCTGATGATCCACCCAGCGTTCTAAGCACGTGAGCCCTCATGCCCCTTTCCCTGTTCAGATCAATGAGGTTGCAGTTTAATGGGCATCCCTTGGGAAGGTAGGCCCCATGTGGTTCCTGTGCATTCTGAACGTCTGAATTTAGCATTAGCTATAAAATAGTAATTGTTCATTTGTAATAACATCCTGAATCAACAAGAAGAAGCATCAACTGTTCTCAAGTGCTGTTTTTCATAGGGCTGTTTTGTGGTGCTTCTTGTGAGGTTTGCAAGTTCCTGTGAGATTCTTGCAAAGTTGTTTTTTATCTTTTACTTTTCAATGCAATTCTTATTGCTGTACAAACACAAGCCTGAGTTTTGTTTAGGCCAGGGGTATTAAACTGCCGGCTCATGGGCTGGACGCGTCATGCGGAAGCCGCACCCACCCCATTGCCGTCAATGGCAAAACAGTCCTGATACATTGCGTGAGGTCGCGAGTTTGATATGTCTGGTTTAGGCAGTCTTATTTTTTTAAAAAAAAATAGCACTATTTGATATATTAATCTTGCAGGTATATTAAAAACAAATCTATCAACTATCCTGTACTTCCCTTATTTAAGATCATTAGAAAATCTTTATAGCTGCAGAGAAGCCAACTGATTATAATCAGCAAGTTTTAGCTTTGACACTGTATCAACACAATTAGTTCAAAAAACCACCAGTGACAAGTTTGTGCCTGCCAGCTTGTCTTTTTCATGCACTATTTGCAACTGTAATCCTTCTTAACATACTCATTTGGGTCATTTATCAGACTATGATGGAAGAGTTAATGTTACCATTTGTGTGAAAAATGCATCTACCAATGGGTAGTAGTCATGGCAAAATCTGTGTCAAAAGAAAGTGTAACTTGGCTATCAGTTTCTAGAAATGAGCTGTATGGTCCTTGGTCTTTTTCATGTAGTGTGTCTTTTGAATGGCATCAAATGTCCTGTATTTCATTGTAACAATATGCATACAAGTGAAACAGAAAACTAATTTTTTTTTGAGTTTGAATTCCTTTGTACATTTTGAGGGGCACAATAAGCAAAATGATTTCCATCACCTCTTGGAATAACCTCTAAATATTTTGGCGGCAGTCCTGAGATATTTTTTAGTTTATTTCCCTATAATTAACTGAATGAGAGCTGAGCGGTAGTGAGCTTTACATAAACCTTCTTCCATATCTGATGAAAATGCAGATAGTTCAATAAATAAAGTAATCTGTTTCCTGTTTTTCATCTTGCATGGTTTTTGGTTTTTGAGTCTCCAAATCAGTGTAGACTCCTGCCTGGACAAGTCCTTACTGCTTCCTGCCTGGACAAGTGCTTACCGCTTTCTTGGCAAAATTTCAGAGTTGGCTTGCCATTGCCTCCTTCCTAGGGCTGAGAGTCCGACCGAAGGCCACCCAACTGGCTTTGTGCCTAAGGCATATCTAGAACTCGCAGTCTCCCAGTTTTCTACCCTGATGCCTTTACCACTGCACCAAATTGGCTCTTTTTAGATCCTTGCATGTGTAGTCCATTGGATTTATCTTCTTTCCTTCATGTTTTCCTTTGCTTACTACAGCTACAGATCCCTTTGCATCTTTGTTTGGAAACGAATCATTTAGCTGTGACTTTGCTGATTTCAGCACTTTGTCAAAGGTAATTTGAAATAATTAATGCTTGTGGACAAAGCATAAACTTGTTGAGTAACAAAATAAAACTTCAGCAAACATTATTGTAATTTAAGCTAAATGGTAACTTAATTCCCATTTTGAACTATGTCTCATTAACTATGGGATTATTTGTTTTCCTAATAAAAGTGTTGTGGTTAATGGAAATTACACCGTGGGCACTCATACAGTCTCATGCATTAGCTGATTTTTTTCCCTTCAGTTCTCAGAATATAATCTCTGGAGTGGACTAGTTCAGCTTATTTCTGAAGTTATACTATTTGGTAATTCATTAAGCCAACCCATAATCTGAATTTGTTGCAGCAGAATTGACATTGAAATAGTGAAACTGAGTGTGCAATCCTTCAATTCAGTTTCGTCATTCACAGGAAATGATACAGCAAAAACACAACATTGAAGGACACACACAAACACACCATATAGTAACTTTACACACAAATAGTTTTTCCAAAGGGGCCATCAAGATCTATACTCTTCATTTAAATTAAAAGGACTTTACAGTGGCAAACATCTGTCTATCATTAATATTTAATGAAGTGGTAATAAACAAATATGAAAGATCTGAGTAGCTATAGAAATTATTACTTCTTGGAGCACCCTAAATCCCCATTAAATAATACACACTCTCCATGTTTAGTGACCACAAACCATTCCTTAAATTGGAAGCAAAATAATTAGAGAAAAAGAGGGTGCGAAGATCACTCGTTGCTGCCATCCTGTTTAGATAAAATTCTCTCATGCGGCATTATTCTCACTCCAGTGCACATTGTTGTCAAGTGCAGAAGTTGGATTACAAGTGCCTGCATTAGTTGGAAAATTATTTTAAAAAATTATTATATTTTAAATTATTAAATTATTATTACCATCATACTGTGAATAGTTGCTAAATAAAATAGGCTAAAGGAGTGGCTGCATAGCCTTTGTTCTGTTTCCTGTAAATATACCATAAAATTGAAACTTCAGATAGCACCTCTAGGGAAAATATTAAAGCATGCATATATGATTACGGAGATCTTTATATTAAAGCATGCATATATGATTAGGAAGTCCTTAACTTTCAACCATAGTTGAGCCCAAAATTTATGTTGCTAAGTGAGAAACTTGTTGAGTTTTGCCCCATTTTATTTTTTCTGGCCACATTTGTTTAGCGCAGGGGTCTTCAGACCTGGCCCTTTTATGACTTGTCCACAAGTCATAAAAGGGCCAAGTTTGAAGATCCCCGGTTTAGTAAATCACTGCAGTTGTTAAATTAGTATCATGGTTGTTAAGTGAATCTGGCTTCCCCACTGACTTTGCTTGTCAGAAGGTTACAAAAGGTGCTGAAATGATCCCAGGACATTGCAACCGTCATAATTGTGAGTCAGTTGTCAAGCATTCAAATGAAAATCACGTGACCATGGGGATGCTGCAACGGTCATACAAGTGAAAAATGGTCATAAGTCACTTTTTTCAGTGCTGTTGTAACTTCAAACAGTCACTAAGTGAACTGTTGTAAGTCAAGGACTACCTGTATTGTAAAAATGAAAAATTGGAGAAAGCATTGGTTTATGGTGAAAAACTGGCTGGTGGGAATCAAGTAATGACATTCATAGGAGCTTAATAAGCAGCAGTTGGGAGCAACAGTATGAGGCTTATAATGATCAGTAAATAAAAAAAGACACTAACTTGTGCATAATGGAGTTATTTCCTTTCTTTTTTTTAAGACGAACAATGAAGATCCTTTTAGTTCATCTGCAACAAGTACTGTTAACAATATAGTTATAACAAAAAATTTGTTTGAGGAAGCTCCAGTCAAAAATGAAGATATTCCTCCTGCTCTGCCTCCTAAAACTGGAACACCTACCAGACCTTGTCCTCCCCCACCTGGTAAGAAGCAGCATTAAATCTGTAAATACTGAGGTTTATATGGAGCTTTTTTCAGATGTAATGAAACTGTAAAAGGAGCGTTCTATATTTTTTAACAGAATAATAGAGTTCGAAGGGACCTTGGAGGTCTTCTAAGCTAATCTGCTCAGGCAGAAAATCTAATACCATTTTAGACAAATGGCTGTCCAGTCTCTTCTTAAAAACCTCCAGTGTTGGAGCATCCACTGCTTCTGGAGGCAGGTTGTTCCACTGATTAATTGTTTTAACTGTCAGGAAATTTCTTCTTAGTTCTAGATTGCTTCTCTCTTTGGTTAGTTTCCATCCATTGCTTCTTGTCCTGTCTTGGTTAGTTTCCATCCATTGCTTCTTGTCCTGCCTTCAGGAGCTTTGGAGAATAGCTTGACTCCCTCTTCTTTGTGGCAACCACTGAGATATTGGAACACTGCTATCATGTCCCTCCTAGTCTTTCTTTTCATTAAATTAGACATACCCAATTCCAACAACCATTCTTTATATATTTTAGCCTCCAGTCCCCTAATCATCTTTGTTGCTCTTCTTTGCATTCTTCCTAGAGCCTCAACATCTTTTTTACATTGTGGTGGCCAAACTGGATGCAGTATTCCAAGTGTGGTCTTATCAAGGCGTTATAAAGTGGTATTAACACTTCACATGATCTTGATTCTATCCCTTTGTTAATGCAGCCTAGAACTGTGTTAGCTTTTTTGGCAACTGCAGCACCCTGTTGGCTCATACTGTATTTAAGTGATTGTCCACTAAGACTCCAAGATCCCTCTCGCACTTAACTATTATTGAGCCAAGCACCACTTTTAATATGTGCATTTGTTTTTTCTTCATAAATGTAGAACCTTACTTTTTTCACCATTGAATTTCATTTTGTTATATAGCGCCCAATGTTCAAGTCTGTCAAGATCCTTCTGTATCTTAAGCCTGTCTTCTGGAGTGTTGGCTATTCCTGCCAGCTTGGTGTTGTCTGCAAGTTTGATGAGTTCCCCATGTATCCCTTCATCCAAATCATTTATGAAGGATGTTGAACAGCACTGGGCCTAGAACAGAGCCTTGGGGCACCCCATTACACACTTCCCTCCATGTAGATGCAGTTCCATTGAGGACCACACGCTGAGTACGACTGGTCAGCCAGTTATGAATCCATCTGGTGGCCATGCTGTCTAATCCACATTTTTCTATCTTATCAAGTAGTAGGTTGTTGACTACTTGTATCAAATGCCTTACTGAAATCCAAGTAAATTATATCCACAGCATTCCTCTGGTCCACAAATTTTGTCACTTTGTCAAAGAATGCAATAAGATTTATCTGGCATGATCTGTTTTTTTACAAACCCATGTTGGCTTTTGGTTATGACTTTGTTTTCCTCTAGATGTTTGCTGATTCTTGCTTGATTATCTTTTCCAAAATCTTCCCAGGTATTGAGGTCAAGCTGATAGGTCTGTAATTTCCTGGATCCATTTTTCCCCCTTTTTTGAAGATGGGAACTACATCAGCTCTTTTCCATTCCTCTAGTAGTTCCCCAGTGCCTCAGGATCTTTGAAAGATATAGTTCAGTGGTTCTGAGATCACGTCTGTTGGGGTGTAATCCATCTGTTCCTGGTGATTTGAATTCATCTAAGGTAGACAGGTGCTCACTTACCGTTTTTTTGCCTATTTTAACTTGTGTTTCTAATCTGTTTTTTACGGTACTGTTTTTGATAGATTGGACTGTTTTTTCCCTTTGTGTAAAGATGGATGCAAAAAACAAGTTAAATGGTTCTGCTTTCTCCCTATTGCTTTTTACCTTCTTGCCACTTTCTCCCATTAATGGACCAATTGTTTTCTTGACTTTTTTCTTGTTTTTTACATGTTGAAAGAAGCTTTTTTTGTTATTTTTGACTTTTATTGCAAGCCTTAGTTCATTTTGAGCATTAGCTTTCCTCACTTCATCTTTGCAGGCTCGGGCTACTTGCTGCTGTTCTACCTTAGTTATGTGTCCCTCTTTCCACTTTTTATACTTGTCCGTTTTGTCTTTCAATTTATAAAGAGAGTTCTTTACGCAACCATACTGCTTTTTTTTGAGAGCTGTTATTTTTCTTCTTCATTGATATTGTGCTAGACTGGGCTTTTTCCCCACATTCTGTTACAAAAATGCCCAATTTAGTTACAAACTATTTTTTATTTTTTAAAAACTTTGGGTTATATTTTTTTAAATATCCAAAGCAATAAATTATAAAAGAAGCTGTTCTTTTGTATTGCTATATTAATACTATAAAAAACTAAATTCAGTTTGATAAGGATGGCTGATTTGAACCATTTTAACCTAGGCTAATATGAACATTGTGATTTGAATTAAATGACTAGTTCTCATTTTATATTTCCAAAAGCATCCGTATAATGAAAATAGTGGCACACATTATTTACTCTGCAAGTCAAAACCCTCATCCTTTAGAAACTTTAGAATATTTTAGAAAATCACATGAGTTTAGGATATGTAGCATTACTTATACAACTGTATACTGAATAAATTATTGTCATGTTCATAATTATGCTAACTGGTTATTTTGGTGTAGGAAAAAGACCTATCCACAAATTGGAGTCTTCAGAATCTTTTAAATTAAATGATCCTTTCCAGCCTTTCCCAAGTTCTGATGGTTGCAAAGGGCAGGAAGCTGACCCATTTGCTCCTAGTGGAGTAGGCAAAGAGATGGATTCCAATAATTTTGCTAATTTCAATACTGTAAGTATGGAGATATTCAGTTAAATAATGATTGTTTTGTAAGAACAGTGAATGTTCCTATGAACCTTGAGGATGGGAATGGGTTCCTATATATTAGTAATGTCTTGCTTAAAGAATACATCATCAAGATCTATTTGGAGACAAATACTCATTGTTAGCCTTCCAATAAACACATTAACCACTACACAACAATTATATAGTAATTCTGAAAGTTCTCTCATGTTTTAATCTAGCTGTAATTGCATACAGTATTATACAATGTCCATATATCAACCTGTAAGAGTACTATTAGGACGCGGTGGCTCAGTGGGTTAGGACGCTGAGTTTGTCGATCAGAAGGTCGGCAGTTTGGTGGGTCGAATCCCGAGTGCTGCATAACAGAGTGAGCTCCTGTTACTCGTCCCAGCTTCTGCCAACCTAGCAGTTCGAAAGCACGTGATAATGCAAGTAGAAAAATAGGGACCACTACGGTGGGAAGGTAACAGTGTTCTGTGCGCCTTTGGCGTCTAGTCATGCCGGCCACTTGACCACGGAGACGTCCTTGGACAAGTGCTGGCTCTTCGGCTTTGAAACGGAGATGAGCACCGGCCCCTAGAGTTGGAAACAACTAGCACGCATGTGCGGGGAAACCTTTACCTTTTAAGAGTACTATATATGCTTCTGTTGCTGTTAGAAAATGCACTGTGCAGGATTTAAAAATATAAATTGATATTGCAACAAGACAATGTTAGCTCTGAACACTTTCCTTAGCAAGCAGTCATTCAGCAAGTTTCTTGTTTCCCGCCCAGGCATTTGAATAAGCAGCCGGCTGCAGTGTTTGCATGATCCTTAGTTACTGTGTTGCATGACAGTCATATGATATATATTTGCTTGAAAAAGGTGGAGAAAATGTAAATAACGTTCTGAATCTATTGACCACATGATACAGAACTCTTCACAAATTTAGTTTTCTATTTTTTGTGATTAATTATAGTACTAGTATATTGTATGATGTATTTTAAAATAATTCATCTGTATACTTAGCATATGAAAGCACATGGGACTTTTTTGCCTGGGTTGGAAGCTAAGTGGAGTCTGATCTAGTTAATACTATGATGGGAGATTATCAGAAAAGTAAAAAAAAACATTTTAAGGAGAAGCAATGACATATTCCTTCCATATTATAGTGTTCATAAGTTCTTACTTGCTGTTCCACTAACAAGTCCATGTTTTTTTCTATTTTAGTATCCTACTGAAGAAGTTATGATTGAATGGGCAAAAAGAGAAAGTGAGAGAGAAGAGAAAGAGCGACTAGCGAGATTGAAGCAGCAAGAGCAAGAAGATTTAGAACTAGCAATTGCACTCAGTAAATCTGAAATAACAGAAGCATGAAGAGTTGTTTCAAATATTTCTCCTTTTCCCTGGATATCTAAGCTATACTTAAAGTAAATCAAGTTACATATGAATGGGAAAGTCAAAAGGCTTTAAATCCTGCAAATGTGATTTTTTGAGCAATTATCTTATTTGTAACTTTTTCATATCCATTATTTTCATTTGGTAATTGTTTAATATAGCAATTTTCCATTTGTACTTACCTTGGAATTTTTCTTACTGTACACTATTACACCAAAGTAGCTTATTTTAACATCAAAAAAAAAACCCTGACAACTCTACATTTTAAAAATTAGAACACCGATGCACAGCAATATATTGTGGACAGTTTCAAAGGACAAATATGTTTCATGCAAAGTACTTTTTTCTATGTGTAATATATTCTTTGCAGTGTGAAAATCTTTAGAAACGCAGGTGTGAGTAACTGTGTGAAGTGAACACATTTGTCCTTTAAAGATGGCTAGGTCACATATAAGAGATTTATCTTCTAAAATATTCTTAGATGGCATGTTTTATGTCTTTTCAGAAGGGTCCTATTTGCAATACCTATAATACTGAATTATTTTAGTTCTTCCAGGTGGCCTGCATTTGGCCTGTAAGTAAAACTGGTGATATAGTTAAATCAAATTATAGTTATTTAAAAAGAAAAATCTAGCTTGCAAATATTCAGGTAATTAAAAATTCTGATAATCCTGCTTTGTGTTGAAATATTCATGTCTGGCAATACAGTATTAAATTTTATATTTTATGTTTTACAGATATAGCATTTCATATTTAATATATGAAATGCATTATGCTTCTTGTTTTCTTTTTACTGGAAGCTCCAATAGTGGACTGGATATCTAATCGAAAGTATCTTTTCCCCCCTGCATTAACTACCTTTTTGCCTGTCCATTAAAAGTCTAAAGAAAGTTAGAATTTTTCCAGGGAGATCATAAAATTAGACTGGCCAAATTCACTGTCAGGAATTCTGATACTAATTGAGCCAGTTTCTTTTGTGAAATATGCAAAAATTGGTGATTTGACAGCTGAATATGAAATAAGGTAGGGAGTAGACTACACAAAAAAACAACTTACAACAGTCAGTTACTGTTGTGTATAATTTATTGAATGCCAACTGATGGTTGCACCTTAAATTAAATACCCTTATGTGGTCACCGAGTCAAAATAAGATTGAATGTTAAAGAAAATAAGTTATTTCCTATTCTGTATAGTATGTTACATAGTGCAGAGTGTTGAATTCATTCCAGTTATCTTCCTTTTTATTCTGAGATGCTTAGTTAGGCTGCAGGCCTACAAAATAGGTGGTCCTGTGTCATCACCACCCCACCCCAATGCATGATATGGTATTTATGACTGAATTGGATTTTTTTTCTTCTGCTGCAAAGGATTCCATAATTGCCACTGTCAGGATAAGGTATTTCCATTTACTTGTGGATGCTGCTGTCAAGAATCTTTTGAAGAAAGTAGTGTTTCCTCATTTTTTAAATATTCGTTTAGATAAACTTTCTCTTTTGCACTGAGAAATGAGAATTTAAACACCTAATAAACAAAATAAAACCTCTTGCCAAGTATTAATAACCTTAATTTTCTCATGGACTTTCATGGCATTAATCATACAAATTGTGTGATTAACTGCATTTCTTATTTTTAAATGTTTACTTGGTGGACCAATACATTATCTGTGTCACCCATATTCATATATACATGTACATGCATATGTACACAAACATTAATTCATTCAGGCATAGGATTAAAAGTTCTGAGACCCCTGATGTGACATTTTATGTTACTGATAGATCACAGAACTTTTACTCAAAGTATCTCAATAAACCACTGCTATGTCAGCTTTGATGGCATTACTACTAAAGGCTTGTAAGAACTTTTTCAGGCAGGGTTAACCTCTATTTATAGACTTTGTTTAAAAATTCTAAATACAGCCTGTAATTATGAATTAAACTCTTTAAGTATATAAGATGAGCCTAGAGGGTTTTTTTTAATGTTTTATGTAAGGCATAAAGCATCACATCTTTGGATCACTGTTCAAAAATTACTTCGCCTGATACAAATATATAGAGAGGGGGGAAATGGCTCAATTAATACTTCTGAATATGAGAAATATCCAACCTCCAGATGTAAATTGCCATCTCCCTATTAGCATGATATTAGATTTGCAGACCAACCAATTCCAGTATGGTACATGAGAATACCATCTTGAAAACTCATTCTGAAATAGAAAGTAAGAAAAGGATAAATACAGTGTCTTTTCACTTCAGTACTGTATTACAAAGCATGGAAAGTTTATAATTGATCCCCTTTTGAAAAGTCACCTTTTAGATTGTTACATGATTATTATACAGTTCCAATATGGTCTGCCATAAAACATCTGCATCAGTAATTTAGTGGCTGGATTTATTGTTTGCACAAAGTTGAACCCAAATAAACAAAATTATTGGTTAGCACAAATGTGCTAATCCAGCCACTGAAGTCAGATTAATTCTATTGCCGAGTAGGATTTCAACTTTTCAAAATTTCCTTCTTTTAGGATCTAGTTAAGAGTTACCTTTGTCAATATTGGTCTAATTCAAGCCTTGCCCAACTTGCCTTTCTCCAGTTGGGTCAGTTCAGCAATTCCCAAATTGTTGCTCTGAGTTGCAGTCAACAGATTTAAAAGTATCACTTTGGGAAAAGCAGAGCTTTGCGTGTATTTTGATCTGTTTCAAGAGGCCGCATGTCTGTATTTGAGGATTTGCACATAAGAACACTCAAGCGGATATGAATGATGGAATGCCCTAATTGAGCAGAACAGTATATGAGTGCTGGTTGGTATCTGTTACATTTGTAATAGCTTTAAATGACCCACTTTACTAAGAAAACATCTTGATCTACAGCTCTTATTTCCCACTTAATACTGCTCCCAACTTCCAACAATATGCATAAGAGTGTCCATGCTGAGAATAATTTAGAAGCATTTCTGATTGTACAAATCTTAACAGAAAAATAATGTCCTTGTGTGGTCTGGAGAACATCTAGATAGCCTTCATAGAATGCACAGTTTTAATACATAATCTATGCAGTTCATCAAGTAAAATGCCCTCAAAACCTGTCCTATGTATATTTTAACAGATCTGAAGGACTTGTGCTACTATAAAGTTTAAAATGACTTATCTACCCATCTGAAACTTTTGTAACCTTGGATGCTTTACATTAATTATTCTGGTTGATACCTAATATTACTATTACATTGCTTGTTTTAAAATTGACCTTAAATATTGAGGTATTTGATTCTTACATAGAATGTAGAATGTACGCATGATCAACACACGTAGATTGATTATGTGCCATCAGGTTGATTTGATCTGGTCTGACTTTGGATAGAAACACGGCAGACTAGGATGTCTCTGTGAAATAGTGGGGATAATGCAGAGGCAAAGATCAACGGTCAGACAATACACCCAAGCTAACAGAGCTTTTCCAGACAGAGCAGCCAGAGATGGGGGTAAGCTCCACATGAGGAAGCCCACAGGAAAAAGCGCCCATATATCAGCCTTTCCAAGGAAATCAGACAGGAAATAACTAGATTTAGTTGCAAGTCTTAAAGTACAAATCTACTGCCATCTCTTTTTACTTGACTGATAAGTTAGTGTGGATTCTCTTAAGTTTTTCAACCGTTAAGCCCCTGGGAGCTCCTCCCACTCTCTGTCTATTTCCTAGGCAGTATCTTTTCCCCTTATCCCCCAAGATTACCCAAACCTCCAGATGTAAACTACCATCTTCTATTAGCATGGCATTAGCTCTACAGACTGACCAATTCCAATTGGTATATCACACTTGCAACTTTGTGCAAATTTTGTTTGAAGGATACTGCCTGATCCACTTTTTAAAGCACATTTAAATGAAGCAAATTTGACACTTGAGAGCATTTAAAGCCACTTGCATGAGTGTATCTTCGATCCATAAAAGATGAAAGTTGAAAAATGAAAATGCCAGTTACCAAGATTTTAAAAGAATTAAAATGCAAAAGGCTTATTGGGAGTTTAGAATAAGAAAGCTAAAAAACAGGCTAAAAGAACAGTTAAATTTGGAATATTGCCTCTTTAAAATACTTATTTTAATTGAACAGATAATATACAGTATATCTCTTTGGGAAAGAAAGAATATATTAAGGAAGCTGACTGACAGACTGTTAAAGAGATAAATAGAAGGGAAACATGAAGTTCTAAGCACATGTGATTACAGAAGTACGGAGTGCTGAATGGGACCAGTGTTATGAACATAAAGGGGGGGGAAAGCCTCACATTTACTCCCCTTTTATGGATTATAAATCTGAAATATATAAAAATGTTTATTACTAAAGGGCAAGAAAGTTATTGTTAGCCTTCATAGACAGCCCAGACAGGAAATGAGCAAATTCTATTTTATTGAAAAGATAAAAGGTAAGGAGTCCCTCTGGTCCCTCCGCTAGTCGTTGCTGACTCTAGGGGGCAGTGCTCATCTCCATTTCAAGGCCATTGAGCCATCACCGTCCAAAGGCATATCCACGCTCGTGGCCAGCATGCAGACACAGAGCGATGTTACCTTCCCACCAAAGTGGTAACTGTTTACTTGTATGCTTTCAAATTGCTAGGTTGGCAGGAGCTGGGGCGAGGATGAGTGCTAACCCTGTCGCATGGCACTCGGATCTTGAACCTGGCTGCCAGGTTTCCAGCTGACAAGTCCAGTTTTCTTAACCACTGAGCCACCAGTATAAAAGATACATTAGAAGAGTTTTGAAAGTCTGAAAGTACAAGTTTCCCAACCTCATCATTAAAAACCTTACAACTTGGTCTCTTCTGAGCCTCTTGTTCTGCCCACCGCGCAGCTGCAGGCTATGCTCGCTCTTATCTAGGCAGCATCTCTTCACCCCATCTTCCAAGGTCATTCCCACAGATCATTCCAGTTATAAAAATGCGATCTGAAAACGCATTTATTTGAACAAGCCGGCTTGGCCTGATGGGGGATGGGTTGGGTTTTTATTGTTCTTAATATTTGTATTTACTGTTTTTACCTTGGGCATTATGTTTAATTCCTTTTAACTTTTGTATTTTTGTATTTTAATACATTTGCCCTGTTCACCGCCCTGAGTCCTTCGGGAGAAGGGCGGTATATAAATAAAATTATTATTATTATTATTATTATTATTATTATTATTATTATTATTATTATTATTATTATTATTATTATTATTATTATTATTATTATTATTAAAAGGGAAGGGAGGATTGTTAGACCACTTCAAAATAATATATCTATGATAGTATCCTCTTGTATGAATTTATCTATTTCATTGGCCAGCAAGATTATTATATGTGCATAGAAGGCAGATATATTGAAGTTACCACAGTGGAAGATTTTATGGAATACTAAACCTGGACTTTTTGCTGGAACTGGAAGAACTAAAATAATTTTAAGACTGGACAATTAAAATAGCTTTGATGTGTGTGTGTGTGTGTGTGTTTGTGTGTGTATACATGTTAAAGAAATTACATTTTAAAAAAAACTATGAGCAGAATAACTATGGTTTAATTTATACATCAGGCATTTGCTATTCAGCATAAAGAGTTGGGTGCATGTTTTCTTTCCCCTTGAACCACTTACGTTCTTCCTGTGAATTTAATTTTTAGACTAGCTGCCCATCCAGCCCTGTTGAAACCTTATGGATTTATCCGCGCGCCCCTCCCTCCCCGCAATTGCAGAACTTGTAAATTTCATACCAATGCGGAGAACACTTAATAATTAAATGAATCCATCATTCCTTTTAAAAAAAAACCACCACCACCACCCTCACGCGTTCTTCTTCCTCTTGGTTGATGGATCCAGTCAGGAACTGTTCGATCTCCCTTCCAGCAAGAAGGAAAGACAGAGAAAAGAAAGAAATCTTTAATCTTGGGCGTTTCAGATACAGCAGGAAATTGATGGAAGCCGCTTGCCTTGAAGCCTAAAAGCTCCCTCTTGGACTTGGCGCCACACCCAGATCAGACGCAAAGGAGCTCCTGGCCGAAGTTGGTGGACAGCAGCGCTTTCCTGGAGTCTGGAAGCGGCCCCGTTGAAGAAGCTAGAAGAAGAGGTGGAGCCCAACCGGCTGGAGGGTTGCTCCGAAGGTGCTGGAGCTTCGCTACGTTTCTGTTACGAGGGCAGCCACTGGCTTGCAAGCTGAGGCGGGCCAGCTTCAAGCGCCCCCTGGAGTTCAGAGGAGAACCTCTCGTTAGCCAGTTCAGTTCTGACAAACGCTCCCCTGCCGGGCCCGATGGATGCGCAGCATACGCGGAGAAGGAGGGGCGAAGCCAAACACCCTAGGTAGATACGAAGACGGTGTGTGTGGTGTGTGTGTGTGTGTGTGTGTGTGTGTGTGTTGGTCCCGTATTTGCGGGGATGGCGGTTTCCCTGATTTTCATGCCTTCTGCTTTTAACAGCACAGGCGTGATGGCAGGCAGAAAATCAACCGGTGAAGTTTTGGCTTATGACTAATCACCCGACGGACTGTCGTATTATTGGTCTTTACTGAGGTTGAAGACAGATGCTGTATTTTGAATTACGGAGCACCGTTCTCCTTCCTTGCCTTCTTTCTGATTACTTGGAATCTTTTATGGAAATGTGTTACAGAAAGCAGACTATGGCTAGGCTCACTTGCTTACACTGGTACAAAAAGGAACCATATTTTAATGAGTTTTCTGAACCTCTGTTCTTATCTAGTTGTTGCTGAATTTTTGCAGATAGCATATAGTCTTATTTGACCTACTGGATATTTCAAACCCAGAGAGAGTGCAGTTAGTTTGTTCAGTGTGTTATTACAAACTGAGAAGGGGTTATTAGTTATTAGTTATTAATTAATTATTGACTAAAGTTTGATCTACTTAACGATTGGCAAATGTGCACTGCTTATAAATAAGGATGGAGCATATGCACGTAAGGAAGGTGACAACTGTACCAATGAACTGAAATCATGAGCAGATCTAAAGAACTAGCTGATAGAGAATGTAGTGGCCCTGTGGTCCTGAAGCATTTTTCTTAGTTATATAGGCTGGGGAGAAAGTAATAGTATGGTTTTCTTACAGTTAATGACCACTTTTAAGTCCTACTCCATAACTAGAGTTGTGGAAATAAGGATTGTACAGAGTACAATTGTACAGAGTAAAAAGCAAATGTAAAAAATAAACCTAAAATACAGAAGTAGTTTCAAAATGTAGCAGCAGATAAAATTACACTTACTACCTGTTAGATAGTAAATAAGTACAATCCTACATTTTATTATCATAGCTAAGTAGAGAGATACCTTGATTAAAGATAAGACCAGAGTATCTTGAATTGTCTTCTTGATGAGTCATTTGACTGAAAAAGAGGATCAAAGCTGGGCAAGTAGGACTACTGGAAAAAATAGATTATCTTAAATTATAAAATTTGGGGGGGGGGTTCTTTGCAGTCTTGGCTGTTGGGATGTGCCTGGCATGACAATTATAATATGGACTATAGTTAATAAACATTGACATAATAAATGTACTAGGCATTAAGGTGTAATTAAATTGGTAATTATTTCTGCTATAACATAGAACACAGCAACATTCTGGGAATTTGGATCCAAGGAGCACCTAGTCGTCGATTCAAATTATTAAAATTAAACTACATAGTCATATCAGTAAATATCAGTATAAAGTCTCTCTGCCAGTTGTGGCCTTTTATAAAATCACCCTCACTTGTCCTGGGGAAGGGGCTGAAAGACACATAAAAACTTATACACAGGAACCTAGCATAATATCAAATGTATATCTCTGTACCCTGAAAGATTAAGGGAAGGCAGGCTATATATTTTGATAACTTCAGTTTGATACTAGCCAGAGTCAAGAAGAACAAGAAAAAGCTTGCTGCTTATTTCCTTTATTAGAGCCACCAAATATGACCTGCAAAAATCTGGATAATCACCTGATGGCAGCAAAGTGGAACAGAAAGCAGCTATTTGCTGCCATCAGGTGATTATCCAGATTTTGTTGCTACTCAGATCTGGAGCCCAGGTTTTGATGAGACGTGAACTACAGGTAGAGGAGCTTTGCTTTTCACTCCTCAGGGCAGGTTACTAGGTACAAACAGCTGTAGAAAGTCTCTTGATGTGAGGCAGGGAAGCTCTGCTACTGTAGCCTGCTAGCATTGTAGACAAGGAGGGATCTAGTTCTCCTCCTGTGCATGTTGAGAAGGGAAGGAACAATTCAAGAGAAAATTGCTTCAGTTGGCGCTATGTCATTTTGTATATTTCCAAGACTGCTTTTTTTATGAGTGCTGAACAAATAATCCACTGTTCCTTTAAATCAAGATCATATGCCACTGTAATTAACTCCTTCCTCAGGATATTGCAACTAGGTGACTTCCTCATCTTTCCATAGCAACTCTAGCTGGGAAAGACACAGTAGTTGCCCACTGACATTCAACTCAGCTGACAAGAATTAACCTTCCAATCACCAAAAACATCTTTTGAATTACTTCTGAAAGGTTTTGCCCTAGAAAACCTTTCATACAGAATGCACAATTCTCCCCAAACTATCTTCTAAGGCAGTCTTTCTCAATCTTGGCAACCTTAAAGTGGAGAAAGGCCCCAAATCTGTACAGAACTACAGTTTCCTAGCCTCTTACCCCACCCTTTCTTAGGAGCTGCATCTAAGCCAGAAGTGTCAAACTCACAATGTCACATGACATGTCATGATGTATCGTGACTTTTTTCAATTGCCAGCAATGGGGTGGGCATGGTTTCAGCATGATGCATCCGGCCCGTTTGCCGGCAGTTTGACACCCCTGATCTAAGCAATCTCCACTTCTTGAGCAGCTGGCAGCCATTTTCTGCCATGGGAGTCTCTTCAGGAGGTGGCTCCCACAGGGCCTCTTCATCTGGCCTTGCCAAAAGGGGCCTCTTGTTAGGCCACAGGCTCCTCCTAAAGTGTGCCACAGGGCCTTTTGGGTACCTGCAGCTGCTGTGCTGTTTACAGAGTCTACAGGCAGTCCTCGACTTACAATCATTTGTTTAGTGACTGTTTATGTTACAGCAGCACAGAAAAAGATGACTCATGACTGTTTTTCAGTCTTGCAACCATTGCAGTACCCCCATAGTCACCCCATGATCAAATTCAGACCTTGGCAACTGATTGATATTCATGACAGTTGCAGTGTTCCCTTTTGCGACTTTCTGACAAGCAAAGTCAAAGGGGGAAGCCAGATTCACTTAACAACCATGTTATTAACTTACCTGCAGTGATTCACATTACAGTTGTGGCAAAAAAAGGTCAAAAAATGGGGCAAATGGCCCATTTAACTCTCTTAGTAATGGAAGTTTTGGGGTCAATTGTGGTTGTAAGTCAAGGACTTTCTGTACTGCCTAGCCCTTCCTGTTGGCCTGTTTCTGGCCTCCCAGGCCAAACCTGCTGACAGGCCTCTTCAAAAGCCTGAGTGTTGCTGGATAATCCCTGGTTTTCATTTTTCAAGTGCTGCTGAGTCTCCTACCTTGCCGTACCTTCTTTGCACCTATATCGCCTGCTGTCAATTCGGGCATACCTAGCCATCTGCTATTTCATTAGATTTCAACAGCTGCAGCTATTTAGCTTAAAGGGAAACATACTTTTCATCTCCTTAAAACTTTTATTTCATTTTCTGTCTCCAAGCAGCCCAAATCTGGAAACCAAATCTGCATGCCTCCCCTCTCTCTCATGCTCCTTTGCTTTTCTTCCATAAACACACATGCAAATCCTGGCTAAGCTGGAAATTTCTGCTTTTCTCTCCACAGTAACATTGGGGTAAGCAGGTGGAGAACATTGTATAAAAGCAACAGGGGAGGAGCTGTGAGGAATTTCTTTCCATGTCATGCTGGACCTTTTCCCTTTAATGTGCCCTTATGGTGCACAAAAGCATAAATGGATCTAAATATCCCATGCGCCTGCAGTACTTAAATGGCCTCAGACCAGCATTTCAATTTCTTTGGACTCTGTTCAAAAGAGCAATCCGGGAAAAATGAAATTATAAAGACAGTTTTGCATCTAAAACTGGTTAGCTAAAATCGTTGGAGAATTTAATCCTGATTTCTCATTATATAGCAGTGATCTTCTCAACACCTTGTATTATAAAACAGTCATCCAGTTCAGGAATGTATGTTATAGGTAAACATTTTTCATCTCTTTGATTTTTTTCCCTTCATGTTCAATTGAATCTTAGAAAGACAAGAAACAGTTCCAAATTGTCTGGCTCTGATTCAGTTCCAGTGACTGCTCTACTCTATACAAGGTCACATTGAGGCTTGGTAATTGTCCTGGATTATGGTCCTTAATAGAGCGGTATCGAGTGTAGTCTGGAGCTTCCATTGTAGCTTATCCTGGACCAGGAACCCCCAGCAGCAGTGAGTTACATCCTTACCCCCACATGTTTAAACCACTCTATGCCTTAGAAAATGATTCAGAAATTAAAACTGATACTACTAAGGGAGGACATCTGTTACATCTTAAATCAGTGTTGTAGCTGTACTGATTGGCAATAGCCTTCTGAGACCAAGTCATAATGCTAGTTTTCATGTTTAAAGTTCCATTTGGAGATCTGACGAAGTGGATTGGGAGCCAGGGAAGTTTATATGAAAATAAATCTGTTAATCCCTAAGCATCTGGAAGTCGCATTTTTTGGCCTCTATTTGACACCTAGTAACTACAAGATGGATTAGTATCAAAGGGTCACTATTGATTTTAGAGAATGTTGGCTAAAAGTTTTAATCATCTTGATTTTTTTTTTCATTCTTCAATGAAAAAATAGAAATTGATGATATTTTATTTATTGCCAAATTTTTAAGAATGCGGTCTCAAGAAATGCTCAAGGAGTTGGAAAGTACACTAAAAGACTGCATTCTAAAAGAGGATGCGTAGGTAGTTACGCTAGGCAAGAAGCAGAAAATTGGATATAATTGTTGCCTTCTTAAAATAAGCAGAAATATTTGTCTTTGTGAGATAAATTTGTGGAACCAATTCATTTAGAATTTATTCAAATTGAGAGATTCTTGACATTTTTTTTCCTAAACAGCCAATTTATTGAGAATTAGTGAGTACAACATCTGTCCACCCAGCAGCTGGAAGCTATCTGCTTTGAAGTGTGAGAGAAGAACTAGTATGTGGATTGATTCCACTAGTTTTAGGCTCTCTTGCTGTATTAGGTTAGTAAATCAGCTTTAAATGACCTTATTTTGTTTCACTGTATTATTAAATTAATAGTCTGTGTTCTTATACGTATAAGAATTCCAGGCCATTAACAAGAAGTAAAACAAATACAATATATAAATTGTGACATTAAAGTAAGCAAAAGCAATTAAGTTTTTTTTAATCTGTACAGATTATATTCTGATAGCTATCGTGTTGCTTTCCCGTGCACAAAGTGTTTCATGATTCTGCCAGAAAACTTAGTATTCATTCTTTTTTTTCTCCCCAGTTCATTTACAACCGATCTGAATGCTGCTCTCAATGAATGCATGGTAGCCGTCAATTTCTTTCTGAATAACAAATTCCAAGATGCCCTTACTTCTCTGCAAACTAAGTGAGCCACTGCTTCTATCTTCCCTCTTCTGGTTATGATCAACATACATAATTACAGGATTTAGAGACAGGGAAATGTTTTATAAGACTTCAAAAATTAAGAATTTCAAACATGTTGATAATAACAGCAATTAGTACCAGCTAACATGAATTTGTAAACAATTGACAAACTGACAAAACTCTGATAGGTTTAATGTAATATACTGGACTGCATGGATAGATTAAATGAACTGTATATTGATTATAACAAAACATTTGAATAGGTGTCCTTTGCTACTTAGTATATGACATACAATAATGGTATTAAGTGGATTTACACCTAATTGCAGAAGTTGTCTCAAAGATTACGCTCTCATTTGGGCTTCAACAAACTAGAGGTTTTGAATATGAAATTTGCATGGTTGTCTTCAAGGCCTAGCATGCTTTTATTAATGATTTTGGTCAGAACTGAGGAATCTGAGCTATGGAATCTTCAGAATGGTAGCCTTGACCAGATGATCAAAGCCCGGTTACTTTTTACATGTGAGTGACACACATTTAAAAAGGAGGGACTTAAATTGCCTGGTTGTGCTTATCATTTTGAAGTTGTTAATCTGACCCTGAAGATAAAACAATCTATGGCTAACGGGCACTCAGGTGGCCCTTCATTCCCATTTCTCCAAATCTTGACTGTGAACCTGATGACATGTTTCTCCTGCTATTTTAAATTAAGAAACATGAATGTGTAGTATAAACTCTATAATACATATAGTGTATAGTTAAGAAAAAATAAGGAAGCACTGAAAAAAAATCCTGAATTCTAGGAAAAATAAAAAATCTCAATATTTTACCATCCCCCTCTTTAGAGAGCGTCCTCTCATATGGTATTGTGGTTTGGTATGCCGGTCTGACAGCCGCGGATAGGAAAGTATTACAGAGGGTAGTGAGCACAGCACAAGACATTGTGGGCTGTTCCCTGACACCACTGGATGACATCGCCAGGGCTCGTTGCCTTGGAAGAGTGAGGAAGATTCTCAGGGATGACTCACACCCTGGACAGTATCTCTTTACTCTCCTACCATCCGGTAGGAGATATAGGAATATAGCCAGCCGTACCAACAGGCTGAAGAACAGCTTTTATCCGTGGGCTGTTAGGCTTTTGAATGGGATGTAATCTTATGCAGAGTTGACTTGGGAGGCCGGTGTGTGGTGTAGTTGGTTCACATAGTGTGGTGGGATGGAGGGTTTGTTGTCACTGTGTGTTGGGGGGAGAGAGCACAGGGGGAGGCTCAGCTAATCTCAATGTACACATGTTGTACTTTGACAATAAAGGTTTATTATTTATTTATTTATTATTTATTAAAAATAGAATTTGATTTTCCCTTGTTGAAGTAACAACTTTAAACCTTGCATTTTTGAAATTAGGAAACAAGAGCTCATGGAAATTAGATTAATTAGAACTTCTGGGTGAAGATTTTTGGTGGCCTATTGTTTAATTATTCACCAGTGACAAAACTGTTCAGATTTTTGTATTGTAAAAATCTGAATAATGCAACTTTGGGATATTTCAATATTCCTGAGGTCCAAATGCATATTTTGAAACACATAATTAATGTACAGTTAAATCAGACATGTCAAACACAAGGCCCAGGGGCCGGATGCGACCC
Source organism: Vipera ursinii (assembly GCF_947247035.1). Lineage (NCBI taxonomy): Eukaryota > Metazoa > Chordata > Lepidosauria > Squamata > Viperidae > Vipera > Vipera ursinii. Next base: position 61,622,789 of record NC_139516.1, on the reverse strand, counting down.
GCAAAGTGGTTTCATGTGGCCCGCAAACCCATCCTGGAAACAGTGAGGAAATGGCCCCCACTGCCTTGGCCCTGCCCCAGGCTGGCCAGGAGCCAATGTGCAATTTTGTGGTGGCCATCTATGTTGAAACACATTCAGCCTTAGCTCCACAAGGCCGTCTGGAAACAGCGAGGGACCAGCCGCTGCCATGTCGGCCCCACCCACTGGGCGCATGCTGGGGAGGTATCATCCTTTGTGAGGAATGAAGAAATGCACCATTGCCTGGAAGTGGCCAGCACATGGCCCTCCCTACTTCGGGCAGACCAGGGGCTCGGCAGCATTGTGCTTCTCTTTAGATTCATGCCACGCGGCTCAGCCTCTCAGCACTGAGAGGAGAGCACCCTGTTGCCTGCCAAAACCAGGCAGGCTGGGGGCTGGGCAACACTGTACAGGTAACATTGACTCTCATGCTGCTTATGGCATCCCCTCCCCCAGAGCCCACCAAGATATGTGAAGTAGGCGAGGGCCATGTGCTGGCCACTTACAGGCGATGGTGCATTTCTTCATTCCTCACGAAGGATGACACTTCCACAGCTGCGTTTCTTGCCTGTTTTTCTCCCTCCCTCATCTCAAATATTTTCCCACCACTCGGAAGGAAGGAAGGAAAGAGAGGGAGGGTCTAAGAGAAGTCCTGCCTTAGTCCTTCCCTGCTAACCTTTCACCATCCCCTTGCCCCCTCCTCCTGGCCTATCCTGGGGGGGGTGTCTCCCATCCTATTGTTAAGGAAGCTTTGGATACAAAGCCAGGTCTCCTCACATGGAGAGGGAGTGGGCCTCCCTCTTGACTTTGCCCTCGTACCCATCATAAGCAACCTGGCTAAGAAGAGCAAGCACAGCAGCAGCAGCCTTGAGGAGGTAAGTGCAGCTGGGTGCACCCTTGGGGAATTGGGGCTGGGTTTAGTGCTCCGGGTGCTTGAGGGCTGGGCTGGGCATTTGACTTCCATGCCACTGTCCAGCCCCCCCCCCCCATGGCCTGAGAGAAACAGTGAGGCTCCTCCAGTGGACCATGCCTTGGCACTTGCCCCGGTCCCATCTCCTTCTGCCAGAGACCCTCAGATCTATCCCACTCCTGCCCAGGCCCCCATAGGTACCCTTGATGCGAATGATGTACGTAGAGCTGGTAATGCCCACCCAGTAGGCCACATGCACTCTAGCAATGCCCACCCAGTAGACCGCACCCACCCTGGCCACATCCACCTGGCCCCCTGAGGGCAACCACAATGCTGATGCGGCCCTCATTGAAATTGAGTTTGACACCCCTGAGTTAAATGCACTAAAAAGACACTGAATGGCATAAAAACAGACAATGAAGGTAGTGATTACGATGACATGTAGTTAGCAGCTTAGGATTTTTGTCTGGGAGAATTTTCTATGTTTTATTTGAAGCCGTTTATATTTCCTGTTTGGTTGCAAACAAATAAAAATAAATTTACAAAAGGTATTTATTCAGAATTTAAACAGTGATTTATATAACCCTGGAGGACTGGATGTAAATTATGGTGTACTTTGCTGGGATGGTTTCTCAGTGTCAGTTTCTATTGATGCAGAACCTGTGGAAAGTCACTGACAGCCATAGAGTGAAGAAGCATATTGACATTCTGTGTTCTGGGGAAAAACATGAATCATATGCTATTCCAGGGAATGCTAAAGGAAAATGATAACAATAATTATATTGAAGTATTGAAAAGATAACTTTAAATGCTTTAATTTATTAAATTGGTAAGAAAGACTGAATAGTAATAGCAGGAACAGATATTTTATTGCATCTTATGATACATAAAATATCTAAATATATTCACACATGTATGGCTGTACAGTATTCTATTCTATTCTATTCTATTCTATTCTATTCTATTCTATTCTATTCTATTCTATTCTATTCTATTCTATTCTATTCTATTCTATTCCTTATTTAACTCTCTGTTCTGTGTCTGTTGAATGTATTTGTTATGAATCAGAAATGCTTGCTTACAAAGTTTCTCTATATTGAGGAATGTTGTGAAATGTATACTGTTTTAAATGCATCTTTTTTTAAAAAATGTAGAACAGTAGGAGAATTTTTTCGTTTTAGCATAGTGGATACAGCTCTCCTTGTTATAGTTCAATCTGCTGTGCTATAGAGAGACACAAGATCCCCGAAAGAACAAAGCTCTGGAAAGTAATTTCTTGTTGGATGTTGCTGCAGTCTCACTTGTTTCTGTATGACACTGCAGATGGCTAATATTGTTGCCACTGGGGATTTTGGCTGATTGCCTGTGGAGATGTAAGAGAGAGGGATATGAGCAGCTGGAATGGACTGTCCTTGTGTAAGCGTTCCAACCAGATGGCCATTTTACAAGTGCTCTCCAGAAGTCCTTGAACTGACGGAAAAGTCTGTTGGCATAAAATTTGCTTCCCCAATTGCTGTGACTTTGCTCTGTTGTTGAACGTGAGACAACTTAAGGAAACCAGTAGATGGATTCCCCCAGTCTTTCCCATCCTATCAAGCTTAACCTACTAGCAGGACAACAACTATCAATCGGTCCTTAGCATGGGATGGGGCACCTTAGAGCTAATGAAAGTGGATAATTGAAATGGCATCTTTAGGGTTTTTTGTTTTTTTTAAAAAAACAACAACTTTTTTTAAATTGCATGTCACATTGCCCAACAGTCTGCAGGCAAGGAAGTATTTCATGTGTATATGACTGATCAAGCTGTTTCTTAACATGGTCTTATTGGGAAAGAGAAATGACTAAAACAGTGCCACTTACAAGTGCAAAGAAAGAACACCAATAGAGGCAAAAGGGAGCTGTTGGTAATGAGTAAGTGATATCGTTGACTTAATGTTGCCATAGAACAGCAGTGCCGGCAGCAGTTCTGTTCTTATGGCCATGCTGACGGCAAGTGGAAATAGCTCCTGGGTGGCCAAACAGTCAGAATGAAGTAGGTAAAATAGCAGTGCCTCCCCCAACCCACCCATCAGAGTAATAACAGCATTTCAGGCCACGTGAAACTATTCTCTGTGAGAAGTGGTAAACCGGTAACATCCGCAATTTTAAGAGAACCAGCAATATATAAGTAGGAGAACCTGACTTTCTTTTTTAAATCAACCTCCTGTGTAGTTCTTCCAAAACAGTATTACAAGGTTGCTACTCTTTCAGAGCCCCAAATCCACGTTTAAAAACAATCTAACACTCTTTTCAAATGATGCAAAACTCATGTTTATAAGGAACCTGAATTACACCTGACAAATATTTCAGAAATTCTCGGTCAACTGAAAGAGCTTGATGCTTTCTCTCTCTTATGTAGTTTAACAACTACATAAAACCCCTGGATAAGTTCATGCATTAGTTTGGAGTCTGGCACCCTAAGTATGCTGATGATACCCAATTATACAATACATCCCAACCTGGGCCAGCCACATGATGCTGTCAATACAGGCAGTCCTCGACTTACCATCATTTGTTTAATGGCATTTGAAGTTATGACGGTGCTAAAAAAAAGTGACTTACAATCAGTCCTTGCATTTATGACAGTTACAGGGTCCCAGCAGTCATTGTGATCAAAATTTGGATATTAAGCAACTGGCATGTATTGGTTGCACTGTCCTAAGATCACATGATCACCATTTGTGACCGTCCCAGCTGGCTTCTAACAAGAAAAGTCAATGGGTAAGCCAGATTTGCTTAATAACCACAATGATTTGCTTAATGACTACAGCAAAAAATATTTTACTGGGTTTAACTCATGCGCTTTGCTTAGTGACAGACGTTCCGGTCCCAATTTTGGCCGTGAGACGAGGACTACTTATATCCAGTGTTTAGAGGCTGTTTGGGTTTGGATGGGTAGAAAACAGACTTAAGGTCAATCCTGATAAGATTTGCTCATAAATTTTAATATGTAATCTGCCAGTCTGGCAACTGAGAAAACCTTGGCCTTCATAAAACATTCCTTTATTGTCTGTGATGTCTCACTTTCATTTTTTGTCTAGATTTCTAACATTCCTTCTCCAAAATAACAGATATCATTTTATTTCATGGTATCTGAAGCAGAACATCCAGATTCAGCCATAGTTTCATTCCATTAACCTTGTGAACGCTCAAGCTTCCTCCTTCCATTATATATTCAAGATGGACAGTATTTATTTATTTATTTGTTATGTATATGTAGAGGTGTGGGTCTATACCAGGGGTCTTCAAACTTGGCCCTTTTATGACTTGTGGACTTCAACTCCCAGAATTCCTCAGCCAGGCACGCTGGCTGAGGAATTATGGGAGTAGAAGTCCACAGGTCATAAAAGGGCCAGGTTTGAAGACCCCTGGTCTATACATATGTTGTATATAGTATCCTTAGGTGTGTGTCATGTATGTGCTTCATTTTGAGAGCGGGCAACTAAATTTCATTTTTGATGTGTGCCGTTGTGCCCACAGTAAAAAATGACAATAAAGGTTATCTTATTATCTTATCTTATCTTATCTTATCTTATCTCATCTCATCTCATCTCATCTCATCTCATCTCATCTCATCTCATCTCATCTCATCTCATCTCACCTCACCTCACCTCACCTCACCTCACCTCACCTCACCTCACCTTACCTTATCTTATCTTACCTTACCTTATCATCTTATCATATTAGTGAATTTTTAATCCTAAGAAGACAACATCTGTTGTTTCTTCAGTTTCTTCTCCACCAGTTTGCATTGGGTTGTCATTGTATGTTGACATTGTTGACATAATCTTTGTTTTTTGTTTTGTTTTTAAAAAAGTTGGAGTAGTGGACTGCCTTTTGTATGCTCTACCTTCACCTTCAACAGAGTTTCTTTCAGTCTGTTATTTACAAGCCCTCCCCATAAAAATGCCTGGTTAATTCAAATAAAATATATAAGGCCAGGATGGTAATAGGCATACGACACAGGCACAAGAATTTATAAAATAGTAAACTGTAAACTTTCAAAAACAAAACAAGACATATGATTTGATACATTATACGTGTTTTATAATTATAAATTAAAATGTGCATTATTTTAATTTATACATTTTTGTTTATTCATACTATTTTAAATATAAATATTGTGTTAGGAATATTTTGTATTATAAGGAACTGATGGGCTAATAACAAATTTAAATTTATAGTGCTATCAGTTTGATATGGAAATGCTGGTGTTATAGGGAATATACTTTAGGGATTGTTGTAATTAGCTTCAGTTCAAGACCTCTTTAGGAATCACACAAGCCCATCTTTTGTTTCCCAGTGTATGATGCTCCCCAAAGAATAGTTGACTGTGCTGTATCTAATGTAATTAAGTGTTTCAGATAATGGATGTTCCTTTCCTTTACTTAAGAGCTCATTTAATTAACATTTTATCCTATTGGTATCTGTGTTAAGTAGAACATTGCAGAATGCAAGGACACTAATCTTACTGGTACTTCAAATTAAGGAGTGATACAAGAACTGTAACAACCCTTTGGGGATAACAAATTACTGAATAAATTACATGAATGGCATCTTTTAGACTCTTTAAAGGTTTCATAGAGGGGAAAATAGGATTAATAGAGAAGAAGAGGGAACACTTAAAATACAGGGAAGAAAATGTAGACAGGCCTCTGTTTTATTGAATCTGGAGACTAGTCTCTGTAGTTATATTCTTTGTGGCTAGTAGTCCAGTTTCTGGTCTTGCAGTTTTCAATTTTATCATGTAAATATCTAGATGTCCATATGTCAGTGCAATAAATTATGTAATTCTTTCAAGTAATTTATTAGCAAATGAACATATTAGTAAACTGATCAAAGAGAATGATAAACAAAAAATACTGCAGTAGTTCTTTGAGAATGCTTTAGATAAGCCATTGTGACCCAATACAGGCAGACATACAGAAATTAAGCAAATCTATGTAAGAAACAGAAGTTTTAAAAAGAGCATTTAAAAGCAATGCTTTGTAAACATTGCATTGCTAAATTTAAAAAAAACATAATTAGGAAATCCTGTAGGAAAGACTTTAGCAAAATGTAAACCTTATCTCCTTGATGCTTCTAAGGGGAGCAAGATTTTAGTGAAAGTGTCTGCCTTTCAATACGTTTTTGCAGACGATGTCTGTTTTATTTTCAAGCATATTATTAGGAATACAATGAAAGAAAGACACGAACCATTCTTTAGGATCAGCCTCATGTGGAAAACCGCATCTGTAACATTTCGTTAGCCTCTCTTCCTCTATGATATCTCATAGAGAAAACACTATATCCTAAAATAAATAGATGTGACTCTCAGTATGAAATTTAATTTATAAATAGGATAGATTTTATACTCTTAGATAGCACTGCCTTTAATGTTCCTGTACATTCTTAAAGACAAGTTTCTTTCTTTTGTTATGCTACCTTTGGGCCTTGTCTACATATTTCTCTAACTTCTCTCCTATAGAAAAAAGGATAGCATGTATCATGCTTTGACTTATGCTACCATTTTGGAAATTCAGGCCATGATGACCTTTGACTCCAGGGACATATTGAATGCGGGACATACAATGGAAGAAGCTCAAGTTATATGTCAGAAGTAAGCACATAAAATGCAGTAATTATGCAATTAGTACATAAGATGCTATTTTTTTCTTCTGTTCAGTCATCTCCAGTTCTTGAAGACTGCCTGGATAAGTCCCTGAAGGTTTTTTTGGCAAGGTTTTTCAGAAATGGTTGTCACTGGCTTCTTCCTAGGGCCAAGAGTAAGTGACTGGCCAAGGTCACCCAGCTGAGTTTCTGTCCAAGGTGGGACAAGAATTCAGTTTCCCAGTTTCTAGCCTAGTGCCTTAATCACTATACCAAGCTGGCTCTCTAAGATGCTATTACAATAATGTTAATTGGAAACATATCTTAAAAGCCCAATAGTCTTTTTCAGAAGCCTGAAAGTAGCATGTATATAGTATACACACTATTCTCTTTCACATAAACTTTATAATGCAAATTACAGGAAAGGGTTAGAAAATGGTTAGCAAGTAAAATCAAATATATCAGCCAAGGAAGACAAAAAGGAACTATATGGTGGATCCATAAATCTCTTTCTCCATCAGAACTTTGTAATATTTTCACGTTATACTTTTTCAAATAAAAAAGAAGAGTTCAATTGGCTTAATAACTCAACCTTACCTGTATGCCCTCTGCCGGATCCTAAAGTGATTGGTTTGGGCACATTGTAGCCACTATGCTGTAAAAACAACTAAGGGACAGTTGCACCCCAAGTCTGCTCAAGCTGTTCTAGGCAGACTAGGATATCTAATTTAGCAATAGCTCTACAGGTCAAGGTATTCTTGCCTGCCTCCATCAACTAGGAGGTACATGTAATTTATTGATAGGGTGTGCAAATAGCCTAAAACTTTTGTTTTAATAGTAGAGTTCTGTTAAATTTAATATGGATATAGAGTAGAACCAATTAATTAAACTCAGAGCTGGCTTGGTTAAACGAGAAGATTTCCCCCACACACACTTTCATCCCCTTTCAGGTTAGCTTTTGAATCTTATGTCAGATTGATATACGGTAGGTAGCTCTCAACGCACAACCGGGTGCTTAGTGACCATTCATACGTATGGCAGAACCTCCCCCCAAATCTATTTATGTTATGATCCAGTTTCAAAGTTACAGTCACTGTAGTGTTCCCATAGTCATTCCTCCCTGCAACCAACTGCAGGGATGCGGCAGTGCCCCCTCTCAGCTATCTCTCCCTGTCCAATCCTGCCAGGTCCCCACAGGTCTTCGGTCTGTTTTTCTCCTCACCAGACTCCACACCTCTCCAACCCTCCATCAATGCACACTTACCTTTAGAAGATATCCAGATCTCACGTTAGAGAAGGAGGGCAGGCTGTTCTATCTCTCAGTGTCACTAGTGCACGTGGTTCCACTCCAAAAGCAGATACCGTTTTTGGAATGGCCACAATGAATTTCAGGAGACCCAGTGGGGGAGGGGGGAATCAGGCCCAAGGTCTGCATGGACCCCAAAGGGCAAGAAGTAAACCCAGAGTGCCTCAGGGCTGGGGGAAGTTTGGGAGGCTCAGGGGCAAGTGGGCCTCACCCAGCATTAGATCTTCCAGGGAGTCCCCCCATCTCTGAGGAACCCTATGTTCTGCTTAATGCCAGCTTGGTTGCTTAACAACTGCATTGGGGGGAGCAGGGATAGGGGTAGTTAAGTTAGGTTAACAACCGTCATGATGTGTGACCATAATAGGCAACCTCCATTACAGTCATGAATTGAAGACTACCTATATGACAGGTATGAAACTTACAAAGTGAAGAAAAGTAGCAAGAGTATTGAAGAGTGTCTTTCAAGAGTATTGAAAAAGATATGTAATTTTTTTGATTTGAGAATAAATGTCTATGTGCTTTTATTAAATACTAAATTTCAAGGAATTAAGTGGGATTTACCTTCTAAGTAAACATATACAGAATTAATATCTGAGATTCATTTTCTCCCCAGGAGAGGGGATTACAGACCTGTTAACCCCCAGTATTTTAAACTAGGGTTCCTGTTAGCACCAATCATCATGTCTTACAGTTGTCAGGAATTAAAGATTCAATCAATTCAGAAAATATGTTTCAATTTTGAGAAAAGTCAGAAATTCATGCATCCAATATTATGCATTCCAGAATGTGTGTCAATTATATTTATGAATTATTTGCTTAACTGCAGTATTGTAAGTATACTTTAAATCTTCAGCCTCTATAATTTTTCTTTAGGTTTCGGAAAAAGTCTTCTGTAGCAGACTCTTTCAACAATTTAGTGTACAAAGACAATGTTACTCAATTAACTGAAGGTAAACAAACAAAAAGTTAGCACTCTATTATACTACAGGTAGTCCTCGACTTATAACAGTTTGTTTAGTGACCATTCAAAGTTACAATGGCACTGAAAAAAGTGACCTATGACTCTTTTTCACACTTATGACCATTGTAGCATCCCCACAGTCACATGAATCAAATTTGGATGCTTGGCAACTGATTCATATTAATGACGGTTGCAGTGTCCCGGGGTCATGTGATCCCCTTTTGTGACCTTCTGACAAGAAAAGTCAATGGGGAAACCAGATTCACTTAACAACCGTGATACTAATTTAACAACTGCCATGTTAATAATTTAACAACTGCAGCGATTCACTTAGCAACTGTGGCAAGAAAAGTCGTAAAATGGGGCAAAACTCAACAAATTTCTCATGTAACAACATAAATTTAGGGCTCAATTGTGGTTGTACGTCGAGGACTGCCTGTATTCTGTTGATATAACTGATGAATACGTACTGTAAACTTCAGATATTCAGATGTCTACCTAAGTTTGGGAAACAGTTCCATATCCGTTGTATTGTAGAAAGGATTTTATCTTCCTTTCACTTGCTTGTCTCTAAAAATGGCCTCTTAGAATTTTTAAGTGGTAATAGGCGGTCCTTCAGTTTCTTCTTTGAAAAACACTTTTTTTTACATTGATAATAATCACATTATGTAGAGAAAATTTGAAATATTTCTTTTTTACTTTTTCTAGAAGAAATCCATGCAGAAATTTGTTATGCTGAATGCTTGCTTCAGAGAGCGGCTCTTACATTCCTCCAGGTAAGGATGTTGTTTCAGGACCTGGTATTGTGAAGGCAGTCAGGGGAATGCGAGAGTGGCAAGTATGAGTTTATCGCTTATGTTTTTTATGATATTTTATATGCAACTAATTCATAATTAAGGGACGCAGTGGCTCAGTGGGTTAGGACGCTGAGCTCGTCGATCAGAAGGTCGGCAGTTTGGCGGGTCGAATCCTGAGTGCCGCGTAACAGAGTGAGCACCTGTTACTCGTCCCAGCTTCTGCCAACCTAGCAGTTCGAAAGCACGTAAAAATGCAAGTAGAAAAATAGGGACCACTACGGTGGGAAGGTAACATCGTTCCGTGCGCCTTTGGCGTCTAGTCATGCCGGCCACATGACCACGGAGACGTCCTTGGACAAGTGCTGGCTCTTCGGCTTTGAAACGGAGATGAGCACCGGCCCCTAGAGTTGGAAACGACTAGCACACATGTGCGGGGGAACCTTTACCTTAATACATAATTATCAAGGGAATTTTATGTTTTAGTTTATAAGATTCAGAAGTAGATTAGTTTAATAAAACAAAATTGGCATTTATTCATTTCAAAGAAAACTATATTTGAGATATAAGAGGGAAAGAGGGAAGACCATTATTGTTTTTTGTAGGTTTTGGGGGAAATCAGATAATAACTTTAGCTGAAAAGAAAATAAACCATTAAAGTTGGATGCAGAAAGTTGTGTGTCTGTGTGAGAGGGGTGGGTTTTTATTAATTGATATTAATAAATTGTATTTCTTAGCTTACTATAAAGCCTATGACCATAAATTATGTTCTTACTCTATAGTTTAAATTTAATAGGGAAATTTGCTGAAGCCATATAATGCTTAGACTGAGGGTCTATTTGTGTGTGTGTTTTTAATGATAACTTAATTGAATGAATTGGGTATTTTCTTAGTATATTTTAGCAATTCAACTTCCTGTTAATATATCAAATTTATCAAAAATGAGATTGGTAACTCTCATAGTGTGCTTTCAAAATAGCTAAATAGTGGGAAAAGTTTTTTTTTATTACAGACTGAGTTTTAGCAATTTGCCAAATAATTATCTCATAATTAGTCACTGTCCATCTGAAGCAAAAGTATTTAATTGACTAATAAACTGATATAGACAATCTATTCTATTTTTCTTAGGATGAAAACATAATTAGCTTTGCGAAAGGCAGCATCAAAATAAGAAATAGTTATCAAACATACAGGTATGTGGTATTTGAAATTGTTTGATAATTGGTATTTTTACAGTGACAAACTGTATTACTCTAGATTAGGGGTGTCAAACTGCCGACCCATGGGCCGGATGACGAAACCACACCCACCCCATTGCTGGCAATGGAAAAAAGTCATGATACATCACAACACATCATGTGATGTTGCGAGTTTGACACCCCTGCTCTAGATATTTCTGAATGTGTTTACGCATCACATAGTCCTTTAAGGTAGAGCAGATCAGGAAACATACTCCACAGGAAGATCAGAACTATATTTCTTGTAAATCTGATTGTGCTACTTCTCCCTTCCCTCTTCTTCCCCAATACTCAGGGAGGGGTTCTCCTGAGTCTCTTCTTAATGCTACAGAGTCCTTGACTTATGACCATAATTGGGATCAGCATTTCAGTTGTTCATTGATTTGGGCGTTACGTGAATCATCAGATGTCTGGATCTGATGTTTACCATGGATGTTAAGGGAATCAGACTGTCTTTTTAAGTGAATCTGACTTCCCCAATTTACTTTGCTTTTTGGATGCTGTCTGCAAAGGTTGCAAATTATGATCACATGACTCTAAGATACTGCAGCTGTTATAAATGCAGGTTGGTTGCCAAGCACCTAAATTTAGATTATGTGACTGCAGGCATGATGTGACAGTCATAACTTTACGGATGGGTTGTAACTCACTTTTCTGAGGCTGTCTTCACCTTGAACTGATGTTAAATGAATGGTCATAAGTTGAGGACTATCTGTGCTGTTAATTTCTTTTCTTTTTCTTTAATGTGTTTAAAGTACAATCTTTTATTCTAGAATTCTCACTAGACTTACAGCACTTAATAAATACAGTAAGATGATCTGAAAAATATAGCAATGAAACAAAAGCTGTTAAAGTAAAAAAAGTTGATGCAATCAAAATCACAATTAAAAATCATTATTTGCAGAGCCATTGTTTCTTCTCCATCATGTGGATAAATAGGCTAGTCAGGTCCAGATCAAGGAACTTCAAGACCTTCCCAGACTTCTGTGTCTTCTTTCTAAATGTTCAGTATTGGAAAGAGCAACTACATAAGCTAGTCGAAACTATCATTGGAACTTCTGTTTCCAAGCTTTGAGTTCATTACATCTTCAGTCTGGAAGGGAAATCTGAGAGCCCTCATGGAATGCTGTCTCAGGAGGCAAAGGGTTAAAAAATATTTTAAGTATGCTTAAAAATGTGCAAATTCCTCTTCCCACCTTTGTGGAAGGGATTTTCATATTGTGGAGCTCAGTGGTGGGATTCAAATATGTGAACAACTGGTTCTCTGTGTGGATGCCGCTTCCGGAAGTCCATTCTGGTCCTGGGCAATAAAAAATTAGCTACCAGTTCTGCCGAACTGATGTGAACTGGCTGAATCCCACCACTGGTGGAGCTCCTCCCCAAAAGTCCAAATGTGGATAGTGCTTATTTATAAATAACATCAGGTTTTTCTCATGTCCCTGGGCTAATAATCGTTGCTGAAATTTGGTGAGCTCACCAAAATGGCTGCTATAGGAAGTTTTTTCATTCACAAAATGGTAACAAGACATCTACCAAGCAAAATAGTTAATACTTCACCTTCTAAACAATGCATTGGCCTGTAGCTGTTCTCACTGTTATTTTCAGAGAATTCTTTTGGGGGCCCTGTGGAAATGAAAAACATGCTAGAGGCTGACACTTAGTTTTCCAACACTCTAGCTTCCAATTCATGTTAAAATTGAAATACTGTACTCTATTTACTTTCTAAAAATCAGATGACATAGGAAACCATGTAGGTGCCAAGGAAGGCGTCTCTTTGCTTATTGGTGACACATGCCCCATGTTTGGCACCCAAAATTAATTATTTCTAGTGGCCCTTAATAATTACAGTATGTGAAAATGTTGTATATTGCTTTTATTTTTATGCTTAAAAATTTGTTTAAAATGAGATCTTTGGTTTTGCTAGGGTACTAGAGAATTTAATACGGTCTCCCAATTATGTCAAAGGAGAAAATCATCCCCATTTTGAAGTTGGTGTAAAGTTGGGAGTTGGAGCATTTAATCTGGTATGTACTGAAGTTCTAATAAATATTTAAATAGAATTATTTCAACTTTGTGCCAGTTGTTCTGATGCTAGTATGTAGAGCACCAGCAAATAGTCCTTCAGGGCAATGGCAATGACTCTTTCATATGAGCACTTTATTTTGGAATTGTCCCATCACAGATATGTAACATATGAGGGTGAAAGTTCATTCTCCGAGCTTTTGTTACCAGGCTAGGTAACATCTTCAGCGCAGTTTAGGGGATATCTGTGTTAGTGGTCTTCTGCTTATAAGGGCTTCAGGTGTGGGTGAAGTAACTCATGTCAAAAATATATCAGATTGCTATAAATACTCCCTGTATTAAAGAACATATACAACTAAACAGCATAAGCTTCAAACTGAATTTGAATACCTTTTCAAGATCCATTCAAACTATTCCATTATAAAAATAATTACAATAGTTCATAGGCAGCATTCTGTATTCTTGGAGGAAGGGTAGCTTTCAATTCCAAGTTTCACATAGGAAGGAAACTTCAATTACCGTATAAATGCGTTAGTTTTTTTTAGAATTTTTAGCTTCATCAGCTGTCTCCTAAAACTCCTTAGTTCGCTTAGATCTCATCAGTTAAGAGCTGCAAAATTGTCAAATGTTGTCAGCGTTATAGAGACCCAATTGTTCTTTTCATGTTGTCTCTGTAACACATCCTGTTATTTTCTCTATATACTTCATCTGTGAATTTCTTTCAGTACAGTGCTTCACGGGCAGTGCTGAATCTTAAAATCTTTGGGTTCCTCTACTGAGCAGTCCTATATGGGAGGGTATATTAGGCTTCCTCACAAATCATGCTGTCTAAAAAGAGTTTATATCATTTACTACTAAATTTATTACCCATCTTTTTGTTTCAAGATTACTTGTGACTTCTTTGGTTCTAACTGCTTTGAAGCCAAATAAGTATAGAACAGCATATTTTCTTGAAATCTTTTTTTTTTATTGAAAAGTTTTAACATACAGTTTATCTTTAACAATCCCCCCTCCCCCCCTACCTCTCCCCCCTCCCCCCCTCCCCCCCCCCGACTTCCCAGAGCTAAATACAAGGTATATATAAAAAAAACAATCATAAACAACCATATACTAACAACCATAACCTCTAAAATCCATCACTCTCTAGCTTATATAGGATAGGACAAACCTTAGTAATATTAAATATATATAGAAAAACTAAAATAGAGAAAGAAAAGAAAGAAAGAAGACTTATTCAAATGCTACATAAAACTTCTTAACCCTATACTTATTCTGGATAAACTCAATCCATTTTCTCCATTCCATAATATAACGTTCTTGCGAGTGATCTTTCAAATAAGCCGAAATCTTCGCCATTTCTGCCAGGTCGGAAACCTTTAAAGTCCACTCTTCTATGGTCGGCAGTTCCTCTTTCTTCCAATACTGACCTATCAAAAGTCTTGCTGCCGTAATTAAATTTAACATCAGCTTAGTGTCCACAACCGTAGCATCCGTGATTATTCCCAACAAGAAGAGTTGCGGACAAAACTTTATCCTTTGCTTAAAAATCTTCTGCATATTCCACCAAATTTTTATCCAAAAAGCCTTAATCTTTTTACAAGTCCACCATACATGAAAATATGTTGCATCTTCATCTCCACATCTCCAGCATTTTGGCTGATAGTTCGGATACATACTTGCAAGCTTTTTAGGATCTAGATGCCATCTATAAAACATTTTATAAAAGTTCTCTCTTAAATTTTGAGCTTGTGTAAATTTTACGTTCCTCACCCAAATCTTTTCCCACGTGTCCATTGTGATAACTTCCTGGATATTTTGGGCCCATTTTATCATACAATCCTTAACGAGTTCTGTTTCTGAATCAATCTCTATCAACGCAAGATATATCCGTTTAATATGTGCTGGTCCCTGATTTCTAATTTGCTTTATCAGATTTTCATCAGTCATTGTAAAACCATTTTTCTGATCTTCTTTCCACCTGGCCCGTAGCTGAGTATATTGAAACCAATTTTGAACAATCTTCTCATCTCGCAAGAAACTATATGGCTTCAAACACCAATCATTTCTTTCCAAGCTTAGGATCTCCTTGTACGTAGTCACATCATGTTTGAAACCAGCATGTATATTTTCTAATGCGTGTTTTGGAATTGCCCACAATGGTATCTTACAATCTAACTTATGTCTATACTTCTTCCAAACTCTCAGCAATGCCTGTCTTAAAATATGCACTCTAAACACATTATCTACCTTCTTATCATACAACAAATATGCATGCCAGCCAAACAGCAAATCGTGGCCCTCAAGATTTAATAATCTCTCTTGTGTCAAATTAATCCAATCACTTATACCTGATAACGCAGCAGCTTCATAATATAATTTAAAGTTAGGCATCTTGAGACCACCTCTTTCACGAGTATCCTGCAGTTTTCTTGAAATCTTTGTACAATCTTTTCTCCACCAAATAGTCTCTCTGAGATGACTCTGAGCAGTACCAGGAAATGAGGGGTCCTTGGTACTCTCTGAGCTTGCTTGTTTTCTTGCAGACGCTTCATTACCCTAACTAGGTAACATCATCAGGATTAGCACTGATGATGTTACCTACTTTTCAGTTACCTACTTTGGGTAATAAAACGTCTGCAAGAAAACAAGCAAGCTCAGAGAACACCAAGGACCCCTCATTTCAACCCTGAGCTAGAAATATTCTCCTTCACTGGTAACAGGAAATTTTCATACAAGCAGCCCCTGACTTAATGACTGGCCACTTAGCAACCTTTTGAAGTTATGATAGATCCTCAAAAAATTACTTATGACCCATATTTGAAGTTTTCATGTTAGCCCCCCTCCCACAACAGTAACTTGGTCATACTTTGTCCCTCAGCAACCAGCCCATATTTATAGCTGTTTGTAGTGTCCTGTAGTTACGTGACTGCAATTTATGTTTCTTTTGCTGGAAACTGGTATTTACCTCCAGTTTCTGGCAAAACCCGCCCCATTGTTAAAATTGGTTCACTTTAGTGACCATGCTATTAAGTGAACATTGCAGTATTCACTTAACAAGCACCACAAAAAAAATCATTAAATCAGATCTGGCCACATCGTGACCTGTTTTACAAATGTAATTGTGGGACTAAATTGTGATCGTAGTTCAAGCTCTTCTTGTGCTGTATTTAAGAATAATAAAAGAGCAGGAATATGAAGTTGACTTCAATGGATATGAACTACAGTGTAATGGAAAGACTAAGTTCTTTTATTAATGGAGAACTTCTATAAAATTTAGTGAGGGCAAGCTGTTTCTTTTTCTTTCTCCTCTCGCTCCAGACTCTATCTATGTTGCCAACAAGGATTGCACGATTACTGGAATTTGTTGGGTTTTCTGGAAATAAGGCAAGTGTTTAGTTTAATCTGCAACACATTAGTGACAAAGAGTATAGGTAGTCTTTGACTTACAACAGTTCATTCAGTGGCCATTCAAAATTACAACAGTACTGAAAAAAAGTGATTTATGACCATTTTTTACGCTTACGATTGTTGCAGCATCCCTATGGTCACGTGATCAAAATTAAAATGCTTGGCAACTGACTCATATTTATGACAGTTGCAGTGTCCCAGAGTCATGTGATCACCTTCTGACAAGCAAGGCCAATGGGGAAGTCAGATTCACTTAATAACTGTGTTACTAACAATTACAATAATTCACTTAACTCTGGCAAGAAAGGTCATAAAATGAGGCAAAACTCACTTAACGGTAGCAGGAATGTTAATTGTGTTTGTAAGTTGAGGACTACCTGTGCTTCATATATTATTGTTTGTAAGAGGTACAGTTCATGCGACAAGACTGTATTTGTTACTGCTTATATTTTACAGATGCATCTTCCCATAGTTTTTAATCCTTGCTCTGTGGATGGGCATATCAAAGGATGGGGCCACAAGATACTTGAGGCATTGGGAATGCCATTTTTTTAGCTTAGTGGTAGGATAAATACATAATAAATGCAACGCTGCTATAGTTTTAGTTCTATTCCCTCCAAAAGCCTGCCATAAATTGAATGCATTTAATAATATTTAGCTTTTATTAAATGGCTATAGACTACACTTATTTTACGGATGAGAATCTGTTGTAGAAAGGGAAAGAAAAAGAGAGATGTATCCAGTGGCGTAGTGGGGGGGGGTACAGGGGGGGCCAGCCGCACCGGGCACAACATCTGAGGGGGCGCTTGCACTCGCAGCTCTCTGCCCCTGCCTGGCTCACTCACTCACTCTCTCTCACTGCATTGCTGGCTGTGCGAATCCGAGCCGAGCCGCTGGGTCGCCGCCCACTGTGGAGGGGTGTGTGCAAATTACTTGCCTTGCCCCGGGTGCTGACAACCCACGCTACGCCACTGGATGTATCCAAATAACTCAATAAATCCTAACAGGAAATTGAATTTTATACTCCTTAATCGAAGTTTGCATTAATTGCCTGGGATTCTTATCTCAAAACATAATTAACTAACGTAAGAATCACAGTTCCTGGTTTTAGAAGAGGAAAATTTATTTATGATGAAAGGAGGAGGTGTATTTTTGGAATAATAGTGGGAAAAACCTCTATAAATAGTGAGCAAGTGGATTCTCAAATCAAGAAACTGGTTGCTAAATTATTATAATTAATCTTTAGATAATCTATTATTCAGAAGTTATAGCTTAATTCTGCCTTTTACTTAAGAAAACCACTCAGTGTCAGTTTTTCTTCTACCCTAAGTTCCTCATTCTGTTATTCTTCTGTGGCATTCCAGTATTTCCTATGCTTACTTTCTATGTATCTTCAGATTTTATTCATGGTGGATTCTTACATGGAAACATGTAGGGGAGATTTTTAAAAAGCGAATCTAACCAATATGCATAGACAAAACGCTGTTTAGAGATTAAAGTCAAAATTAAATATAGCTTATATTATATGTCTGGAAGATTGATGTGAATTGTTTCTTCAGTTCTTCTGGATTGTTCTAATGTTGACTTTTGCTTCTCTGAGGAGCAATTTTTAAGGTTTTTTGTTGTTACGTTTTTGGTTCCAGTTTGCTTACATTATCATTTTTTAAAAACTACTGAATTAACATCAATATCAAAAAGACATTTCTAATTAAGCCCCTTCTAAAGAAATCAAGCCTGACGCTAGAGATTTTCATCATTAATATCCCATCAGAAAAAATAAGCCAATAAAATAAACATTTGCTACAATACTTTATGCCTAAACATTATGGGACAGCGACTGCATAAATGTAACGGATCATGATTTAGCATTTTTTTTGCAGCCACATGCCTACAATAAAAAGACAGCATGACTTAGTCTATATGTAAGGCAGATTGTGTGCAATCACTACTTTGTTCATATGGTATTTCACAAAAGAAATGACTAATTACAACATTAACATTTAGGGCAACTTATAATGGTTGGTATTTCCTCTTAGGCTAGCCGTGTAAGCCATCTAATTATCTGATGCAGGTCTGATATACTGAGAGATACTAATCTTTTGGTTTCCTTGCAGTAGAACAGACAAGGCAAGCTAGGATGTGATTAATTTGTAACCCTTTATCTGTGTTGCAGAAATATGGCTTGCAGCAACTTCAAGAAGGAGCATCAATGTGTGGCTTCAGATCTGTGCTATGTACTCTGCTACTGTTGTGCTATTATACTTTTCTGACCTTTGTGCTAGGTAGGATTTCCTTTTTTCTCTAAACCTGACTTTTTAAAATAATCCAATATAGGAAAGATTCAGGTTCATTGCAAACATTATTTTAACTTTATTTTAATGAATTAACCATTTGAAAATAATTCTGAATTCTTCAGGTGTGATTGGCTGGTTCTTCACAATGTCCTTATCTTCAGGGAGTACAAGCCACTTTTAAATGGGTACAGTTTTTTAAATTCATCGAATTTGTATAGCTGCATTGAAATGATTTTAAGTATGAAAGACTATTGGAATTAAAGAACAGCAAATACAGGTAGTACATTTAGTGACCATTTGAGAAAAAGAACAAAAGCAAGATTTTCCCTATTTTTCTAGAGTTCCTTTTCAACTTATGTCTGCCTCTAATTCTGTTGGACCGATTATTATGGTCATAATTATTACAAGCAAAAAAGGCCCTCTCATATAATTTTTAAAAGTTATGATTTAACAACTATTCCTATCATCGAGATTGGGTATCAAAAACCTCTTTAGGGTATAGGCCTTGCTGATTTGAGGCACTAGTTGGAGGTTCAAAATGAAGCTCACATATTTTTTTGCTGGTTATCACCTATAAAGTTCTGTAAGGCACAGGACCAGGTTATTAGTGGGACCCCTTACTTTCCATTGTCTCTGCTCACTTACCGGTTCTGACTAAGTGTACATGTTCCTCATCTCTTCTGAGATGCAATGTCATTTAATGGAAGCCAGGAGATGTGCCTTCTCTATTGTGGCATCTGATTTCTAGAACTTCATTGGCCCCAAAATTCAGATGGCCCCAATTTTATCACCCTTTTGGAAAGCCTTTAAAAATCTGGTTCTTCCCTCTGGCTGGGATGAGGACATTCGGTAAGTGTAAACTACAGGTAATCCTCAACTTACAACCTCAGTTGAAACTGGTATAACTGTTGCTAAGTGAAACAGTCATTAAATTGTGCATGATTTTATGACCTTTTTGTAAGGCCATTAAGTGAATCACATGCTCTTTAAGCAAATCACAACTCATTATGTGAATCTAGCTTTCCCCATTGACTTTATTTGTTGGAAGCACTGGAAAGGTCAGAAATGATCCTGGGACTGCAACAATGCTAAATACATGCAAGTTGCTAAGTTGCAAATTTTAATTACATGATCGCAGGGATACTGCAACAGTTAAAAGTGTGAATGCCGGTCCTAAGTCACCTTTTTCAATGCCATCATAACTTCAGTCATTAGACAAATGATCATTAATCAAGGACTACTTGTATGTGGTTTGAAGTAAATAATTTTGTGGCTTGTGGCACATTGAATATTGTTTAATGATTTGTTGTTAAAGTTTTTTATTTTTGTTTTGGATTTCTTTGTGTTTTTTTAAATGTACTGTTAGCTACCCAGAGCTGTGCGAAACAAACTAGGTATCTCTATAAATTGCTAAATAAATAAAGCACTGTGTTTCCCCGAAAGTAAGGCCTACACCAACAATAAGCTCTAGCTTGATTTTTGGGGGTAGGCCTAATATAAACCCTATCCCAAAAATAAGCCCTAGTTTTGGGATGAGGCACACACGTAAAAATCATGCTTGCACCCACTTACCTTGCAGCCAGGCCTCTCCTTGCTGGCCCACTTCTTCTTGTGAGGCCTCTTCTGCAGCCAGGCCTACATTTCTCCATCACAGGATTTTCCGGCAGGACTGTACAACCAAGAACTGAGCTATGGATTCAATCCATAGCTCAGTTTTGCAAGATCTCAGCAGCCGAGCACCAAGCTATGGATTGAATCCATAGCTCGGTACTTGGCTGCTTAGGCCTTCTGGAAAGGCCTGATTGCAAAATGCAGGCCTGAATGCAGCTGCAGAACTTCAGCCCCAGAAGAAGTGGATTGGCTCGGTGGGGCTGTCGGTGCCGGAGATGAGGTAAGGCCTACCCCCAAAATAAGACCTGGTTCCTCTTTTGGAGGCAAAAAAAGTCCCCTTCTTATTTTCAGGGAAACACGGTATTTGTCTGTGAAAAGAGCAAGCCCTTTCATTTGTTTATACAAATCTAATAAAAGGAGTTACTATATTACAAGTACCGTATATCATTTACTGTTCCATTTTTATAGTTCAGCCAGACTTGGGCTACTAATTTTTCTTCAATTTTACTTTCCCCCCCAATTAATCCAGGGACAGGTAAAGGAAATGTTGAAGAAGCAGAGAAACTTCTCAAACCTTACCTGACTCGATATCCCAAAGTAAGATAAATCTTATGTTGATCTACCAAATACTGTTATGCACTGCTTCATTTTTTAAAAAATGCACAAAAACTAATGTTTTCTCTTGGATTTCTTCTAGGGTGCCATATTCCTGTTTTTTGCAGGGAGAATAGAAACAATAAGAGGCAATATTGATGCAGTGAGTAAATGCTTTTCTTTCCTTCCTAAGCCATTATTTCAGTTTAAGAAAAAAAAATTTATGATCACAAGAAGAAGTGGAGTGTAAGATAATTTCTGTAGTGGATTAAGGGGATTGTTAATTTTGAGCCGCTGTACATGAGGCCTCATATTTGGCATGTTGGCTAGTTGGAGTCTTTTAAGGACTCTAAATGTAGAGACTGTGGGAGGGGGCTGTGAATTATGCAGAGAGGAAGTTAGAAATGTCTTTGTTCTTAGAGAGTCCTGATTGGATGCCTTGTGGAAGTAGACACCCTAAGAAAATAGATTTCATACAACTGAGTTGAGGAATTCAGTCCCAAAATCTTGGGAGAAAGAAACCAAGGTAAAAGATCGAAATCAAGGTAAAAGAAAGTAAAATTAGCAGTGAAAATGCAGATAGACATTACACAAAGAATACACAAAGCAAAGGATTCTTTCTTTATTTCTCTTGTTATTTCCCTCAGTTGTGAGTAATTGTGATTAAATTATTTTTTTCCCAAATGCTTATTTTATTACTTGTATTATAATAAAAACCCTGTTAAAAGTTAATGCCAGTTTTGAAGTGATAATTGCGTGGTCCTGGTTCCTAGTAAAAATAAAAAATGGAATATTTAATTTAAGAGTTTGTTCCTCTGGAAGTGCTTTTTCTTGTTCTGCTCTACCCAGATTTCAGATGAGAGGGGCTCTTTCTCCTATTCAAGAGCTGGTAGTGGCAAATGAGAGAGAGAGAGAGATTTGAACTAATAATGTTAGGAGTAAATGGTTGATTTAAGATTTAAGAAATACAGGTTCAAAATGCCACTTGGCTGGGAGGATCAGTGGAATAAATTTAAAAAGCAATCAATAAGTAACATGTTGTAAGGGAAATGACTAATACCATGTACTTTCTCTGTATTGTCTTCCCACACACTTATTTTCTCAGAAATTGTTTCCGGATATTAGTGTTAGTTTCTTAGACTAATGAATGTTTGGAACACATGTTTTAAAGTTATATTAATATCCAGTCGGGTTTATATTTGTCTTTGCTTTTTCAGGCCATCAGAAGGTTTGAGGAATGTTGTGAAGCCCAGCAGCTTTGGAAGCAGTTCCATCACATGTGCTACTGGGAACTGATGTGGTGCTTCACATACAAACACCAGTGGAAGATGGCATATTTCTATGCAGATCTGCTTAGCAAAGAGAACAACTGGTCAAAGGTGAATTAAAAACAATAATGCGACCAGGATTACAGATAGTCGTTGACTTACTATCATTTGTTTAGCAATGGCTTGAAGTTACAAAAACATTGAAAAAAGTGATTTACAACCAGTCCTCACACTTACAACCGTTGTCACATCCCCATAGTGATCTGATCAGAATTCAGGCACATGTATTTATGACGGTTGCAGCATCCTGGGGTCATGTGATCACTATTTGCGACATTCCTAGCCAGCTACCTACAAGCAAAGTCAATGGGGAAAGTTGAATTCACTTAACAACCTTGTGATTCGCTTAATAACCATGGCAAAAAAGTTCATAAAATTGTCTTAATTCAATTGACAACTGCCTTGCTTAGCTAGAGAAATTATGGTCCCAATTGTGGTCATAAGTTGAAGACTACCTGTATTTGATAACAAACAAGGCATGTTTGCTCACAGAATCATATAACTGATTATCATATAACTGATAAATAAATGTATTCCAGGGCATCTTTAAAGTAGCCTGGACTGACTTCTGCAGAATAAAAATAAAATAGCATTACTTCTGGACCGGAGGGCAGTTTAGGAATGTACTGCTGACTTTTATCATAGAGTAGTGGTTAACTTTCCTTTTTAATTAACTTTCCTTTTTAATTAATACAAAATAGTATTTTCAATTTAAATGGGACTCTCCAATTTGGTTTATAGGAATGCTTCCTAATATATACCATACAGGTAGTCTTCAACTTACAACCGTTCAAAGTCACAACAGCACTGATAAAAGGGAGTTGTGACTGTTTTTCACACTTACAACCGTTGCAGCATCCCCGTGGTCACGTGATCAAAATTCAGACACTTGGCAACTGCAATGTATTGATGACGATTTCAGTGTCCCAGGTTCATGTGATCATCTTTTGAGACCTTCTGACAAGCAAAGTCTATGGAGGAAGCCAGATTCATTACTAATTTCACAACTTCAGTGATTCACTTAACAACTATGGCAAGGAAAGTTGTAAAATAGGGCAAAACTCACTTAACAACTGTTTTGCTTAATAACAGAAAGTTTGGATTCAATTGTGGTTGTAATGTATTGGGCTTGCTTGTTAACACCACGTGGTAATGGCTGGTAGGCTGCTGGAGCAGGGAGCTAGCTAACGGCTCCCAGCATTTCAGACAACCCGTCTCCAGCACTGCCATTGGTTGCCCCCAGGCGGCAATAGGTTGCTTCAAACCTATTGGCTGCCGCCTAGGGGCCAGAGTATAAATTGCTGCATCTGCAGCCCTGTTCTCTAGTTCAGATCCTGCAAGCAATAAACCATGGTCTTTGCTGAACTCACTCGCCTCATCTTCATTCCTGCACAACCAACCCAGTACACAACACTGGCGACGAAGGTGGGATCCTGCTTCTCTGTTGAATCTGAAAGTCACGAGGGGAGAGGAAGTGTTCGCCTGGCGGGAAAAGCAAATTCCCCCCCATGGTCGGCTAGCTAAGCCACGCTAGTGACCATGCGCTCAGAGAACCAGTCCCTGGGCAATGGAGAGGCAGGATTCGAAGACGCTGAGATCCAGCCACGAAGACCAGCAAAATGCCCAAGGTCTGAAGGCTGTGAGAATTCGACATCAAGCAATCAGAAGGATGGCCCTCGTACCTGTCCCAGGTCAAGAACTACCTTTGGGCGAACCAGGTTGCAGAGGATGGACTGAAGGCCACCACGCTGCTTTGTGTGTGCGGCCCAGCGACGTTCGATCTGACCAAAAACCTGTTTGCGCCCATGCCGTTGGAATCCGTCTCCTATGCCGAACTGAAGAAGAAGCTCAGAGAACACTTCCAACCAAAGATGTCGGTGATTGCATGGCGCTATGCCTTCAAACAATGAATACAGCGACCAGGAGAGACCACATCCGAGTACATTGCGGCCTTGAGGCAGGCCACACGCCTGTGTCAATTTTCAGATGTTGAAGAGCGACTTCGAGATTGTCTCATCTGTGGCCTGTGCAACAGAGAACTGCAGCAGAAACTTTTTGCCAGAGAGGTCCTGTCGTTTGCAGATGCCCAGAATGAAGTCATGGCAGACGAAGCTGCCGGTGGAGCCATCCGAATGATCTGGCCTGCCAGAACGACACAACGCGAAGAAGCTGTTTACCACGAGGACGCAGAACTCACTGAGGACTCCAAAGAAGACGCCAAAGTTGACAAGTTGCACAGACAATCCGACCAACAGCTCCGCAGCAGCAAGCAGCAAGAGACTACTTACAAGGCAGATGTCTTGCCTAGATGTCCAGGTTGTGGCGGCCACCACCAACGCTCGGACTGCAGGTTCCAGACAGCCATGTGCCGGGCCTGCGAAAAAACCGGCCACATCGCATCAGTTTGCAGAGGTCACCAGAGGGATCGGCCATCGAATCGCCAGTTGAAAGATCCGACCAGGAGAGGTACCGGGGCCCCGGGGCCATTCAGTGTGGGGTTTTGCTCAAGCCGTAGAATTGTCTGCTGTACCAGGCCCTGACGCTCCCTTAAACCCAAGTATAGACTTCAGGTGGAGCTACAAGGGGTCCTCTGTAAGATGGAGCTGGACACAGGCTCCGCCGTTTCCATTATTCCATTTAATTTTGTGTGCAGTCGCAGTAGGAGATGGGCCAAGCTGAGGCCCTCTGACATACTTTTAACAAATTTTCAGAATGCAAAAGTCATAGTCAAGGGTGAAACCACCTTGGCCATTAAATTTAAGGGGTTTTCAGGGCACCTGGATGTTGCTGTAGTAGGGGGCCAGAGAACGAGCCTAATTGAGCTCGATTGGTTTGATGCACTAGGCATCCAAGTAACCAGTATCAACCGGACACAAGTCGTGAGTCTAGCATCAGTTTGCGAGGACTTCGCAGATGTATTTGATTCAGCCCTAGGAACTTACACGGGCCCGCCAATAGCATTTAAACTAGACCCAAACATGGTTCCCATCAGGATTAAGCCTTGTAAAGTCCCCTTTGCCCTCAAGCACAAAATAGACATGTAACTAGACAAGCTTGTAGAACAGGGCGTTTTGCAATCAATAGATGGTGGGGAGTGGGAAACTCCTATTGTAACACCACTTAAAGCCAACAGGGAAGTCAGAATATGCGCAGATTATAAATGCACAATTAACCGGGCCCTTAAACAGCACGCATTCCCAGTCCCAGTGGTGAGCCACATCCTGGCATCCTTGCAGGGTGGCACCACTTTTGCGAAATTAGATTTGGCGCAGGCCTATCAGCAACTACCTGTTGATGAGGCCACGGCTGTAGCACAGACAATTGTGACCCACAGGGTAGAACAACAGCTAATGACCCTCTTTTACTGGTCTACTATAGAGAGCGTCCTCTCGTATGGTATTGTGGTTTGGTATACTGGTCTGACAGCCGCGGATAGGAAAGTATTACAGAGGGTAGTGAGCACAGCACAAGACATTGTGGGCTGTTCCCTGACACCACTGGATGACATCGCCAGGGCTCGTTGCCTTGGAAGAGTGAGGAAGATTCTCAGGGATGACTCACACCCTGGACGGTATCTCTTTACTCTCCTACCATCCGGTAGGAGATATAGGAATATAGCCAGCCGTACTAACAGGATGAAAAATAGCTTTTATCCGTGGGCTGTTAGGCTTTTAAATGGGACATAATCTTATGCAGAATTGACTTAAGAGGCCGGTGTGTGGTGTAGTTGGTTCACATAGTGTGGTGGGTTGTCACTGTGTGTTGGGGGGAGAGAGCACGGGGGGAGGCTCAGCTAATCTCAATGTACACATGTTGTACTTTGACAATAAAGGTTTATTATTATTATTATTATTCAGAGTAAAGCGCTTGCAATTTGGGGTCAGTGAAGCCCCGGGCATTTTTCAGGGAATCATGGAATGCACACTCAAAGGCATTCCAGGGGTTTGCCCCTATTTTGACGATGTGCTTATTGACAGGGAATCCACAGAGGTGCTAGCAAGGAGGCTCAGAGCCGTCCTGCAGAGGCTGCGTGAAGCAGGCCTCAAACTAAAAAAGAGCAAATGCAGCATTGGGGTTCCCTCAACTGAATTTTTGGGGTTTTGCATTGATGTTAATGGCATCCACCCAGCTGAGTCCAAAGTGAAGGCCATTCAGATGGATCGAGCCCTAAAACAAAAGGAGAGCTGCAAGCATTCTTGGGCCTCCTCAACTTCTAGCACGTGTTCCTTCCTAACAAGGCCGCAGTGGCAGAGCTGCTTCACAGGCTCTTAGATAAAAAAGCTTCTTGGAAGTGGACCAGCATTCACGAAAAAAGTTTTTAGGACCTGAAGGCACTTCCGTCGGTCAGTTCCACTATCACTCATTTCAGGGAGTCTAAACCAGTCTGCTTAGCATGTGATGCATCCCCATACGGGGTGGGTGCAGTCTTGAGTCTCTTAGAGAAAGATGGAACCCAAGTTCCTATTGCATTTTATTCAAGGACACTGTCCTCTGTTGAGCGTAACTATGCTCAAATTGACAAAGAGGCATTGACCATGGTAGCTGGAGTTAAAAAATTCCACGACTACTTGTATGGCAGGGACTTCACGGTCTTCACAGACCACAAACCACTACTGGGGTTATTCACCACAGACCAACAGACACCCCATATATTATCCCCTAGAATGCTGAGATGGTCTACTTTTTTATCAGTGTACACATTTAAGCTGATTCACAAACCTGGCAAAGAAATGGGCCATGCAGACAGCCTGAGTAGGCTCCCACTGCCACAAATCAAACCAGATCCAGCCCCAGTGGCCCACATATTGTCCATTTCCCTCCACGCAGGGGACATAGCTGCAGAAACAGCGGCTAATAAGACACTAAGTAGAGTGTTTTTTTGGGTGCACACAGGGTGGCTGGCTAAAAGCCCAGGTCCTGAATTTCAGAGTTATTTTACTAGAAGACACGAGCTATCAGCTCACAAGAGTTGCATCCTATGGGGGAACAGGGTCATAGTACCCACCTCACTAAGAGACAGGGTCTTACAATCACTGCATGAAGGTCATCTGGGTATTGTCCATATGAAAGCTTTAGCTAGAAGCTACTTATGGTGGCCAGGTTTAGACAAGGCCATTGAAGCCCAGGTGCATGGATGTTACACATGCCAACAATCAAGGCCTGAAATGCCGCACGCTCCAGTTCACAGGTGGGAGAAGACTCACACTCCCTGGTCTAGAATTCACATAGACTTCACTGGGCCCTTTCAGGGACAGCTCTTCCTTATAGTGGTCGACAGCCATTCTAAATGGCTTGAAGTAATACCAGTGGCTAACATGACTACTGGTAGGACCATCCAGGTGCTTAGGAAACTGTTTGCCACGCATGGGCTGCCAGACGTCATAGTATCTGACAATGGAGCCCAATGTACAGTGGCAGAATTTCAGGCATTCCTGAGAGCAAACCTCATCAGGCATGCAACGTTGGCCCTGTTTCACCCTTCTTCTAATGGTCAAGCCGAATGCATGGTCTGGACCACAAAAGAGTCACTGAAGTGTATAGTGACTAGGGACTGGCATCACAGATTGGCAGATTTTTTTACTTTGCCAGTATT
Source organism: Vipera ursinii (assembly GCF_947247035.1). Taxonomy (NCBI): domain Eukaryota; kingdom Metazoa; phylum Chordata; class Lepidosauria; order Squamata; family Viperidae; genus Vipera; species Vipera ursinii. The sequence goes on along the minus strand of NC_139516.1, from coordinate 61,595,084 downwards.
CCACGCCCTACATGGCTACAGGGAAAAGCCCAGCAGAGCTGCGCTGGGGGAGGCAACTGATCACAAAACTGGACAGGTTGCATCCAGATAGGGTGGCAGCAGAAGCTTCATGCCCAAAACCCCCAAGGGGGCTGCAAGTGGGCGATGGGGTGTGGGCCAGGAACTATGGGCATGGGAATTTGTGGGTGCCTGGAAAAATTACTAAAACATCAAGCCCCCTCTCTTACAAAGTGGGGCTGGAGGGTGGGCAAGTTGTCCGGCACCACATTGATCAGCTTAGGAAGCGTTTCCCAGAACGGCCACAAAGTGAGGACTTTGTCACAAGTCCTTACTGCTAAGTTTGTAAGCCGCCCTGAGTCTTCGGAGAATGGCGGGATATAAATGGAATTTTTTAAAAAAGGTCCACAAACTGGCAGCCAAGCTGGCCCATGCATAGACTCTGAAGGCTCACACAGCCCAAGCAATGAGGAGTTGGCCATAGAGGAGGGGAGCCCAGACATGCAACATGGTTCCCCTGACAGAGAAAGCCAACCTGATGGCTACAGCCGCTGTGCTAACTCTGCTGAACAAACTGACTCTGGGGTGGGCCAACCTGGAAAGGCCAGCCAGAGAGCACTGAGCCACTCTGAATCACTTGAACTAAGAGACACTGGTCTACCCAGCCCGGCAGGCAAGCTGGTAGGCCAGGACATGCCTGGGTCCCCCAGGCATTCCACAAGGCCACGCAAACCTCCTGCTTATCTGCAAGATTTTGTTCTGAAATAATAAAGCTATAATGTTGTATGTATCCTTGTATTTAACGCTGACCTACAAGAGTGTAATGGACAATGGAGCTATAATGTTGTAAGTACTTATTATGCTGCTAAGTGGAACCTATTCACACCAGTGTTAAGTCTTTGTAAAGAGTATTGCTGTAATTACTTTCTATGGTTGCTATAATGTTGTTCGTTCTAAGGGGGGAGGGGTGTAATGTATTGGGCTTGCTTGTTAACACCACGAGGTAACAGCTGGTAGGCTGCTGGAGCAGGGAGCTAGCTAACGGCTCCCAGCATCTCAGACAACCCGTCTCCAGCACTGCCATTGGTTGCCCCCAGGTGGCAATAGGTTGCTTCAAACCTATTGGCCGCCACCTAGGGGCCAGAGTATAAATTGCTGCATCTGCAGCCCTGTTCTCTAGTTTAGATCCTGCAAGCAATAAACCATGATCTTTGCTGAACTCACTCACCTCGTCTTCATTCCTGCGCAACGAACCCAGTACACAACAGTGGTCATGAGTCGACTATCCATATGATTTGTGAACCCAATCAGTGAATGGATAGTTTCAGAGTTTGTGCCTAACTGAATAAGAACCCTTTTTATTTCATACTGATCAGATATATTTTTATTCCCATGAACAGTACAGTTGATAATTGTCTTCCCACAAATACAAATGAGTTTTTTTCTTAGGTTTGAGGAATCGGAATTAAAATCTGTCAATTAAGAGTATTTTTTTGGGGGGGACTATGTGACAACATATGATTACTTCTATTTTAAAGTGACCAGGTAACCCACTTAAATTTGAATCCTCCCTGGCATAAATCTTGGAACTGGCTATATAGGAATTACATTTTACTCTTTTCCAGGGGTTTTTAGTTTTCTCTTTTAAAAATAGCAAGCCCGTTATGATTTCTTTAAATTAAATTTCTTTCTCCACATGGGCACCCTTCTCCCACTCTTAAGTGCAATGTTTGATGAGACTGTGTAAATGATTTAGTCATACGTTCTGCAATGGAAGTCTGTGTATATAAAGGCCAAAATTTTATCAATACCAGTAAGGAGAAGACCCAGGAATACCACACAGGTAGAATAGCTATGTAAAAAAGTAGTGCTGCTGTTCTAGTAGTATAACCTTACGGTCCTTTTTTGTATTTTTAAGCATATGAATTCACACTAACATTAAGAGAACAAAGGTAACTAAGTAGAAAAAGAAATGGGGAGAGGGGACAGAACTGATGCAAATTCCTTTTTAATAAATTATATAACTATTCATCTGTGTATCGTGTCATTGGCAAATAATTATGAATGGATCCTTATGAAAACAGCCCATTGTAATGTTGCATTAGATATTATATTGTTAAGGAAGATATTATGTTCTTTTACAGAACTCTGAAAAATTCTGAGGTGTAATTCATTTGCTCACAAATCAGCTCTGTGTAGTTTTATATTTTCTTGCTGACAAGAACAGTTATTTTCCCATTACTAGAAAATAATGCACTTTCTGCTCCTTTCTAGCTTCAACATTATTGATCTGCATGTTGTATTGGAGATGACCATGAATATATCTCAAGGGTATTGTTTTTCTTTTAGGCTACTTATGTATTTATGAAAGCTGCCTACCTCACCATGTTTGGGCCAAAAGATTATAAACCTTTTGGAGACAATGAAGTTGAGCTATTTAGGTAAGATTTTTTAAAAAGGAAAATAGATGTCAGAATGGAAGATAATGATCGATATTGAGAGCAGAAAAACATCTTTCATTCATATCACATTTTAAAACTAAAGTTATCATTTTATGTACTTGTGTGAATTTTATATTTATGTCATCTTTAAAGTTAAGGGAGATCTAATGGAATATTCTGTTCATGGCTATGAGTTAAATTTTGTCACAATTATTCAGAAAAGGGTATATGTTCTTCTGCTGATAACCATATACTTGCCCTAATGCTGGTAATTTCTGAGCTAAGAGAACAGCATTTTCCTAAGACAGGAACAATTTCTATCTGGATCACTCTGCCCATTGTCAGCCTAAAATCTCCCTGGGATGCCATCCATTGTACCTCTTCAGATTCTTCCAATCTCTAGATGGAATTTGGTTGTCTGTAACACAAAATCTTTTATTGTATAATATAGAAACAATATCATTTTTTCCCTGTTCTGTTTTGACTTCTCCTGTCTTTCCTTTTTTCTAATTTTTAGAAGATTACAGTTATCATACAGAAGATCGTTTAAATGTGTATCTCCGTTTTTCCCCCCAGGGCTGTGCCTAGTCTGAAATTGAAAATAGCAGGGAAATCCTTGCCTACCGAAAAGTTTGCAATTCGGAAATCCCGGAGGTACCTTTCTCCAAATCCTGTTCCACTTCCTGTGCCTGTTTTGGTAAGCTGGAAAAGATCCCTCCTCCACATCTGTTTCTTATATATAGTCATACTAGACTATGAATGTTATAAAGATTGATTTGAATATATTCATAGACCAGAACATTTTGTACAAATTCTCCTGATATTTCTTTTGCTGATGCTGGAGATAAACACTCCATGAGGATTCAAACCGGCTTTTATCAGTGCATGAACAAAACCCTTTGTGTGTGCATCTCTGAATAGCCGGTGAGCTTTGTTTTGCTTACCGTAAACAAAAGGAGTAGATCATATGAACCAACCTTTCCCAAGCAGGTATCATCCATTGCATTGGACATACTAAGCATGAATTATAATGTTGAAGCCCATCACAGTTGGAGAGAGTCACACTGGAGAAGTCAGATGTGTACAATAGCATATGCACAGATGTATGAGTCCACTTAACCAATTATACATATATGAGAAAAAAGTACAAAATGCTGTGTCGGGTTCAAGGATCAAAGAGACTCAGACTTCTAGCGTGCCATGACTTTATTAGGATGAAACCGTGGTCCAGAATGGGGGAACAAAGGGTACCAGTCCACCTTTATACCTGGCCAGGTAAATACCTGGCCAATAGAGTTAAACCCCTGCTTTCCGCCAGCGGGTCAGCCAATCTCTTTAAATCCGGCTCTCCTGCCGAACGCTGTCCCTTTAAATCCTGCTTTCCCGCCGAACGCTGTTCCTGCCCGGAGCTGTCCAGCTCCGCGCTTTCTTCAGTAGCTGTCACACGTGTATGCTATGCTGCATACACTACACCCCTTTCCCCATAAGCCAGAACAATACCCTATTTCCATTTCCAACTTCTTCCCCCCCAAACATTCTATATACATATTGATTTCCCACAATCTTTCCCTGCCCCCTTACATTAGTACATATTCTGAGATGTAGGCAGGAGTCCTGTGGGACCTGCCAGAACGCCTCAGGGGTTCTTTCCCCTCAGGCCCGGTGTTGTTTTTGAAGGCCTCTGGCCTGGGGCTGGGGATTTTCCTCAATTCAGGTGGTGATGTTCCTGGGGAGGGGAACTGCCGGTCCACCTGGGTCCTGTAGTTCTGTGTACTCCCAGGGCTTCCACCAGCTGAGGTAGTTCCGTCACTCAGGTCCAGATGTTGGTGGGGTCGGGATTGTTCCAACCCCCCAGGATTGGGAAGTACTTCCCTGATTATTGTGTCCTTCTGGACCCTCTGAGTGGACTCAGGGTCAGGTAGGCCCCCTGAATGTTGCTGTCAGGTCCTTTTTCAGGCGCTCGACACCTGAGCTGATCAATGTGTCTCCTCCACTGGAGGCCCCCCTCCACCCCTATGATGTAGGACAGTGGCCCCGTTCGCTCCACCACTTCCCCCTGCACCCATGCATTCCCAGAGCTGTAGTTCCTTGCCCACACAGTGTCTCCCTTTGAAAATTCCCTGGTGACTTTTGGGTGGTCTGTGACTGCTGCTACTCTGTCACGGTGTAGTCTGTCCAAGACGGTTGTGAGGTGCCGTCCCCAACGGAGTTCTGCTGGGCTCTTCCCGGTAGCAGTGCAGGGAGTGGTGTGTTGATGTAGTAAAAATTTGGCCAAGAGTTGTTTCCAGTTCCCTTGGATAATGTGCTTCAATGCGTCTTTTGTGGTGTGCACCATGCGTTCAGCCAAGCCATTAGTCGAAGGGTGAAAGGGAGCAGAGGTGACGTGTCTAATCCCATGGGTCTTCAGAAAGGCCTGGAATTCCGAGGAGGTAAATTGTGGACCATTATCAGAGACCAATACATCAGGAAGGCCATGAGTGGCAAAGAGCCCCAAGAGCACCTGGACTGTCCCTGTTGTGGTCATGCTACTGACAGGTACCACCTCCAACCATTTGGAATGACTGTCAACTACTACCAAGAATGATTGGTTGTGCAAAGGCCCAGCATAGTCAATGTGAATCCTGGACCAGGGTGTGTGTGTTTCTTCCCATTTGTGGACTGGGGCGTGGGGCTGTGGTGGCCGCGACTTTGGCAGGTGTAGCAGCCTGCTACCTGGTTCTCAATATCCTTGTCCAGGCCCGGCCACCACAGATAACTTCTTGCCAATGCCTTCGTCCGCACTACCCCAGGGTGACCCTCATGTAATGAGTGTAACACCTTGTCTCTCAATGTGTGAGGTATGATGACCTGGCAACCCCACAATAGGCAGCCCCTGTGTGATGACAACTCGTGCCGCCTGGTGAAATATGCCGTGAATTCTGGCCCAGGAGATTTGTCTTGCCACTCCGTGCTCACCCACGTTTGGACCCTACTTAATATTTTATCTGTTGCCATTTCAGCTGCGATGTCAGTGGCACTGAGAGGACACTCTGGCAGATCCTGAATGTTCAGTATTTGAGCTGCAGGAGCTGGGTCTGGTTCCATATTGTTTAAGGGCAGTCTGCTTAGGCCGTCAGCGTGGCCCATTTCCTTGCCTGGCTTGTGTACTAATTTACAGGAGTAAGCGGAAAGGAAAATGGACCACCGGAGCATTCTGGGTGACATGATCTGTGGGGTTTCCTTGTCTGTGGTGAACAGACCAAGTAACGGTTTATGATATGTAAAAATAGTGAAATCCCTACCATACAAATAGTCGTGGAATTTCTTTACTCCAGCAACTATTGCCAGGGCTTCCTTGTCTATTTGTGCATAATTCCTCTCAGCCGCTGACAATGTCCTAGAGTAATAAGCAATAGGGACTTGTCTGCCATCCTCTTCCAGGTGGCTCAATACAGCCCCCACTCCATAGCGGGATGCATCACAAGCAATGCAAATTGGTTTGGTTTCTATAAAGTGGGTAATGGTGGCATTGCTTGCCAGGAGGTTTTTTAATGCCAGGAAGCTGGAATCATGTGTTTTGGTCCAGTTCCATGTGGAGTGCTTGTCCAATAACCTGTGCAAAGGTTCAGCAATAGATGCCTTGTGGGGTAAAAAAGCATGATAAAAGTTAAGTAACCCCAGGAAAGCTTGCAGCTCCGCCTTATTTTTTGGCGTGGGTGCCTCTTTGATTGCTTTCATCTTAGATGCTGCGGGGTGAACTCCCTGAGCATCAATTCTGAACCCCAAAAATTCTGTCTCTGGCACCCCAATGCTGCACTTATCCCTCTTGAGCTTAAGGCCAGCAGCACAGAATCTTTCCAAAACTGCCCGCAGACGTTCTGCCAGAACCTCCTCTGAGTCCCCAGCTATAAGGACATCGTCAAAGTATGGGCAGACTCCCGGTATTCCCTTTAGTGTACGCTCCATCACCTCTTGAAAGATGCCTGGAGCTACGCTAACTCCGAACTGCAACCGGTCTACCCAGAACGCCCCCTTGTGGGTGACTATTGTTTGTGCAGCGGCAGTCTCTGGGCTGACCGGGAGCTGTAAGTAAGCCTGAGCAAGATCCAGCTTGGCGAAGATTGCGCCTCCCTGGAGTGATGCAAGGATGCTGCTGACCGTGGGCACAGGGTATGCGTGTGGGTTTAATGCTTTATTGATCGAGCATTTATAATCAGCGCAAATTCTGATGTCACCGTTTGCTTTGAGAGGCGTGACAATGGGGGTTTCCCATTCTGCTCCCTCGACTGGATGCAGCACCCCCTGCGCCATGAGCTTGTCAAGTTCCCGCTCAATTTTGTGTTTTAATGCGAACGGTACCCTCCGTGGCTTTATTTTAATGGGTTGTATGTTGGGGTTCATCGGATGTGGTGGCTCAGTGGGTTAGGACGCTGAGCTTGTCGATCAGAAGGTTGGCAGTATGGCGGGTCGAATCCCGAGTGCCGCGTAACAGAGTGAGCGACTGTTACTCGTCCCAGCTTCTGCCAACCTAGCAGTTCGAAAGCATGTAAAAACGCAAGTAGAAAAATAGGGACCACTACGGTGGGAAGGTAACATCGTTCCGTGCGCCTTTGGCATCTAGTCATGCTGGCCACATGACCACGGAGTTGTCCTCAGACAAGCGCTGGCTCTTCGGCTTTGAAACGGAGATGAGCACCAGCCCCTAGAGTTGGGAACCATTAGCACACATGTGCAGGGGAACCTTTACCTTAATACATAATTATCAAGGGAATTTTATGTTTTTGTTTATAAGATTCAGAAGTAGATTAGTTTAATAATGACTAGCACGCATGTGCGGGGGAACCTTTACCTTTACCTATGTTGGGGTTCAATTTGAATGTGATTGGTGGACCTGTGTATTTTCCCAGCGTTCCATCGAACACGTCTGCAAAAGCCTTACACACGGATTCGATGCTTTGCACTTGGGACTGTGTCTGGTGAATTCCGATAATGCGAATTCCCAGCGCTTTGAACCAACTCAGCCCCAGCAAGCTAGTCCTTTGCCCCTTGACCACTAGGATGTCCAAAAACCCCTGGAACTCCCTGTACCTCACAGGAAAGGTAGCCTCCCCCCGGACTTGTATTGGGGAATTCTGAAAATCGGTGAGGGTGATGCTAGATGGTCTCACGGGGAACCCGCTGGCCGCTCTGGCTGCAAATTAACTTATAGGTCTCATACGAAATGACTGAGACAGCGGATCTGGAGTCCAGCTCCATTTTACAGGGAACCCCTTGGAGATGCACCACTAGCTTAATTTGGGGGGTGAGTAGTTGTTGAGCCCCCGTATTATACACCTCACCTCTGCTCTCCGTGTGGCTGATGGACACGATGCGTTTCGGAGCCCCAGTACCTGACGCCAGGTGAGCTTCAGCATCCACCTCGTGCAGCGTGTCCCAGTTCCTGCTCCGGCAAACGGACACGATGTGTCCCATCTTGCCACACGCTTGGCATTTGGCCGTTCTGAACTTGAAGGCGGATCGATGATGGTTCCCCCCACAGCCGGCACATTTCTGCTTGGTCGAGCCACACTTACAACTGGAGCATTTCCTGTCCTGGCCGTTGGCCGCAGCTGTGGACCGTTGACCCCTCAGGCTATTGTGCTATCCCATCGGATGAGGGGCTCTGAGCTGTAGCGCGTCCTCCTCCGTCTCCAGATCACCCATGCTGCTTCCTCCGGCCCCGTGCGTCTGATGGACGGTGATGCCCTGATTGCCTCGGTTGGTCTCAGTCATCTCTGGCTTCTCAGCTAACTCCCAGGCCAGTACTTCTTCCTGTACTTGCTTGAGAGTCAGACCTGGTCTGGCCAGCAGCTTCTGCCTCAGTTTTCGGTCCCTGAGGCCGCAGACGATTCTGTCCCACAACCTCCTTTCTAAATTGTCAAAGTTGCAAAGGCAAGCCATCTGTCGGACTGCAGCCATGAATGCTGACCCCGATTCACCCGGCAGCTGGTTCCTCTTTACAAACTCGAATGTCCATGCCATTTCCAACATATGTGGGTTAAAATACTGATTCAGTTTGTCCATGAGGTCGTCGTACTTCACCTCCCCAATGGCTGTGGGCGAACACAGACCCACTGCCAGTTTATAAATGTCCTTTCCGCATGTGCTAAGTAGGGAGGCCACCTTTATCCTGTTCTCAGTGATGCGGTTTACTATGAAATAAAACTCTAGCTGCCCCACGAATGCTTCCCATTCTTCGGGCTGGGCGCTATTGAAAACAGGAGCTAAACTGACTGGTGCCAAGGGGGCTTGACCGACCTGAGCCATGGGAGCCTGACCGTCCTAAGACATCTCAAGCGATCCGATCAATCCTGTTCCGCTTCAGGTGACGACTCCCTGCCAGACGGGGTGTCCTGCCAGACGGGGTGTCCTACCACCCTTCGGAACAGCATCCCACCTTTGTCGCCAATGCTGTGTCAGGTTCGAGGATCAAAGAGACTCAGACTTCTAGCGTGCCATGACTTTATTAGGAGGAAAATGTGGTCCTGAATGGGGGAACAAAGGGTACCAGTCCACCTTTATACCTGGCCAGGTGAATACCTGGCCAATAGAGTTAAACCCCTGCTTTCCGCCAGTGGGTCAGCCAATCTCTTTAAATCCTGCCTTCCCGCCGAACGCTGTTCCTGCCCGGAGCTGTCCAGCTCCGCGCTTCCTTCAGTAGCTGTCACACGTGTATGCTATGCTGCATACAATACACAAAATAATGATAAAGTCTGTAAATCAAGCCAATCAATGATTCATGATGGATACCTATTAACTGTAAGGGTTTGGTATATAGAGCTCCATAGTGCAAATGGAGAAAACTATAGATGGAAAGTATTCCTGAAAAAAGTCACATTTATAGTGTGCAAATAGATGTGTATCTCTTTGTTTCAGAAAATGAAATTCTTAATTGACTTTTTACCTCATTTATGGCTGATAATCTTTTTTTTCCCATTGTTGGTGGAACAGCATAACAAGAGCACCAGATGGTGCTCACTAATAATGAAACTCTAATCCGAGGAATTAGAAATTGGAATTGCACTATTTATAGTAGGCTGTTAATCATTAACTGCTGCACCAGGGCAATTTTTATTCTGGTGGAAAGGTCCTTATTACCAAGCATATAGAAGAAAGTGTCTTTTATATTGTGGTTCTGTTCCTTCCAACTCATGGCTAACTGATACTGACACAGAAAGGACTTTTGGGAAAGAATGGCTAACTGGAAACAGCTCCAGTAAAAGCAGATCCAACAACTATTGTGGAATGCAGAGCCAGTAAGTTGACCAGGTCTGCGTAATTCTTCTCCAGAGAAGAGGCCTTGAGATCCTGCACAAGTGCTCCAGACAATTGCTTCCCATTGGTAAAAGAGAATATTTGTAACTCAGGGTTCAAATAAGGGGTCCTTGGTCCTCTCTGAGTTTGGATGTTTTCTTGCAGATGTTTCATTACCAAACTAGGTAACAACATCAGTGCACAGTTGCTTTTCAGTAGGACAACACAAGACAGTAGTCTCTTGTGAATTAAGAACTCTGGAAGACAAGGGGAAGCCCTTTTCACTCAAACCATGGTCAGTGCGTTTATGGATACTGGGTTCACATGCTTCTTTTTCTAATCACTTTCAGAAGTTGCTTATTAACTGCTTTTTAGTTATTAGGAATCTTTGGATTTACAAGTCTGAAAATACTGGGTGAGCTTCTTTTAATTTTTTAAATAAACAGCAAAAACATGATTAGAAACTTGATTGTGAAAAGTTACAAATGAACTAAGGATCCAGATGGATTTGAAGTAAGATTTTGAAATTAATTATAAGAGTCCTTCCTGTGGGAAAAAGCTTTTGTTTTGAATTATTTTTAAAAAAATCATAAGGTAAGACTTTGAAGGTTAGACACCAGAGAAAACCAGAAGGAAGTAAATATTACAATAAAAGGAGAAAACCACTTAAATTTGACTTAGTAATACAGAATGAAAAAATATATTTTAACACTGCATGTGTTGAAGGATATTTTTAAACAATGGACCCAGAAGCTAATTTTAAGAGTGTCTGACTCTATAGTTTTTAAAGATGTTATGGAAGAAGAACAAGTTTTGCCTGACGAAAATGATATGGAAAAAGATGCTACGCTGGACATGCAAGTGAAATAGATGGGTATCTTAGTAATTAAAAGGGATATACAAATAAGAAACCAAAGTAGTTAACTGGATTTATTTATATTGGATTTGAAAAAAGAGGCTTGCTAAAGCTTAAGAATTTTGTGAGAAGAGACAATAAAAAGAACTCATGTTCTATCTAGAACATTATTTGAAAGCACTAAAGATCAAGATTGTTAAAAAGTAAAAGGAAGGAATATAGTGTTGATTTGTTTGATCAAGGTTAAAACAGACATTTAGACTTTTGCTGTGGAAGTACTTCAAGAGAATCAGTGATTTGATAATAGTTGTCACATGACTCAGCTCCATGGGTCTCTTAGGCAATACCTGAATCTAGCTGGCTGGGCAACAAAGCCGTTCTTCTTGCATCAAGTGACTCCATCATCTGGAACCCTTGCCTGCTCTCATATACAGGTTGGGAACTGCTTTGAGGCTAAGTCTCAAGGTTAAGAGAAACACAGAGAGACAGAGACAGAGAGAAACAGACTTTAAAAAGTAGAGGGCTTTTTGATGGAAAAGAGTTATTTGAAAGAGGAAAGAATTTATCTGAATTTAACAGAAAGGAATTACATTCTCTTCCAACGCTTCCTACTATTAATTTTAGTTGATTAAATTTTTATGCCACTCATGTCCCCTAGAACAGAGGTCCCCAACCTTTTGAGCATCAGGGACTGGTTCCTTGGAGAGAGGTTTTTTTGTGGAGTGGAGGGGGCAGGGTTTCATGTACTGCCTGCATCCCACGGATGGGGCTTTGCTTGTTTGCGTGAACTGGTTTCCGGCATGCTGCGGCCTGGTGCCGGTCGAGAGACTGGGGCTTGGGGACCCCTGACCTAGAAGGTGACATGGGCGGCTTTTGCTTTAGTCTTTTAAGGTAGAAGATTAATTGTTGAAATAAATTATTTCAAATTAACATTTTTTCAAAGATCTGGGAAAATAACAACATACTGTCAGTGAGGCAGAGAATGTGTCGATCAAGAATTGTTGGTTGGCAGAGTTTTGCAAGAAGTTAGCAAAAAGAAAATTCTGTCACAAACTTAACAAAAATACTTCTCAAATATTTATCTGATGTACTCATATATTTTGGAAGAAGTTTCTACAGTAACATACATTATATTTTAATATTTTTTAGGAAATGATGTACATCTGGAATGGTTATTCAGTGATTGGGAAGTGCCCAGATTTAACTGAAAACATGTTGGAGTACTTAGCAGATGCAGAAACAATCCTGGAAAAAAGCCCAGGTAATCCAGATCTCGTTTCAGATGCATCCTTGCAGAGGGTACAGCCAATGAAAGAGATTGTGCTTGTCTTGGAGCTCTAGGAAGTTAAAAAGATTCACCCATTCTTCTGCAATCAGTGATTGGACTAATTGTAAGATAGTAATAATAGTAGCAATGTTATCATTGCCAGCCTGGTTACGTATGGGCCCTGTAGTGGGCTGTGCCTCAGGAGTTGGGGACCCCTCATCTAAAGGGCAAAATGAAGCTTAATTTCCCAAAAGGCTTTGGCCAATTAAGAGTGGAAATGAGAATAAAATAGTTTTCCCACTCCAATTCCTAATCTTAACTTAGGGTATATTTGGAAGTGTTAAGAATGGTAATAGGAACAGACAGTTTCTGGGGAACAAATTAGGTTTTGATTTTGGAACAGCATGGGTGAATGTGGTCCACTGTTCACAGGTAGCTTGTAGTAGCTTAAAGTGTAAACATTGACTGGGTTTAAACACTTTTGTAAGTCAGAATTTACATGTAAAATTTGCCTTCCGATTCCATATGGAAAGTGAAAGTAGTTCACAGTCATTACAAAAAACAGTGAAGAAACAAAAGAAAGTTGACTTTAAAATCCAGCAAGGAGTTGGAGTAAATCAGCCTTCAATCAGTCAATTAACTTTTAAAAATATGAATCATATAAAGAAACAAAAACTTTAAAATGTGCAGTTAAAAGCCACGACAGGCTTAAAAAAACCCGGAACAGTTAAGAGGAAAGATGGAGACCTGACTCCCTGACCTTTCCTACCAGGAATTGCAACCTCCAGGAGTATCCAGAAAGTTGTTTTAGGTCGTTCCAAGTGGCTCCCAATCTAGGGATCCAGCTGCCAAGGAACCAGATTAGGCAGCAAAATCAGCTGTTTGTCAGCAGGAGAAGCAAATTCCTCCCACCACTCAGCATGCCATCTTGGAAGAGGAACCCTGATTGGATTTAAACACTTTTGTAAATCAGAATTTCCTTCACTGTGCTCTGTTGAAAAATATATCTGAGTTTATACAATATACTAAACCTGAGACAAGGAACTGCTGTAATGATAATGTAAAGTTATCAATATATATAAACCCAGCCAGTGAGCTATATATGTTACCCATCCAGTAACATGCATACGTTACTGACATAATAGCAAATTCTTCATGCTATCACAGAATTTATGGAGTCACTAATTCAAATAATTGGATATTATACCATCTAAATATTGTATGAGGATAGTTTGAATACGTGTTATCAATAATTATAATTAATTTAATAATATGTATATATTACAATATTAGATGAGAATATTAAATATGTTTCACTATGTTCCCTGCCTTAAAAAGTTGTCTATCATGATCCAAAATTGCCTGTGCATCTTCTTTTATTTTACAGCTACAGATGTTCTCATTGATGACCATTGTGTGATAAAGCTTCTGAAAGGGCTATGCTTGAAACATCTCGGCAAGGTATCGGAAGCAGAAGATCACTTTACTTATATTCATTTCAAGTAAGTTTCCAAACTGGAAGATACTAATGAACACTAAACCAGGCATGGCTGCATTAAATTATCAAAGCTTTCAAGCAGAGTTTCTTCATGTCAGTTAATAATCTATGTATTTATATAGGTACAAACTATATTTATATAAATTTTAACATGTACAGGTAAAATCAGGAGATGGGTTTTAGGAGAATATAAATTATTGTGGAAAGAATATTGGTCATTTCCTGAGAGATGATTTATCTGGTAAATTGGTAGCTCCATCAATCTGGGATAGTAGCTATCAGGGTCAAAAAAAGCTTAGTTTTAAAATAGCTAAAGTGACTTCAGTTGTATAACTTACATATGGGCAGTCCTTGACTTAGGACCGCAATTTGGACTGGGCATTTGATCACTAAATGATGCAATCATTAAGCAAGTCATCATGTGACCAGACCTAATTTTACAATCATTTTTACTGCAGTTGTTAAGCAGTAAAACAGTTAAACAAGTCACATGCTCTTTAAGTGAATCACATGGTTGTTAAGTGGATCAGCACACAGAAGTATTACCTAACTGGGTAATGAAATGTCTGCAAGAAAGTAACCAAACTCAGAAAGCACCCAGGACTCCGTGTTTTAAGTATTTCTCCACTTTCAATAGATTCATCTCAGTAAAAATGGCACCTAGGATGAATTTATCCTTCTTTCAACACTTAATAGGAAGACCATATGATTATGCTGCATTATTTTAGCAAGGAGCCTGTTCTGTCCTGCACACTGAGGAGTTTTAAATGTTAAAAACCAGAAACATTGCAAATATTTTTAATTTTAATATAACACGGGAAAGCATATGCTTAAAATGCTTAAAAAGGAGCCTTGGTGGAGCAGTGGGCTAATGCCTCCTTAAGTAACACCAGCTGCCTGCAATTAGTGCAGGTTCGCATCCCACCAGGCTCAAGGTTGACTCAGCCTTCCATCCTTCCGAGGTAGGTAAAATGAGGACCCAGATTGTTGGGGGCAATTAAGCTGACTTTGTAATAATGCCACTTGGGGGGTGTGTGAAAGCCCTAATAAGCAGGCATATACCGTATATACTTGAGTATAACCCGAATTTTTCAGCCCACTTTTTGGGCTGAAAAATTCCACTTCGGCTTATACTCCAGTCAACAAAAAAACTTACCGAGGACTTGTGCGCGGCCGAGGCTTTGGTGCTTCCGGGATCGCGCGCACCTCTCCCAAGCCGCCACCGTCCGGAGACCTGCCGAAGTTTGGGGAGGTTTGGGGAGGTGCGCGTGCACCTCCCCAAACCTCCCCAAACGTCGGCAGGTCTCCGGATGGCGGCGGCTTGGGAGAGGTGCGCGCGATCCTGGAAGCACCGAAGCCTCGGCCGTGCGCAAGTCCTCGGTAAGCTCCGGGCGGTCACTTGCTTCGCGTCTCCTGAGGGAAGGGGGGGCGACTGGAGCGGGTGTGTTTCCTCGCCTGCTGGGTGCCGCGATTTGCCCGGGGAACGCGCGGGCCCCGAATGGCAGCGTGGAGCGAGGAAGCGGACAGCCAGGGCTTCCCCGAGAGCCGCGGCCACACAGGGTATTCCTGTGTATTCAGGCTTGCAAAATGGCGGATCGAGCCTCTGCTGGCGGCAGAGGCTTGCAGAGCGCGGATCCAGCCTCCGCCGGCAACGGAGGCTTGCAGAACGGCGGATCGGCTTATACTCGAGTCAATAACTTTTTCCAGTTTTTGGGGGTGAAATTGGGGGTCTCGGCTTATACTCGAGTCGGCTTATACTCAAGTATATACGGTACATAGAATGAAGGCTATTGCTAAGCTTGTAAGCCGCCCTGAGTCTTTGGAGAAGGGCGGGATATAAATGGAATTTTAAAAAAAATGGACAGTTAAAAAAGGTAGATTTTATCTGATGCACCCATTTTCTTTGTAGATATTACAAATGTTATGTTAACATGGAAATATTAGAGTCATTGCAAGAATAACTACAATGGATGTTTGGATGAAAGTGTACATAATCTGCTAACCTAAAATGCATGAATTTCCTCTTGTCATCTCTGAGTAACTTCACTTATTCTTGCCTATAAAACTATTGTTATTCATTACATGTACCTTGCCATTTCTTCTTTTAAGTGAAAAGAAGATCAAGTATGATCATTACTTAATTCCAAATGCGCTGCTCGAACTTGCTTTGTTATATCTGGATCAAGGTAAAATAGAAGAAGCAATTAAGATCCTGGAAAGAGCAAAGTA
The DNA here is from genome assembly GCF_947247035.1 of Vipera ursinii. NCBI lineage: Eukaryota > Metazoa > Chordata > Lepidosauria > Squamata > Viperidae > Vipera > Vipera ursinii. The sequence goes on along the minus strand of NC_139516.1, from coordinate 61,579,524 downwards.
AGCCCATTGAAGTATATTTTTCTCATTATTAGTAGTAGATAAGGTGATGGAAAGGGTTGAAGTGGTTTTTTTGAAAAATTCTTAGAGGGGCTCCAGTGACGTATAGCTCTATCTTACCATGTAGGTTGTTTATTTTCAGTCATTTTGGTACACAAACATTGAAAATATACAATTCAGTAAATGAGAGTTGAAGCATACATTTGTTATCTATTTATAAATTATACCTAAATTTATATTTGTTTTTAATCAATGTTGTTAGACTTTGAGCAAATTGTGAATGCTTATGCTAGTGTATGATACTGGTCTCATCTAGACAATCTGTAATATAATTTTTTTTAAAAAGGTCATGCATTTACGTTATGTATGTTGATCTCATAGCTGAACAACTGAAGTATCTGTTCTTATTGGCAGAATCTCTGTTATAACTAGCTACAACTAGTTATAGAGATATTTTGCTGCAATCCAAAGAATGTTTAACTAATGATCCCAGTGTGTTCAGTGGAACTTGTTCCTTACTCTTACTATTATTTAAGATTTCAAATAGGATAGTCTAACAACAAAATCAAACTCGTTTAGCTACAATCATATTAAATTTACCTAATATAGTAGGCAGCAAACCCACTTGACAATGGCAGATGATTTTTATATCTAAACAAATAAAGTTCAAAGAATGTATAAATAAATTTCAAACTTAATGTTTATCTTACCTAATGTTTCTGAACTCTTGATACACCTCACAGGCAATATCAAAAATATAATAGTGAGAGACCCAGCCAGGAAAATGCAAAAAAGCTGAGGCATGAGAGAGTAATTCTAAGGGGCTACCATGTGGTTGTCATGGTGGCTGTCAACTCTTAGGCCACTCCAGATCCCTCACCAAAGAAGGCAGATTGAAGATCCTAGCCCTGTTAGCTTGGGGAAGTGTGCCACCATCCAGAGTTAGGTTGAACAGCTCTGGCAGGGACTGTACTGTGTAAGCAGGGAGACTAGTACACTGGTTGCAAACCTAACTTGCCTTTTAGATCTCATGGACAAACAAGGTTTCATATCTGATTTATCTGCAAAGTAACATCTCTGGATGCTAGCAGATACTCTGGATATAGGCACAAAAGCTACTCCCCATTCTTTATTCTGGGATTGTGACTGGTATCAGGCATAAATATTTTTACCTGAAGCAAAGCCTTATTGAATGCAGGAGGCCTATGCTTTGAGCAGGCACGAGTAAGATTGCACTATTTCAGTGAATGTAGTAGAAGTCATACATAGGATTGTATATTAACTTGTTAATATGTATTAAATGTTTTATTTATACCAATACATTAGCTTTAAGTAAACATTTTGTCTTGGAAAGTGTTAGGCATTGGAGTTACATATAAACAAGCTGTATTGCTCTATGTATTGTTCCCTTTTAAAAGTGAAAAATTTGGAAAACAGATTTTTTTTCTGTGTAAATATTGCTCTATTAAGTATAGATGATGATAAATGCTGTAGGTATGAACCTATCACAAATATCTGTTTGTTTTAGGCAAAATTACAAGAATTATTCCATGGAAACAAGGACACACTTCAGAATTCAAGCTGCTTTGCATCAAGCCAGATCTTTCCCAGATGATGATGATCATTCTATAGCAACTGTGGTTTTGTAAAGTTATTGTGTTTTTTTAATCACCAGTTCATTTGGTGTACAGATCTTCACAGATGGACATTACTGGCAATATTTTAAAATATTTTCCATGTTCACATTCAGCACAAATGTCCTTTAATTTTAAAAATCCTGAGGAATCAACACTAAAAAGCAGTATTTCTTTAATTACCCTTGTGTGCCATTTTCAGCCAGTTATAAGCATTTTAAAATATAGCTGTCGGAGAGTAATATGACACAAACTAGTAGAAGTTTGAAGACTTTCTGCTCACATCTTGTTCAGATTCAGATGGTTATTAATTTTTAAAAGTACTAATTAAATGGATCTTGTTTTCTTTATAATGAAAGAATAACTGGCCTGTTAAATTGCTTATTTAAATAGAACAATGTGTAGTCCTACAAGGTTGCTTATCACAATTAAATAGTTGAAAAAGGTAGAACCTCCCTCCCACCTTTCAGCTGTTCTTTAACACAAGGGTCCCCAAACCTGGCAACTTTTAAGACTTGTGAACTTCAACTCCCCGAATTCCCCAATCATCCATGCTTTAATATGTAAGTGGTCCTGATGTGGCAAAAAAAATCAAGCTGTGTAATATTGCTGTTTTGCCCGTTTGACCAGGATTTTAGGATAACTATTATTAGCATAATTGAAGAACTACTAGAGCAAACAATCCTGAAGCAAGTTTAAAGTATTTGAAAACTTTTAAACCCAAGTTTAAAGTATTTGAAAATAATTAAATTGTTAAAATACTTTTAATATGCTATTACTTCATAGTCAGTAGTAAAAAATTGATGTAGATGACCAGGCTGAGCCCAACGAGGGGTCAAATGCATCATCAGTCACAAGTCCCTGTGCGCCCGCAAGAGATCTAAGGCCAGCCCACCTTGAATGCCTCTCTTATCTCCCGCTTATTTCCCTTGATGGTTAGTTGGTCAGATTCTTGTAGAGAGTTTAAGCTTGCAATAAATCTTTATACTCATTTGAACTGCCTGGATCTCCTGATTTCCCCTGATGCTTGACATTAATTCAACTTAGGAAAATTATTTCACAAAATTTTTTATACAAGATAGCATTTTAAACTGGAATATGTATAATTCGGCTGCTGACTCTCAATCAGTGGGATATCACTGGTGAGCAACAGAGTAAGTCACTGAAACTTTAATTAGTTTTAAAACTATATGGTAAATACAGATAATCTTCAACTTACAACCATTCATTTAGTGACCATCCAAAGTTACAACAGCACTGAAAAGTGACTTACAACCAGCCCTGACACATTGTCACAGTATCTCTATGATCACATGATCAAAATTCAGGCACTTGGCAACCGCCTTGTATTTATGATGGTTGCAGCATCCTGGAGCCACACAATCACCATTTGTGACCTTCCCAGCCGGTTTATGACACACAAAATTAACAGGGGAAGCCAGATTTACTTAAAGCCCACGTGATTCATTGAACTACAGTGATTTGCTAACAACCGTGGCAAAAATGACCATAAAATTGGGCATGGCTCAGTTAACAACTGTGGTTGGAGGACTACCTGCATAATAACAGAATGTCTGCAATTTTTTTTTTACCAAAAGGGACCTTTTTGATTCATCACTGATGGAATCAGTTTCTTTGAGTGGGAATTCCTGGTCTACATTAATCAGAGCCTCAAAGACTACAGACAATAGAGTATTGTATCTTATTTGTGTTCTGCACTTATTCACTGATTGGAAAGTTGTTCTTGAGAAATTGCTAATTTCTTCTCCAGTTAAATTAATACCATATCCTTCAGCATTTTCCACACTTAACTGAATTAATTTCACAACTTCAGTTTGTACCTTTGCTGGTATATTACATGAAACAAATGTGTCAGTACCATGTTTCAATTTTTGCAGAAACCTGAAACGATAATATGTGATTTATTCTTTCAATGTGCAATTAATTAAGCATCCTGTGACAGGATACTGGGTTAGATAGACCTAACGTAATCTTTATTTTTGGATTTAAACCAGAGAATCTTTTCCCACAATAGAAATTACTTGCTTGGTCTTGAAAGTAGAAATTGTTTAATATTTTCCAGTTTTTAAAAAAATGCAAGTTTGAGTAAGAAATTGCCAACTTTACTGGAACAAATGCAATACACACAGTAACTGTTTATACCAAATGTGAACTATGTGCATAGTAGAGAGACAAAAAGCCAGTTCTTGTGCTTTGGCTGGAATATTAAATTATTTTTGTGGTTCTTGAAATTTGTAGCATGTCATTTTGTTCAGCAATCGACTGTCTTTCCAAAATACACTTTTTATTTAGTGGCCATCCTGCACTAAAGTTAAAAGTCTTGCATCTTTTTTTTTTAATCTGTGAGAATTGGTGCTTGATCCTGGGTATATTTATTTCCCAATATGGATGCTTAGGCTATAATCATAGTTCTGTTAGTTGTATTAGAATATGACAAGTAATAATTTTTGATAAATTGAACTCATACTGTAAGCTGACCTTTGATAGGTTCTATTGAAATGGGTACAGATCAGGATTTAAGCAAATAACCAACATTATAGACATTTCCAACGTAATTTAGGAAACATGTTTAGAGATTCACCTATGGAAATTTGTGCTGTAACATTTAGAAGTAAATCAAATGTTTACTTTTGATTTAGTAATTTTTTTTAAAAAAACATTTTTATCACAAAGTTATGCCACTAAATTAGAAAGCTATATTGAGCAAAATTCAGGCAGCTGTGCAAAATCCAATGTTATATAGTGTCTATGTAAAGATAAGTTTCATTTGCTCTTTATACATAACTCCCAACTCCTCCAGAGCATGTCCTCAAATTAGGAAGCAAATAATCATTTACAGAGAAATAGCAATTATTGTCCTAGTTGAAATATATTATTTAGGTAAATTACTTCTTTCTAGTTCTAATTTCCAATAGATTTGACATAATTTTTAAGTACCTTTGATATTGTGCTTGATTTTTTTCCTAAGTATTAACTGAGAAATGTCATGTGCCAATTGACCAAATTGTTTGTGTAAGTTGTAGAGAAAAGTACATGGTGATTTTAAGGCACAGAACCTGCTTCCAAATGTACGGTAAGTATTGCTTCTTTGTAGCAGAGCACAAATATGCTTTGACAATTATAACCATGTATTTGGAATGATAAATTAAAAGGGCTGAATTTTTCTTCCACCAGTAATCGAGGCCCTGGTGCTGAATCTAGGGTGCGCACACACACACACACAATGCACACACACACAAACACAAATCACCTTTGCTTATCTCATGATCATATTTGAAAATAAAGTTTTGGGAATAAATATTAAGTTCTCAAAGAAGCCTGCTGAGAGTTCATAAAGTAGTGTCTTTTCTGTCAAAAGGCACAGGAATTTATGATGAAAGTTCTGAGGCTCTTGGTCTAATAGTGATCAACCAGGAATGGAGTCTGTGTTGGAAAAGACCGTGGATTGACATACAATTTTGATATGCCAAGATCAAAGGGCAGGATTTTTGCTAGTCCTGGAACTGTCACAGTTAATTTCCTTTGTAAGGGTAACAGTCAAAACATGCAAAAGAAGGCTGCTGTTCTCAATGTGCACATACTGGGAAGACACAAGTGGCAATTTGTCCACTAGATGCCTGCTCCTACAAGAAAGGTTATCACAAAGGGGGAATTAAACAGTCAACACAAAAGATTTAACAATTGCAGAGTAAATTATTTGAGCTACTTAACATATAACATGTGATGGAATTATATGAGGCTTCCTCACATACCTGACTGCAGCCTAGTAGCTTGCTGAGCAACTGATCAGAAAAGGACTAAGCAGGCATTGTACAAATGTTCGCATCCATAACTCTGATCTGAGTCTTAAAGAAAGTTTCTGAACAAGCCATTTAACTTTTGCACTAAGAAAGCTCTATGGTAGCTGGCTCTTTCAATAAAAGGTGGCCTAACAACCATAAGAGGCACCCCACCCCCAAGCACACGTCAGGATACTGGACTGTAGATTGGTGATTCTACAAAAGTATGGTCTATTGGAAAGTTGGCAGTGATGGCAGCAATAAATCAGCAAGTGGGAGGAGGCATGGAAGAAGGAGAGGTTATGAGCGCCCTCTGCAAGCTACACCAGAGTCTGGGGGGAGAATAGGTTGGCTGTGTTTCCCCCCACACACCCAGTTGTAGAAATTAAGATGTACAAGGACATAAATTCTCAGCAAATCAGTACTATTCTTCTAGCTTTTTTTAAAAAAAGAGTCACAGAAAGAAAACAATGAACTTGAAAAATGTGTTTAAAAATGGTTCATTTGCCAATTTTAACATCCAAGGTAAAAGAAACAAATTCTGGCTATAATACTTAACAAGATAGACATTAACATTTATGGAAAAAATATGGAATGACAAGGTAGTATGATTTACTCTGAAAATATTGCACAATTTCCTTTTATCTCTCTTCTAGGAATTAAGAACAGTTGAAGGGGGTTGCACTAAAAAGTTTCCTATAAAATGCAAATTAGTCTAACATGGTACTTGCTTCAAATTGCTTTCTTCAATGCATCAGAGTGTAACAATCTGTATCTGATGCAGAATTGCAATCAAACTACTTAGACAGGTACAAGGGTGCAGAGGCAAATATGGAGCTTTTTCCCAGCCTGTTTTTTTTTATTTGTAAGGCTAACTCTGATCATACTCAGTATGCTTTGCTCACTATAATTTGGAGAGAAAATCTGCTTGCATAGGAGCTGTATGAATAAACGAGTGTACACTTTGGATACGGACTGAAACAACTGAATGAAAGATTCTGCAGTATAAGAAATAAGTCATATTTCAGATGTTTGCATACTACTAACCTTGTAGAAATTATTTGACATCTAATTACTCTATACTCATAAGCTTACAGTCTTCAGTGTAGCAGTTTGTTTAAATACAGATATTAAAATCATGTGTTAAAACAAGGCCAGTCCTCATAATACAGTGCTATTAACTGGAGCCTGTATCTCATGCTAAATTAAAAGAATTGTCTTTTAAGTCAAATGTATAAAATTACATTAAAGAACACATAATAGGACAAAGCCCCACATGCTAAATTGACAGCTGCTTTTATAACTACACTTTCTTTGCATGACTTTCTTTGCAAGCACCTTTTGGTCATTTCAGACATACAAATACTTGAAACAGCCCTTCCCAGCTGCAGTTCACTCACTTGATCAGTCCTATGTAATTCGGTGCCAAATACAATTTTTTTGCCTTTTTGTACAAAACATATAGATTATTTAACATCTGCTTGACAGACTGCTTTGCCAGCCAACAAAATACAAGATACATTGATTACATAGACTGGGACACAGTCTGGTCTTTCAAATCGAAGAACTACAAGAATGAGAGATGCAGTATCCTTTTGATATGGTTCCATGTAATACTTGCTGTAAGAAGGGTATTTAAACAAATTTTGTGATATAGGTGATCTTTTAGCATGCTTACATGTTCACCATTCTCTGTCTTTACCTGTCAATAACATAGATCTTGGTGTCTGAATCCAGTAAACTTTAGGCAAAAAAAAATGAGGCAAGGAAAGAAAAGCCTAGAGAGGCAAAACACTGATTTGTTTTCTGATTTTTCTTTAATACCTCAACATTAGAATGCCACATATACAAAAGATAGTGCATCTCACATTTGCTTATAAGCTAGGACATCTTTTTGAAGTCCACATAATCCTAACTGCAAACAACATATAGTACTTGTACAACAGGTTATAAATAAACTGATTTTCAAGCATAGAGCCAGCCCAAACATATGAATATGCTATTTAAAAAGACCTAAGGCAAAATGGATTCCATTTCCAATGGATTAAAAAAAGAATTGTGCAAACAAGCTTAAAACTATTTTTTGTGCCAGTGTTATAAAAATGTAGGATTTTTTTTTGTAAATAGAACATTGACCCAAATACCAGAAACCTGTGAGCAATCTGAGCAGACAGAGTCTTTTCTTTAAGAGAAAAGGATGTTTTGGTACCTCTTTCTCTTTCATCAAGTACACCTGTATATCTCACACAGCTTCTGCTCTCCAAACACTTTTTCCCATGGCAGCCCTCTTGTGTGAGTCAATGATGCTTCAGCAGAGTAGCTTGCTAATTTCAGTCCACACAAATTTAATATTTAGCATCTACTATTACCCTCCACACAGTTCCTCTGGGTGGGTGTGCTAGCAGGCTTTCATGGAGAGTAAAACTATTTTTAAGTACTGGATCAAGGCTTTACATAAAAATAGCATCCTATGTATTCCCTAAAAGATGTCTCTTCTTCCCTTTCATTATCAATTACCTGCAGCTAGTTGTAAATTATTCTTATAAGGAAATGAACTTTCTGTGTGCACGATTTTGTTTACTAATCTCTGGTTCTTTGGGTAGAACAATAGGAATAATCCATTAAAAATGATGTTTTCTTGACAGGTCAGAAGAGACAACTCTGGCTCAGTTAGTCTCATAAGAGGACAATAATGCGGCATCAACGGGCTCCATACAGGAAGGACATGTGAAAGATCTCATCAACCAGTCATCTATACAGTCCAGATGGTAAATATGCATGCAGGGCAGAAATCTGATAGGGTCTCCGTAAACAAAGTCCATCATACAGATGACGCACCTAGAAAAAAACAAAGAGAAACAAGATGGAAAAAATGCAAACTGTATAGAAATAGGCTCATGAAATTAGAGAGAAAAATCTTGTGAACCTGCTTTCTAATACATATTAAAGTTGTTATTTGTTAAATCTTTGATGTTAAACTTCTAGAAGTTATTATTACATTATAATCTCTAGAAATCCATGTGAAATCTATTAAGGCTGCAAATCTGTGCACATTTATTTCATACTAAACCGCACTGAGCACAGGGTTCAGTAAGTATATGTATAATCCTGCTGCAGGATCTATGTTAATTAATACAGATAATAATTTCACTGAAGACAGACTGCCTTTATTTCATGCTTTTTAGAGCTGCAATTTCAGTTTAAGTAATTTAGAATAATTTAGTTATTTAATACAGCATTGATTACCCAATTTCTTTTTGAGAATTTAATTTTGGGGAGGAGTGCATACTTCTTAAGCCACTTGGAAATGCTCCGTATTTTATTATTAGTGAGTTTTGACTCAATAAAGCACTTAACATTAATCTTAGTTTTGCTAATACGTTACTTCATTTCTGGGTTAAATACTGCTAGTTTTTCAATGTTAAAAATAGGGGAAATAAGCCATTTATGCAATCTGAAATTGCCTTGGAATAATTCGGTGAAAAATATTTATCACATTTTGGATATTCAGCTTTTTTTTCATAACATCATCAGCACATGATATGGATTCTACATATATGCAAAGAAACTCACTGTTATTTGTTCACTCAGTATTTTGTGCTTGTTTAATTCATCAACAAAATCACTCAACATATGATGTTCCAAGATGAGAAGATAATCCCCCTTTAGATTTAAAGAATTTACTGCACTAACACAGCAGCAATAACCATAATCTGATATTGGTCCATTCCTGTAAGACAAGTAGCTTCAAGTCAGTAACATTTGAGGATTTTCTAGCACTGTTATTTCAGTGTCTCCAGGAATATTTCTATGGAGTTTACATTGGATCATTCCAAACACTGAATTTGTTCTTGATGGTTTAAATCCACAATTCCTTTCTCACAAATGAGCATGCTACATCAATGAACCAGAATTCGGTAGAATTCTGTCAGAGAAGGAAACAGGGCTACTATTTCTGCCAATTCCTTCTTTCAACAGTCACCAATGCCATCCTAGATGCCCCTGCATTGCAGGATGTCCCTGGGTATGACACACTCAGAAGACTGGTTTAACATTTACATGATGCCACTACTGAGGTCATTCAATGGCATAGGGTGAGATATCTTCACTGTGAGCTGTCCAGGTGATGTCATCGAAATTCTATCTTCAGGATTGGAGCCTGTGGGGATTTGGATGTGGTGGAACAGGCTTCAACCCAATCCTAACATGACTGAGTGGCTTGGGTTCCATCACCCGTTTCTGGCAATTCTCCATCTCTCATTTTGCATGGGATTACGCTATCCCACACAGAACCAGTGTGCTATTTCTCTTTACAAAACAGAAGTGATTGTGACTTGGGAAACTTTTCTGTAACTTTGTAGACAGGGGGGTTACTTCCCAGATGGACTATTACAATATGCCCTACTTGGTCCTGCCCTTGAAGTGCATCCAGAATCTGCACTTAGTACAAAATACTGGCAGTTATAAGCACTTTTTAATCTATGGATGTCATAACTCTGCTTTTTTAAATTATTATTATTATTATTATTCACCATTAGTCAATTGCAAAAGGGGGCCTTACTAGGAACTGCTTCCATCCTGCGACGATATCTATAATACCATCAAACATCACATCTGCCTATCCCAGGTCCTTGGTAAGGACTCGATAGGTAGACAAAAATGCCAAATCCAGTCTGAACATCTGACTGTGCGATGAATAATAATAATAATAATAATAATAATAATAATAATAATAATAATAATAATAATAATATAATAACAACAACAACAACAACGTTGGAAGGGACTTGGAGGTCATCTAGTCCAACCCCTGCTCAGGCAGGAAACCCTATAGCATTTCAGATAAACGGCTGTCCAATTTCTTCTTAAAGACTTCCAGTGTTGAGAGTATTCACAGCTTCTGGAGGCAGGTTGTTCCACTCATGAATTGTTCTAACTGTCAGGAAGTTTCTCCTTAGTTCTAGGTTGCTTCTCTCTTTGGTTAGTTTCCATCCATTGCTTCTTGTCCTGTCCTCAGGTGCTTTGGAAAATAGCTTGATTCCCTCTTTTTTTCTGGCAGCCCCTGAGATATTGGAAGACTGCTATCATGTCCCCCCTCGTCCTTCTCTTCATCAAACTAGACATACCCAATTCCAGCAACTGTTCCTTGTATGTTTTAGCTTCCAGTCCCCTAATCATCTTTGTTGCTCTTCTCTGTACTCTTTCTAGAGTCTCAACATCTTTTCTACATCGTGGTGACCAAAACTGGATGCAGTATTCCAAGTGTGGCCTTACCAAGGCATTGTAAAGTGGTATTAACACTTCAGGTGATCTTGATTCTATCCCTCTGTTAATGCAGCCTAGCACTGTGTTGGCTTTTTTGGCAATTGCAGCAAACTGCTGGCTCATATTTAAGTGATTGTCCACTAGGACTCCGAGATCCTGTATAACAGATCCTGTATACTATTCCTGCATACCAGTCCATTATTACTATTGTAGTATATGTAGTATAGGGGAAATTAGAATAGCTTAAAACCATACATTTATCAGTATACAGTTATATATGTAAAAATAGATAGTAGAATTCTACTGTAGATTTTTCCTCCTGTTGACACATTATGATCTATAAAATTTATTTTGGCTTTTGGACATTTTCTAATATTATTTTCTATTTTAATATCTTCAAATCATAAGCTGTAAGAAAAAGATTTTGATATCAGTAACATACTATACAGATTCTTTGAATTTGTAAACTGCTTTAACAGCTATAAATGTATTTCCAAACAAATGATTACCGTAAAATATTATGCAATAATGTTCTGTCCTTTTGCAGTAACACAATCTCTGCAAAACAATTTCTATCAGTAATGCTACATTCCTGTATACCAGTCCATTATTATTATTGTAGTATATGTAATTATGTGGCATATCTGCTCTGAATGATAATATGGAAAGTATTGAATCCCATTAGCACAACTGAGTGTTATACTTGTAAAAAAAAACATGCACTGCCACACAGTTTATATCAGCATGAATGGGAATTGTCTCTGGAAATAAATTGATTACTACATTCATTATTGTCAGGTAGAGGCCGGAGCAAAATCACTCAGACGGCTTTCATGTCAAAAGGTGGACTAGAAGTTGTGGTCTCTGGCTTTCTGCATAAATATAAATGCATAAATATAAAACATTTATGCATGAATGCATGAATATTTAAACAGGTTGTTGAGATACAGAATGATAAGAAGATTTTAGGTAAAGAAAGATAAGAATGATAAGGCTGTTTTAAATTTCACATTTCACTATGCAAAAGAAAATGTACAGCTACTTCCACCCCTTTTTCAAAAACAACAGTTTTTCTGTGGTGAGGAAAAATAAAATCCAGAAGTTGTGAGAAAACATGGAAAGAATTCAGAAGAAAAGTAAAATCATCTGGACTTACTATAAAATTTTGTTTAAAAAAAACACTCAGGGCAATGCACAACGAAGATATTTATTGTCTGGCAGCATCCCAGAAAACATCTGCTTACCATTAAAAAAAGAAAGACAACAGAAAAGCAGTATATAGAATCCAAGAAGGTGAAGAAAACTGTAAAAGAGGAACAAGATTTTTGAAAAGCCCATGAAAGCCATCTCTTTTATGTCTGTCTTTTTTTTGAGGGGGGGACATTTGCCTCGTCTCGTGGCAGCAACACCAACAGACCCATCCAGCAGGAGCCCACATGGCCCACTTCTGCGTAGCCCACTGCGCCATGCCGCCACCACGAGGTGAGGCAGATGGGGGAAGGGGGTGGAGCTTCCCCAAGCGCCCCATAGGCATCCAAACACTTTTCTAGGGCTTATTTTTGGGGTCTTATTTTCGGGGAAACACAGTATCAGAAATGGCACTTCTTCAACTTACTCTCTGATCTTTTTCTCAGAACCATCTCTTCCAGGGTCATAGACTCCTTTTGGCAGGTGCTGTATAAGGCCTATCCGTTGTGCTATTCTAATCTGTTCTTCCTCCGTAAGCTGGGTGGCTAGGCGGGTCTGGCTAGGTGTCGGATGGTAAACTGGAACTTGTTCCTTAAATGAAAGAGGACGGGAAGAAAAGAAAAACAGTTAAATAGGCTTTTTTTAAGTTGATGACACAAATGAAATGGAAATTATTTGCTACAATTTCTCTTTCTGCTGGAAGGTTACTCACAAGATAGTTCGTTTCTTTGGCTTAATAAAAAGAAAATTGAATAAGTAGCAATTCCTCTGTCACTGCTGGCATGAATTTGTTTTAAGCTGCTCTTTGCAAAGACAATTTAATTTTGACTCTATGGGTTAATTAAATAGATGTACAAACTTGATATGAGTATCTACTTGCAGGCTTGGCTAATTGATTCACTTTTACTCTGCCAATACGGAGAAGCTGTCACTAATCAATTTTCAATTTTGCTTTGTATAGTTATACTGACATCAAGGGAAGAAGGATGTTAAAAGTTAACATCCACCTTTTAAGCAAACAAGAACGTAAAAGTTATACAGTGTCTAATTAAAACTTGTTAGTTAAATAGATTTCTCTGCCCCATCAACTTTCCTCATTCATGCTGCTTAGGAAATACATGAAATCCCCTAAAAGTATTGAAAAAGCAAATAAGATGATGTACTATAGTATAAATCTGGAATACCAAAACTTCAGCTAAGATATAGATGCCAGACAACTGGGTATCTCATGCTTGATAACAAATCACAGAAAAAAGTTTACATTCTTAATAGAATTTATCTATAACTAAAGTATGCCAAGTAGCTGGAATATGCTACCTAGTCATTATTTTGTAGTTTCAGTGGGTTTTAATTTAGTTCAGTATTTTCAAAATGAGTTCCATTTGTTAAGTTCAATTTATAATAAAAACTCACCTCAGAGCAATAAATTGGACACATCCCAATGGATGTTCTTTTCTTTGCATGCACACGCCCCACTCCACAACAGCCAAGGGGCAAAAACCTCTTTAAAACAGCCATGCAAGTGTTACAAAAGATACATCTGCTTTAATAATTGAAAGAAAGCTGCTTCATTATCAATAACATGCATTACAAGAAGCCTCCTACAAGTGCTCTGCTTAGCTGTATTAATGAAGCCATTCAGGTATACAGGTAGTTCTCAACTTTCAACCTTTCACTTAGTGACCATTCAAGGTTACAGTGGCACTGAAAAGAGTGACTTATGACTTATTTTTCACACTTACAACCATTGCAGCATCCCCATGGACTTGGCAATTGACTCGTATTTATGACGGTTGCAGTGTCCCGGAGTCATGTGATCACCTTTTGCAACGTTCTGGCAAGCAAAGTCAATGGGGAAGCCAGATTTATTTAACAACCATGTTACTAACAACTGCAGTGGCTCATTTAACATCTGTGGCAAGAAAGGTCGTAAAATGGAGCAAAACGTACTTAAAAACCGTCTTGCTTAGCAACAGAAATTTTGGGTTCAATTGTGGTTGTAAGTTGAGGATTACTTGTAATGGCTAAAACCAAGCTGTGAAATGATTTTTTTCCCCATGCGTCCCTTGCTCTTGCATTAAAAAAATGGGATGGGAAGGTGAAACTCCAAATGTACACCACCAACTAGTAAACTAAATATAATTCTCAAACAAAGATCCAATATTAATGTGCTGGCAGTATTAATATTTTTCCTCATTTTTGCAATAGACAACATGAGAGATGCCAGATTGGCTAATCTACAGAGGATATTCTGTGCAGACAACAAAAAGAAGTGTCCACATTCTGCATTTGTCTGTTTCCTCGAAATGATCATTTATTGATCAGAAGAGAACAACTAACATGCTTCAGAGGGCTTTGTTAAATTTGCTGACACTCTCTTTTCGGTGGGCCTTTATTCCATTTACAGGTCAGAAACCTAATTAAAGAGCAACAAGGACCACAACTTAAATGCAGTACTGGTAGTATCTTATGTTGAAACCTCTCTATAAATTTGAGGGTTGACTGATGGAAAAGATTCCTACCAGAGGATGAACCCCTTTCCTTGGGGAGGCTTTTCTCCTGGAAGTTAAGATTAGGGCAGTTACTCTGCTACGATGGCTGCGATAAGTAAAATCAGAATTTGGGCATCAGCCCATGGAGAAATAAATAGTAGATCAGCTCTCCCCTCCAGGGTTCCCCACTGTAGCTCTGCACCGTGTTTTTGATTTGGCAGGTTTAAGCTTGAACAGATTCACCGATACTATATTTCATTTGGCCTCACACATGTTTTAAAAGTCCTGAGACGTAAAAACGTAACAATTTTTTATTTGATTACATCATTTCTTACCATTTTCTAAAAAAAGAGGTATTCTGGAACTGGAATTCAAGAAAAAGTAAAGTTACCAAGAGGAACAAGCAGTGAATACAGAAACCATATTTTCCAAGAAATCAGAATCAATCAGGGCCGATGGGGGAGTTGCAGTTGGATCATTCAAACAACACTTCATCCCAGACCCTCTAGGTCTGAAAGGGTCATTACTCCTTACCTGTGCTTATTATTCAACAGGTTGTCCACCCCTTATTTTAAGCGAAGGGCTGAACTCAATTAAAGAGAATATATCTTGCCTACAGGGCAAACTTTCAATCCCATCCTCTGCAACTAAAATTGGGGAAATCCTGTGTCTGAAAGAGTTGACTGTCCCTCCCCTCCAGTCACTGAAAGTAGATCCCGGATGCAGGAATCAGTGGTCTCACTCAATATAAATAATATTCCTCTGTCATTTATCCATCCTTCGGGTCTGGATTATGTACAACAATATTCATTAGCATGTGCATTAATAATGATTACCCAAAAAGGAAGCTTTCTTCTGTATATTATAGGCCACGAGAGTATTTTATTGCAATTAGGTAAAACTTAAAAACAGGATTTTGATATCTATTAGTCTAATTACACTGAAAACTTTTTTTATTGATTAGGTCATATATCTAGAAATGTACTAAGTTGATTACTTTGACTATGTGAAAACTAAGGGAATCAGAGAGGGAATCTTTATTGATGCAACCTGAACTATTTACTAACAACGTATTTGTTACTTTCCACTACCCAACCACCATATTGCTTCACAAGTACATGTATATGTAAATATTGAAAAACCAATAAAACTTGAATAAAAATAAAAATAATGATTTTGTAATACTCTAAAAATAGGTCATTGTATCTTAGAAATTCATAAAACCCAGATAAAAATAATCTGATGATTAGTTTGCTCCATATAATAAAATGATAAAACGTTCTACATGTTTCTTCAAGGATTTCACTGGACAACAAAGATTTTGCTTCCTGAGCACTTTGCATCTTATAGATTTTTTTTGCTGCTAATCATGAAAATAACCTGTAAGTTAACCTATCACTTTTATAGAAATGTTTTATAGAAATACTTCTGCTTCACAATAGCAATGTACGCCCTTCAGTACATGTTACCTCTGCTGCACACATGAAAGAAGCATCTGAAAACACGAAACTTTTATTGAAGCACATATATTACACCGAATATAACTGGAATATCTGTGGAGATCTAAGAGTAGTGGCTCTACTGCTGGGAACGCAGCTCAGATATACCAAACACTGTTGTTACATATGTGAATGGTACAGCTGTGCAAGAGAGTTGCATTATATTAAAAAGAAATGGCCACTCTGAATGAATTTGGTTCATATTTTTTGCCTCCATTCCACATGAAACTTGGACTGATGAAAAATTCTGTAAAAGCGATGTGCACAAGGAAGGTGAAGGTTTTTGTTGAAACAGATGTTTCTAAGAATAACTGATGCCAAGATTAAGGAAGGCATTTTTGTTGGTCCACAGATCAGATATTTCATCAATGACAAGCAGTTCAAAGAACTGTTAACGGGGTCAGAGAAAATCAGCTGGAAAACATTCAAGGATGTTGTTGAGAATTTTCTTGACAACTACAGAACACCAAAGTACATTCAGCTATTTGATACATTTCTCGCAGAATACAAGACCAGGAAGTGCAACATGTCACTGAAGATTCATTTTCTGCATTCACACTTGGGCTCTTTTCCGAAATCTAGTTGCAGTCAGTGGCATACATGAGGGAAGGTTTCACCAGGATATTGCCACAATGAAAAAATGGTTCAAACCAGTTAAGCAGACAATAGATTAACACAATGTGTGACTGAAGTCACTATGCATCTAGTTAATGAAGTGGCACTTCTATTTTTTTTCTTTCTTGCTTGCTTTTTGTATATTCCTGGTAGATTTTCACATTTAATGGATATGGACATGCAGCTACAGTTGTGATAGCCTTGGGTTTTGGCCTTTGCCAGTAAGGCACCTTCATTCCATTCTTTGAGACAATAACTACAACTGTTCTACTTGATGGTGCTCTTTTCTTTTTTGCTTTCGTCTAATGAACATATTCAACCTCCCCACTCCCCAAAATAAGAAAATATACAGAAATAAAACAGCTATAGTAATATTTATTGACATAAACATTCACCTGTAGTTAAACTTCAAATTAGTATTTATGACTTCAATACATATCTTCATTTTTTGTTGTTCATAAAGAAAACTCACTAATTTATTCTTGCAAAATAGAAATTAAGTAGCACTCTTATAAGAGTTCCAGACTCATGGACTTTATTTATTTATTTATTTTAAGCGATATACCGCCAATCTCACTAGCCAATATGCACTTTGCATCTGTATCTTTTTTTTTACCCGACCAGAGTTTTTCATCTCATTTTAGATTTGGAAAACTAAGTTTTTAATTAATATATGCAGTTATCATTCTGTTTATTGTCATGCATTGTCTTTATGTGATTACAGTATTGAATTTATCTGTAATTTATTACTGTAAACTGCTTAGATTAAAGCAATAAAAAATGGCTTAAAACAGATTTCTTAAACTGCTGGTTAGCCAAAGGCGATTTGTCTACATTTTGTAAAAACTTCAAGTAATACGGCATACTAAAAATTAAGTTTTTCTTTGCCCATAAACTAAACATTAATATCATATTATGGGCTAATTCTTATATTCATGAGGTCTGGGCTAGACAAAACACTAAATATATTATCTCCTGCATTTCAAAGTAAACCTCTGCTAAGTGGAATATCATGTGGATTATATTATTATTATCTATCCATGCAACTTTTGATTGGAAACTAATCAAAAGAGGACGACAAAGTTGTTAATGAACCATGCATCTCCTTGTTACAACCAATTGCTTTTTGCACTTCAATTACTGCACAGCATGTTCCTCTCATTCCAAGACAATATCCTAGGGACTATTCCAACCAGCTGAGTTTTCACCCTCAGCTCTTTCCTCACCTGGTTCCTGTACTCACCAGGTGCAATAAGTTTTGTTTTATCTTGCAAAAGTTCCAGTATCAGGTCTCACCGGGAAACCCCCTTTAACAACATAGGTTAGGTCCAGGCTCCATGGGGCTCCACATGGACAATCTGGAGGTTATACTTCATTAATGAAGTGCAAGTATTTGAAATTACAATCTGAAGAGCTAAGCAACTGGACCACAGACAGGGATAGATCACAGGATATAATGAGGAATATCAGTGGCAATTGTACAAATAGACATTATTGTCTGAATGGCACTCTCTTTTTGTCACCTGGTTCATTATGTCTGCAGAGGCTACAATGATTTTTGTGAAATAAGCACACACTTAGGAGATAACATGGATCTTAACATGATACTCCAACACTAAGAGTTTCACTCATTTATTTGTGCTATGTGGCTATTAGTGCTCATAAACAGGAAAATGTCCTGATTGTTATTGATTAAAACAAAGCGATAGGTTAATAAAATGCCAGGTCAAAGCATAAAATCTCAGGTCAATAAATCTGACATATATTCCCTTCCACCTTGCATTAATTATACACAGGAAGACAGAAAACTGCTTCATACAGCACAGTTCAAAATGAGCAGATTTTTTGGCTTTTTACAATAAACTGTCAGAAAAAAACTAGAAAAACTTTGCCACTGCACTGGCCTTTCTATATTTGCAATAAATTACTGTAGACTGTATAACAAGTCTATATTTCTGTTTGCAATAAGCCATAACTTGTCTCTCTCTGCAAGCAGTGACTGTGCAGTTTTAATTCCCAGGGCACACATCCAAGAATGATTTCATTTAAATATTAACTATTTCTAATACTCATGCCAGGTTTTCACCGAAGATACATACAAGAAACAGAAGCTACATTAATCATGGGCTGACCATTAAAGCTGTGTTTCAGACAGTAAAACAAGCTATGATTGGCAGAGTCTAAATAGACCATATCAATGCAGCATGAAGCAATATCAGAAATAAAAGCTAAGCAACTACCACATAAAATAGAGAAATACATAAATTCTACTAGATCAGCTATCCAGAGCTATTCTGATGTTATTCTTGTGTCCTGTAAATGTGACTTTGAATCTTTTCCCTTCTAATTCAACTGATCCAGAGAAAATGCAAGACAGAATTCTGACTAGGATATGACTTTTTGTAATTTCCTTCTAAAAACTGCAGCACCCAGAGTTGTGTAGCAACTGCAAATAATACTGTACATTCAAAATTCTTCCATGCTCAAGAGCTACCTAGATAGTGATTATTATATCTAAAAAAGCACTCTACATTCCTCAAGTCATCAAGAACCGTATGTTATGCTTCACAAAATATATGCTACAACTTTTGTATTCCTAAAGCATTAAGACCAGCATTAATGAGATTTAATTTTAACCTTAATTTTCCTCAGCGTGGTCACCTTGCTGCTGGTTTCTTAGTGGAGGCTAGAAACTTTTTAGAAATGATTTTAAATGTAATTATGAAATATACATACATAACATACATCAATAGATTGAGATAAGTGGTTGGGTACTAATATTTAACTTAAAATACTGAATTGTTGTAGGCAGTGATTTACTCTGTGATTATTAATCATTCAGTGAGAAGAGGAAAGCTGCGTATATTGCAAATGTTTAAACAGAAACGTTATAGGATGGTCTCAGTTGTTAAAATATCCAAGTATCATTCAAAGGGATGACTGAAATAAGAGGCAAGATCAGCAAGGACAACATCAAGTTTTGATAAAACCTGTAAATTTACTTTTTAAAAGCTGGTTGTTTCGCATAATACTGTATATGCAAAGAAAAAAAATATTAAAAGGTCCTCCTCTCTCTTCTCATACTGAGGAATAGAAATGAAAACACAAGTATTGGGTCAAGGCCCCAACTACACAAACATTTGAAAAAAATTATAGAATGCTCATTTGTGGCTGCCTACGCTGATAGGAAATGAAATGTACAGGATAATGCATATTATGGGTGGGTCTTACAAGTAATTTGTATATGCAAGACTATAATAAACATGGGTAGGTTAGTTATTACTGTTTGATAGGATATACAATATAGCACTCACTTTTCATTTTAATATTGTATTTTGAGCAGCTACAACTCAGCTGCGACTTGGTAAATAAAAATGGATTGTTGCTGTTATCTTGTCCAAGCAGTTATATTTTGGTATGTCATGTTTTTAATTGTATACTTAATATAAGTCACCCAGAATTTTATTGGAATTGGGTGGCCTTAACAAATAATAAGTAACAACAACTGGAGCACAACTTGAACACCACCAGGATTGACAAATTTACCAACAGTCAATTGTAAAAGGCAGCTTTACTTGGAACAGCTTATATCCTGAAGCAACAACTGTAACACCATCAAACATCCACATCTGTCTATCCCAGGTCCTTGACAAAAATGCCAAATCCAGTTTGAACATCTGGCAGACTGTGCAACAAACCATAATACTGAGATTCAGCAATAAAATAATATTGCTTAATTGAAGACTTCTTGCATGTATAAGGTAAATTGGATCCAACAAATCAATGATATCAAATGTGATCTCAAAATAATTCAAGACAACACATCTGACAATGAAATGTAGACATCAGTACATTACCCGAGTAAAATTTTAGACCACATTTTCATTGCTTGTAACAAAAGCCTAATTGTAGCTTCATAATAAATTTATTTATACTGGGGGAGGAGAAAATAGTTTTATTTTTATTTTATTAAAATTTTATTAAAATTTATTTTATTATTTTATTAGACTTTTATCCCACTTTTATTGCTTTATAAATAACCCAACTAATAACTAATACTCCTTCCTCCTCCTAGTTTCCCCACAACAACAACCTGGTGAGGTGAGCTGAGAGAGCGCGAATGATTTTCCAGGATGCAAAATGATATTTGAGAGAGAATTACTGTTGTAATTTTTACTGGGCCACAGGGAAGTAATTTTTTGGAGCAGAGGAATACATCCTGTGGCAATGGCGGCTTCAATATTACAAAGCCCTGCTACACTCATTTTGATCAGATAGACAGAAAGGAAGAAATGTTCTCTTTATCTCTCTTATAAATCCTAATACTGATATTAGTAGGAGCTATTTATTCTACACTCAGTCATTAAACAGTGTATTTTGTCGCTTGTTTGGGAGTATTTATGGGACGAGAATGCCTCGGTGATCTCCCCTTGTAAAAGTCTCATTCTCCACCCTTTCAGTGGGAGATATGGTATCTTATTGCCCTGAGATGCTTTCTCAGAAGAGCTGAAGGTATTACTCTGGACCAATAACTAGTAAAACTGGTGTAACAAGGGAAACACAGGCTTTCTATACATGGTCCCATCAGGAGACTAGCCACAGCATTCTGTACCACCGGATTCTCAAAACAATCTCATGTACAGTATCTTACAACAGTTGAGATGCAACTAAATTATATATCACGGTGTCCTGAGGTAACATTGAAGGGAATAGGCAAAGTGGGCACACAATGAATTTGGATATTCAGTTTGAAGAACTAACCTGCTAATGTATGGATGGTGGGATGTAAGGAGGGACAGACATTTTGATTAGGCCAGTTCATGGTTAAATTTTGACTTAGCATGTTGTGTGAACCCAGCCAATTATGGATCAAATTAATGCAGTACTTTTCAAAGATGAAAATGGTGATGATCTGAAAAAAAAGAGTGTAGTCTAGTTTTTTTCTCCATCCATTGATAATATGTCCAGATTTCTCTTGAAAAAACAGAACTCCTTTAAAGAAAGAATGATATGGTACTGAATTCTGGATAAAAGAGAGTGGCAAGAAGCCAGCTAGTTTGTCTCCTGAACACCTAAGAGCTTGATTAGATCAGTTCAGCAAGTTATAGATTTTATCCAACTTTACCTTATCCAATTTTATACAACCTGATTTGAGCAACAGAGGCATTTAATCTGTTGTTGCTTATGGCCATAAATCTGTCTCAATCAGTATCTGCCAATATTTTATTATTTATTTTATTTATTCGGTTTATATACCGCCCTATTCCCAAAGGACTCAGGGCGGTTTACAAGGCAAAATTTAAAAACAATCCAATATACGGTAAAATTAAAATAAATTAAATTAAGTCTAGCCACAAAAGTTAAATCACAATTTAAAAACATTAAACCCCTCAGTCCAGACCAGATAGCTCAAAGAGCCAGGTTTTTAAGGTCCCGGCGAAATGAACGAAGGTCAGGGGCAGTCCGGACTTCCGTTGGCAGTTGATTCCATAGGGCAGGCGCGCCCACAAAGAACGCCCTCCCCCTGTGGATCGTCCGTCAGCAATCCTTGACCGGCAGTACCCTGAGGAGGCCCTCCCTGTGGGAGCGCACAGGACGATGGGAAATTGACGCTGGCAGCAGGTGCTCCCTTAGATAATATCCAATGATTCAAGAAGAACTTGGCTTGACAGAAGGTCCTGTCACAGGAAACATGTTATTTTCAATCAAAATGGCTCACATCATCATAGTCCTAGTGTTGAATTGATAGAAGAGATTTCTTATTTCTTAAACTAACATGTAACCTTCCCATTATATTTGAAACTTCACCAGATTTCAAAATTTCAAATTTATGTATTAAAGCACTTTTTGCCCACATGTCCCTCTGGGAAAGGTTTTCAAGATCATCTTTCACCAAATTGGGTGCCTTCCAGATGTAACGAGACTACAAATTCCTCAAATTCCCAATCACTATTTCTGAAAAATGCCTAGTTTGCAGAGATTATTCAAAGCCATTTTCTGCACTGAGCCAGGAAATATGTGACTTAATATTTATTAATGCTCGAAGCTGTTTGTTGAAATCAATATTCTAAGTACATTTACTTAATATTTAAATGATTTTAAGACATGTGCAAATAATAAAGAAATAATTATCTTTTCATCCAAACAATTCAGAAGGAAAGCCATTGTACAAATAATGTTTTTTTCATTATTAGTAGTTTAGATCAGGGCTTTTCAACCGGTGGTACGGGTACCACCTGTGGTACACTGGCACCTGGCAGGTGGTACGCAACCATCCTAGAAAAGTGGTAGCGGGGGAGGGGAATGAGCTGAACTGGTGGCAGCACTCCACAAGCCTGAGTGAGAGATGACTGGAGCTGCAGGGCTGTCAGGGCTCAGCAGAAGGGCCAGGACCAGAACCGCTTTCCAGCTGATTGGCACTTCTTTGGGGCTGTCAGGGCTCAGTGGAAGCGCCAGGATCAGCGCCAGACTCCAGCTGGAGCTTGGGGCTGATCCTGGCACATCTGCTGAGCCCAGAAGAAGCGCCAATTAGCTGGAATATTGCAGCATCTCCAGGATCTTGTGATTTACATTCAGATGCTTGGCAACTGATTCATATTTATGACAGTCACAGTGTCACAGGGTCATGTGACACAGGGTCAGATTCACAGCTTTCCTTGGAAGATCATATAGTAACTGTGACTAGGGGGGCCTTCGCCCAGGTTCGCCTGGTGCGCCAGTTGCGGCCCTATCTAGACCGGGATGCCTTGTGTACAGTCACTCATGCGCTCGTGACCTCTCGGTTAGACTACTGCAACGCTCTCTACATGGGGCTGCCCTTGAGGACCACTCGGAGGCTCCAACTGGTGCAGAATGCAGCCGCGCGAGTTGTATTGGGGGTCTCCCGATACTCCCATGTTACACCTCTGCTCCGTGAGCTGCATTGGCTTCCAGTTGCCTTCCGGGTGAGATTCAAGGTGCTGGTAATGACCTATAAAGCCCTACATGGCATGGGTCCGGAGTACCTAAGGGAGCACCTGTGGCAGGCGTCAACTTCCCTCTGCCCAGTGCACTCCCACAGAGAGGGCCTCCTCAGGGTGCCACTGGTCAGAGAATGCCGACTGGTGGCCCCCAGGGGGGGGGCGTTCTCTGTGGGCACGCCTGACCTTTGGAACCGTTTACCGGTTGAGCTCCGGATGGCTCCCGACCTTCTCTCCTTCTGACGTGATCTAAAAACTTATTTATTTGAACAAGCCGGCCTGGTCGGATGGGTTTGGGGTTTTAATTACTGTTTTTAAGTAATTTATTGTATTCGGGCACAATGGTTTAATCTGTTTTTAATTTTTGTATTCTGTATTTTTGGTATTTATTGCCCTGTACACCGCCCTGAGTCCTTCGGGAGAAGGGCGGTATACAAATTAAATTAAATAAATAAATAAATAAAATTAAATAAATGTGAAGTGACCAAACCCTGCTGCAACCACTGGCAGAGGTAGGGGGGGGATAAAAACCAAACACTCCACCCCCACTGCCAATCCTCAACATAAATGCTCACAACAATGAAAACCTCGGACAGGAGGAAGAGCGCCGCTGGGCGGGCAGGCAGGCGTCTTGCTCGGTTGTGGCTTGGGCACTTTTTTCAGTGTCATTGTAACTTCGAACAGTCACTAAGCGAACTATTGTAAGTTGAGGACT
The DNA here is from genome assembly GCF_947247035.1 of Vipera ursinii. Lineage (NCBI taxonomy): Eukaryota > Metazoa > Chordata > Lepidosauria > Squamata > Viperidae > Vipera > Vipera ursinii. The sequence continues at coordinate 61,555,360 of NC_139516.1, read as the reverse complement.
ACCTGTACTTCATCACTTTTTTCCTTTTTTTTTGGTCATCAAGTTTTTGACACCTTGCTAGGCGACTGGTGTTACTCAGATGTTGCCATATCCTGAAAGTGGTACAATGGGTGAAAAGGTTGAAAAGCCCTGGTTTAGATCCTATACACGCATTTAAATTGATTAAGAGTTGAAGGGGCTTTTCTCCCTTTAGCATCTTGCAGAAAATCATCTTGCAGTTATAAAATTTTAAGTGACTTCCTAAGTGTATCACTGCTACATATAGGTATCCTTTATATGACAGCAGTTTAATGTTCTACATATTTGTCACTAAAAAAAGTATTAAAATTTAATAATTGTAACAATAATAATTATTTTATATTCTGGAAATGATTGCCAGTAGTTAGACAGTTGGATGGAAAACAAGATTAAACAAAATGGGCCAGCAGAGCATGGTTTGAATAATCTGCATGACTAAAATTCAGCTAACCTTATTATATTCCCATTTCTATTCAGATGTCCTAACTGCATGCCTATTTATTTATTAATTTACTCATTCCTGAAGTCTCTGAGCTCTAGTCAAAATAATCTCAGATGAGGCCCAATAGCAGAGGAAAACACAAACAAGACAGAGGATTTCAAAACTCATTTCAAAATTCATGAATCTTACTTACATGCTTCAGACAGTAATGAAAAGTGCAGAGGAAATGGCACAATAAAAAAGCAATTCAAACCTCCTCACTCTGTGTAGGTGAGACGCTGATTGCCCTTCCATCTAAACTTGGAAAGAGTTACTTGAATTCCTAACTGATATGGAAAAGAGAGGATTTTATTGGCACGGAAAACCCCACTGAAAGTCTTTAAAAAACAGAGACTGTGTTTTGGCAATGTTCAGATTTTTCTAAACTTAGTCTTTAAGAATAAGATGATTCAAAACTGTCTTTAAGAACATTTGTATTGCTCCTTTTGCTACAAAAAAGAGAAAAAAGCTATATACTTAAGTTTAGAAAATAACGTGAGATGGTAAAAATAAAAAATACCTCTTACTCAAGACATGCTGGTTTTCTTCTCCACAAGTCACCCGAGATGCCACAGAGAACAACACTAAGAAATCTAGAGCATGTCATTCATTTAAAACTGGCCACAGACCCACCAAAATGACATCATTTCTAGATAGACCAGAAAGAGTCCTTTAGCATCATTTATGAATACAGCAGTTCTGTTACAAGCAACATTACAAAAAAGGATAGAAGAGGCTTTAAGCAAGATGGATGGACACTACCAAGCAAGAAACAGAGTTAATAATTTAAAGGTCCCAGAAGATGATGTATCTGAAGCTGAGAAAAATAACTTTCTTGGTGACTTACTAATGTATGAACAAAATGAAATTACACTGAGACCTGGCAGTTCCTATTCTCATATGCTAAAGTATAAACAGTAAGACCTCTTATAGATCTTATATGCTCAGGTTGAAAGCTCTGAAGACTTGATCACAAGTGAAGCAGAAAAATCAAATAATAAAACCCACCCCACAAAAACACCACTAACATTATAAGGGACTTAGGAAATAAAAATGCAAAGGCATACCGTATTTTCCGGCGTATAAGACGGCTGGGCGTATAAGACGACCCCCCCCAACTTTTGAGATGATTTTCATGGGTTAAAAAGTCGTCTTATACGCTGGAAAATACGGTATGTACAGCAATGTTGAATGTTCATAACATTCTTTTCTTCTGGGCTAGATGGAAAAGGCAACAGAGGGGAGAATCAGAGTATGAACAGAGTATTGTTGAACATCTGATGATGGCTAGAATTCAAAAATACTTTTACCTTGTAGGTTATATTCATCTATGATATTCACTTTCAGCATACTTTAATTAAATAGCAAGAGAGATTAACCTGATTCTGCAGATGTCAGGCCCATAAATAGCTGGGAAGATTTCTGTGCTTTGTTTTTGTAAAGTTATTTGTTACTCATTTATGGATTATAAATACAGTGAGCTTTATGTGAATCACAATAAATGGAGAAGTGATATGACTAAATTCATAAAACTTTCAGATGCTTAACTATATATGCACTGTCATAATTCTGAAGTGCTATAAAAATCATCAACAATAAACCATAAAAAATAGGGAGGAAAACAGAAAAAATGAATTAAAAGCAAAACTCGGAAATAATTTAAAGAAGTAAACCAAACTGTATTATTCAAACCCTAACCCACTTGGAAGTAATTCTAATTGTAACAGAAGATTTACTTATAAATTTACAATTTAATTGTGAGTAAATATGTACTGAATTTATGTATTTTCTTCATTGCTACTATAAAATTATCTATGAAGCTTTGTAGACTAACTTTATATTTTATAAAAAAGGGAACAAAAATGAAAATCCTTTTATATATTTTTTAAAGTGAATTCTAAATATCAGAGTTCAGAATAACATAGTCCTTGTTTTTAGCATAAATAAGAATGCTCAGTTTATATTAGTAATAGCCTTGAAATGGGCACTTCTGAAAATAACTGATATTCTGCCTGTTGGTAGCTGTTACAATGTTGGCAATGCTAAAAAAAACTTTTTATAAATGGCAGTACACAGCTTATTGCTTTTTAAAGCTATACAACGCTCTGAAAGATAAGCAATGTTCTTGTCTTGTAGTGCAATATTTAATATACTTAATCCCAGTTAGTACTGATCTTAACATTTATATTATTTCCATGCAGCTATTCGTCCCATTCCTATGTATGTTTACCTGCAAATTAGTTTTAATAAGTTTAATAGGGTTTACTCCCTTATATATGCATATGATTGCAGCCATAGTTATCCAATGCACAAGGTAAATCCTGCTGAGTTGAAAAGGATTCACTCAAGGTAAAACACATAATAATTCTTCTAACATAACATAATCCTGTGAATATAAATGTGGAAGAAAGTTCTGCTGTTTTCAGTAAAGTTTACTTTCAGAAACTGTGTGAAATGAAAGTGTTATGAAGGCATATATCTGGAACTACCAGATCTGGGCTACAAACAAGCACTAGAAAAACTGGTAACTCTAGAATATCCCCAGCAACACTTACTTCTAACTAAACATGCATAGGAGTGTAATGCTAGAGTATACAGTACTATATACCAGCCATCTTTCTTTCATTTATCTGTCAAATTACTCAGATAAACAAATCAATTGCAGCTATTGTATACTTAGTATTAGCATTCAAAATAATTCATTGCATTAAGCTAAATGCTTGCTATAATTTATTTACTATCATCTAAGCTTCTTGAAATATGTTTACACCTTGATGTAAATACGTATGGATAGATTGTAATTGACCAAGTGCATCATATATGCATGCCAAGTATACGCATGCAACAAAATACAAACTTAGAAGCTTAAAAGTTGTTTAGTGGTAGACACTCTGTTAAGTGGAAATAAATGATGAAATGATGAAAGTTTTACACATGCATGAGTAGTTTCACTGGACTCTGACTACTGTTCTTAGCAGCAGCATTATGCAAAACTCTGGAAGAAATATATAAGGGCTGCAATCCTACGCATACTTACTTGGAAATTTAACTCACTGAACTTAACGGAATTCTGAGTATATATTTAGGATGTGAGTACAATTCATTTCTGAAGACTGGTAGCTCATCAATAGTTTCCCAAGAAAACATCTATCCCATATCCTGAAAAAATAAGCAAGCATTGAGAATAGATCAAGGCTTCTTAAATCTTTAATAAAATCTCTAAGCAATATTGCTTAGATTTTCAGAATATATTTACTGATTTTCCAGTGCCAAGGACTGAACCTAGAATAATTCCCTATTGTACATTTATTCTTTAAAAGGGGGCTGCAGTGTTTATAGTAGTGAAGTAGGATCTGGAAGATCTAGATTGCGATGTTTATTGACAGAACTTTGGGGGATTCATGATCTTGCAGCCTCATCTTCCTCACAAGGTTATCTGAGGAGAACAAGCAATGCTGTTGAAAAGGCAGACTACATGCATATAAATTATTATCCACACAGAAAATGAACATGCAATGCCATTATCTAACCAGTGCAGAAATGGCTACAGTAGATTGGTCATTAAAACTCTAGGGTTAAAATAGAGGACCTCCACTAAGTACAATGGAGCAGAGAAGCAATCTTGACAATCGTCACACCTTTTGCAGTTTTCTTGGGTCATGTTTCATTTTTCTCAGGAGCAGTGCCCCTCCAACTCCATAGCAATTTTTAAGGAGGAACATGAGCTGCCTTCTTATCCTCTTCCTCTAACATCAGCAGAACTCCACTTATCACTTGTTTGATCTAATCCAGCTATTAGTCATATATTTCAAGAGTAGCAAAAAAAGTTGGTGATGAATAAGAGAGGAAGAAAGAAACAGAACATGGTAAGAGAATGATAGAAAATCAACAATAAAATGTTTACTTCCTATGCTTGCTATAGTTATAACAATTAAAGCATATTGCCACAGAACTCCCTAAATTATGTGTTATTAGGATTACAAAAAAGGATTTCTCTCTCTCTCTCTCTCTCTCTCTCTCTCTCTCTCTCTCTCTCTCTGTGTGTGTGTGTGTGTGTGTGTGTGTGTGTGTGTGTGAGAGAGAGAGAGAGAGAGAGAGAGAGAGAGAGAGAGAGAGAAAGAAGGGAGTGGGGGAAGGAGAGGGAGATTGTTACTGGTTTAACAAGGTAATAAGAAGGAAGCAACACCAGACAGTGATGTCACTCTGTGTAGAAACAAAGGAAGCTTGCCCAGGCTGAGAAACTAGAACCTCCTTTTATGACCCAGATAAAGAAAAATATTTCAGAAATGACAACTAGAAATTCCTAGAATTAAACACCAAATCTACCCAACATTATAATCAATTAAATGCAGTCTTAACTGTACTACTTGGAAATAAAATTCACTGACATTAAAAGCTGAATTCCTAGTGGAAAACAGTTGGAATCTAATAACATCTTAATTCACCTAAGATGGATGTTTGTTTGTTTGTTTGTTTGTTTTTAAAACTCTATTTTGCCCCATATTTCAAGCTTAAGTGGCTTATATCTTGTCTTTAAAGAGTCAGCCTATAAAACCACAAACAGAATTTTGAATACTTGACTTTTTTAATGCAGTACTGAAAAACAAATGAGGGAGAGAAGGCAGGAATGAAGGTCTGGCTCCACCAGACTGAAGGAGGAGGTTTAGATGAGAGAGATCTGGCCAGATGTCAAATTTCAGGCCTCGGGACTAGAGTACTACGTACTACTGGTAACCGTATGTGAAAGGAAATCCCCTACTTTTGTTTGCTCATCGGTGGCCATTTATTCCAAACCGGCAACAGAACAGACTTTCATTTTTAAAGGCAAAACACTCACACACCCACGAAATCAACGGATTGGAAATCTTGCATCGGTCCATTAGCGACTGTAATTTCTGTTTCCCTTCCCGATGAATCCGGGGTCAAAACAAGCCCTTAAAGGCGTCCTAGCTGTGTCCTCCCCCCCCCCCCCGAGTTACCTTCCCCTCTCTCTCTCTCTCTCTCCCTCTTGAACGTCACTACAAAAGTATCGATCCTTACGGTGCCACGAGACCCTCTTCCTCGTCCCTGGTTGCAACCGATCCATTCCGCTACCCCGTTAAGAAAATTTCCCCTGGCTGAATGTCATTCTCTTTCTAGCCCCAACCGGGACCGGGTTCCTTCTCGATTCCTCGCAATACCTGATATGGCGGCGGCGGCTCCTGATCCGCTTCAGTCCCATCCCCGTAGCTGGCCCTGTCCGATTGGGACTCGTGCAGCAGGGAAATATCATCCGAAGTGGGCGATTTCAAGCAATTCCCCATCTTCCCCAAAGGGAAGTCTTCTTGGGGGGGGTCTTCTCCTTCTCAGTAACACAACGGCAGCTCCAGGCGACAGCGGCGGCCCTCCCTCGGCCTTTCCCGGGCAGCAGCTACCCAATACTGGAAGCTCATGCCAGCTCCCTACCCGACCTAAGCTGCTTAGCCTCTCTGCTCGGCTCGCCTCGAGGAGTGACCATCTCTTGCTCGCCTTCCGTCAGAATGCCCAGTCACCGACCGCTCTAGCCCCGAAGGAAGCGGAGAGGCTTCGGCCCTCCAGCACCATCAGGCCCTCAGCCCGGGGCTGCTCTGGACCGCCGGGAGTTAGGAGAAGGGGGGAGGCGGCGTCCAGGTATACAAAGCCCGTTTCCTCCCTAAGCCTAAAGCGACGTTCTTCTTCCTGGTCACCGGCCGTCTACGAAGCCAGCTTTGTCAGCCGGGCCTCTTCCTAGCTCCTCCTCCTGGATTGATGCTCGCCGCTTGCTGCGGCCTGGTTTCGCTCGCCGCATGCTCGAGTCCCACCTTCCCTTCGAGCCGAAGGGAACGAACACCCCAGGAACAGGGGTAGGCAACCTCGGCTCTTTTATGACTCGTGGACTTCAACTCCCAGAATTCCTGAGTCAGCTACGCTGACTCAGGAATTCTGGGAGTTGAAGTCCACGAGTCATAAAAGAGCCGAGGTTGCCTACCCCTGCCCTAGGATCTAGCTTTCTGAAGAGATTCTCGTGATTGGGCTGAGGGATTCCTTCTGCATACAAGAATGGACCGCGGATTAATTTTATAATTAAAATAGGGCCTCAGCAGACCTCAAGTTGTATGTTTATTCGGGGGGGGAGGGGGAGGGGGCTTTGCATTTCATGAAACTTCTGGCACGTTTTTTGTTAAAAACGATTGCAAAAAGCTGAATCCTTTGCACACTTACTCAAAAGCACAATTCATTCCAATATGGTTTCTAGCTGAACATTGCAGTATCACTAGTTTATGACTAGTCAAAGGTTAAAGATATATTACGTTACTTGTGGTCACGTAATTCAATTGGACGTGAGCAAATAAGCGTAAGATTGCATTGTAAAAACATATATTTCCCCTCTTGGGTTTGTTGCGAAGACAATATTGGATGTTATTTTAAAAAAAACACCCTAAAAATGTGGGTTTTTAAATCTTAACTTTTTCATAGGCATTTAGACATTGTCCTACCTCAAAATCCTTTTGAAGTTGTATACTAAATGATCTTACTGAGGTCTTAAGCAATATTGCCACAATCTACTTTTGCAAAGAACCTGACTTGATACTTCATATCAAACTGTTGAAAACAATACCTAAAAAATTATGCATTAATTGGCAAAACCCAATTAACTCTTATGTGGTTAATTCTACAGAATGCCAAGAAGTGTTCAGCTTACAACCATTCTTTATTTTTCATTTTTCTGTATTAGTATAGCAATTGATGCCATATACATTTCCAACTACTTTCCATTCAAGTTAAGATTGTGTGATTTAAAGTTGTCACAGTATGCATGGACTCCTCAGGCATTTGGTGTGTATTAATGGATTTCACTGCTGGTGGAATAAGTATCTACCAGTTGCTGTTCTGACCTGAGCTCAGGGAGGTTGTAAGTTGTGACAGTTGGCTAGAGTGGTAGGTTTAGCCATTGTTGTTATTAGCTGCGAAGTCGTGTCCAACCCATCGCAACCCTATGGACAACGTTCCTTTTGCCCTCAACCTTTCCCAGCATTAGGCTCTTCTCCAGTGAGTCCTTCCTTCTCATTAGGTGGCCAAAGTATTTGAGTTTCAACTTCAGGATCTGGCCTTCTAAAGCAGACATGTCAAACACAAGGCCCGGGGGCCGGATGCAGCCCGCAAAGTGGTTTCATGTGGCCCGCGAAGCCATTCTGGAAACAGTGAGGGAACAGCCCCCATTGCCTGGGTCCTGGCCCAGAGACCCTTCTTCTGCCAGAGATCCTCAGATCTGTCCGACTCTTGCCCAGGCCCCCATAGGCACCCTTGATGCGATGTAGAGCTGGCCATGCCCATCCAGTAGGCCATACGCACTCTAGCCACGCCCAACCAGAAGGCCACGCCCACCCTGGCCATACCCACCCGGCCCCCTGAGAGCAACCGCAATGCTGATGCGGCCCTCAATGAAATTGAGTTTGACACCCCTGTTCTAAAGAGCAGTCAGAGTTGATTTCCTCTAGGACTTACGGGTTTGATCGCCTTGCAGTCCAAGGGACTCGCAGGAGTCTTCTCCAGCACCACAGTTCAAAGGCCTCAATTCTTTGGCGCTCAGCCTTTCTTATGGTCCAACTTTCACAGCCATACATTGCAACTGGGAAGACCATAGCCTTGACTATACGCACTTTTGTTGACAGGGTGATGTCTCTGCTTTTTAGTGTGCTGTCTAGATTTGCCATGGCTTTCCTCCCCAGGAGCAAGCGTCTTTTAATTTCTTGGCTACAGTCCCATCTGCAGTGATCTTGGAGCCCAGGAAAGTAAAATCTGTCACTACCTCCATTTCTTCCCCATCTATTTGCCAGGAATTGAGAGGGTCGGATGCCATGATCTTGGTTTTCTTAATGTTAAGTTTCAACCCAACTTTTGCACTCTCCTTCTTCACCCGCAACAAGAGGCTCTTTAGTTCTTCTTCACTTTCTGCCATTAGAGTGGTATCATCTGCATAACTTAGGTCAGGGGTGTCAAACTAAAAGAGCCTTGGTGGAGCAGTGGGCTAATGCCTCCTTAAGTAACACCAGCTGCCTGCAATTAGTGCAGGTTCGCATCCCACCAGGCTCAAGGTTGACTCAGCCTTCCATCCTTCCGAGGTAGGTAAAATGAGGACCCAAATTGTTGGGGGCAATTAAGCTGACTTTGTAACAATGCTGCTTAGGGGGTGTGTGAAAGCCCTAATAAGCAGGCATATACATAGAATGAAGGCTACTGCTAAGCTTGTAAGCTGCCCTGAGTCTTCGGAGAAGGGCGGGATATAAATGGAATTAAAATAAATAAATAAATAAATAAAACTCAATTTCATTGAGGGCCGCATCAGCATTGCAGTTGCCCTCAGGGGGCCGGGTGGGTATGGCCTGGGTGGGCATGGCTAGAGTGCATATGGCCTAATGGGTGGGCATGGCCAGCTCTACATCGTTCACATCAAGGGTGTCTATGGGGGCCTGGGCAGGAGTGGGACAGATCTGAAGGTCTCTGGGCCAGGGCCAAGGCAGTGGGGGCCGTTCCCTCACTGTTTCCAGGATGGCTTCACGGGCCACATGAAACCACTTCGCGGGCTAGATCTGGCCCCCGGGCCTTGTGTTTGACATGTCTGTCTTAGGTTGTTGATATTTCTCCCAGTAATCTTAATTCCAACTTTTGATTCATCTAGCCCTGCCTTTCTCATGATGTGCTCTGCATATAAGTTAAATAGGCAGGGCGACAGTATACAGCCTTGCCGGACTCCTTTCCCAATTTTGAACCAATCAGTGGTTACGTGTCCAGTTGTCACTGTTGCTTCTTGACCCGCATATAGATTTCTCAAGAGACAAATAAGATGGTCTGGTACTCCCATCTCTTTAAGAACTTGCCAGTTTGTTGTGATCCACACAATCAAAGGCTTTAGCATAGTCAATGAAGCAGAAGTAGATGTTTTTCTGGAACTCCCTAGCTTTCTCCATGATCCAGCGTATGTTGGCAATTTGATCTCTAGTTCCTCTGCCTCTTCGAAATCCTGCCTGTACTTCTGGTAGTTCTCGATTCACATACTGCTGGAATCTAGCTTGTAGGATTTTGAGCATGACTTTACTAGCATGAGAAATGAGTGCAATGGTGCGATAGTTTGAACATTCTTTGGCACTCCCTTTCTTTGGAATTGGAATGTAAACTGATCTTTTCCAATCCTGTGGCCACTGTTGTTTTCCAAATTTGCTGGCAAATTGAGTGTAGCTCTTTTACTGCATCGTCTTTTAAGATTTTGAATAGCTCAGCTGGAATACTGTCACATCCACTAGCTTTGTTGTTGCTCAGCTTTTCTAAGGCCCACTTCACTTCACATTCTAGGATGTCTGGCTCAGAGTCAGTGACCACCTCATCGTGGTTATCAGGGACGTTTAGCCATAAGAAACTTTAAATATGAGTATTGCTCTAATTATCTTTGTGGGATTAGCAGGTTGCTGTAAAAAGACTTTGGTGTAGTGAACCTTGTGATTCCTATATTCTAGGAATATAGACCTGCCTGCCAGACCTATGCAGAAAAACATGATCCAACAGGAAGGTCATTCTGCAGGATGCTTTGCTTCCACATGGGGTGATATTTAACACACACACAGGACATCCCTAAGCAATAGACCAGACTCATGGAGAAACAGAGCATCCTACCAGTTTGGGTATTTTTCTCTACATGGGTCTGATAGGCAGTTTGCTTTAGAATCCTGGCCTTTGGCTTTTTCTTGTATTTTATTTAATTATTTATTTAATGTTTGTTATCAAAACAGGTATATCAATTATACCCACCAACTATAACAGAATAAAAACTGATGGAAGGGAATGGAAATGCCCCATCTTTCTTACACCTTTACCACAGAAATTCAATAAACTACAAAAGGAAAAAAGCATCTTGCTCTCCATCCTGCTTAGCAGTGCACCTCAGGATTCTTTTTTGCCAATAAGCAAGAAAATAAATCATTCTGGGGCTTTATTAATTAGGCTTGCTGATCCATAGTCAAAATGGCTGTTATGATTTTGTTGTATTACATACTTAAGATTCCAGAATTATCTTTTAAGATCAACACAGGTGCTCCTTGGGGAGCACCTGCGGCCGGCGTCAACTTCCATCCGCCCAGTACGCTCCCAGAGAGGGCCTCCTCAGGGTGCCACCTGAGGTGCCGACTGGTGGCCCCCAGGGGGAGGGCGTTCTCTCGTGGGTGCACCGGATCTTTGGAACCATCTTCCGGTCGAGCTCCGGATGGCGCCCGATCTCCGCTCCTTCCGGCGTGATCTTAAAACCCATCTCTTTGAACAAGCTGGCCTGGCCTGATGGGACGGGGTTGGATTTTATAAATGGATTTTAACTTTTAATCTGTATTAATTTATTACGGGCACTGTTTAATTACTTTTTAATAATTTTTAATTTTTGTATCTTGTTTTTATGTATTGCCCTGTTCACCGCCCTGAGTCCTTCGGGAGAAGGGCGGTATACAAATTAAATAAATAAATAAATAAATAAAATATATCCATTGTTAAGCTATGCAAAGACTTGAATTCCCCAGCAAGTTGGAACTTCAGCTTCCCTTTTAAAGAACAAAAATTTCCTACTTTATTTCATAACCTCACTATATGCTAGTGAGTTATGCAGCTAGGTCAATACAACCAAACTTTGCATGACACTATATCACAAATAAAATATTTGTTTTTGATTAAAAAGTACGTAATGGCAAGCGTCTCAGTCCCATGAATAAGATCACAATTTTTTTCATTGACAGTAAAAATGATCAAAATCTATGTTCTCTTAGGCCACAATATACTATTTATTAATAAAACACTGTTTACTGATGTTAGGTTTCACTCTTGATGCTACCACAAAAGCCAATGACCCACAGGAACAAAATCTCAGTCAATGCATTGAATGCCATTGATTCACATGTCATGAATTCACCCAGATGGACTTGAAAGGTTTGGGTACTTTCTGGTTCTGGTTAGGAAATAATCAGTTTTATCATAATAACACTCCCCCAAATAGCCTCAGAATCCCTGCTTGCATGAAAGCAAGCATAAATGTAACTGAATGTGCAAAATAGCTTACAGGAACCTGCATTGAATGCATGAATATCTAGGGGAGTTTGAAATCATTTGAACAACCTCCAGAGAGGGTGTCTTATCTTGACGTAATAAATCTTGAATAGGTCTTCTAACAGTATATTCCCTTAGCCCATATACAATATATTCTACAAGTTCTATGGATGCTATGTTGTTGCATCTGTGTACACACACACACACTATTGTGAGTCTACAAAACATTTTGTGGTCAAAATATCCGAGATTCAAAATGTCTAACCGTAACCAGAAATGCCATTTTTAAAATGGAGCATCAAGAATGGAGAACTTCCTATAAAGCTGGAACAAGACTGTCACAGAACTTTGTGTGCTATTCTTAATGCAACTGTATTCAGTTAAAAAATTTGTTGTTTTACAAAAAAATTGAATCAACATTTTAAGATTAATTAGAACTTTTCAATGTAATATAAAGATAATGATCATGGATTTTGTACTTCAGAAACATGAGTCAATGATTGTACTGGACGTGATGTATTACTGGAAGAAGCCCTTACGATATCATTTTCAGATTTTGATCTTGAAATAGTTGGTTTCTTGAGCTGCGGTGACATATTGGTATTGATACAGTAGTTTTGCTCATCTTTCAAACAGTGGTTTGTTTGACATGCAACAGTAACAGTTTCCTTTGCTTTGGTAGTAGTGCTGAGCAGATTTGAATATGGTTTTTCTACAAATTCATCTGATAAAGAAAATTGCGCTGAGCAAATATCACAAACATCATCACAGAAAGATTGTACACTTGCATTGGACCGGGATGGAAACACATATGCTCTGGATCTCGCAGTCAAACCTCTGTGTGACTTTTTGGAACTTCCGTCTGTATCGGTGCTATCATATATGTCTTTCACAGTAACATGATCAGATTTGGTTTTGGCATGGGCTTCTATACCTGTAACGAAAGTTAATATTGTTCATTAAAAAAATGTATGTTAAAAACGAACTTATTTTAATAATAGTAAAACTAACTTGAATACTAGTTGATATCTTCTATTCCAAAATTCCTCTATATGTTATTTTTTCCCTCTAATGTTACCAAAGAATATATCAAATCATGTTAAAAAATAAGAAATAAAAACTTTAACTCAGACAGGGCAAAATTATTTTGGATATGTTACATTATCTTCCATTATCTATCTGCCTGCTTTGTAAGATTTCACGGAGTACCCTATTCATCTTTCATGAAGACATGCTTAAGACCAAGAGGATCTCCTCAATAGCTAAAAAGAGAAAATGGAGCTCCTTGCTCCACGTATCTTCCCCTTCCTCACAATGCTTTTCTCAAAAGTATTCTTAAGATTGGAAAAAAGAAAGGGAAAAACTTATTAGGATTCAAATTCTATTGTGTACAGCATAAAAATATTTTTCAAATATTAGGTTTCATCACATCTATTTAATGTAAGCATTAACACTAATATGTTTATTTCTTAAAGCAAAGTAGAAAAGCTGCTTTTTAAATAAATTTGTGCCATAGGAAAATGGGTACAAGGAACTATACAAGAATGAGCTTAACGTCCCTGATAATCACAATGAGGTGGTCACTGACCTCGAGCCAGACATCCTAGAATGTGAAGTGAAGTGGGCCTTAGAAAAGCTGAGCAACAATAAAGCTAGTGGAGGTGACAGTATCCCAGCTGAGCTATTCAAAATCTTAAAAGACAATGCAGTAAAAGTGCTACACTCAATTTGCCAGCAAATTTGGAAAACTCAACAGTGGCCACAGGATTGGAAAAGATCAGTTTACATTCCAATTCCAAAGAAAGGCAGTGCCAAAGAATGTTCAAACTATCGCACCATTGCACTCATTTCTCATGCTAGTAAAGTTATGCTTAAAATCCTACAAGCTAGACTCCAGCAGTATGTGGATCGAGAACTACCAGAAGTACAGGCAGGATTTCGAAGAGGCAGAGGAACCAGAGATCAAATTGCCAACATACGCTGGATCATGGAGAAAGCTAGAGAGTTCCAGAAAAACATCTACTTCTGCTTCATTGACTATGCTAAAGCCTTTGATTGTGTGGATCATAACAAACTCTGGCAAGTCCTTAAAGAGATGGGCATACCAGACCACCTTATTTGTCTCTTGAGAAATCTATATGCGGGCCAAGAAGCAACAGTGAGAACTGGACACGGAACCACTGATTGGTTCAAAATTGGGAAAGGAGTCCGGGAAGGCTGTATACTGTCACCTTGCCTATTTAACTTATATGCAGAGCACATCATGAGAAAGGCAGGGCTAGATGAATCAAAAGTTGGAATTAAGATTGCCGGAAGAAACATCAACAACCTATGATACCACTCTAATGGCAGAAAGTGAAGAAGAACTAAAGAGCCTCTTGTTGCGGGTGAAGGAGAGTGCAAAACTTGGGTTGAAACTAAACATTAAGAAAACGAAGATCATGGCATCTGGCCCTCTCAATTCCTGGCAAATAGATGGGGAAGAAATGGAGGTAGTGACAGATTTTATTTTCCTGGGCTCCAAGATCACTGCAGATGGGGACTGTAGCCGAGAAATTAAAAGACGCTTGCTCCTGGGGAGGAAAGCCATGGCAAATCTAGACAGCACACTAAAAAGCAGAGACATCACCCTGTCAACAAAAGTGCGTGTAGTCAAGGCTATGGTCTTCCCAGTTGCAATGTATGGCAGTGAAAGCTGGACTATAAGAAAGGCCGAGCGCCAAAGAATTGAGGCCTTTGAACTATGGTGCTGGAGAAGACTCCTGCGAGTCCCTTGGACTGCAAGGCGATCAAACCGGTCAGTCCTAGAGGAGATCAACCCTGACTGCTCTTTAGAAGGCCAGATCCTGAAGCTAAAACTCAAATACTTTGGCCACCTAATGAGAAGGAAGGACTCCCTGGAGAAGAGCCTAATGCTGGGAAAGATTGAGGGCAATAGAAGAAGGGGACGACAGAGAATGAGGTGGTTGGATGGAGTCACTGAAGCAGTAGGCGTGAGCTTAGATGGACTCCAGAAGATGGTAGAGGACAGGAAGGCCTGGAGGAACATTGTCCATAGGGTCGCAATGGGTCGGACACGACTTCGCAACTAACAACAACAACAAGAAGAGAATCGCTTTGATCCCCGGGACCCTTAATTTTATTTTATTTTTCAGCAGAAAATGTGGCAATTACATGGTATCAAAGGGGATGGAGAATGAAGAGATTATTTTAAATATTAATTGCTGTTAAATATTAATAGTACATCAATAATGTTGGTGAATTAGCACGTTTATCTTTCTGTTTCCCAAAGAAAATTTGGGAAACAGAGAAATTTGGCAGAGAATTTTGTTATTATAATTTGACAGCCAAATTTAAACAGTGCTGGAGACCGCAAAAATAGCTCTCAAACTTCATAATTTGGATCGGGGTTCTCACACTTTTAGTTTCTCATGGATTCCTTTTGACCTTCATTTATTTCTGTAATTTTATCTCTAAAATTAGCACAGAGAATGAGTTGTGCGGTTTTTGAGAAATTGATCATTGGCCTAAAAAGTTTACTATGGCCCTGATAGCACCATAATAAATTGATAGGAATTTTAGATTTCTAACCCTAATCTCTTAAAATACATTTGATGGTTCATACAAATATCTAGAAGTTACCCTAAATTTTATTTTAATACCATGACAAACTGACCTGATAATCAAGTGTCATAATGTTTTGACTGTACAGTTCTGATCCACTAGGAAAAGTCTGCACAGTATGATCAAATTACTTCGCTGCCCTCACTGCGTCCGCAGATAATCTCCCGGCTGCCCTGTTTGGGGTGACTCGCTCCCTCCTGAACCAGGAGGTGAGGGAGGAGCCCCTGCAGGGTCGTGTCGAGGAATTTAGTCAATATCTGGCGGATAAAATCGCTCAGATTCGGGCTGGATTGGACTCCGACTGGGCAGAGTCTGACGATGGGGAATCGAGCGGTCTTGGGAATATTACTTGGGAAGAATTCGATCCTGTGACTCCGGAAGAAGTGGACAGGATCATGGGGAGGCTGACTTACACCACTTGTTTACTGGACCCGTGCCCCTTCTGGCTGGTTTATGCAGCGCGGGAGGGGACATGAGGCTGGCTCCAGGCAGTAATAACTGCTTCTTTGAAAGAGGGCAGCTTCCCCGCCACCTTGAAGGAGGCGGTGGTGAGGCTCCTCCTCAAGAAGCCTGCCCTGGACCCGGCCATTTTAAATAACTATCGTCCGGTCTCCAACCTTCGCTTTTTAGCGAAGGTTGTTGAGAGTGTGGTGGCTCATCAGCTTCCTCTGTTCCTGGAGGAAGCGGATTATCTGGACCCCTACCAATCGGGCTTTAGGCCCGGGTACAGCACGGAGACGGCATTGGTCGCACTGGTGAACGATCTCTGGCGGGCTCAGGACAGGGGTTGCTCCTCTGTCCTAGTCCTATTAGACCTCTCAGCGGCTTTTGATACCATCGACCATGGTATCTTACTGCGGCGCCTCAAGTGGTTGGGAGTGGGTGGCACTGTTTTACAGTGGTTCTCCTTCTACCTTTTGGGTCGTTTGCAGTCGGTGTTGACAGGGGGACAGAGGTCGGCCTTGAGGCCTCTCGTTTGTGGAGTTCCTCAGGGGTCGGTTCTCTCACCTCTCCTGTTCAACATCTACATGAAGCCGCTGGGCGAGATCAATCGTGGTTTTGGGGTGGGGTATCATCAGTATGCTGATGATACCCAGCTTTTTATTTCCACCCCAGATCAACTCAGTGATGCCCTCTCCATGATGTCCCATTGCCTGGAGGTGGTGAGGGTCTGGATGGGGAGGAACAGGCTTTGTCTAAATCCCGACAAGACCAAGTGGCTGTGCGTACCAGCATCTCGGGTTGTCCATTCTATTTCATCTTTATCCATAGGGGGTGAGGTGTTACCCCCTGTAGATAGGGCTCGCAACTTGGGTGTCCTCCTTGGTTCACAGCTCAATTTTGAAGATCATATAGGAGCTGTGACTAGGGGGCCTTTTGCCCAGGTTCGCCTGGTGCGCCAGTTGCGGCCCTATTTGGACCGAGATGCCCTACGCACAGTCACCCATGCGCTCGTGACCTCCCGGTTAGACTACTGCAATGCTCTCTACATGGGGCTGCCCTTGAGGACCACTCGGAGGCTCCAGCTGGTGCAGAATGCAGCCGCACGAGTTGTGATGGGGGTCTCCCGATACTCCCATGTAACACCTCTGCTCTGCGAGCTGCATTGGCTTCCAGTTGTCTTCCGAGTGAGATTCAAGCTGCTGGTGATGACCTATAAAGCCCTAAATGGCATGGGTCTGGGTTATTTACGGGAGCACCTCTTGCCAGCGTTAACTTCCCATCGCCCTGTGCGCTCCCACAGAGAGGGCCTCCTCAGGGTGCCGTCGGTCAGGGAATGCCGACTGGCAGCTCCCAGGGGGAGAACATTCTCTGTGGGTGCGCCTGTCCTCTGGAATCAGCTTCCGGTTGAGCTTCGGATGGCTCCCGACCTTAGCTCGTTTCGCCGCGACCTGAAGACTTGGCTATTTGAACTTGCCGGCCTGGACTGAGGGATTGGGATTTTAGATCTTAAATTTTTAAATTTTAGAATGTGTTTATTGTTTAGGGCTATTTGATTTAATTTCATTTTAATTTTTATACATTGTGTGTTGTTTATAGCGTTTTAATTGCCCTGTACACCGCCCCGAGTCTCTTCGGAGAGGGGCGGTATATAAATCCAAATAAATAAAAATAAATAAATTATAATTTGGTGATTTGCTATGTTATCTTAGAGACCTTTATTTTTCAAATGCTAGATATGACACATATGTGACATATACTGTATGCATATATTTCTAATATTTAAGAAAATCTGGTACCAATTAACACAATCAGATTTAAATATAACCAAAGGTAAGATACCCTTAACATTTATATCTCAATAAAGTTAAATGGACATATCCTTACTTCAACAATATTTTCTCACATTACATAACTACAATTCCCAGAATCTTAAATCACCATGTCCAATAATGAGGAATGGTTATACAGGTAATCTTCACTTAATGACAGCCATCAGGGTTGGAGTTTCCATCACTGAACAATGCAGTCGTAAAGCATATCATGTAATACCATATCACTTAGCAATGGCGATTGCTTGGTATCAGGTGAACCACCAGTTTGTTAAACAAGGGAATCCAGGCTGGTTATGGAGTGCCCAGATCACGTCACTGTGGTGCCACTGTGATGGCTGGAACCTTCAGGATTGGTCATAAGTATTGCTTTTCAGCAGTTATAAATTTGAATGGTCAATGAATGAATGGTCATTAACTGAGAATTACTGGAATATATGTGGAGATCAGTATGCTCTTCCTATTTAATAGATAGAGAGATATAGATCACGGGTCGGCAACCTGCGGCTCCGGAGCCGCATGCGGCTCTTTAAGCCATCTCCTGCGACTCTCAGTCCTCCGCCATGTGCGGTTCTGAAAAAAAAGTGGGAGTAAAAAAGCCCCACTGAGAGAATGGGGCGGCGGAGGTTTGGAGAGCTGCGGAGGAGGTTTGGAGAGCTGCGGCAGAGGTTTGGAGAGCTGTTGCCTTCGCGTTTCTTTTGGCCCCGAAACGCGGACGAAGGCAGCAGCTCTCCAAACCTCCACCGCCCCGTTTGGAGAGCTGCTGCCTTTGTCCATGTTTCTTTCAAACGCGAAGGCAGCAGCTATCCAAACGGGGCCGCGGTTTGGAGAGCTGATGTTTGAAGAGCTGCGGCGGAGATTTGGAGAGATGAGGTTTGGAGAGCTGCAGCAGAGGTTTGGAGAGCTGCTGCCTTCGTCTGCGATTCTTTTAGCCCCGAAAGAAACGCGAAGGCAGCTCCTCTCCAAACGGGGCACCGCCTCCGCCGCCCCGTTTGGAGAGCTGCTGCCTTCGTCTGAGTTTGAAAGAAACACGAAGGTAGCAGCTGTCCAAATGGGGGGGCGGAGGTTTGGAGACCTGCGCAGCTCTCCAAATCTCTGCTGCCCCATTTGGACAGCTGCTGCCTTCGTCCGCATTTGAAAGAAACACGGATGAAGGCAGCAGCTCTCCAAATGGGGCGGCAGAGGTTTGGAGACCTGCGCAGCTCTCTAAACCTCCGCCGCCCCGTTTGAAGAGCTGCTGCCTTTGTCCGCGTTTCTTTCTGGGCCGAAAGAAATGCAAAGGCAGCAGCTCCAAACGGGGCCGCAGAGGTTTGGAGGCCCCAGGGGGAGGGGCAGGGCACTCAGGTGGCTCCGGGCTGAAGGCGGCGCCGCAACCCAGCGCCCGTCGCCAGGGAGACCTGCCTCTACACAGGTGCCTCCCGGCTCGGAGGAGTTGCACTGCGGGAAACATTTGCGAGGCTTCCTTCAGCTGGGGAAGGGCCCCTTGCCTCCGAGGGGGGCCCAGGCGGGATCCTCTGAAAGGCCGTTTTCTTCCACGTCTTCGCGCAGCCCTCCGCGGTCGTCTCGGCCTGCAAGTTCCCCCTCCCCCCTGTAAGCTGGCGGCACCAGGCGGCGACAGATGCGTGCGGCTCAGGATGCAACGCGGGTGTCAGGGCTGCCAAGGATCGGCGCAGTGCAAGCAATCCAGGGCAGGAGCTGATCCCGAAGCTTCACAAAAGGCGGAAAGAAAAAAGTCCCAGAGAGAGTGCAGGGCGGGGGGAGAGCAGTTTTTTCTGAGGGAGGAAAAGCCAGGACGGCACTAGAGGTGGATGGGGGCAGGGCTGGTGCACGTTTTGCCTTGTTCTGCACATGCGCATACGCATGTGCGTGCACATTTTGCGGCTCCCACTTTTTTGTGTGTGTGACGGAACCGGTTCCGAGTGGCTCTTTTGCTGTTTCAGGTTGCTGACCCTTAATATAGATATATAGATATATATACACATACATACATATACAAATATTAGCAAGCTATTTAGTTACATTCTGCCATTGACTTTTAAAATTTAATTACTATATATTGAAAATATATATTTCCTTTATCTAAACTTTTGTAATTACATTTAACATATTTACTTTACTTTGCAAAACTCTCTTAGCAATATATATTCTTTGTAGATTGCATTCTTAGAAACTGTTTATACCTGCTGTCCGTTTTTTTCTTGAGTCCTATTAAATATAAAAAAGATAATCAAAGCATCAACATTATGTTAAACAAACTGTATTAAGAATTTTTCTAATGCTGGAGTTATTAGGTATGCTTCATCCTGTATTAACTATTAAATATTAAAATATGTTGAAGATTAACAAATCTTTTATTATAATGTAATTATAATTAAATAAATAAAAAATAAGTTAAACGGTTTTAAGTCAAGGACTACCTGTATTTCATAAATCAATATAATTGATACTAAATGGGCTATGCTGCATTTAGAATATAGAGAATAAAATACATAGCCTATCACCACAGTATAAAATTGCTTTCACAACAGAGTTGCACGGTATCCGAAAGCCTTTAGTGCTATGTTAGAAACATTCAAATTTTATTGACCAGGCACTAAAGAAGCCAAGGAAATATCAGATTCTTAAAACTAATTTTGATGTATCAATTACTACTGGACTTTTCATATCACTTTGGAGGGAGAAGTGTTTTTTAAATGTAACATGTATAACCAACAGTTTAGTATGTCTTTTTCTATTATAACTGCATTAAATTATTTTTTTTAAAAATATTAAATATAAATTGAAAAAATCTGTATACCAAAAATAATATATATATGTCACTGTCAGATTCCATTATGGTTCCATTATTATTAACAATGTAGATGTGTTTTGGCTCTATACATACTTATAGGCTGAATATGAATTATTAGCAACATCTGGCTTTATCAAAGCTGTGGAATATAGGTGCAATGTACTTGTGTATCTGGTACAATATTCTAACCAATTCCAATCTATTCTATTGGGATTCACTCATTGAGATTTCACAAATTATATATTGTGTGTGTCAATTTTCTGCCTAGTAGTATTCTGTATTTATTTATATCACCCAAATGAGTAACTCCTATTGTGAATTTATACGAGCATGTTTATAATTTTAATTAGCCTCAGAATATTGTGAATCTAAAGAGAAGCCACATATATTAAGAGTTCTTTTTTTATAACTATAAAAGTACTGTATCTTACCTTTGGTTGTACAAAATGCAAATTCTGTGAAACAGAAATAGGGGCATAACCTTGAGAATCAGTAGATTTAGACTTGCGAGAGGATTCCCCATCTTTCAAAACAGTATTGAAAAATTTTAAAACTAGTCTGAAATATTTAAAAAATATATGATTAAATACAAAAACTGAACATTTTTGTACTAAATTTTGTAATATAAAAGATATAAAACTAAAGATTTCTTTGGTTTGCTCATCATACTAAGATGAAAGCATTTAGCAAAAAAGGAAAGAGAGGAAAAGGATGAAATCAAAAGTGCAGAAAAAAATATAAAGAAAAAAAAATATAAAATAGATCCTTATAGACAAAAAGTCTATGGAATTTGCCTAAGTATTGAACATAGATGTCTTTTCTCTAATCAAAGCTGTCAGTTTGGCCACCTCAGAAATTTCCATCATCTTCACCATCCATTCTTCCATTGGGGGTAATGTCAGATTTTTCACCTTTGCACTGTAGTTATCATGTATAAAAATAAAGCTCCGTGACTTTTTTCCAGATGATTACTGATCAGTTCCAAAAGAAAAGCCTCTGGTTTCAATTTTATTTTACTCTTAAAAATCTTCTGAATTAAGATATGTAATTGAGTCCAAAACTCTCTAGTCATTTTCACATATACCAAGCATGGTAAAAGAACCCCACTTACTGATTATATTTCCAGCGTAAATTTGAAGCACAATAAGGAAATTTAACTCATACCAGTCATTTAGAAACCACTTACAACAGACTTCCCAGGGGTATTTACAATATCTTTGCCCCAAACTGCCTTTACTTCTGGTTTTTGGCAAGACTGGGCCATGCAAACAATTGATTCACTTAATGACAATGTCCTTCACTTAACGACCATGTAGGTCACTTTATGACCACTGCAAACAAGGTCGTAAAATTGGGCTGTCACATGAGTGAACGCATGCCCCCCCCACACAATCCCTAGCTATGTATAGCAACCACAGCAACCTCTGATCTGTCAAGTAATAAAAATTACCATCAGAAAATCATGTTTTTTACCTTAAAAAGAAAAACAGGTGTGTTTCAATGAAGTTGGGCTGAAGACACACTATTTTCAAAATGCCATTATATGACACAAAAGACTGAGAGAACACTGCATGACAGGTTGTTATTTTTGAAAATAAAAAAGGTTTACTTTATTATTTATATTTATTACTATTTATTATTTTAAAATAATAATAACGGCAATATTCAAACAGATCTAAATAGATGTTAACTAAAATTTGCTGGAAGATTGAAGCTACCAGAATATATTTCTGCAATGTAACTGCAAGTCTGATAGAAAAGATACATTGATTCTCAACTGCCAAGGTACTAAAAGTCTATGGAGTTTTGCTTCTCATCCAAAAAACGTTTTCTTTAGAGCTGAAGAAGCTTCTTGGATGAGAAGTGAAACGTCTTCAAAGAAAAACAAGAAAGTCCAGTTGCCTCTTGAGAAAGCACCTTTGGGACTTCCAAGATACTAGTAATGGACCATAATAAAGATATTACTACTTTCCAAGGTAAATGATTAAAAAATATGCATTTTGTTAAAAGAAAAAAGTACTTGAGTTAAACTGCGTTGAGTTCATAACTAAAGTGTAATCTCATTTCATTTAAGGTTAGAAAGCAAGTTTTTTTCAAATAAAGTACTCTTTTATCTGGAGATACTCTCTAACTGAGTTCCCCAACCTTTCCAGCTTTGCTGGCTGGTGGGTGGGGAGAAGGGATGATTCTACATGAGAGGTGGGTGAGTGCACACGCATGCACTCCATTTCTACAAGTGGCAGGCCTGGCCAGTTTCCAAACGGCTGAAGGCCCAGTAGTGGGCCACAACCCAGGGCTGGAGACCCCTGCTCTAACAGACCAAATTTTATCTAATTTTCATTACATTTCATTCTAAAAATATTCCTTTGTCCAAATAATCTCAATACATATGTTATTAAATAAGTTAGGATTTGTGTTGTATATTAATCTGGTATTAAGCAATACTGTATTAGGCCCGGGGTACTTGCGAGACCACCTGCTGCCATTGTCAACCTCCCATCGCCCGGTTCGCTCCCACAGAGTCGGCCTCCTCAGGGTGCCGTTGGCCAGGCAATGCCAGCTGGCAACCCCCAGGGAGAGAGCCTTCTCTGTGGGCACGCCGACCCTCTGGAATGAACTACCCCTGGAGCTACAGACGGCCCCTGACCTTCAGCCGTGACTTGAAGACCTGGTTGTTCCAACAAGCGGGCCTGGACTGACTATGTTTTTTAATTAGGCTTTTTACTGGGTCTTGTATTTATTGCATCTCTTGTTTAATTATTTTTTAATTTTTTAATTTTATGTTTTTTAATTTTTATGGTTGTGAGCCGCCCTGAGTCCTCAGGGAGAAGGGCGGCATATAAATTTAATCAAATCAAATCAAATCAAATAGTTATAGTAGTAGTCCTCAATTTACAGTTCATTTGGGGACCATTCAAAGTTACATCATTGAAAATGACTTATGACCATTCTCACACTTAAAACTGTTGCAGCATTCCCATGGTCATGTGATCAAAATTCAGATGCTTGGCAGTTGGTTCATATTTATGACAGTAGCATGATCACCTTTTGCAACCTTCTGACAAGCAAAGTCAATGGGGAAGCTAGATTCACTTAACAATCTTACTAACTTAACTGAAGTGATTTGCTTAACTATGGCAAGAAAGGTCATAAAATGGGGCAAAATTCACTTAACTGTCTCACTCAACAAAAATGTTGGACTCAATTGTCGTAAGTCGAGGACTACCTGTAGTCTGTTTGAAATGTTTGAAACAAATTGTAAAACCATTAACTTACCTTCTTTTAAGGTAGAGGTAAAATCCTACTAACACAAAAATAAACAGAGCTATTCCAAAAATTGTAGCACCAGCTATAAGAGCGTTGCTTAAATGTTGCAAAGCACCTAAATAAATAAAAAAGTTAATGTTAAAATATTATGTACTTCATTTTAGGTTTATAATTTTTAAGATCTCTTCCATTGTAATTGCCCTAAAATCATGTTTATTCAGAGTAAGCCCACACGATTAAATGTAGTCCTATCTGCTGCATGACTGTGAAGAAGGGCAATTTTCAGTAAAGGAATGGTGCTAACTCTTCACCATTATTCGTTATTCCACAATGCATGGCCTCCTAGTTTTTTCCGGCTGGACTCCAAAATCAGAAGCAAAGCAAGATAAATGTGATTGGAAAGGGATGGTTAGAATAATAAAAGAATTCAGCATCTCTGCTATGACTTTCAAGCAAACCTCATGTCATCCTAATAGCTGTGCAGGTGTCCCATTTTTGAATAAATTATATAGCTTTGAGTATTTCAGAAGTCCTGCATTTTATAAAATCCATTATTCATTTTGATGTTTATGACAATTAAACAATTACAATCTCCATTCCAACATAAGTATGCAAGGATGGAAATGTGTATTAATAGAACTTTATGCCAGAACAGAAGTCAGATAGTTCAGCATTAGTCAGAAATTTGCTGAAGGTCTTCATTTCATATAATAAAGTGCAAGAGCTACAGCATGATATAGTGAATCATATTCAAAGAGTGGCCAGGACCCTTTTTGGGAGGGAGACTAAGAGGTAAAGTTTATATCTTAAACCTACAAAATATTTAAAGGACTCACTTTATCCTTTAATATTTTTTAAAACAGCTCATTTTTTCCATTGTTCAAAAATGGGGAACATTTAGGAATCCATTGTTGTATATTATTTTTGTGGAACTTGTCTGGGGTGATTTGCTTCACATCTTTTTTCCCCATTTACCAAGATCATTTGAGCCAGAATTGCCATTGATATTACTGATGCAGAAAACAACTGCATTAAGCTTATTCTTCTTCTTCTAATTACCTTCTACGTAGTTATTTCTGTTGAAGTATCTGTGTGGGAGAAAAGCTTTGACTTCCTGATCAGGGAGTTTCTAGATGGGATCAGGGAGACTAGAGCTTTTATTCCTGAATGTAAAACAGCCATGAGCTGAGCAGACAATAAGTGCGGGGTAGTGTCTTATACTTTAATAGGGTGGGATATCTGAACCCATCTTTGTTCAGATTGTTAACAACTTTATTCTGACACTCTACATTAACTATACCACTTTAAGAAATGACAAGGAAAATCTCAGCATCTCCAATAAAAAAAATAAGCTAAATTTCTGATGGGACTATGGACCATAACAGTTTCTTCTAAATGTAACAGGACAAGGAGGAGTAATATAATACAGCAATAGGCAATTTTTTAAACAGGCCTGCTTGAGTTTTAATACCCTTTCTATGATTGGAACAGACTTTGTAAAACAGAGATTTTCCAATTATCTTCTCTACAGCTCCCATTACCCAAAACGTTTTAGGTCTGGAAGATCTTTAGAATTGGTACAGAAGTCTGAAGGGAGAAAGATTGATAGAACTAGCAAACCCCCAAAACGATAAGAAATATCACTTACGATTTATGCTAATAATTCAATATATATGAATTTAAGTGACACATAATTTTTATGTTAATAATTTGCTTCATCAGGTCAGAATCAATGTTCACTAGATTTGAAATCCTTTTTTTGGTTGCCATGGAGAATTTACTATATGTAGGATATGAAACCAGTTTCTTTCCTTTTTAAATTTACAAAACTGGATATAAATAAGTTTATTGATCAATGATACTTTTAAACTGAAGAAGTTATTCAATTTATACATTTAACTATATTAAAGCTTTTATTTCTTTAAAAATATATACAATAAACACAAAAATAAACCTACCTACTGATATTGATTCAGTTTTATGTTTTGCTGATCGCTTGGTTCTTTCAACAGTTGACGATGAGCCATTAAAAATATCTTTGTAGAAGTAGATTAAGTCTGGAAAACCCTCTTTTTTAACAAGCCATTTTACCATCGGTATTTTTAGAGATGACATTTCAAGTGCTTTTGGACTAAGACTAAAATACTTTTTAACTCTTTCTGAAGATGGCAACAGATATCGCAACATTTTTTTCACTTTGATTAATTGCTTTGTCTGATATTTCTTTGAGCTAAAAAATTCTTGCTTCATACAGATTGTAATTGTTAAAAACTTAAGATTTATTGTGGAAAAATGCATGTAGCAATTTTTGAACAAAGTCCCCCTTTCATTTTCTCCAAATTTACTTTCTTTTCTGAGAATACTGCCCCATTTTGGTATTAAATATTTGTCTTTATAATTTTTTGTTTGAAACACAGGGTTTTTCTTTTGAATGTTAAACATCTTTTTATGAGTTGAGTATACTTTCTGTATGTGACTGTTTCTTTGATAAGTGAATAAATGTCTGAACTGAAGCTTCTGATTTGAATAAATTGATTGTTTATTTCTTGTTTTCTGTTTCCACATCTTGATTTTTTCTTCAATATTTTTTTCCTGTTGTAAACTTTTAAATCCTATATATATATTTCTTTCTCTATTAAATATTTTCTGTTCATCAGAAACTATTCTGTGCAAACTTTTAGTGTACTCATTTGTATTCACTTTACAAATTTTTTCTTTTACAGAAGCTAAAAATCTATCAACACTATTTTTACATTTTTCTTTTAAAATATTTGCTTCAATATGCTCTTTTCCTTTATGTTGCTTTATAAATTTTAATATTATAATACTTCCCAAGCTTTTCTGACTTTTTTGTAACAGTTCTTCACTTCTTAGTATATTTGCTTGATGTGCCATATAACTCATTGGTGATCTGGTTTCCATGTATTTACATCCATTTTCAAAATATGATGCATGTGATTTGTTATCTTCAAATATCTTTCTCACATTAATATGCCAATTCATTTTTACTTTACAATTCTTAAGATTTGCATTGATCAACATATTGAGTCTCCTTAAATAATTTCTTTCCCTCAGAATGTTACTAAATGTTATTAAATACTTTTTTGAAATTTGTATGCTTGTTTTTCTGTCTCCAACTAAATATAGATTTATTTTAAACAGAACTGCATATTTTTGTTGATGGTTCTTAATGGCACTTTTGCCATGAATTTTGAAATTCATTCTGAAGCTTTTGTAATTTCTGTTGTCCTTTTTCAGTGTAGACTGTTCTAAGATTCTATTCACTGATATTTTGTATGAATCATTATCAGATGCTATTAATTGTTGATGCTCTTTTAAATGCCCTGCAACAAAACAAATAACCCTAGTTTAATTAAATATTTCAAATCACATTATCATAAAGTCAGGATTATATTCTAAGACTTGTTTTAATAACAGTAATTGTTTTGAACAAAATAGCTCCCTTATAGGGCATGTGATACTATATACCAACAAAAGTTTCAGAGATTTTTAATGTTATTACATTAGATTAATTTGCTTAGGTTTAAAATTGTAACTATAAAAGCAATTTGGATGTCTATGGAAATGGTATGGGGTGATGCATCCATCCTTATTTTTGATTACTCGGCAGCTTTCAATACCATCAAGTTTCAATATCATCCTCCTGGCCAGACTCTGACAATTGGGGATGCATTGTATTACTGGTTTGGTTTCTTTCTGAGCTCAATTCCAGTTGTGTTGTTAGGGCAGGAAGAAGTTCAACCTGCAGTCCCTATCCTTTGGGATGTCTCAGGGCTGTGCTTTTTCCCATCAATGTCTTCTTAAACCTGCTGGATGAGGCCATCCTATGACGTTTCATCAGTAAGACAATACCAGCTTTATATAGTTTTATTCCATACAGCATTAGGGGTGTGGGTCTATACATATAGTATCTATATAGTATGTTTAGGTGTGTGTAGTGTATCACTTTGAGAGTGGGCAACTAATTTCATTTTTGATGTGTACTGTTGTGCCTACAGTAAAAAAAATGACAATAAAGGTTATCTTATCTTATCTCTACCTCAGGTTGTCTGAGTGATGCCATAGAGATTTTTCTCAGTGCTAGAAACAAATATCAGGTTTCAGCTCTACCCTAGCAAGGCCAAACAGGTCTAGGTTTTTGGACTTTTCATCTTTGATTCTGCCTCAGACAGAATCAGCACTGTCAGTGGAATCCTCCCAGACTCACAGCTTCTGCTCAAATAAAAGGTGGCAGCCATAGCTCGGATGGCCTTTGCACAGCTTTTGGATTATGCACCATTTCTGGACAAAGAGGCATATTCAGTCACTTATGCTCTAGTGGCCTTTGATTCCAAAACTGCCACGTGTTCTACATGAGACTATCCCTGAAGAGCATTTCAGTCAATATAAAATGCAGCAGGGTGAGCTATTTGTTTATTTACATTCCATCTTTATTATTTCTACAAATAACTCAAGGCAGCACACATGTAGAATGTACCTTCTTCCTGCTATTTCCCCACAACCACTCTGTGAGGCTAACTGGACTGGGAGAGTGACTGGCCCAATGTAACCAGTTGCCTTTCATGTCTAAGGTGGGACTTGAACTCAGTCTCTTGCTTTCTAGCCTGATGCCTTAACCACTAGACCAGGGGTGTCAAACTAAATTTCATTGAGGGCCACATCAGCATTGCGGTTGCCCTCAGGGGGCCGGGTGGGTATGGCCAGGGTGGGCGTGGCCTACTGGGTAGGCATGGCTAGAGTGCGTATGGCCTACTGGGTGGGCGTGGCCAGCTCTACATCGTTCGCATCAAGGGTGCCTATGGGGGCCTGATCAGGAGTGGGACAGATCTGAGGGTCTCTGGGCCAGGGCCAAGGCAGTGGGGGCTGTTCCCTCACTGTTTCCAGGATGGCTTCGCGGGCCACATGAAACCACTTTGTGGGCCGCATCCGGCCCCCGGGCCTTGTGTTTGACATGTCTGCACTAGACCAAACAGGCTCTTATATTATTATCTTATTAAGTCAAGTTGTCTTTAAATTGCCTGTTGTTTGGTGCATAGGTCACCTCTACTATCATTATGTGAGCTGCACTGGCTATCAGTATGTTTCTGGATGAAATTCAAGGTGGTGGTAGTCACCTTTAAACCTTATGGGACCATCTCTCCCCAGTTTTTTTCTACTCATCTCATTCAGTCCAGCAGAAGGGGAATGCTCTAGATGCCATCTGCTAAGAAGTGGCATTTGACTCAAGAGGAGAGCCTTTTTTGCCATGACACCAGCCCTCTGAAATATCCCTCTAGAGATCAGATTGACCCTGATCCTGCAGGCCTTCTGCAAGGCCTTGAAGACTTCATACTGTACATGCACTGAGGCTGCAGTGTTTGTGAGAAAGCCCATCTCCCATAAAATTTGCATCAGCTGCAGTTTTGTAAACCTTTTAAAGAAGACTTTCCTTCTCACCTGATCCCTATGGCGCTTAAAGTATTCCCTTTTGGCAGTAAATTCTAAAACACAAGCACAAGTTGGCAGAAAAGAATCTCCTCTCCCAAGAAAGTAAATAAAGACTAAGTCCTAACAGCAACACAGCAAAGTCTGTTGTTCTAACATACTGTTAGCAGTGCTTAAGCACATGCATTTCCCAATTGCACATAAATACTGAAGAGTATTTTTTGAAACAAAGGTTGTGAATCTCATTAAAATAATGTGGCTTATCTCTGAGCAGATGTAACAGGAGTTCATTGCTAATACCCTTCTTGTCTAAGAATTAGTACAGTACAATCTTTTTTAGTATGCAGCGTTTAGTAGCATTAACATTTAACAAAAGTGATATTGTAGATTCTTGGGTAGTTTTTACCAAGGTCCAGTGGTTTTTCTATTACTTAATGAAAAGTTGAGCAATCAAAATTTCTAGATGCCATTCTCAGCAGTTGCTTAAATAGGTATCCAATATTCACAGTGTAATGCAGATTTTTACTTATTTCAGATATACAATGGATTTATTATTTCAATTCTGATATAGTATCTGATTTCCACCACAGAACAGATAAAGTTTCAGTTCCACCGTATCTACAGTAGTATAAAACTAACTCATTAAAACTCCAAGTCCAAACTACAAATATTTTCATTCTCAGATTTTAAAGTCATTCAGAGCATTGAACCAGGTTGCTTTTATGCCGATTCTCTCATATTGAGAATGGCAAGAACTATTAAACTGGAACCCAACTACTAAGCTCCCGTATTTATTTAGACGCTTAAAGTCATTACTTTTAACTTCACACTCTTATTTACAAAGGAGGACTTTCAAATTCTACTAAGCTCCTCATCCGCCGAAGACTCTCATGCTTTCCTCAACTTGGCGCCTTCCGAGAAAATAAAACCTTCGCGACCGATCCATAACTCCCAGCCGTTCAGCTGAAGCAGTTAGCTTTTATATGGTCCTCACCTGGCCACGCTTCACAGAGAAGCAGACGGCCTCGTTCGCGCCACTCCGTGAACGGCGCCAGAACTAGGAACGCGACCATAAGGGCTCCAGCTCTTAGCATGGCTTTTTCCCGCGCACGGTCTTCTCCCAGCCCGCCATGGCGGCTCTAACGGTCCGTCGAGCTGAACGAACAAGCGAACGCCACAAGAGACGGCGAGAGGCTCCCGCGACGATTCTGACCTCGCGCGCGAAGAAATTGGCGGGCTTGTCAACGCGGTTGTTGTTAAGGTAGCGCGAGCGGGGCGGGGCTTCAGGCAGCAGCCCGCTGTCCTATCGCATTTCGAGAGTGTGTCGTTGAAGGCTCAGGCGCTGTATCTGCCCTAAGAAGACGATTCAAATAAACGCTTTTTAAAATTACTTACCTGGTCGCGAAATGAGCCTTCAACGCGGTTCCCCCCCCCCGCCACTGCGTCCGTCGGTTGCTATTAATGTCCGTATCTTTTGTATCTTGATAAATTTCCTAGGAAGAGCAGAAGTGTTCAGATTTCAGTTGTGAAGGCAGATAATTCAGAGAAATAAAAACAATCAAAGAAGCAGCACTGAGAGGTTTCCCGAAAAGCTCTGTTTTAGCCATTGTTTTCTCTCATTTTTAGACACGTAGTACAAAGACTTAACTCTTGGGAAGTCTGTAAAACTGGGAAAGATGGATGGACTCAGTTACTGCGGCAATGAGTGCACCATTGGAAGATATGAAAGTTAGGAACAGTTAATCATGAAGAAAATCTATCTGTCTAATTATTAAGAGTCAAAACTGATTATGGCATATAATCAAAAATCTCATGTAACGTGAGTTTATGGAGGCCTGTTGGGAATGTGCCGCGTAACAGAGTGAGCGCCTGTTACTCGTCCCAGCTTCTGCCAACCTAGCAGTTCGAAAGCACGTAAAAATGCAAGTAGAAAAATAGGGACCACTACGGTGGGAAGGTAACAGCGTTCCGTGCGCCTTTGGCGTCCAGTCATGCCGGCCACATGACCACAGAGACATCCTTGGACAAGCGCTGGCTCTTCGGCTTTGAAACGGAGATGAGCACCGGCCCCTAGAGTCGGAAACGACTAGCACGCATGTGCGGGGGAAACTTTACCTTTATATCTATCTATCAATCCATCCATCCCACTTTATTATTTTTATATTTTGTTTTCATTTATTAATTTTTTATGCCGCCCATCTCCCCTATAAAGCGATTCTGGGCGTCTTATAAATAACTCAGGATGGCCAACATACCTCTTTCTTCCTTCTATTTTTCCCAAAACAACAACCCTGTGAGGGGGATTGGGCTGAGAGAGTGATTGGCCTAAAGCAGCAGTCCCCAATCTTTTTGGCACCTGAAACTGGTTTCATGAAAGAAATTTTTTCCGTGGACTGGGGAGGAGGGAGATGGTTTCGGTTTTGCTTGCTCGCCCACCGCTCACTTCCAGTTGTATGTCCTGGTTCCTAATAGGCCACCGACCAGTACCGATTTGGGGGTACTGGTCAAATATACCTGATCAATGAGAATATCATTTTTGACAACTAACATTAGGATGCAGTCTCATACCTATTGACCAGTCCCTTTAAATTCAGCAGAACTACTTTTGAATAGACACCTGCAGGATTGGCTTTTAAGATGCTAATTTATTTCTGACAGAATTCTCTGCAATATTGTACATTTTTAATTTTTTATTGTTCCACATAAATGATACATGGCTTCAAAATCAGAAGTTCAAATAAAATCAACTGATGTATATTCACTGTTCAGCCCTGATATTTTCATATTAAAGGTGATACATAGTGATACATTATTTTTGAAATAGTAATCACAGTAATGATTATTTGGGTTCTCCACTGCCAGTTTTATACTATACAAATTATCAGTTCTGCCCACAAGGTGGTGCTCTCTCAAACATAATATACCGTATTTATTTGTATATTTGAAGTGATTTTGTCCAAAAAATATTTCAGCTCTATTTTTCAAAGAAAAGATTAAGGCTTTATTTTAAAGTATTTGAACAATACTTTAGCCAATTTTCTTCATATAAGTTACAAGTTTTACAATACAATATTTCAGTTCAGCATTCCAACTATTTTCTTCTTGGCCTTAATATATTTATGTTTTTCTTCAGATTTTGTATTAACTGTTAAATAGAATATGACAACTACTCTACTGTCTAATTTGATCTCCCTCTTCCTTTGTTTCGTCATATTAAGCTGACAGAATAACAATTTTAAAAGTTGCATGTACTAGAAGGTATACATTTGTGGAGTCTGTAGTGCTCTTTGAGCTTGATTGCTTGCTTTCATACATTTTATTACAGTACCCAACTAGGTAACATCACCAGTGCAAGTAGTTTGCTCCTTTATATATAGTAGCTTGCCCTGCCACTGTTTGTGGGTGTGGCTTTGTTCTTGATAGTTCCTTGATTCGGGTATTGATTTCTATGTGATTTTTTGTCTGGTATTAATCCCTGCTTATCTGGGTGTTTGAGCTGGAGAGGATGTGTTCCAGTCTTTTTGTTTCCTTCTTATTACCAAAGGTTCTTTTTCAAAAGGCAGCTGGACTTTGCTTTTCCTTGAAGACATTTTACTTCTTATCCAAGGAGCTTCTTCAGTTCTGACTAAATGAAGGAGAATGAAAGAATTTATATTCCATGCAGTCATCTGGTTGTCATCTGAGAATTGCTGAGGCCACTTGGAAGTTTTATCTGTGCCCTCAGGGTCACCTGAATAGTGTAAATGGGTGTGGAACCTTCTTGGAACTGCTGAAAGGACTGTGTTGAAAACAGGAGATGGGTGGTGTCCTATCCCTTCCCTCTGTTGAGAGAGTTCTGATCAGTCTTAATGTGTGTAGCCTCTTTGACCCCTCTTTCAAACTAGTGGTCCTCTCTGTCCAGAATGTGGATTTTGCTGTCTTCAAAAGAGTGACCTTTGTCTTTCAAATGCAGATGGACCCCTGAATCTTGTCCTGATGAGTTTATTCTCCTATGTTATGCCATGTATTTATGAAGTGGTTGTTTTGTTTCTCCAATGTACAGATCTGTACATGTCTCACTGCATTGTACTGCATAGAGGGGGAGGGATACGACACCATCTATCTCCCGTTTACAACACAATCCTTTCAGCAGTTCTAAGTAGGTTCCATACTCATTTGCACTCCACCAAGTGGCCTCAACAACTCTCCAAAAGAGTGCTAATGATCAGATGACCGCAAGGAATATAAATCCTTCCATTCTCCACCATTCATTCAGAACTGAAGGAGCTTCTTGGATGAGAAGTAAAATGTCTTCAAGCAAAAAACAAAGCACTTGCCTTTTGAAAAATCACCTTTGGGACAACCATGACTTGGAAGACTAAGAATCTCCATAAACTTCTTAGCTTTTTATTGTCTCTTAAAAGAGAATAAACAGGGAACAAATCCTATACTAATTCTCATTGAAGATGTTACATCATTGGATAGTTAAACATCTGCAAGCAAACAACCAAGCTCAGAAAGCACAAGGACGCCACAATTCAACCCTGAGCGACAAATATTCTCATTTTCTTATTCAGTTAAATATCTAGTTCATTGTGGGAAAAGAAATAGTACCCTAATTTTATGTAACATTCTCCCTTGGAGGAAAGGAAGGTCCCTACTGTATGTGCATTTGAAAACTAATCAAAGCAGCATTGTTCCAGTGAGTTTGGTCCTTAAGCTAGTCTAACTTAATGGCATTTCCAATGTACTAAATTTCCATTGCATATTTTATTAGTTATATATTTTATGTGCCCTGCTCTTAATTTGATTGGAACTTGCTAAAAAAAAATTGTAAAGTCAGTCAATTGTATACACCTATTATTCACAGGCAAGAGGCCCTGGGAAGCCCAGTGCAGGCCTCACACAAATGTTTCTCTGTTCAGGGGCTGAAAATCCTGTATGGATTTTGGCGGGGAGGATTTTCAGCTCCTGACTAGAGCCTCCCAGGGTCTCCTCATTACCCAGAAGCTCCCCAACTCCTTAACTGGAACTTCATTTGCTTAACGAACTGTGCAATAGCTTAACAACCACAACTAAGAGTGTTGGAATTGTACTCATTGAATGAATCAGTCACATGGGCAGTCACATAGGTGTCCCCCTTAATGACTGCTTCCCTCAGTGACTGAGATTCCAATCCCAGTTACAGCCTTAAGCTGAGACCAACTTTCTCCTTTTTATCTAAATGTAGTCTTGCTCCAACTCTTGTTGCTATTGTTCCAACACTACTACTTATCAACATATGGGTCATTTCCCAAGATTTATTTGTGTGGTAAGATCTCCATGCCAATCTCTGATCAAGAGCTTGGTCAGAATGTCTACCTTCATATTTGTTGCTGGAACAGAAACTCAATAGTGCCCTTGTGTGGTAAATAATTCAGTACATGGCACTTCACATCATTATGGTTATTGTGGGAATTCACAATATGCACCAGACGTATAGACTTCTGACTGTCCTTAGTATGAGTGATTTATGTTCAACCAAAGTGAGCACATTGCTAGTGCTGTTGTGTTATATACAGTTTCTATGAAAAACAACTCCATGGCAAATTGGTTTTTATTTGTTTATTGAATTTATATAGCTGCCCATCTCACAAGGAGTGACTCTGGACAAATACAATTATAACTCTTGATGGGATACAATAATCAATTATTTTTTTTACTACCCCAGGTAACAATCCAACTCTGAAATTGGAAAAAATGCCATATTTTGACTTATAGTCTGCCTTCTTGCCAATTTAGTCCATATCAACATGATCATCAATTTTGTTTATGCCAGCAGTTTTAATTTCATGTTGATTGTACAGGTAGCCTTCAGATAACTACTCATTCAGCAAAAGTTACAGCAACATTGAACAAGTGGCACTTTTGACCAGTCCTCAAGGTTCTGGCCATCCCAGCACCACTGCAGTCACATGATCACAATCTGGGCACTTGGCAACCATCTCATACTTACAATGGTTACAACAACCCTTGGTCACGTGATCGCCATTTGTGACTTTCTCTGCCAGCTTCCCACAAGCAAAGTCAATGTAAAACCATGTTTTCTGGTCCCAATTACTGTCACTAACCAAGGATTTTACAGTTAAGTATTACATTTTTCATTGTGATGTAGTCACTCTGAGATAGTGCAGTGACCTTCAGACACAGAATTCTGGTTGCTGCTGAGAAGTTAAGCTTGTGATCATTGGTATGTATTACAAATATCCTGTGGTCTCTTGATATAGTGGTTGTTTGCTACCATGTTCTGCCTTTTGTGTCTTCTTTCTGGTACTCCATTGCCAAGGTTGTTTTTTTTTTTGCTTCCCTGGCTTCTTACAGCTGCAATATAAATCAATATTTGTTGATTTTTCTCCTTTGGTTGATGTTACTGTATGATATGTCTTAAATGTTTGATCTCAAAATTTTCACTGAGCTTCTAGATGATCACATCTCTACCATCCTCTTGTTGAAAACATGTCATCGTACTATCTGAAGATCAAATTGTATTGTAGAGTATAGATAGAATAGGAAATAGTCTTCAAGAAAAGGAGGAAAAGCTGCTACAAAGGAAACAGTCAGATAAATGAGGCTTAAGTCTGGCCCAAGAAAATAATTTGAGAAAATCTCTTATAAGCCCCTCCTTAGTTCACCCAAAGATAAACAGACGGAGGGGGGAAAACAAATTTAGACTTGGATTCTTAATCTGATCTACCTTGTAGAACTGACATAGATATGTCTGTCTTATTGATTTACAGTAATTAATTAATTTTCTTCCCTTGTCTTTCTGAGCTGCAGCTCACATCAGTAATTTTAAGAATAATGGCCAACTAAACATTCCTGAACATCAGTGTTGAAAAAAGCACCTCTGTGGTAGCCAAGGAAATGAACAGATTATCAAACAAATCAATGCAGAGTTTTCACAAGAGACACAACTGACAGCCTTAAATTTTCCTACTTTGGGCTCTCTTTATTATTTATTTATTTATTAGTTTTTATAAACCGCCCTTCTCCCGAGGGACTCGGGGCGGTGTACAGAGGAAGGAATGTATACAGATTGAACAATAAAAATAATAAGAAACACTAATGAAAACAAACTGGGACCCCAATTAACGCTATCATGCCAGGCCGGACTGCTGGAACAGGAAAGTTTTTAAGTCGCGACGGAAGGTACGGAGGTCGGGGGCCATCCGGATTTCGGTTGGTAAGCTGTTCCAGAGGGCTGGCGCACCCACTGAGAATGCCCTCCCCCTGGGGGCCACCAGCCGACATTCCTTGAGCGGTGGCACCCTGAGGAGGCCCTCTCTGTGGGAGCGCACAGGACGGTGGGGTGCAAGACCTAGCTCTCTAGAGAAGGCTGTAATCTTGGGAGAGGAAGAAAGAAAGAGAAGAAGAATGCCACCAGCAGTTACAGTGGCAATGAGTATATCATTGGAAGACATCAAATATAAATTTAGTGACAAATTGTCATGGAGGCAATCTATGTGGTTGCTAAGAGTCAGAGTCAATCAATCAAGTTCTTTTTTTGTAACACAGACATAAAATATAAGTTCAGTTGTTTTCCCTTCTCCCATTACCAATTCCCCTCAATTGCCTTGCAATAGGCCCACAACCATTTTGTCTTTGTTTTTTCTTTTGTAGTCAAATAAGTCTCCTGCCCCTCTTTTAGTTGGTTTAGATATTTCTCATAGGTCCTAGCTCTTTCTGCTTAACTTTTCTGCCATATTTCTATACTGTAGTTTCTGATGACAGCTTTGTACCTTTATTTGGTTATAAATCTCCTTCCATTTCTGAACTCTGTATTTTTAGTTTTCAGACTTTTAAGTGAAAGCTTTGGGTGTGCCCATATTAATATTTTTAAATTATGCTCCTTTGTCTTGCTAGTAGGAATTGTTTATACCTGCATCCTCAATATCTTATTCCAGAAGATTTCTCATTCTTCCCAGATCTTTTTTTTTCTGTCTGAGTTCATCAACATCTGCTGTTCTGAAATCTGATATGCAAATCTTTCTCTATATTCTTCTCCCTTTGATATCGTGAATTCAAGGATAACAGGCTCAATCTCCCCAAGGTTTCTGTCAAATTATTTTTTTCACTCATTTCTTTCCTGATAGTAAGGATTAAGTCCAGTGTAGCTGATCCCTTATGCCTTCTTCCAGCTTCTTAAAAATAGAGCCGTCAGTAAGAGAGAACAGAATTCATTGCATCTGTGATTTTAGAGAAGTTGGATTAGTTGACTTAGCAGAGATAGTTAAAATCTCCCATTTTTACTATTCTAGGCATCTTTAAAAGTTTGGCAGTCTAGAATGAACTTCAACAACACAATATCGTTGTTGTTGTTGTTAGCTGCGAAGTCGTGCCTGACCCATCGCAACCCTATGGACAACGTTCCTCCAGGCCTTCCTGTCCTCTACCATCTTCTGGAGTCCATTTAAGCTCACGCCTACTGCTTCAGTGACTCCATCCAGCCACCTCATTCTCTGTCGTCCCCTTCTTCTATTGCCCTCAATCTTTCCCAGCATTAGGCTCTTCTCCAGTGAGTCCTTCCTTCTCATCAGGTGGCCAAAGTATTTGAGTTTTAGCTTCAGGATCTGGCCTTCTAAAGAGCAGTCAGGGTTGATCTCCTCTACGACTGACCGGTTTGATTGCCTTGCAGTCCAAGGGACTTGCAGGAGTCTTCTCCAGCACCAGAGTTCAAAGGCCTCGATTCTTTGACGCTCAGCCTTTTTTATGGTCCAACTTTCACTGCCATACATTGCAACTGGGAAGACCATGGCCTTGACTATACACACTTTTGTTGACAGGGTGATATCTCTGCTTTTTAGTGTGCTGTCTAGATTTGCCATGGCTTTCCTCCCAAGAAGCAATCATCTTTTAATTTCTTGGCTACAGTCCCCATCTGCGGTGATCTTGAAGCCCAGGAAAATAAAATCTGTCACTACCTCCATTTCTTCCCCATCTATTTGCCAGGAATTGAGAGGGCCGGATGCCATGATCTTGGTTTTCTTAATGTTAAGTTTCAACCCAACTTTTGCACTCTCCTTCTTCACCCGCAACAAGAGGCTCTTTAGTTCTTCTTCACTTTCTGCCATTAGAGTGGTATCATCTGCATATCTTAGGTTGTTGATATTTCTTCCGCCAATCTTAATTCCAACTTTTGATTCATCTAGCCCTGCCTTTCTCATGATGTGCTCTGCATATAAGTTAAATAGGCAGGGTGACAGTATACAGCCTTGCCAGACTCCTTTCCCAATTTTGAACCAATCAGTGGTTCCGTGTCCAGTTCTCACTGTTGCTTCTTGGCCCACATATAGATTTCTCAAGAGAGAAATAAGATGGTCTGGTACGCCCATCTCTTTAAGAACTTGCCACAGTTTGTTATGTTCCACACAATCAAAGGCTTTAGCATAGTCAATGAAGCAGAAGTAGATGTTTTTCTGGAACTCCCTAGCTTTCTCCATGATCCAGCATGTGTTGGCAATTTGATCTCTAGTTCCTCTGCCTCTTCAAAATCCTGCCTGTACTTCTGGTAGTTCTCGATCCACATACTGCTGGAGTCTAGCTTGTAGGATTTTAAGCATATCTTTACTAGCATGAGAAATGAGTGCAATGGTGTGATAGTTTGAACATTCTTTGGCACTGCCTTTCTTTGGAATTGGAATGTAAACTGATCTTTTCCAATCCTGTGGCCACTGTTGAGTTTTCCAAATTTGCTGGCAAATTGAGTGTAGCACTTTTACTGCATCGTCTTTTAAGATTTTGAATAGCTCAGCTGGAATACTGTCACCTCCACTAGCTTTGTTGTTGCTCAGCTTTTCTAAGGCCCACTTCACTTCACATTCTAGGATGTCTGGCTCGAGGTCAGTGGCCACCTCATTGTGATTATCAGGGATGTTAAGCTCTTTCTTGTATAGTTCTTCTGTGTAATTTTGCCACCTCTTCTTAATCTCTTCTGCCTCTGTTAGGTCCCTGCCATTTTGGTCCTTTATCATGACCATTTTTGCATTAAACGTTCCCTTCATCTCTAAAATTTTCTTGAAAAGATCTCTGGTACTCCCAATTCTATTGTTTTCTTCTATTTCTTTGCACTGTTCATTTAAGAAGGCATTCTTATCTCTTCTAGCTATTCTCTGGAATTCTGCATTCAATTGAGCGTATCTTTCTTTTTCTCCCTTGCCTTTCGCTTCCCTCCTTTCCTCAGCTATTTGCAAAGCTTCCTCAGACAGCCATTTTGCTTTCTTGCATTTCTTTTTCTTTGGGATGGTTTTGGTTGCTACCTGTTGTACAATGTTGCGAACCTCTGTCCATAGTTCTTCAGGCACTCTGTCTATGAGATCTAATTCCTTAAATCTATTTGTCACCTCTACTGTATATTCAACAGGGATATGATTTAATTCATACCTGAGTGGCCTAGTGCTTTTCCCTACTTTCCTCAGTTTAAGCCTAAACTTTGCAATGAGAAGCTCGTAGTCTGAGCCACAGTCAGCTCCTGGTCTTCTTTTTACTGACTGTACAGAGCTTCTCCATCTTTGGCTGCAGAGCACATAGTCAGTCTGATTTCTGTGTTGACCGTCTGGTGATGTCCATGTGTAGAGCCATCTCTTGGATTGCTGGAAAAGAGTGTTTGCTATGACCATCGTATTCTCTTGACAAAATTCTATCAGCCTGTGCCCTGCTTCATTTTGTACTCCAAGGCCAAACTTGCCTGTTATTCCGGTTATCTTTTGGCTTCCTACTTTAGCATTCCAATCCCCCATGATGATAAGGACATCATTTTTTGGTGTTAGTTCTATAAGGTGCTGTAGGGCTTCATAGAACCGGTCAATTTCATCCTCTTCAGCACTGGTGGTTGGGGCATAGACTTGGACTACTGTGATATTGAATGGTTTGCCTTGGATTCGAACTGAGATCATTCTGTCATTTTGAGGATTGTATCCCAGTATTGCTTTTCCTACTCTTTTATTGACTATGAAGGCTACTCCATTTCTTCTGAGGGATTCTTGCCCGCAGTAGTATACTTGATGGTCATCTGAATTAAATTCACCCATTCCTGTCCATTTTAGCTTGCTGATACCTAAGATGTCAATGTTCAGTCTTGTCATCTCGTTTGACCACGTCCAGCTTTCCTTGATTCATGGATCTTACATTCCAGGTTCCTATGGAGAAAAAATCTTTACAGCATCGGACTTTCCTTTCACCACCAGACACATCCACAGCTGAGCGTCCTTTTGGCTTTGGCCCAGTCGCTTCATTCTTTCTGGCGCTACTAGTACTAGCCCTCTGCTCTTCCCCAGTAGCATATTGGATGCCTTCCGACCTGAGGGGCTCATCTTCCAGCGTCATATCGTTTTGCCTTTTGGTACTGTCCATAGGGTTTTCATGACAAAGATACTGGAGTGGGTTGCCATTTCCTTCTCCAGCGGATCACGTTTTGTCAGAACTCTCTGCTATGACCTTTCCATCTTGGGTGGCCCTGCATGGCATAGCTCATAGCTTCATTGAATTACGCAAGTCCCTTCGCCACGACAAGGCAGTAATCCATGAAGGGGACAATATCATTACTGGGTTTTTTCCCCTATTTTTTTCATCCTGGTGTTTTCCTGCAAGTGCAAGGTCTGCTTTTTTCAGATCAACTGAGTGTTGATCCATTGGTTGTGACAGGAATTGACTAACCAGCTTGTTGCCGAAGCGTGACATTGTCAAGAGTTGAAAGAGAGTGACTGGCTCCAAATCACTCAGCCAGCTTTCATGCCTAAGGCAGGATTAGAATTCATAATCTTTTGGTTTCTATTATGGTTCCTTAACCACTAAACCAAACTGGCTCTTTATTTTTACTCAAATACTTTCAATAGGACTTCCATGCTTTGTAGGTTTATATAGATATGTATGCATTCTACATGTACAATACAATACTCCCCTTTCTGCTGAGTCTGTTCCATTTGAATAAATTACAGTATTGCTTTCTAGTATTCCTATCACATATGTTTTTGATATCATATTTGGGTTCCTGTGAGTTTTTCTGTTTGAAGTGGCTCTTGAATTTCTTTCTCCCAAGTTTCTTCTGCCCTGGCCTTGGATTTCCTTCCATAGTCGACTGATTTTAGTTGCCTTCTTATTTTCTTGTTTTTCAGAGTGACATGCTTCAACTTCATGTTCTCTGGCACTTACTTCTTTTCTATGTCCCTCCCTTCACTTGCCTTGTAGGAACATCTTACCTGTTCTGCTGTGTAATAGAACAGAAATTCTTACCTGACGCTCTTTTTCCTCCAATCATGGCACTAACTTGCACTTTCAGGAAGTAGGGTTTCCCTTCAGCGAGAAGTGGATCACTATGAAGCTTCTTTTACTGCCCTTGCTGCTTACAGTTTAATCCCCACTCCACATTTCCCTTCTCAAAAACTCCCACAAAGCACTTATTCCTCTTTTACTCCTTCGTCCCCTCAGAAGAATTCCCTACTTAGATCAATAACTCTGAACTTTATTATAATGTATTATGATTTTTTAGAATTCTTATAGTTGAACTCTACAATACAGAGCAAACACGTAATAATAAATGCACATTGCTAACAGGAAGGAATTTAGAACTATAGTGGTATCCTGTAGGATGTCTATATTTCATTATGATACACAATGATTTACAGAACCTTACACTTCCAGATTTATGTTCTGGTAATTGTGGTATTATGATTACTGGCATTACTTCTAAACACAGGAAAGAAGTGTGCTGATAGTTGCAGTTTCCCACCTCTTAACAGGTTTTCAGTAAACCAGTGACTGTCTGAATAACATTACATTAAAATTAACGTGCTACAACTTCCAATATAGTAATTAAAAATACAAATTAACAATTTTCAGTTGAGGGGTACTTTGAGATGCTGTTCTATGAAAATATTTCTCTCTATTTTTTAGTTGTTTTTTTTTTAAATTCCATTTATATCCCGTCCTTCTCCGAAGACTCAGGGCGGCTTACAAGCTTAGCAGTAGCCTTCATTCTATGTATATGCCTGCTTATTAGGGCTTTCACACCCCCCCCAAGCGGCATTATTACAAAGTCAGCTTATTGCCCCCAACAATCTGGGTCCTCATTTTACCTACCTCGGAAGGATGGAAGGCTGAGTCAACCTTGAGCTTGGTGGGATGCGAACCTGCACTAATTGCAGGCAGCTGGTGTTACTTCAGGAGGCATTAGCCCACTGCTCCACCAAGGCTCCTATTGCAAAGAAGCATGGCAAAAGGTGGTAGAAGAGAATCTGGAGGAAAGGGATCTCAGCCATTTGCTTTCTACATTTCAGGGCCATCTCCTTAGGGCGGATAATGCTGGCAGTTTGTATTATCCACTCACAGGTATTTGTAATTGGAATGGCCTATAAAAAGAATAATACTAGAACAGATCTGGGCTACAGAAATCTGAATTCTAATGACAAAGAGAGCTGCTTGCATTTCTTTGCAGCCATTGAACAGTATACCTAATCAGTATACATTGTATACGGAGGTCATATTTGCCTGCAGACCATTTCTACCAGCCAGTGATCTGTCATGCTGCCCTAGCCTAATGCCAGGATTCCTCCATGGACATATGTTGGTCTTGCAACAGAGCACAATTAAGTTTACTTTTAATTAAGATAGAAAGCCCAAATGAGTTTCCCAGTCTCTTGCAGGCTGCCACCATTTCCCAGAAAGAATACTTCCCTCCAAAATTGCTTCTAATGATGACTGGCAACACTGAAGCCAAGAAAAACAAATTTCAACCAAAAGTACCATATAAATACTAAAACAATTCAAAATTATAATTAAAGCTATTGAAATCAGTTAAAACTCTGCTTAATATATTTGTTTAATGGCCGTTTTTTTAAAATGAAGAAATTAGCTGTTCAACTCCACAAAAACAGTACATTCCAAAGAACTAGGACAGCTACAAAGAAGATAAGTAGGCAACAACTGTTGCTAAAGCACCTCATATGAACTCAAGTCTGGGTGTGGGGGTGGATATGCATTGTCCATAGGGCAAAAACATATAGAAAGAAATGTATTCTAAAATAAACTGAATAAATCATATAACTCTTTGGAAGTCGTAATCAGCACTTCGCATTTTGGCCAGAAAAAAAATTGGCAGCTAATTAAAGCTTTTAGTGTTTCTTTCAGTTCTTCCAAAGACTACTGTTGCTGACTTCTGCACCAATTGAAGATTTATACTACGGGCAGATTCGCATGCAGTAATTTACAGTAGCCAAGTACAATGGTCACGAGTGCCTGCATCGAGTTGTTCAGGTAATTTTCTTCCAATAAAACATGCAATTGATGTATTAATCAGTTGTTGAGTGAATCTTGTACATCAATATATAGAAAACAGTTTTAAATTATTTACTGTATATGTTATGCTAATAGTCTCATCAAAACAATTATGCAGATCAATTCCGTTAGACTATTTGCTAATTATAATACTGACCCAAGTGTGGTCATTTAATGACAGGCTCTTGACAGAATCTTGCTAATGCAATTTAGTTGGAAACTAAAAAATTCAAAGGACAGTATGAAAGTTTTATCCTTATTAACTGACTTCACACTGGAAAAAAACTAAGGAAGAGATTTCTTTATTAATTTAATTATTCAATTTATATGGCTGCCCATCTCAAATTCCTGACTTTAAGTACCCTGAAAGTTAAAAATACTGTAAAGCACATAATAAAATACAACACAAACATAATAAGCAGCCAAGTAAAATAGAACAACCTACACAAATCAATGTGACTACTATATAGGCTCTGTCAAATCCTGATGACAAAATCAAGTGTTTAATGCCTTACAAGAAGTCATCAGAGTCAGAGCCAATCAAATATTTGGAGAGATGCTGTTCCAAAAGGCAGTCACCATGACAGAAAATGCTCACTTCCTGGGCACTGTCAGATGGCACTCCCTAAGAAATGGGATCTGGAGCACGCGTCCCCTGCCAAACCTAATGGGATGGGTACATATAATCAGGGAGAGGCAATG